>NC_138776.1:211307940-211966273 GCF_965119305.1 Pelophylax lessonae | reverse complement strand
GCCCCGCTTCAAGTGTGCTGTCAGAAAGGACCTTCAGCGCAGCAGGAGGTATTGTCACTGAGAAGTCGCCTAGGTCAAAAAAGTCTTGATTACCTCACGTTTATTAAGATGAATGAGGCATGGATCCCGAAGGGACTGACAGTGGGGGATGCATTTGACTAAAAAAGGCCTGGTGATGACTGAGATGCCTTGGCCTAAAAATGGTCCACACGCTGCTGTATATAATCATTCTCTGCATGCCGGATGACTTACGTGACGTCTCCGCCACCAACTACGGTTCAAGCCGCAATGTTTTAGTGCACTTTCTGCCTTAAAACCTCAATTTTTCAGGCCGCTGCTACAGCAGCGGCTGCAACAATACCTACTTTTTCATGCATGTGTACATGCCTAATTTTTCTGGCCTCTGGTGCTACACTGTGGCTGCAAAAAAACAAAAAAAAAGGCACATACATGTGTCAATTCCCCTTCGTGATCGTTACCTTGTCGTGGTGAAGGGGCTTGCGTATCACAATGAAGCGATCACCTCTAGGATTGTGTTGGCACACCCCAGATGATAAGGTCGTTGCTTCATTGTGTACAGACCAAAAGCGATCCGCAGGATAATTTTTCATAAAAAAAAACATTCATTTTCTTTCATTCTTTCTGCGGAGCTGGGTATTTTTTGGCCGCGTTACTGAATGCTCATGAACAATGGCTGTAGGCTCATGCGTCCTTTTGCGGAGATGACAACCCTGGTGGTCAGTCGAACCCAAGGCAACATCATCGACCTCATCCCATATGCGTTTTTTCTGGAGCGTGCCCTGCGAAGAGTACTGGATCAGGCTGTAGATGAGCATGAAGAGGAAGAGTTGTGGTCCTCATCACCACCAGAAGCAGCCTTGTCGTTGTCAATTGCTGGACCTGTGGCAACGCAGAGAGAGGAGTCTGAAGAAGAGAAGTCAGAGGAGGAAGGTGGCTTTGAGGAGGTGGAATACCAGCCACAGCAGGCGTCCCAGGGGGCTTGTTCTCACCTTTCGGGGACCCTTGGTGTTGTATGTGGCTGGGTGGAGGAAGAGACCTTCAATGATGTCAGTGAGGACAAGGAACGGGACATGGCTAGCTTGGTATCCAACCTTGTGCAAATTGGGAGTTTGCGGTTGTGCAAATGGACTGACTGACTGTTAAACGGGGAGTTTGGTCTGTCAGAGTTTGGTCTGTCACTGTGAAGCGGGCGACGGGCGTAACCCTTACACTACTTGACCGATAAAACATCATACCTGATCGTATTCACACACTGGATGTTTTAGTGCTGGTTTACACTGCCGCTACCACTAAAGTAGCGTCGCTTCCAGTGCGACTTTGGCGCGACTTAGCGCGACTTTGGCGCGACCTCATCGCGAGGCGACTTTTTATTTGGCCAATCACAATATCATGTTTTGTGACCGTCACCTAATTTCCTTTTCCTGTTTTTTGTTTTACATATTTCCCCATGTGTGCAGTGTTGTCTGTGTCAACTGATAGGCATGTTTGCCTTGGCATATCATATTTCAGCTTGCCAGAAAGAAAAAAAGACAGCTGGAAAGACACTGCATTAGTTTTCTACTAAAAATCATAAGAAAAGTGCTGTTTTTTTTGGGTTGTGGACATACTACAGAGCTGAAACTTGACAGGTACACTTTTTAGACCCCCCAGACACTAAATACAAAAAATGACATGCCTGCCTAAAAAAATGCCCGATAAATGCCTGCAAGAGAAAAAGCCAGCCGCAGAGAAGCCGTATTCCTGAAAATATAAGAAAAATGCTGTTTTTTAGGGGTTCTGGACATGCTACAGAGCTGAAACTTGACAGGTACACTTTTTAGACCCCCCAGACACTAAATACAAAAAATGACATGCCTGCCTAAAAAAATGCCCGATAAATGCCTGCAAGAGAAAAAGCCAGCCGCAGAGAAGCCGTATTACTGAAAATATAAGAAAAATGCTGTTTTTTAGGGGTTCTGGACATGCTACAGAGCTGAAACTTGACAGGTACACTTTTTAGACCCCCCAGACACTAAATACAAAAAATGACATGCCTGCCTAAAAAAATGCCCGATAAATGCCTGCAAGAGAAAAAGCCAGCCGCAGAGAAGCCGTATTACTGAAAATATAATAAAAATGCTGTTTTTTAGGGGTTCTGGACATGCTACAGAGCTGAAACTTGACAGGTACACTTTTTAGACCCCCCAGACACTAAATACAAAAAATGACATGCCTGCCTAAAAAAATGCCCGCTAAATGCCTGCAAGAGAAAAAGCCAGCCGCAGAGAAGCCATATTCCTGAAAATATAAGAAAAATGCTGTTTTTTAGGGGTTCTGGACATACTACAGAGCTGAAAATTGACAGGTACACTTTTTAGACCCCCCAGACACTAAATACAAAAAATGACATGCCTGCCTAAAAAAATGCCCGCTAAATGCCTGCAAGAGAAAAAGCCAGCCGCAGAGAAGCCATATTCCTGAAAATATAAGAAAAATGCTGTTTTTTAGGGGTTCTGGACATGCTACAGAGCTGAAAATTGACAGGTACACTTTTTAGACCCCCCAGACACTAAATACAAAAAATGACATGCCTGCCTAAAAAAATGCCCGCTAAATGCCTGCAAGAGAAAAAGCCAGCCGCAGAGAAGCCATATTCCTGAAAATATAAGAAAAATGCTGTTTTTTAGGGGTTCTGGACATGCTACAGAGCTGAAAATTGACAGGTACACTTTTTAGACCCCCCAGACACTAAATACAAAAAATGACATGCCTGCCTAAAAAAATGCCCGATAAATGCCTGCAAGAGTAAAAGCCAGCCGCAGAGAAGCCATATTCCTGAAAATAAAAGACAAATGCTGTTTTTTAGGGGTTCTGGACATGCTACAGAGCTGAAACTTCACAGGTACACTTTTTAGACCCCCCAGATGCTAAATCCAAAGAAATTTTTTATTTTTATTTTTTTTTAATTTTTCCAATAATTGGCTCTCTATCAAAAAATTATAATTTTTAAGAACTTTTTTTTGCGTGATCCCTCTCCGGCATGCCACAGTCCAGGTGTTAGTCCCCTTGAAACAACTTTTCCATCACTATTGTGGCCAGAAAGAGTCCCTGTGTGTTTTAAAATTCGCCTGCCTATTGAAGTCTATGGCGGTTCGCCCGGTTCGCCGGTTCGCGAACATTTGCCGATGTTCGCGTTCGCCGTTCGCGAACGGCGAATTTTAGGTTCGCGACATCACTAGATGTAGGTTGTTCAGTTGCGTTTGGTCCAGTGAGGGCATTTTTAAGTATGGTGCTGACTAGTGCATGTTTTAGAGAGTTGGAGAAGATGCCAGAAGAGAGGGAGAGATTTAAGATGTGGGTTACAGTGTAGAATAGAGCCAAAGGAAGAATGTAGCATTTGGGAGGGAATAGGATACAGAGAGCAGGTAGTTAGCTGGATGTTAGCAAGTAGTTCAGCTACCTTGTCTATAGTGGTGGGGTTGATGGAGCAAAGTAATGACTGTACTTGTGGGCATGAAGTGTAAAGCCTGGATAGTATCTGTACTGTACAGCAGAGATCTCCCCATTAATTGAATGAATCTTCTGTTTGAAGTAATTGGCGATCTCCTGGGCAGTAAGTGAGTTAGTGGGCGGAGGCAGTGGAGGACGAAGTAGAGAGTTGAAGGCAGAGAAGAGTTCACAGGGACGGGATGAAAAGTTGTTAATGAGAGTGATAAAATAGGTCTGCTTTGCAGTGAGGAGGCTGGAATTGTATTTTTTGAGGGCAGATTTATATTGGTTTAAATTTTCCTGAGACCTAGTCTTACACCACAGGCGCTCAAGAGCTATGTTTTGTCAAACTTCTTGTGTTATCTGTTTGCCAAGTTTGAAGGAGCCGTAGAAGAGTGGTGATGGGTGGGACCAGACCACGCTTCTCTGACCGGTTTTGTGTATTATGTATGCAAAAAAAGAGGTGGGACCAGACGTGACGTCACCACGCTTCTCCAGCCGGTCTTGTGTATTATGTATGCTGCAGCTTGGATTTCCTTCTGGATTTTAAACATGCTTTTAATACTACGTTGTTTGCAATTGCACTTTTTTTAAATAAATTTATTGGTTTGTACTGGATTACGCTATGACTAGTCCTTTTCTATCCATGTACATCGGAATCTTAATGCCTCTTGGCTATTCGGCTGATTAAGTATTGCTGATGTTTCCACATGCTTTGGACATCCCTTCTGCCTAGCATTTTTGGCTTTTCCATTGAGTTGGAGGCCTGATTCTGGTAAACTGCCATCCCCATTCAGTGCTTGATGTGATGTTTGCACATATTGGAGTTTCCTTTGAAGATTACCCTTCACGCATACTGGGACTGGTGGTGCTTCCTACACGCCTCTCTGTTTGAAATATTCACAGCATTTAACTTTTTTTTCTTTGATATTTCCACTTCATATATAGATTTTTTTGTCACTTGCGCACATGGACTTTTTATGATATAATTATTTCGAATATTTTTTAGTATCTTTAGGGTATTGGTTTGATCACATTGCATTTTACGATCATGTATAATTCACTCTTCATTTGCCATTTATGAATCAACATTTTTTGTGAGCGCTGCACTTTTTCTTGTTTATTTTATATGGGTATATCTATTGACCTGTGTTAGCTGCCACTATATTATTCCTTCTTCACTTTTATTATTTATTGAGTGCAGGTTTTTTTTACTTTATTTTGCAATATAATAAAATTATCATAAATAATACACATGCACATTCTCTGTACCTGGAACCTTCATTACGACGCATGCCTGTATGCATTGCATGTGTAGTTTACAGATTTTTTTTTTTACCATTAAAGAATTTTTTATTAGGTTTAAAAGGAACAGTACATTTTATGACATAGCATAACAAAGAAAGGGTATACAAATTGCAACACGGATATGTACAGCAGTTAGAATTGTCATACAATTATACCATTAAGAGTCTTGGGCAGACCTTTCGGGATGTATTGTGTCACCTAGTGCAGTATACGTCCGCCAGCATGGATGCACATAAAGATTTGGATGAGGGCATCAATAGGGAGAGAGGGGGGAGGGAGGTGGAGGGGGAAGAAGTGGGAGAAGAGAGGAATGAGAGAAATGGGGAGGAAGGAAGAACGGGGAGAGAAGGCCGGAGATACATAGGAAGGAGGGGGAAGAGAAAGGGGGAGGAGAGTGAGGGGGGAAAGATGAGGGGGGGGGGATATAGGAAGAGAGGGGAGAGGAATGGGGGGTAGAAGAATTGGAGGAAGGGGGAAGGAGGTAAGGGGAGGAGGGGAGGAGGGGATGGGGGCCGGAAGGGAAGGGTTGGAGGGAGCGAAATAGGAAGGAAGGAAGAGGAGAGAGGGGGAAGGAGGGGAAAGAAGGAGGAGGGGACAGGGGAAGAAGGAGTGATGAAGAAAGAAGGGAGGGGGGGGGAGAAGGGAAAGGGTAGGGGGAGGGGAGCGACGGGGGGAGACAAGGAAGGAAGGGATGGGAGGAAACGTAATAAGACGGGAAAAAAGAGAAAAGAGAGGGAGAAAGGGGGGGGGGAGGGAGGGGGGAGGAGGAGGGGAAGGAAGAGGGGGGGAGGGTTGTGGAGACCACAGGTTCGGAAAACAGGGGAAAAAAAAGGGGGGAGGGGAAGCTAGTGTGTGAGTTGTCTGCAAATCATCATAACATCGTGTTCGACAGCCATATCCAGCAAAAAGTAGGGAACTGGTGAAATTAGGGGATAACCATTAAACGTAACAGGAAAAACAAAAACAAGAATAACCGGTCAGCAGAGTAATCCAAAATCAAATTATCAGCAAAGTAAGATTAATAACCCTTAGTCGAGATCCAAGAGGACCACAAGGACCATTCACGGTCAAATCTGGCGCTGCGACCAGCTTTGCGTGCGAGAATGCCCTCATACACAGAATTAGTTTTGACCATGGCAATAACCTCTGAGGAGTTGGGTACAATATCTGATTTCCATCGTCTAGTCACCAGGCCATGGGCGGCCAGTAGTATGTGGGTAACTATGGAGCTACTTTCTATAGGGAACCTCTCAACCCCTATATTCAATATCGCCAGTGCTGGAGATGGGCGGGTTATCACCCCAGTAATCTCTGAGATTATGGAGAATATCTTGTTCCAGAAACTGGTCAGGTGCTTGCAAGACCAAAACACAGGAACAAGGTGGGCTACGTCGCCACACCCCCTCCAGCACTGGGGTGAATAGTTTGGTACGAACTTAGAAAGGCGGTATGGGGTGAGGTACCATCGCAGGGTGATCTTCTGGGACAGTTCCCAGTGGTTAGTGCAAGATGAGGCTTGTCTAACTGAACGGAAGGCTGCTTTCCACTGCTCATCAGTAAATGAGTCCCCCAGATCCCCCTCCCATTTTGTAAGTGGGACAATTTTGCAGTAATCCAACTTGTTGTGAAAAAGGTTGTAGAAAAGGGAGGTTCCTTTAATCGAGCGGAGATTACCCAGCAGGAACATCCAGCCTCTTAGGGGCAAGTGAATATGAGGGGATGTCAAGGAGCGGAGGAAATGGGCGAGCTGTAGATACCTGTAATGCTCAGAGGAGGGGAGCGCGTATTCCGCCTGTAGGGTTTGAAAGGATTTGATGTTGTCTCCTATCAGAATATGGTCCAAATTCGTAATGCCCCTACTAGTCCAAACTCTGAAGGAGGAGTGAGGGATAACTATTTCCAATACTCCCGTAGGGATAGGGACCCTCGTTTTTGGGATGACGGTAGCGCACAAGTCGTGAACGCCCGCCAAGCCAACAGCGAGGCCCTGACAGAGATAGGCAACTTCTCTAGCGGCAATGGGCGCCATACATCTGCCAGGAGCACCGTCCGCAGGGGAAGGGGAGAGCAGATGTCCTCCTCCAAAGAACTCCACACTGTATGGCACCCTGGGGCCACCCAGTGCTTTAATTGAGCCAAATGTGAGGCGAGGAGATAGTCACCGACATCCGTCATGCCCATTCCGCCTGCGGTCCAGTGTTTAGAGAGAAGGGAGTGGGCACTTCTTGGCCTCTTCCCCTTCCATACCAACCCCTTCAGTGCTGTCTGAAGCGATGCGAGAATTTGACGGGGGACAGGAATTACTAAGGATCTAAATATGTAGAGGATCTGGAGTAGAATAAGCATTTTGAACGAGGCAAGGCGGCCCGACCAGGTGAGTTCAGTTTTCAGGAATCTCTGGCACTCCTGCGTAATTTTAGTTACCAAAGGGGGGAAGTTCGTAGCAGCCAATTTATCCACCGTTGGGGTCAGTAAGATCCCCAGATAAGGTATACAATCTCGTTTCCATGTATAGGGGTACAGAGTTTGTAATTTACGACTCAGTTGTTGAGGTAAGCCCAGGGGAAGGATCAAGGACTTTGCAAAATTAGCCTTATAGTAGGAAACCAGGCTAAACCGCTGCAGCAGTGAATGTGTAGCCGCTAGGGATGTTTCTGGGTCCATCATGAAGATTATAACATCATCTGCGAACAGGTTTATTACATGGGAGCGCAAAGGGGTCACAAGGCCCTTGATGTGAGGAGAGGATCTAACGGCCTCCGCCAGAGGTTCGATAAGGAGGTTAAAAATTGAGGGGGAGAGTGGGCAGCCCTGCCTCGTTCCGTTGGTGATTGGGAAAGCTTTTGAGAGCATATTAGAGGTGTACACCTTCGCGGAAGTGTTAGAATAGAGCGCTAAAATCGCACTCAAGATAGGTCCCTGGAAGCCAAACCGCTGCAACACCCTGGTCATATATGTCCAATGGACCCGGTCGAATGCCTTCTCCGCATCCAAAGAGAGCAGCAGAGAAGGCACCCGACCGGACTCTGCCCTGTCTATAAGCCCTATGACCCTTCTTGTGGCATCCGACGTCTGTCGTCCCTGAACAAACCCGGATTGGTCCGGGTTGATGAGATTCGGCAATATAGGGTGAAGTCTAAGGGCCAACACCTTAGCATACAGCTTGATATCCGTGTTCAATAAGGATATCGGTCTAAAATTGGGGGGAGAAGTAGGTTCCTTGCCAGGTTTAGGTAATGTAACAACATATGCTTGGAGTAACTCCCCTGGCATGGAGGCAGAGGCCACAGCAGCCGCAAACATCAAGGCTAAGTGAGGGCTAAGCATCTTTGCAAACTTCTTATAGTATAAGTTGGGGAGTCCATCAGGGCCAGGGGATTTACCGGAGGGAAGGGTGTGTATGGCCCGTTCCACCTCAGCTGTCGTGATTGGGGTGTTCAGAGCTTGCAGGGTAGAAGGGTCAAGTGTCGGCAAGTCTATGGACGCCAAAAAATCAGAAATAAGTTGATCGGTTGGTTGAGGGGTGGAAGGGTCACCTTTAAGGTTATAAAAGGATCCATAATATTTAGCGAATGCGTCATAATTTTTGAGTTTGTGGCGGGATCCAGGAGGTAGGCAATTCTGTTTTTGACGCGTTTAGCCTTAAGTTTATTCGCCAATACCTTCCCGGCCTTGTTACCTGCCGAGTAGTGGGAGAGTTTAAGGGCTCTGAAATATTTGTCTTGGTTCTCAACCAGTAGGTTTCTCAGATCCGATCTAAGTTTGAGTAATTGTTGGGCCAAGTGAGGATGGGGGGTGTTCTTATTTAGGGGTTCTAAGCGCTTGATCTCTGCCATGAGGTGGTCTAGCTGCTGTGTCCTCTGCCTCTTAAGCCTTGCACACAGGCACACCAGATCACCGTGGGGTCAGAAACCGAACCCTCATTATGCAAAAAGTATTCCTCAAGATGTCGCTCTATCTGAGAGGCAAATTGAGGAGAGTCCAGCACCTGTGCATTCGCTCTCCAGAGATACGCTGGGCCCAGGGTGCGATCTTCCCACACAGACATGGATACTGGGGCATGGTCGGACCACGTGATGTTATGAATGCTCGAGGTTTGCGTCAATTGTAACAGACGCTTGTCAACCAGTATCATATCAATGCGGGAGTAGGTATTATGTCTCAAGGAGTGGAATGAATAATCCCTCTCCCCCGGGTGGTGGCATCTCCACACATCAAACATCTCCACCTCATGAAATATAGATTGTAAAGCTGGAGGCGATCGCTTGGGTGAGGAGGAAATGTCCAACGCGGGGTCCGCCGTTGAGTTAAAGTCCCCACATACTACCAAGGAACCATACTTGTGCTTGTCCAATAGTCTGAACATCCTTCGCCAGAAGCGTATCTGACGCATGTTGGGGGCATATGCATTCAAGATCGTATAGGGGATATTGTTCAGTTCGCACTGCAGTATAAGATATCTTCCCAGCGGATCTGGAACAACCCTGTGTAGGGAAAAGGCTACAGAGTCTCTCACTGCTATCAGAACTCCCTTGCGTTTACAACTGTCCGATGCTGTGTAAATATGAGGGAAACTTCTGTGTGACAGCGTTGGGGCTGAGGACTGCATAAAATGAGTCTCTTGTACACATAGGAGATCACTTTTCAACTGTAGAGCCTCACGCCACATAGAGGCTCGTTTGGCAGGATGGTTGAGGCCGTGTACATTGAAGGAGGTGATTGTGATAGCCATCATTTAAGTGTGTAGGCGGTGGTGATGTTACCTGATCCAGTACGACTTCGTAGGGAGCACAGAGATAACCATCCGTGGAGCCACAGTGAGCGAAGAAGGCAGGGGCCGTCCGCAACATGTGTCCATGCGAGGTGTCCGTAGTCCATGGTTTTAATCTGCTGACCAAAAGGGAGTAGAAAAAAAAAGAGAAACAACAAAACATAGGAGCAAAGGTGAAATGCTCGTAATATGCGTAAAAAATTGAGAACAAACTCGTGAGCAGGTTTACTGCACATAGTCATGGGGGGAGGTTTGGGTGGGCACTACGGCCAGGCTCAGGGAGAGGGTCTTTGCGGAAAAGCTTGAGGTGGCGACCCTTTGGGCTGCTTCTTCCCCTTTTTCTTATGGGTGACCGTTTGCCAGTCCTCAGGTAATGGGGAGATGCGCCCGGATGGCCTTGGAGGGGTGTTGTCTCGGTCCGGGAGGAGACCCCATGACTGAAGCAAGTCCAGGCCAGCTTGCATGGTGGTGATAATGTGGGGCTTGTTGTTGTACGTGACCGTAAGCTTCACAGGGAACCCCCACCTATAGATAATGGAATGATTCCTGAGGATTTTTGTCAGTGGGTGTAAAACCCTCCTTTGTTGCAGGGTGTATTGTGACAAATCAGCAAAAAGCTGGAGTCTGGAGTATGCTTCCGGTATAGGATCCCTCTTTCGGAATGCTGACATGAGGCTGTCCTTTACATGATAAAAATGTATCCTCATAATAACATCTCGGGGGATCTCCTCCGGTAGGTGAGAAGGATTAGGGAGGCGATGAATCCTGTCAATGACAAGTTCAGACTGTGGTGTGTTCGGGAGGACCGCTAAAATAAGGTCTCGTGCATATTGGTCCAGGGCACCAGGGTGCACCGACTCTGGGACCCCCCTGATCTTTACATTGTTCCTTCTCGACCTATCCTCTATGTCAGCCAATTTTGATTTGAGCTTGTCAATCTCATCCTCATGGGTATAGTGGGCATCGATCAGTTCATTGTGTGAAGCTGCAAACTCCCCCAACTTGGATTCAACCCTGTCCATGCGTCCTCCCAGGGCCTGCGCCTCCACCTTAAATGCAGCGACACATTCCATCATATCCGCGTGCATGGAAGCCCGCAGGGACATCATCATGTCCCTGAGTCTGACCTCAGAGACCGGCTTCTCGCTGGCAGGGAAGGTGTCTATGTTAGGGGACAATTCCCGGGTAGTGTTGGTGGATGAAAGGTCCCCCTGGCTTACCTCCACGGCCGACATGTCTCCCGATAGTCGGGGACCTAGGTTGTCCCGCCTTCTGTGCCGAGGTGTGTGGAGGGCTAGGCGAGGAGTGAGACGTCCCGCTGGATGAGGCCGGAGATCCGCCGCCGCCGCCATCTTGGCTGCGTTGCTTGTCCTGGGCCATAAAGAAGTGCTGGAGCTGCCGTGGCTGGCAGGCATCCTTCTTCTTCCTAGCCATCAGTATCGAAGGCAGGGCGAGTCCAGCAATCACACAGGCAGGAGCAGGTCGATTTGCGAGGTGTTAGGGCGCCGATGGTAGTAGATTCTCTCCCTGGTCTGGCAGAGCTCTGTGCTCAGACGTCCATGCTGTTACGCGGCGGCCACGCCCCCCTAGTTTACAGATTTTACCTTGCATTTGATCCTACTAAAAATTAAAGCACTTTCCAAAATTGTTTAAAAGTGCTTCACAAAGCAATGGCAGAAGTAAAAAAATACAAATGTATTCTCACACTGACCTTTTTGCACATTCACATTAAATCACCCATTAAAGCCTATTAAACTAGTGGGGGCCCAACACCTGAAAATAGCTTGCAGCCTAGGGTGCAATTAATCTACCGTTGCTGCAAATGGTAAATAATGTTTTCCTTTTAAACACCTTCCAATCTGCAGTATGTAGATTACCTTCCCTAGCACATTGCTTCACTCAGAATGTTAATCTACATTCTGTTTTGGAATAAGCAGTATACACTTGTTCACTCATTTCATGTCCAGACTGACACTGACTAGAGATATGGAACCAAATAGAGCATTCCAGGAGAAGAACCTTATTCTAACTGTGAAGCACGGTAGCGGAAACACTCTGGTTTGGGTTTCTTTTGCTGCTATAGGTCCTGGTCAGCTTGCAGTCATTAACTAGTTCAGCATTAGAGCAATTCTTTAAATTTTTTGCGCACATGTAAAAATCTTCATTTTTGGCCATAAATGATTTAAACCCCCTGAACATTATATATTTAGTGAAAGCAGAGGCCCTGTAGAATAAAAAGATGATAGTTTCAATTTTTTATGCCGCATGAGATTTTTTTGCGCTGTTTATAAAACACAAATTTTCAGGAAAAAAAATAATTTTTAGTGCAAACACACCCCCATTCCGACCAGGGTTTTTTTTGTGATTCGGCACTGTGTGACTTTAACGGACAATTGCACGGTCGTGCGATGCTGTACCTAAACGAATTTGACGTCCTTTTTTTCCCACAAACAGAGCTTTCTTTTGGTGGTATTTGATCACCTGTGCGATTTTTTGATCATGCGCTATAAACAAAAAAAGAGCATCAATTTTGCAAAAATAACAATATTTTTCACATTTTTTTATATGAAATTCCCCAAAAAAAATGTAAAAATCAAAATTTTTTAACATTTTTGGCCAATTTGTTTTATGGTACATATGTTTGGTAAAAAAAATCGCAAAAAGCGTATTTTGATTGGTTTGCGCAAAAGTGATCGCGTTTACTAACAAAGGGAAAGATTTTTGTCATTTTTGTTGTTTTTTTTTTTAACGCGTAATGGCGGCGATCTGCGATTTTTTTTGCGGTACTGCGACATTGCGGCGGACAGATCGGACCCTTGACTGACATTTTTGACACTTTTGGGGTTACCAGTGACATTTCTACAGTAATCAGTGCTATACATATGCACAGTTACTGTAAAATTACACTGGCAGTGAAGGGGTTAACTTTTTTTTAGAGGGAGGGGTTATGTGTGTCCCTAGGGGCGTGATTCTAACTGTGATTGGCTGTGGCTTGAGGTGTAGGAACAGTGATCAACAGTCCTACATACTAGAACCGTATAATCACACTCGCGCGGGGGGTCCGTGACCGCACGGGAGTGCGCCTCCGGGGGCGCGCGCTCGCTCCCTAGACCCTCACAGGCTAGCGACGTAGTACTACGTCGTTCTGTCTATGAGGGGCTGACCGCCGCAGTAAATAGTCATGTGGCGGTCGGCAAGCGGTTAAATAGTGCAGTGCTAAATTATTTAAAAATATTATAAAGAATCCAAAAAACTGAATGTGCACAAACATATAATTATCAATTCATAAAGTGGAAATAAATAAAACTCATAATTCATACATAATCTTCAACATTATGAGATCATATAAGTAATTGTGGGGGTTTGCTATAGGCCACCCAACCAAAGGGAGGAGGTAGAGCTGGAATTTATATCACTGTTGGGTAAAGTGGCAAAACTGGGATCAGTCATCATATTGGGGGACTTCAATTATCCCGACATTGACTGGGAAGAGGGGACTACACACTCACAGAAGGCCCGCCTATTCATGGAAACCTTACAGGACAACTACATGTCTCAGTTGGTGGATTCTCCTACTAGAGAAAATGCAGTGCTGGATCTATTGATCACTAATGACCCAGACCTAATCTCGGAGGTAGGAGTCCAGGACAACCTGGGCTCTAGCAATCACAGGATGATCACATTTAGCGTAAATAACAATATGGGGAACATAAGAACCCTAAACTTCAGAAGGGCAAACTTTCCCAAATTGTGCTCAATGATGGAAAGGGTAAACTGGGACCAAACTCTGGGAACACTGACCACAGAGGAAAAATGGGAATGCTTTAGGAACATGTTAAGCAAATGCATCTCGCAGTGCATTCCTATAGGAAATACATTTTGAAGAGACAAAGCCAAACCTGGCTGGCTAAACCGTAAGGTTAAAAAACGTATTAGGGGAAAAAAAATGGCCTTCAAGAAATTTAAATCCGAGGGCACAGTATTGTAACGCTCCTGCGTTTTATGTATGATGTAGATTTTCAGCTGCAGAAATATTCCACTTCAGTAGTCATGTAGAGAAACGCTGAGACACCAATCCCAACTCCCAATGACTCATCATGTGTGGATGATCTCAATTCAGCAAGTAAATACACACACTCAATAAGATGTTTCCTAGAGTGACTTATGTATATAGTAACACAGTGATGATAGGCTGAAGAGACAGGTTGGGTAGAGATGGTAGATGACAGACACTTGAAAGGAAATGTTCTTGAAAGTAAGATAGTAGCAGATGGGATGCAGATAGGTTTAGCAATCATGTATGGTAGCAGATGACAGAGTAGCAGGTGGACATACAAGAGAGATCAACCCAGTGCAAGAACAGGTGGTAGTAGGCTCAAGAGCTAGCAATCTTAGATAATGCAGATGTAGTAATAGTCCTTAGTATGCAGAGCTAGATAGTGTAAGCTTTAGTATGAAAGGTTATAGAGGTTTCCCCTGTGGGGTACTTATCACTAATAGCAATGTAGCAGAGAAGAGGTTCGGCAAGAGCGGATGATCCGGTAGCGAGATACAGGGATCAGCGCAGCGTGGTTCCGACAGCGAGGTATGCTTGCAAGCATGAGAGCTTCAAGACAGGTTTAAAGCAGGATGAACGAACACATGTGAGTGAGAGCCGGCGATCTAAATAGCCATCCAGTCCGGCGCTCAGTGATGACAGCATCAGTCTTAAAGGTGTATGCGCACCTTACCAAAAGAGAATGGTGGGGCGCATACACTTATGAAAGAGTAATTAGGGTACCCAAAGGTACCAGAACATTACAAGTATCGGCTTTCGAGCAATACAAGGAGGCAAATAAGAAAAGTAAATACAAAATCAGAATGGCTAAAATCAACATTGAGAGACAAATAGCGGAGGATAAAAAAAGAACCCAAAGAAATTCTTTAAATATATCAACAGCAAAAAAACTAGGGCAGAGCATTGCACACATAATTAACGATGATGGGAGGATGGTTACAGAGGACACTGAAAAAGCAACCGTGCTGAATGCTTTTTTCTCGTCAGTCTTTACACAGGAAAAGGAGGGGTACACTGACCACGACTATATGGTTAGTAGTAATACACAGGACTTGCCGCTATGGCTAACAGAGGGTGAAATCAGGGAAAGGCTGGATAAAATTAACACAAATAAATCACCAGGCCCGGATGGCCTACATCCGAGAGTACTCAAGGAACTCAGAAAGGTTATATCTAGACCACTGTTCCTGATCTTTGCTGACAGTATTATGACTGGAAATGTACCAGAGGATTGGAGGAAAGCTAATGTGATACCGATATTCAAAAAGTGGCAGAGGCATGTCCAGGGAAATTATAGGCCTGTCAGTCTGACTTCTATGGTATGTAAACTTCTGGAGGGGATGATAAGGGACTATATCGTAGAGTTTTCTAAAGACAACAACATTATAAGCAGTAATCAGCACGGGTTTACAAATGGGCATTCTTCTCAAACCAATCTCTTAACATTCTACGAGGAGGTGAGCTGTGAGCTAGATAGGGGGAGACCAGTGAATGTGGTGTACCTGGATTTCGCTAAGGCGTTTGCTACAGTTCCCCACAAGCGCTTAATTTATAAAATAAGGTCTGCAGGCATCGACCACAAGGTTTGCTCTTGGATACGGAATTGGCTAAAAGGGCGTGTCCAAAGGGTGGTAATAAATAGTGCATACTCAGACTGGTCTGAGGTGGTAAGTGGGGTCCCCCAAGGCTCAGTCCTGGGACCAACCTTGTTCAATTTATTCATAAACAGAATTGAGGACGGGATCAGTAGTTCTATATCAGTTTTTGCACATGACACAAAATTGGGCAGGGCAATAACTGCACAGCATGAAGCAGATATCCTACAGAATGACCTGGACAAAAAAACCGAGTGGACAACGACATGGCAAATGAGGTTTAATGTGGAGAAGTGTAAGGTTTTGCACTTGGGGACTAAAAACATAAAAGCACAATACACTTTAGGGGGGGAACCTTTGGGGGAATCAAAAAGGGAGAAAGATCTGGGAGTCTAGGTAGAGGATAGACTAAGCAATAGCATGCAATGTCAAGCGGCAGCTGCCAAAGCCGGCAGAATATTAGCATGCATAAAGAAAGGGATTTATTCCAGAAATAAAACTAGAATTCTTCCACTTTATAAAACTCTGGTCCGACCACATCTGGAGTATTCTGTTCAGTTCTGGTCGCCAGTCCTCAGGAGGGATGTGTTGGAGCTGGAGAGAGTCCAGAGAAGGGCAACTAAACTAATTAGGGGATTGGAGGACCTTAATTATGAAGAGCGTCTGCAATCGCTTGATTTATTCTCCCTGGAGAAGTGACGCCTGAGAGGGGACATGATAGCAATTTATAAATATCTCAATGGTGATCTCAGCATAGAAAAAAAGCTATTTAGTCGAAAGGATTGCATGAGGACTCGAGGGCATACAATGAGATTAGAGGAGAAGCATTTTAACCTCAGGCAACGTGGGGGGTTCTTTACTGTTAGGGATACAAGATTGTGGAATTCTGTACCACAAGAGGTGGTTTCTGCAGGAAGTAAAGTGGCTTTCAAAAGACTCTTAGACGTACATCTCAAGGATCAGAACATTCAGGGCTATGAGAGATGATTACGGCCACACACACCTACACAGGTTGAACTAGATGGACTATTGTCTTTATTCAACCTCACATACTATGTAACTATGTAACTATATGATCATCCATCATATTACAAAAAATATTGGGATGCCTGTCTTTACATGTACATAAACTTTAATGGAATGCCAGTCTTAGTCCATAGACTTGGCCCACTCTTTGCAGTTATAACAGCTTTAACTCTTCTGGGAAGGCTGTCCACAAAGTTCAGGAGTGTGTCTATGGTAATGTTTGATCATTCTTCCAGAGGCGCATTTTTGAGGTTAGTTACTGGGGTGGACGAGAAGGCCTGGCTCACAGTCTCCACTCTATTTCATCCCAAAGGTGTTCTATTGGGTTGAGGTCAGGACTCTGTGCAGGTCAGTCAATTTCCTCCACCCCAAACTTGCTCATCTATGTCTTTATAGACTTTTTTGTGCGCTGGTGTGCAGTCAGGTTGGAACAGGAAGGTGCCATCCCCAAACTGTTCCCACAAAGTTGGGAGCATGAAATTGTCCAAAATGTCTTGGTATGCCAATGCCTTAGGAGTTTCTTTCACTTGAACCAAGGGGCCTAGTCCAACCCTGAAAGACAACCCCACACCATAATTCTCCCTCAACCAAATGATTTGGACCAGTGCACAAGGCAAGGTCCATTATAACATGGATGAGTGAGTTTGGGGTGGAGAAACTTGACTGGCCTGCACAACACGAGTCCTGACCTCAACACAATAGAACACCTTTGGGATGAATTGGAGCGGAGACTGCGAGATAGGCCTTCTCTTAGACATCAGTGCCTGACCACACAAATGAGCTTCTGGAAGAATGGTCAAACACTCCCATAGACACACTCCTAAATCTTGTGGACAGCCTTCCTAGAAGAGTTGAAGCTGTTATAGCTGCAAAGGGTGGGCCAACTCAATATTAAACCCTACAGATTAAGACTTGGATGCCATTAAATTTCATGTGCGTGTAAAGGCCAATACTTTTGGTAATATAGTGTATGTAGTGTACATGAAATCCTTAAAAATCAAACTGAAAGTAAAAATCCCAATTCTTAAATTAAAAGGTTCATTATTCATGTGCGATGACCAATATAATAATAAAGTGTATAATATGAAAAGGTAGGAGGAAATTCTGTATAGACAAAATATGTATCCAATACAATCCACGGCACTATCCCCAAATCAAACTGAAAAGAGTTTCTCCACTTAGAGAACAAGGCAGGAAAAAAAAGGAGGATTTTAAGGTGCCTAAGATTTATCATAGTTATGGTCTTAATTAGGGATGAGCTTCGAGTTCAAGTCGAACGTAAGTTTGACTCGAACATTGACTGTTCGCTCGTTCGTCGAATGACGAACAAATGGGCTTCTTCTGGGGAACTTCGAGTTCCCACATTATCATGGACTCTCTGACCTCTGAATTACAATAAATAAATCACTGGCTGGCTGGGGGAATTGAGCTCACAGCTCTCTCATTGCAGGCCTTGTATTCTACAACCAACGCCACCATTAAGCCTGCTTAAGCTGGACACACTCTCCCTAACATTTATCTCATTCACTCTGTGTAGAGTGAGATAGGAGTTAGTTAGTTATTCAGGGAAAGTGTGCTTAACTGAAGTGAACTTGACGGTGGTGTAGCTGGTAGAGTACCAGGCCTGCAATTGCGATGATTGTACGATTAAATCCCTTGGCCAGCGGGTGATTTATAAGTGGAATTTTATAATTAATAATACATTGCTAGCAGGGAGAGAGATTTTTGCTTTTAACAGTTTGTTGAAATCAGATAGTGCAGTGTATACCACAAAGTTATATATGTAGGCACTTCAGTTTATATCAGTGTATGTCAGTATTGCTGATGTCAGTAATTTATTCACTTTACCTGAGCAGTGGATTGTGGGGTGGCTTGTGACGTCAGGTCACTATATAAGAGCTGTCAAAATCAAAGCAGGTCATTCCACGGGAAGCGTCCGTACAAGCAGTAGCTTCTTCTTTTTTTTTTTTTTCTATTTTTCAGGCGGATGGGCGACTGATCATCGGGGACAGTATTTTTTTATTTTTTAATAAAAGATTTTCCAAAACTGGCTTTTGTCATTATTTTTTTTTGTACACTTTTTTGGTGAATGGGTAGGGGTAGGATGCACCGATATCCATTCACATGGGGGGGGGCTGGGATCTGGGGGTCCCCTTGTTAAAGGGGGCTTCCAGATTCCGATAAGCCCCCCCCCCGCAGACCCCCACAACCACAGCCCAGGGTTGTGGGGAAGAGACCCTTGTCCCCATCAACATGGGGGCAAGGTGCTTTTGGGGTGGGGGGAAGAGCACCCCCCCCATGTTAAAGGCATGTGGCCTGGTATGGTTCAGGGGAGGTGGCGCTCGCTCTCCCTTACCCCCATCCTGGCCAGCCCCAGGCTGTGTGCTCAGATTAGGGCCGGAAATGGATTTTAGAAGGAACCCCACGACTTTTTTTTTTTTTTTTTTTTTTTTAGTGCAAGGTTCCCCTTAAAATCCATACCAGACCCGAGGGGCCTGGTATGGATTTTGGGGGGGACCCTACGCCATTTTTTTACCTGTATTGCTGGGCGCCGACCACACATTACAGCCGCAAGCAAGTGTAAATGACATTTTTTCCTTTAGAAATGTCAGTATTGCTGCAGCAGGTTAGAAACAACGCACAAATGTGTCACTGTTTAGGCACATTAAGGCCCCCCCCCCCCCCCCGGCACGATATTTAAAGGAATTTTTCATTTTTATTGTTTCAATTTAAGCATTATTAAAATCACTGCTCCTGTAAAAACCATTGTTTTAAAACAAATGTTTTGCATTGATTCATGTCCCCCGGGGCAGTACCCGGGTCCCCATACTTTTTTGGGCCAATAACTTGCATTTAAGCCTTTAAAATTAGGACTTTTGATTTTTCATGTTTGTGTCCCATAGACTTTAATGGAGTTCGCATGTTCGCAAGAACATTTCCCCTGTTCGAGATGTTCTGTGCGAACCGAACAGAGGGGTGTTCGGCTCATCGCTAGTCTTTATTGTAATGGGTCTATAATCCACAAATATAAAAACATGAATCATTTATTGATACATCAAATATTAAAATCATACTACAGGTGATCAGTGTAACAGTAACACAATTCACTACACATATAATGTATCTGACTCAGCGGGATTGAATGAATACGATGTGGGTAATTCAGGATCAACACGTTTCGCCTGTTCAGGGACTTCTTCAGGATCCAAATATGAAGAATTACCAATACTTATAAGGCATGAGGATAATACTCTTAGTCTGATAGATGAAGACATAATCATCATTAGCGACCATACTTTATGTCAGGTCCATAGGGGTTAAAAAAAAAAAGAAAGAAAATCGTGACAGACCAATAGATAATATTGAAATAATAATGAAATTATTATGAAATAATAAAAGAGTAAGTTCTTCCCTCTCCTTTCCCTTTATTACAGAGTGATAGTCCAATACCCAATTAAATGGAAAATTCCAATCCATATACAGTATATTGGTGTACGAAGTAGCCTCCTCTTGTATGCAAGCTGACAATCCCCCATCCCCACAAAAGGAGACCAGGAATCTGTAATGATAGATGCCTCGACCTTCCACACAGCACCACCAGTTCACAGCCACATCAGACCCATCCGTCCCCCGGAGTAGAGCTATACGGGGAATTACCAGCTTCTGATGCCAAGGGTGTACACAATTGCATCTACTGATGTTGATTTTTGTTAAATAAAGACACAAGTAAAATGTGCCTTTTCAATCATTTGTTTAAGTATTTTGCCTTAATTTGCATGCACCATTTGAATGAAGATCTAATATTTGCCACTTCAAATACGGTATGTTTAAAGAGTCAACAATTTTCAAGGGGTGTACTTTTTCACATGACTAAATACTGTAGATCTTCTGAACCCCACATTACTCTTTTTTACATCAATGAAAATAAATGTAAATTGTATACTGATTTTTTATCATAATACAGCTATTATGTTTTTTACTGCAGAAGTTACACCAGGATTATTGAGGTTGGGGACTCAATGATAAATTAGAGTTAAACACAGAGTAATTCTAGAAGTAATATTAGTAGTCATATGTGTGCAGTCTATTGCATTAGGGTGTGCATTAGGGTGTCAATATATATGGCCCTGGCACATTGATCTCCCTGCCACCCAGTAAATGAGAAGTGCTTAAGCAGGCGGTAAAAGGGAGATCTTTCCCATTTCCCCACTGCTACACAGAGCGATAATGCTATTGTGCACTAAGATTAAAGTGTGCCCAGGTCTATGTTAGTAGTAGTGAATACATAGTTACATACAGTAGTCATTCAGGTTGAAAAAAAGACACATGTCCATCTGGCTAAACCAATAAAAAACAAAAAACAGTAAAGAAAACACAACCATACAATCCTGTATACACAATCCTATACCCGCAGTTGATCCAGAGGAAGGCAAAAAAACCCCAGCAAAGCATGATCCAATTTGTTACAGCAGGGGAAAAAAATTCCTTCCTGATCCCCCGAGAGGCAATCGGATATTCCCTGGATCAACTTTACCTATAAAAATATTAGTACCTAGTTAAAATATTTACACCTAGGAAATAATCCAGGCTTTTTTAAAGTACTCTAGTGAGCTAGCCAGAACCACCACTGGAGGGAGTCTATTCCACATTTTCACAGCTCTTACTGAGAAGAAACCTTTCCATATTTCGAGACAATCTCTTTTTCTCTAGACGTATTTATTATTGTACACAGAGGACAAGGGGGCACTATCTGTTTTTATGAAAATAAAAATGCATACCTAAAACATCGGAACCCTGAGGAAGTCATGTGATTGTGACAATACGCGTGGAAGGAGTCGGGTGACAGAGAACTGTGTTCTTGTAACATACAAGAGCATACAGGAGCTGTTGCCCCGTCGGATGAACTTTTAAAAAAGCACACTGTCTCAAGTTTTAATGTAAGTGGATATTATGCAATAAATGTGAACCCTTTATATACTACACAATGGGAGTGTATATTTTATACTGAGAGGACGTGAAGGAAAGGAAATCCAGACAAATCCAGCTGAGTGAGATGAGTGGAAGGAGATTGAACAGCTGAGCCTGGAATTAACCCAAGCAGGGGAAGGCGATTTTAGACCTGAAAACAGGTCTAAACTGGAGGTGAGCGCAGTGGTGAAAGGTGGTGGTAGTCACTGCAAGATTGTAATAACCGAAATCCACAAGGGTGAAGGTGGAAAAACTGCAGGATACGAGAAGCACATTTAAAGGGAAAATATTTGAAAGAAGAAAAGCATTACTAATTGTACTATAGTCATTTGGGACATTCACATTTGTTTTATTTTTTTGTACACGAGAAAGTTTGTCACTGAATAATGATAGCAGTTTTGTGGTTTGAAAGTAAGGTTTTGGTTTAAAAACTTTCATTGGATTGCACACGGATACGCATAGGCGCAGCCAACATTTTTTTATTTTATTTCGTTTGCAGTTGTGGGAACACAATTATTTGGTTACAGCCATCAGACACAAGTTAGAAATGGGGGACACATTAGGTTAGGGAGCGCGGAAAAATATACATCTGTTTTAATGCCTAAAATACCATCGCTGATCTTTAGCACTCTACAAAGGCACTACTGCTCCAGTAAAACCTCAGCCACCCTAATAGCTAACTTCAACATGTCCTGATTAGAGTTGAGCGGACACCTGGATGTCCGTGTTCAGCGGGTTCGGCCGAACTTGAAAAAAAAGTCCGGGTCCGTGTCCCGGACTTTTTCCGAACTTTACCAGGACACCGAACCCCATTGAAGTCAATGGGGACCCAAACTTTCAGGCACTAAAATGGCTCTAAAACACCAATGGAAAGGGCTAGAGTGCTGCAAATGGCAGCAAAATGTAGTTAAGAGCATGGCAAGTGCTCTTAAAAAAAATTCCCCTTTAAATTAATTTTTTAATAGCAGATTAGAACAGCAATCTGTAGTGAAATATAGCTGAACGCTGCACACAACAGACTGATAAAAATAGATGTTTTTCTCCCTCCTCCTCCTCCTTCTCAGTGGGCTCAAGTGAGGGCAAAAAGATTGTTCACTGCACCACCCCCCACACAGCAAAATCGATGTAGACTGTCCCTGCCTAATCTCCAGCCTGTCCCTAATATGCTCAATAAGATCGTTCACTGCACCACCCCCCACACAGCAAAATCGATGTAGAAGACTGACCCTGCCTAATCTCCAGCCTTGCCCTAAAATGCTCTAATAACTTTCCCTGCCTGCACTCCGACCTGTCCCTGCATTCTTTTCGGACACAATTTTTCACAGAATCACTGTCTGTCCCTAATCAGCAGCCAGCACGTATGATGTGTGCTCTGTCCCTAAACTACAGCAGAATGACGCGGCGCGCTGGGGCTCTCGAACTTATAAAGACATGGTCACATGCTTCAGATGGCCAATCACAGCTACTAATACATTAGTAGGCATGGCTGTGATGGCGCACACCAGTTAAACGCTTGTTGATTGGCTGTTGAAAGCCCGCCATTAAAAGCGCGCCATTACATACAAAACAGGAAATAAAATGATCGAACACGGATTTTAAACCCGAACATACAGTAAAGTTTTCGGGTCCGTGTCCGGGTAGCAAAAATCCAATTATTCGGCACGAACCCAAATAATACAGTCCGTGTTCGCTCAACACTAGTCCTGATAGTGTCAAAAAGAATGTACAGTCTTGATTTTTATTTGAAGCAATCTTTTCAATATGTGAATGATAAAAACATTGTTTCTTCATATAGGTAGCATATTAATATATGTAAATGGGGCAGCCATATTTGTCATTACAAACATAGGCTGCACTTCCCATTTTTCTCTCCTGCACAATGCTCCTTCTAATGAGTCAGCCAATCAATTCCAAAAAGATCTGCTTCCTATGAGGAAGATTTACTACAACGGTAGCACACAGTATCTGGTGCAGCTGTACATGGCAGCCAATCAGCTTCCAGGTTTTATTTTTAAAGCTTCACTGAAGAAGCTGAATTCAGAAACTGATTGGCTACCATACACAGCTGCACCAGATTCTGAGTGCTCAAATTTTAGTAAATCAACCCCTATGTGTGTGTGATAATTGTATTTCAAAAAGTTGTTAGTAATGGGATAGCTTGAGTGCAGTAACTGATTTATTCTCCCTGTTGTGGTTATCTTTAAAATACCCAAATTTAATACAAAAACACAAAAATGTAAACTGAGTAAAATATGAAAATAACATTTAAAATTTACTTCAAGGTAAACGCTGCAAAATTAAGTTAAGACTAGTGTTGAGCGAACACGGACTGTATTATTCGTGTTCGTACCGAATAATTGGATTTTTTGTACCCGAACACGGACACGGACACTTTACTGTATGTTCGGGTAAAAATCCGTGTTCGGTCGTTTTATTTCCGGGTTTTGCATGCTTTGGTGCTCTTT
Organism: Pelophylax lessonae; assembly: GCF_965119305.1. Classification (NCBI taxonomy): domain Eukaryota; kingdom Metazoa; phylum Chordata; class Amphibia; order Anura; family Ranidae; genus Pelophylax; species Pelophylax lessonae. The sequence goes on along the minus strand of NC_138776.1, from coordinate 211,942,594 downwards.
TCATGGCGGGCTTTCAACAGCCAATCAACAATCGTTTAACTGGTGTGCCTTAAGCCATCCCAGCCATGCCTGCAAATGTCTCAGTAGCTGTGATTGGCCGTCTGAAGCATGTGACCAAGTCTTTATAAGTTCGAGGCAGCCGCAGCGGCGTCATTATGCTGCTTAGATTCAGGGACAGAGCACACATCAACGTGCTGGCTGCTGATTAGGGAAAGATAGGCAGGAAAAAACCATTTGTGTCCGGATAGAATTGAGGGACAGGTCGGAGTGTTTAGGCAGGGCGAGTTGTAGGCATTTTAGGGATAGAGTCTGCTGAATTATAGGGTCAGTGTCTTCTACAAACTACAATCGATATTGCTGTGTGGGGGGTGGGGTCTGCACTCAATCCTGATCTACGATCTCTTCTCAATCCTGTTAGGGACAGAGTCTGCTGAATTTTAGGGAAACTGTGTTCTACAAACTACAATCGATATTGCTGTGTGGTGTGGGATTGGAGATAGGCAGGTGTCAGTGATCCACATCCATTTTTCTGTGTGTGAGCTGCAGTGAACACAATCTTTTTGGGCTGCAGTGAACACAATCTTTTTGGGCTGCAGTGAACACAATCTTTTTGGGCTGCAGTGAACACAATCTTTTTGGGCTGCAGTGAACACAATCTTTTTGGGCTGCAGTGAACACAATCTTTTTGGGGTGCAGTGAACACAATCCTTTTGGGGTGCAGTGAACACAATCCTTTTTGGTGTGCAGTGAACACAATCTTTGTGGGGTGCAGTGAACAAAATCCTTTGTGGGGTGCAGTGAACACAATCTTTTTGGGGTGCAGTGAACAAAATCCTTTTTGGGGTGCAGTGAACAACATCCTTTTTGGGGTGCAGTGAACACAATCTTTTTGGGGTGCAGTGAACAAAATCCTTTGTGGGGTGCAGTGAACACAATCTTTTTGGGGTGCAGTGAACACAATCTTTTTGGGGTGGAGTGAACAACATCCTTTTTGGGGTGCAGTGAACAAAATCCTTTTTGGGGTGCAGTGAACAAAATCATTTTTGGGGTGCAGTGAACACAATCTTTTTGGGGTGCAGTGAACACAATCTTTGTGGGGTGCAGTGAACACAATCTTTTTGGGGTGGAGTGAACAACATCCTTTTTGGGGTGCAGTGAACAACATCCTTTTTGGGGTGCAGTGAACACAATCTTTTTGGGGTGCAGTGAACACAATCTTTGTGGGGTACAGTGAACAGAATCTTTGTGGGGTGCAGTGAACACAATCTTTGGGGGGTACAGTGAACACAATCTTTGTGAGGTGCAGTGAACACAATCTTTGTGGGGTGCAGTGAACACAATCATTGTGGGGTGCAGTGAACTCAATCTTTGTGGGGTACAGTGAACACAATCTCATACTTCTGAAGGTTTGAGGGTGCTGCCTGTTCCATACTCCCCCTACTCCTCATCTAGCCTTTTAGGGGTACAAACAATAGTAATTGGGGCCTAGTGTGGTTGTGTACGTGTGATATACATACACTTTTTTGGGATCATATTTTCTATTCCGCTATTTAATCAAAAACCTTTGGGGATCAGTTAAATTGGGGGATAGTCTGTGTTGGTACGTGTGAGAGAGATCCACCTTTCCAAGTTGTTGGGGTTCATCTCATACTTCTGAAGGTTTGAGGGTGCTGCCTGTTCCATACTCCCCCTACTCCTAGCCTTTTAGGGGTACAAACAATAGTAATTGGGGCCTAGTGTGGTTGTGTACGTGTGATATACATACACTTTTTTGGGATCATATTTTCTATTCCGCTATTTAATCAAAAACCTTTGGGGATCAGTTAAATTGGGGGATAGTCTGTGTTGGTACGTGTGAGAGAGATCCACCTTTCCAAGTTGTTGGGGTTCATCTCATACTTCTGAAGGTTTGAGGGTGCTGCCTGTTCCATACTCCCCCTACTCCTAGCCTTTTAGGGGTACAAACAATAGTAATTGGGGCCTAGTGTGGTTGTGTACGTGTGATATACATACACTTTTTTGGGATCATATTTTCTATTCCGCTATTTAATCAAAAACCTTTGGGGATCAGTTAAATTGGGGGATAGTCTGTGTTGGTACGTGTGAGAGAGATCCACCTTTCCAAGTTGTTGGGGTTCATCTCATACTTCTGAAGGTTTGAGGGTGCTGCCTGTTCCATACTCCCCCCTACTCCTAGCCTTTTAGGGGTACAAACAATAGTAATTGGGGCCTAGTGTGGTTGTGTACGTGTGATATACATACACTTTTTTGGGATCATATTTTCTATTCCGCTATTTAATCAAAAACCTTTGGGGATCAGTTAAATTGGGGGATAGTCTGTGTTGGTACGTGTGAGAGAGATCCACCTTTCCAAGTTGTTGGGGTTCATCTCATACTTCTGAAGGTTTGAGGGTGCTGCCTGTTCCATACTCCCCCTACTCCTAGCCTTTTAGGGGTACAAACAATAGTAATTGGGGCCTAGTGTGGTTGTGTACGTGTGATATACATACACTTTTTTGGGATCATATTTTCTATTCCGCTATTTAATCAAAAACCTTTGGGGATCAGTTAAATTGGGGGATAGTCTGTGTTGGTACGTGTGAGAGAGATCCACCTTTCCAAGTTGTTGGGGTTCATCTCATACTTCTGAAGGTTTGAGGGTGCTGCCTGTTCCATACTCCCCCTACTCCTAGCCTTTTAGGGGTACAAACAATAGTAATTGGGGCCTAGTGTGGTTGTGTACGTGTGATATACATACACTTTTTTGGGATCATATTTTCTATTCCGCTATTTAATCAAAAACCTTTGGGGATCAGTTAAATTGGGGGATAGTCTGTGTTGGTACGTGTGAGAGAGATCCACCTTTCCAAGTTGTTGGGGTTCATCTCATACTTCTGAAGGTTTGAGGGTGCTGCCTGTTCCATACTCCCCCCTACTCCTAGCCTTTTAGGGGTACAAACAATAGTAATTGGGGCCTAGTGTGGTTGTGTACGTGTGATATACATACACTTTTTTGGGATCATATTTTCTATTCCGCTATTTAATCAAAAACCTTTGGGGATCAGTTAAATTGGGGGATAGTCTGTGTTGGTACGTGTGAGAGAGATCCACCTTTCCAAGTTGTTGGGGTTCATCTCATACTTCTGAAGGTTTGAGGGTGCTGCCTGTTCCATACTCCCCCTACTCCTAGCCTTTTAGGGGTACAAACAATAGTAATTGGGGCCTAGTGTGGTTGTGTACGTGTGATATACATACACTTTTTTGGGATCATATTTTCTATTCCGCTATTTAATCAAAAACCTTTGGGGATCAGTTAAATTGGGGGATAGTCTGTGTTGGTACGTGTGAGAGAGATCCACCTTTCCAAGTTGTTGGGGTTCATCTCATACTTCTGAAGGTTTGAGGGTGCTGCCTGTTCCATACTCCCCCTACTCCTAGCCTTTTAGGGGTACAAACAATAGTAATTGGGGCCTAGTGTGGTTGTGTACGTGTGATATACATACACTTTTTTGGGATCATATTTTCTATTCCGCTATTTAATCAAAAACCTTTGGGGATCAGTTAAATTGGGGGATAGTCTGTGTTGGTACGTGTGAGAGAGATCCACCTTTCCAAGTTGTTGGGGTTCATCTCATACTTCTGAATGTTTGAGGGTGCTGCCTGTTCCATACTCCCCCTACTCCTAGCCTTTTAGGGGTACAAACAATAGTAATTGGGGCCTAGTGTGGTTGTGTACGTGTGATATACATACACTTTTTTGGGATCATATTTTCTATTCCGCTATTTAATCAAAAACCTTTGGGGATCAGTTAAATTGGGGGATAGTCTGTGTTGGTACGTGTGAGAGAGATCCACCTTTCCAAGTTGTTGGGGTTCATCTCATACTTCTGAAGGTTTGAGGGTGCTGCCTGTTCCATACTCCCCCCTACTCCTAGCCTTTTAGGGGTACAAACAATAGTAATTGGGGCCTAGTGTGGTTGTGTACGTGTGATATACATACACTTTTTTGGGATCATATTTTCTATTCCGCTATTTAATCAAAAACCTTTGGGGATCAGTTAAATTGGGGGATAGTCTGTGTTGGTACGTGTGAGAGAGATCCACCTTTCCAAGTTGTTGGGGTTCATCTCATACTTCTGAAGGTTTGAGGGTGCTGCCTGTTCCATACTCCCCCTACTCCTAGCCTTTTAGGGGTACAAACAATAGTAATTGGGGCCTAGTGTGGTTGTGTACGTGTGATATACATACACTTTTTTGGGATCATATTTTCTATTCCGCTATTTAATCAAAAACCTTTGGGGATCAGTTAAATTGGGGGATAGTCTGTGTTGGTACGTGTGAGAGAGATCCACCTTTCCAAGTTGTTGGGGTTCATCTCATACTTCTGAAGGTTTGAGGGTGCTGCCTGTTCCATACTCCCCCTACTCCTAGCCTTTTAGGGGTACAAAAAATAGTAATTGGGGCCTAGTGTGGTTGTGTACGTGTGATATACATACACTTTTTTGGGATCATATTTTCTATTCCGCTATTTAATCAAAAACCTTTGGGGATCAGTTAAATTGGGGGATAGTCTGTGTTGGTACGTGTGAGAGAGATCCACCTTTCCAAGTTGTTGGGGTTCATCTCATACTTCTGAAGGTTTGAGGGTGCTGCCTGTTCCATACTCCCCCCTACTCCTAGCCTTTTAGGGGTACAAACAATAGTAATTGGGGCCTAGTGTGGTTGTGTACGTGTGATATACATACACTTTTTTGGGATCATATTTTCTATTCCGCTATTTAATCAAAAACCTTTGGGGATCAGTTAAATTGGGGGATAGTCTGTGTTGGTACGTGTGAGAGAGATCCACCTTTCCAAGTTGTTGGGGTTCATCTCATACTTCTGAAGGTTTGAGGGTGCTGCCTGTTCCATACTCCCCCTACTCCTAGCCTTTTAGGGGTACAAACAATAGTAATTGGGGCCTAGTGTGGTTGTGTACGTGTGATATACATACACTTTTTTGGGATCATATTTTCTATTCCGCTATTTAATCAAAAACCTTTGGGGATCAGTTAAATTGGGGGATAGTCTGTGTTGGTACGTGTGAGAGAGATCCACCTTTCCAAGTTGTTGGGGTTCATCTCATACTTCTGAAGGTTTGAGGGTGCTGCCTGTTCCATACTCCCCCTACTCCTAGCCTTTTAGGGGTACAAACAATAGTAATTGGGGCCTAGTGTGGTTGTGTACGTGTGATATACATACACTTTTTTGGGATCATATTTTCTATTCCGCTATTTAATCAAAAACCTTTGGGGATCAGTTAAATTGGGGGATAGTCTGTGTTGGTACGTGTGAGAGAGATCCACCTTTCCAAGTTGTTGGGGTTCATCTCATACTTCTGAAGGTTTGAGGGTGCTGCCTGTTCCATACTCCCCCTACTCCTAGCCTTTTAGGGGTACAAACAATAGTAATTGGGGCCTAGTGTGGTTGTGTACGTGTGATATACATACACTTTTTTTGGATCATATTTTCTATTCCGCTATTTAATCAAAAACCTTTGGGGATCAGTTAAATTGGGGGATAGTCTGTGTCGGTACGTGTGAGAGAGATCCACCTTTCCAAGTTGTTGGGGTTCATCTCATACTTCTGAAGGTTTGAGGGTGCTGCCTGTTCCATACCCCCCCTACTCCTCATCTAGCCTTTTAGGGGTACAAACAATAGTAATTGGGGCCTAGTGTGGTTGTGTACGTGCGAGATACATACACTTTTTTTGATCATATTTCCTATTCCGCTATTCAATAAAAACCTTTGAGGATCAATTGAATTGCGGGATAGTCTGTGTCGGTACGTGTGAGAGAGATCCACCTTTCCAAGTTGTTGGGGTTCATCTCATACTTCTGAAGGTTTGAGGGTGCTGCCTGTTCCATACTCCCCCTACTCCTCATCTAGCCTTTTAGGGGTACAAACAATAGTAATTGGGGCCCAGTGTGGTTGTGTACGTGTGATATACATACACTTTTTTTGGATCATATTTTCTATTCCGCTATTTAATTTAACTGGGCCTCCATGCGAGACCTGTGTGCCTTGTTGCGCTGTTTTGAGTACTCCACCAACATGGCCAGTGGCAATGACGCCGTTCTCAGCTTAACTATCCCACTTCTATGCCTCCTTGAAAAAACAATTCGGGCGATGATGGAAGAGGATGTGGCACAGGATGAGGAGGAGGAGGAGGATGAAGAGGTAACATTTCCAAGGCTTTCAGGGCAGTCATTCGCAAGGGGCTCCGAGGGTGGGTTCCTGCACACGCAAACGCCAGGGACGCAATTGTCCAGCAGGGGCACAGTTCTGGAGGATGAGGAGGATGAGGAGGAGGAGGAGCTGGAGGAGGAGATGGAACCATGTTCACAGCAGGGTGGCACCCAGGCCAGCTCATGGCCATCACTGGTGCGTGGCTGGGGGGATACAGAGGACACGGACGATACACCTCCCACAGAGGACAGCCTTTCGTTGCCTCTGGGCAGCCTGGCACACATGAGCGATTACATGCTGCAGTGTCTCCACAACGACCGCCGAGTTGCCCACATTCTAACTTGTGCTGATTACTGGGTGGCCACGCTGCTGGATCCCCGTTACAAGGACAACGTACCGTCCTTAATTCACTCACTGGAGCGCGATCGCAAGATGCGCGAGTACAAGCGCACGCTGGTAGACGCCATGCTGCTGGCATTCCCATCTGACAGCGGGGCCACAGTGGAAGCACAAGGCAGAGGAGGAGGAGGAGGAGGTCGCCAACGCAACCAGGGCACCGCCAGCACCTCAGAAGGCAGGGTTAGCATGGCCGAAATGTGGAAAAGCTTTGTCAGCACGCCACAACAAACAGCAGCACCAGCAGCTCAGATGGAACGTCTTAGCAGGAGGCAGCATTTTACCAACATGGTGGAGCAGTATGTGTGCACACGCCTACATGTAGTGAATGACGGGTCTGCCCCCTTCAACTTCTGGGTCTCCAAATTGGGCACATGGCTTGAGCTTGCCCTTTACGCCTTGGAGGTGCTGGCGTGCCCTGCAGCCAGTGTATTATCTGAACGGGTATTTAGCACGGCTGGGGGCGTTATAACAGACAAGCGCAGCCGCCTGTCCAGAGACAATGTGGACAAGCTCACGTTCATTAAAATGAACCAGGCATGGATCCCACGGGACTTTTCCGTACCTTATGCAGAATAGCAATGGATACCGACCTTACCCACCCATTGTTCCATTTTTGCTCTTTCTCACTCTTTTGGGGTGTACCCTCATTTAAAATTTTTGAAAAGAAGCAGTGTTGGCTACCTCGTCCTCCTCCTCAGGGCCAGATTAATGTAGGGGCTATTGGAGCTGCAGCTCCAGGCCCCTACCTTTTATATAGGCCCCGGGTTGGCCATATTCACTGTTACCGCTCTTCTGTCACTTGTAAACACAGAAGTCTGGCTTCTATGCTCGCTTCCCCAGGCAGCACCCTCAGAACCTCCCCACACAGCGTGAAGGCCGGACAAGGAGGGACAGTTGGCGATGCATGGATGTGTTTATGGGCTTCAGAGACAGCATCCCATGTTGAATTAGGCATGCATGGCTGCACCCTTCCTCCTCTGGGTGCATGGCAAGGCACGGCCCTTAAGGCCCTTCAAAATCCTCAGCACCAAGCCCATGATGCTGTTAATCCGGCCCTGGTCCTCCTCCACCGCCGCTTCCACCTACACCGCCCATAGGTGTGCGCAGCCTATTGCATTAAGGTGTGCACCCCAAAGTTGAAATACACATGCATGTGTTTGCCAGCAGGGAGAGTAATGTATCGGGGCCATGTACCTGTAGGCAAGGAGAAATAGAGCAGAGCAGGTCCCAGGGAGATCTTTCCCATCTCCTCACTGGCAATGCTATGTGCCCTAGGTGATTAGGGTGTGCCCAGGCACACCCAGCACACCCTGTGCGCACGCCTATGTCACCGCTAGGCTTGTGACGGTATCAGATTTTCATGCTGCGATTAATTGATTAAGGTTTTGCCACGGTATACGGTATTATCACGGTATTCTATTATTAAATTTAAATTATTAAATTTCCACCTCACTTCAATTTCATTGCTGAATTTAGGGGCTTTGGTTCACTTATGCACATTATTATATAGTCAGTCAGTACAGACTCTGTGAACCAGGCCTAAAATAGGTCATCAAGCAGTGTCTGGCCTAACTGGTGATAACTGGTTCTGGCGCTCGGCTCCGATCCGATGGCCTGGTCATTAAGAGGGCAAATCCTTGTGGTCAAGAAGTGGTTAAACCTGAAGGAGGTGTTGTTTATAAATTACTTTACTATTGCTTTAGGCCTGGTTCACATGTATGCGGGTTGGTGGTTCACATTTGCACAGGCATAGCAGCCCATTGATTTGAATGGGCTGCTATGCCCTCATTTTCCGCAGAAAAAAGGTGCATGCAGCATTTTTTTAAAATTCAGTGGCCTTGAAATCCATCCTGCTTTTGCACCATGCGACTAACCTGCAGTTCCTGCTCTGGCAAGCTTTCTGCATTTTTTGTATACGTGGGCACGGCATTTAAAAATAAACAGTTTGCGTGTGCAGCAACGGCAGGTAAGTCGCATGGTGCAAAAGAAGGATGGATTTCATGGCCACTGCATTTTTTTAAATTCTGCATGCACCTTTTTTCAGCTGAAAACGCAGGCATAGCAGCTCAAGCCCATTCACATCAATGGGCTGCTATGCCTGTGCAAATGTGGGCCCCCAACCCGCATACATGTGAACCAGGCCTAAAGCAATAGTAAAGTCATTAATTGGTTAAACCTGCAGGAAGACCGGTGTTTTTATCTATTAATGACTTTACTATTGCTTTAGGCCTGGTTCACATGTATGCGGGTTGGGGGCCCACATTTGCACAGGCATAGCAGCCCATTGATGTGAATGGGCTTGAGCTGCTATGCCTGCGTTTTCAGCTGAAAAAAGGTGCATGCAGAATTTAAAAAAATGCAGTGGCCATGAAATCCATCCTTCTTTTGCACCATGCGACTTACCTGCCGTTGCTGCACACGCAAACTGTTTATTTTTAAATGCCGTGCCCACGTATACAAAAAATGCAGAAAGCTTGCCAGAGCAGGAACTGCAGGTTAGTCGCATGGTGCAAAAGCAGGATGGATTTCAAGGCCACTGAATTTAAAAAAAATGCTGCATGCACCTTTTTTCTGCGGAAAATGAGGGCATAGCAGCCCGTTCAAATCAATGGGCTGCTATGCCTGTGCAAATGTGGGCCGCCAACCCGCATACATGTGAACCGCCAACCCGCATACATGTGAACCACCAACCCGCATACATGTGAACCAGGCCTAAAGCAATAGTAAAGTCATTAATAGATAAAAACACCGGTCCTCCTGCAGGTTTAACCACTTCTGGATCGCAAGGATTTGCCCCTTTAAAGACCAGGCCATCGGATCAGAGCGCCAGGACCAGTCATCACCAGGTAGGCCAGACACTGCTTGATGGCTATATAATAATGTAATGTGGGCTGCTAGGCGTGTGTGTGTGTATATATATATTTATTAGAGCTGCACGATTCTGGCCAAAATGAGAATCACGATTTTTTAGCTTGGAATAAAGATCACGATTCTCTCACGATTCTCTGTGTAACAAAAAAAAAAAAAAATTGGGATAACTTTACTGTTACGTTTTTTTTTTTTTTTTTATTCATTAAAGTCTAATCATTGCGTTTGAAAGACTGCTGCGCAAATACAGTGTGACATAAAATATTACAACAATCGCCATTTTATTCTGTAGGGTCTCTGCTAAAAAAATATATAAAATGTTTGGGGGTTCTAAGTACTTTTCTAGCAAAAAAAAAACTGATTTTAACTTGCAAGCAGCAAGTGTCAGAAAAAGATCCAGTCTTTAAGAGGTTAAACTTCCTTTCTCCCTGGCAGAGGGAAGGAAAAGATACAAATGTAATCATTTTTGTTTATAGTTAGGAGACTTAATGCTGAAAGGTGTTAGCTGAGTGAGTGAATGAGTCATCCAGCTCACTGAAATGTATCAATTCACAAGTCAGGCAGACTTGACAGAGAAACTCGGTATTTTAAAAATGCCACAATAACAATACCGTGGCTATGCAATACCGCGATATATCGAATTACCGAAAACCGGCATATGTCTAGTCACCGCCACATCCACCACCACCTCAACCTCCCTCCTACTCCATATGGGCCTCGTCCTTCAGAGATGAAGAAGAACATTGTTTTATTTTTCTGTTTTTTTTTGTTGTTTTAAGTTATTTCCCTATCCACATTTGTTTGCAGAGCACTTGCCATGCTCTTAATTACGTTTTGCTGCCATTTGCAGCACTCTAGCCCTTTCCTTTGGTGTTTTAGAGCCATTTTAGTGCCTTAAAGTTCGGGTCCCCATTGACTTCAATGGGGTTCGGTGTCCGGGAAAAGTTCGGTAAAAGTCCGGGACACGGACCCGGACTTTTTTTTAAAGTTCGGCCGAACCCGTCGAACACGGACATCTAGGTGTTCGCTCAACCCTAGTTAAGACGAATGCTCACTGAAAACACACTAAGCATGTCCTTTAACAGCTTATGGACCACCCCATGCAGATATACTGTGGCAGGGTGGCCCTCCTGCATGAAATCAAGTACCTGTACATGATATCGTGCACAGGGTCTGGAGCGCATGCGCACGCCGCCAGCACCCCACTTTCACTGTGATTGTTCACAGGAGAGGTAGAACAGTGGTCTGCCTATGTAAACAAGGCAGATCCCCCACCATTCTGTCAGAGAGTAAGATGGAGACCTTGCATTTATGCTAAGCAGAAACACGGATCTCTGTTTTCCTCCCGCATAGTTAGAAAGAACTCCCTAGGAGCGCACTTAACCCCTTGATCTCCCCTGATGTTAATCCCTTCCCTGCCTGTGTCATTAGTACAGTGACAGTGCATTTCTTTTTTTAGCACTGATCACTGTATTAGTGTCACTGGTCCCCTCAAAAGTGTCAGATGTCTAATTTGCCTGCCGCAATGTCGCAATCCCACTAAAAATCGCTGTTTTGTAGCATAGAGTAAAAAATGTAGTTTTTTGTTTTCAAAGTTCTGTCTTTTTTTGTTTATAGCGCAAAAAATAAAAACCGCAGATCAAATACCACCAAAAGAAAGTTGCGGGAAAAAAGGACATCAATTTTATTTGGGTACAGCGTCACTCATCCGCACAATTGTCAATTAAAGTAACACAGTGCCATATCGCAAAAAATGGCTTGGTCATGAAGGGGGGTAAACCTTACCGGGCTGAAGTGGTTAAATTAAACCTGTCAATTGTTCTAAACCAAGAAAATCAAATTTGGTTCTATGGGCAGACACAGTAGGAGCCTGAAAATCTCAGTGGGCCACTCTGAAGCTAGATTCTCTGTTAACCACTTTTGGACTGGAAGGATTTTCCCCCTTAATGACCAGGCCATTTTTTGCAATTCGGCACTGCGTTACTTTAACGGACAATTGTGCGGTCGTGTGATGTTGTACCTAAATAAAATTGATGTCCTTTTTTCCCACAAATAGAGTTTTCTTTTGGTGGTATTTGATCACCTGTGCGATTTTTTTATTTTTTGCGCTATTAACAAAAAAAAAGCAACAATTCTGAAAAAAAAAAACAATATTTTTCACATTCTGCTATATGACATTCCCCAAAAACAACATTTTAAAATCTAATTTTTTCAACATTTTAGGCCAATTTGTTTTCTGCTACATATTTTTGGTAAAAAAAAATTGCAATAAGCGCATTTTGATTGGTTTGCGCAAAGTTATTGCGTTTTTATTTATTTATTTTTTTTAATAGTAATGGCGGCAATCTGTGATTTTTAGCTCGACTGCGACATTGCGGCAGACAGATCGGACCCCTAACTGACATTTTTTACACTTTTGGGGGGGGGGGGGGACCAGTGACATTACTACAGTAATCAGTGCTAAAAATATGCACTGTTACTGTAATAATGACACTGGCAGGGAAGGGGTTAACTCAGGGGGTGATCAAGAGGTTAAATGTAAGCCTAGGGGAGTGTTTCTAACTATATTGGGGTTGGGCTTTTGAAATTACCACAGAGACCTGTAATCCTATATCGAAGGATCACAGGCACTCTGTGATCATTCCAGAGAGAACAATGGTCATCTGTGTTTACAACAGCTGACCGTTCTTCTCTCTCAGCAGGGAGCAATCACGGGTGCCCAGTGGCAATCGGAACCACCTGCCCCATGCATCAGTGTCGCCGCTGCCGAGTGGGGGTGGGATCGCGCCCCCTAGCTGCAGGCGCTACCGAAGTAGAGCTACGTCGGTTCGTGCAGGAGGGCCAGCCTGCCACAGTAAATCTGCAGCGGGCGGTCCTTTTTTTTTTGAAAATTTGTATTTATTGAAATTTTGCACATAATAACAGACAACACTATGCCACGCAGGGCAACATTCACAAACAATGACAACAGGTCAAACCCCCCCATACCTCCCCCCACCCACCCCCCCACCCCAGGCTCCACCCAGCACGTCCAGCGCAAAAACAAAGCTTCCAGCAGTAATATAGCTACCCCTCAATTCTGTCCCAGCAAACAAAGGAGCAAGGTCATAGAACATAGAGATTAGTCCAGCACAGAAACCGTAATCAGCAACCTCATGCCTTATTCAAAAATCGGAGAGACATCTACGTATTCAGCTAGCACACAAAGAGCATGAGAATATCACCAACGGGCGTGACCACCCCCCCCCCCCCCAGGCAACCCTGAACAGCACCACACAAAACTCTAAGGCTGCTCAACGGAGGTCGAGGCTGGGGAGTCTATCCATGTTTTCCACACTTTATCAAATTTGCGAGGACATCCCCTACTGAGATACGCAGCCTTATAGAGCGGAGTCACTTTGTTAACCAAACCCTTCCAAAAGAGGATCGTGGGAGCTAAGGGGCTTTTCCAGTGTAAGAGCAGGGCCTTGCGAGCATATAAAAGAAGCAAACTGACCAGAGTACGAACGGCCCTCGCGGGGGCCAAGCCATCCACCTACCCCAAGAGACAGACCTCCACGGAATTGGGGACCGGAATCTTAACCACCTCCACGATGCAAGCTAACACAGATGCCCAATAGTCCTTGACCACCGGGCACCTCCAGAAGATGTGGCTGAAGTCCCCCGGAGAATGCGAGCAATGCCAGCATTCCGCCGAAGCCGTCTGATAAATGCGTGCCAGCCTCACCGGCGTGTAATATATCCGATGTAAGAATTTAAAGTGAATCAGGCGGTCCCTCGCAGAAACTAGGTAGGCGAAGGGGGAACTCCACATATCGTCCCAGTCATCACCATCTAGGTCAGGCACCTCCTCCACCCAGCGTTCCCTACACCTACGTACAGCTAGCGGAGTGGTAGCAAACAATTCCTTATACAACTCCGAGAGGGGCTTTCCCATATCCGCTGCCTGTATCGCCGTTTCAAGAGTTGAAGCTTTAATCACAACTCGGGGGGAACCAAACTGCGCCACAAATGCGCGGCGGAGTTGGAGATAGCGAAAAAAATACTGATTCGGAAGATCATAATGCACCTTCAGGGCATCAAAGGTGCACAGCTCCCCACCAGAGACAATATCCCCCAGCAACTTCACCCCTTTAACAGCCCAGATGGCAGGATCAGGGATCGAGGCAAATTGAGGAAACTTGGGGTTCCACCACAGTGGGGAGGCCGGGGATACACCAGATGCTCCCGGCTCCACCAGCACCCGCATATGGTCCCAGGCTTTGATGGTGGAACGCATCGTTCCTGTCAGCCTAAATTTAGCCTTGGACCCCCGATGCAGCAAAAGATGAAGACTCTCGTAGGAGCCCAAAACAGCCGCCTCCAGCACCGTGGCAGAATCCCCATCGTCCCCCGTAAGCCAGCGACGTGCCACCACTCCCTGCCAGGCCAGGAAATATTTATAAAGATCAGGTAAAGCCAGTCCCCCCTGACCCCAGGGCTCCTGTAACACCTGCATACCAATTCCAGGAGGGGAGGTACCCCAGATAAAGGAACCTATCAGGCCATGAACGCGGCGGAAGAACGAACGAGGGACCCACACCGGAGAATTTCTAAGGAAGTACAGAAAGACAGGGAGAAGTTTCATCTTCACCAAATTAATGCGCCCCAGAACCGACAAAGGCAAGTCGCGCCACACCTCCGCCCTGCGTTTAAAGACCTCCAGCAATGGGTGAAGATTTAGATTGAGATAATCCGCCACCCTCGCCGACACCCTGACTCCCAGGTAGGTGAACTCAGTTACCCATTTCAATGGCAACGCTCCATCAGCTGCTGCAATAGCGCCAGGATCAATAGGGAGCATGGTGGATTTATCCCAATTAACCCTTAGGCCGGAGAATTTTGCAAAAGTGTCTAGGATAGTGAAGACTGCCCGCAGGGAAGCATTGGGATCCTTCAAAAATAAAAGCATATCATCCGCATAAAGCGCCAGGCACTCTTTAATGGAGCCCACTTCCAGCGCCCCCACCTCTGGAGACGCATGCAAGGCAATAGCCAAGAGTTCTATCATCAGGGGGAACAGAAGGGGCGAAAGAGGGCAGCCCTGCCTAGTCCCCCTACCTACCGCAAAAAAGGGAGACAGGGTCGATCCAATCTTCAACGCAATACGTGGGGAAGGATACAAGAGGGAAATCCATTTGCAAAATTTAGGACCAAACCCCATGCGCCTCAGCACCACCCCCATGTACACCCAATCCACCGTGTCGAAGGCCTTGGCAATGTCCAGAGACACCACCACTCTAGTGCCAACAGAGGCATGGGACACCTGTAAATGTGTAAACAAGCGTCAAAGGTTGGTGTCCGTGGACTTGCCCGGCATGAATCCGGTCTGATCAATGTCTACCAGGGAAGGCAAGACCACTGCCAGCCTAGTAGCCAAGACCTTCGTGAGTATCTTGAGATCCACATTGAGCAAGGCAATGGGGTGGTAGGAGGAACACAGGGTGTGGTCCTTACCCGGCTTGGGCAGGAGAACAACATATGCCTCGAGCATGGAACCCGGCAGGGCCCCCTGATCGAAACACGCAGCATACAAAGCCTGGAGCCTGGGAGCCAAGGAGTCCGAATATTGCCAATACCATTCCACCGGGAAACCCATCAGGGCCCGGCGATTTATTGGGGGGGAAGGACGAGATGGCTTTCTCAATTTCCTTCAACGTGATGTCATTGTCCAACCAGGCACTGTCCTCACCCTCCAAGACCGGAACCGGCAACCCAGACAAAAGGCGCTCCAACTCCTCCAGGTCATATGCAGGCAGGGGTGAATAGGTGTCAGAGTAATAATCCATAAAGACCCGGGAGATCTCCCCCGGGTCTCTAACCAGTTCCCCTGAACTAGACGCAATACATGGAACACTTACCGAAGTCCTCTGATCCACCACCAAAAAAGCCAACAGCTTACCATTTTTTTCCCCCTTCTCAAAAAGTGACTCCGCTCTATGTTTAAGGTTGGCATGCTCAAAGTCAGTATCCAACAAAGCCAGACGCCTCCTGGCCTCCTCCAGGACCGCATAGGCCGCCGGTCCCGGAGTAGCCGAGTATTCCTCCTCCAACCTACGGAACTCCAGCAGAACAGCCTCTCTATCAGCATTAGCCTCCCTACGGGATGCCTTAATCGCAGAGATGTAATGACCCCGCATGACCACTTTAAAAGCATCCCACAGGATCACCCCAGCCGTGGACGAGGCATGATCTTCCCCAATATGCAGGCATATGGGGATCCACCTGTTGCATCACCTTTTCCGTCTGCAGCCAACCCGGTGAGAGGCGCCATGCACCCCTAGTCCCACCAGCCCCCACCCGCAGTCAGCAGCAGTGGATTATGATCGGAGAGACCACCCGCCAAATAAGTGGCATCCTGGACCAATGGAAGACAAGACTCATTAGCAAAAGCTAAATCTATCCTGGACGCCGTTCTGTGCACCCCAGACCAGCAGGAGTAGCCTCGCACCCCAGGGTTTTTCCAGCGCCACAACTCTGTAAGCTGAGCCGCAGAAGACCAGGACACAAGTTCGGGGGACGACAGTCTACCCGGGTTAGAGGAGTCCAGTCCGCCGTCCAGAACAGCATTGAAATCCCCCGCCATGATAAGAGGAAGGTGCATATAAGGGGCCAAGGTCACCAGGAGATCTACCAGAATCTGGGAGTGGAACGGGGGAGGTAAGTAAACACTCACCAGTACCACCTGTCGGTGAAATATCTCCAGGAGAACAATAACATATCGTCCGCCAGGATCCGTAATTACCTTTTGAATCGAGCAGGGTGCATTCCTACCTAGCAAAATAGACACCCCACGGGCATACGTGGAGTATGTGGCGTTGAAGATCCTCTGAATCCAAGGTCTCTACAAGGCAAGCACCCTGCCCCCATCCAAATGCGTCTCCTGGAGGAGGATAACATGAGGTTGAACAGTTTTAATATACCGAAATACAGCTGTGCGTTTCACCTTGTCATTGAGACCTCGCACATTCCAGGACATAATCTTAAATAGCTCAGCCATAGAACAGCAGAGGGGCACATATCAGGAGGGAGCCGGAAGACCAAGCATAGCCCAAGGACCAACCCGATCCCCCAACTCCATCCAGATATCCAGCAATACATACACATAAATAAAGTAGACATTGAGCCTGGAGCCAAGAACAAAAACGTCCCTGCTGTGATACCCAAACCTGAAAAAAGAAAAAATACAACAGGGTATCCAGCCTGATCCCAAAACCCAGCAAAAAATTTAAAGGCATGGCTGCAACATAGAACCGCAGCCGGCGTTACTCGCGTCCACCAAAGGCAGCCCTAAAAAAAGGCCGTCAGGTCGTCAGTTCCAAAAAAGGGGAAGGAGAAAAAGAAAAAACAGAGTCAAAAAGTCCAAACCAAAAAAGGAAAAAATTTTGGTTGAAGAAAAGGCAAAAAAAAAAGTCAAACTGAAAAAAGTCAAGTTCAACGACGTGTATGACACAGAGCTCCGATGAACTGTAGACCACTCCACAGCCCCAGGGACAGAAGCAAAGGATCCAACCCAGGGCAGTCCAGGAAACTGCAGGGCAGGATCACCAATGTAGGAACTGTAAAGGCCCCCCCAGCAGCAATTGAAGAGCCAGACAGTTAGTAGGCAGGAGCTCCAAGTAGGGGGCACAGTGGATCAGAGCCCCAAGAGCCCCGTACAATCCGGGAGAGCAGGGCCATTAGAGGAGATTAGATGGATTCCAACCAGTCCGCAGCCTCCCCAGCCGAGTTGAAGAAAAGGACGGATCCCTTATAATCCACACGCAGGCGGCTCGGGTACATCATGCCATATTTCAAGCCCTTGGTCCTCAGGAGTTTGCGCACTTCATTAAAGGATCTGCGTTTTTTCTGCGTCTCCACAGAGAAATCAGGAAACATCATTATCTTGCTGTTCTCAAACTGCAGCTCCTCCTGTCTCCTGGCTTCAGAGAGAATGCGATCCCTGTCACGGAAGTTCAAAAAGCGGACCAGAAAAGGTTGCGGGGGAGCCCCGGGCGGGCGAGGCCCAATGGGAACCCTATGGGCCCTTTTCACCACGTATGTCGGGGGAGGGGGAGGCAATTTGAGCAGATCACAAAAGAATTTCTCAGCAAACAGTGTAGAATTTGATCCCTCAGCCTTCTCTGGCAATCCGACCACCCTGATATTGTTGCGACGCTGCCGATTCTCAGCATCCTCCATCTTGTCTGCCATAGCATTCACCTGGGCCTGCATAGCAATGAGTTGCGCCGAATGGGAAGCGGTGACATCCTCCACCTCAGAAATGCGGCTTTCAGTTTCAGTCAGGCGCCCCCTTATTTTATCCAAATCATGCCGGATCAGGGTACATTCAGAGACCAGGTTGTCAATCCGGAGCATCAGGGCAGTTTTAGAGGCATCTATAGAAGCCAGGATGGGAGCAGTGATATCCCCCCCTCCAGGTGACCCCCCAGTCTGTCCAGCGGCCCCCAGTAACGACCCCTCGGGAACCTGAGTCCATAGGCTGTTCCAGAGGAGGGTTCCCAGCCCCCGCAGACATCTTCCCCGACTTTGAGGAGGCTCGGGTGCCTGTGGCTGCAGGTGGAGAAGAGGAGGCCTGCACTGGCAAGATGGCGGCGGCCGCTCTCGGGCCTCGCGGTGGGACCGATCGTTGAGGCCGCGGGGTCGGTATGGAAACCCCGGATTTTCTCCCCGGCATTCGTGCCCCACCTGTGCCCGATGCGGAGGAGGGCAAAATCGCCGTGATCTGAGGCACAGGGCCCGCGGATGGAGCCGGATAAGATCAGGATGGAGAGGAGCTCTGAGAGAACACGTCCGGCGCCTTCTACATCCCGGCCACGCCCCTCCAGCGGGCGGTCCTTAAGTGGTTAATATATGCCTGACTTCAGGAATAACCCCTGGCAACCTCCATTCACTGGGTCAATGAGAGGGCCATAGTGGCAACTTGCAATGCTTAGCCTTGAAGTTGGGTTCCCTGTAACAGGTTTCTGGTAGTCACACTGATACTTTAGAGATAATAAAACTAATAATTGTGTTTGCGCCTAGGCAGGACTTTCTAAAAGGCTAAATGTTTTTTTCTTTTCTTTTCTAGAACAGCAAATTGCTAAGTTCTTATATCTTTAGATAAATGGGTTATCTTACAGTAAAATAAAAATACTAAAAATGATTATATATGCAGAGTTGCCTGCTGTAAAACAGCAGAACATTCCGATTATAATTATAGAAATGTCTCACAATGTAGAATTGTTCACAGACTTTGGCACCATGGGTTGAAAGTCATTTTATTAAAGCCTGCCTAGCTGTTTCAGACTTCCTTGCATTCAAAATCGAATGCAAAAAAAAATCAGCCTTCAGTGTAAAGCACCATGTAGGCAGCAGGCCACATATAATTTATCCATCTGTCGACAGAAAAAGCAATGCACATCAAGGTTATAGGTGAATAGCTCGCTGATTCTCAGAACTCTGCCTGCAGAAATTCCATCATTCCTTTTACTTTCTGCCCAGTACACAATGACGTTCTAAACTGTTTAGAGCTTCAGAACCTGGAAATGCAAACTGCAGTAATCCCAGGAGGTTACGCACTGAGTTAAATTGACTTTGGGAGGTATAAAAAATATATGAATGTTAAATAATAAAGAAAGACCAAACTCAGATTCTCATTGCTACCAACAAGAGGTAGCACAGTTGTCAAAGGTAAAGAGTGATGCTTCCCCATGGCTACGGTTTAATCCAGTTCAAGGTGGTTTGGACAAGAATCAAATGATTTCCCTATAGATAATATTCTTTGGGTTCTAATTCTTAGAAATTGACAAAAAAATTGAATGGAAAATGGAAAAGGTGAGTTATAATTAGATTTTCTTAATGGATATTAATAGGTACATCACCAGCCAAAGCAGACAAGAAGTCTGAAGTTGGATTTACAGTTCTGTGTCATGGTTTTGCATGTATTACTGCAGCATTCAGCGACACGCATTTATTGCAATACTGCATTGCAAATACATTTATTTTGAATATCAGCCCAATTTACTAAGGCAATGCATCTGCATTGCAGAACATTGTAATGCAGAACATGCATGGTAGTACATTGCGGTGCATTACAAAATAGGGCCATGTATGATTTTTTTGCTAAATAAATATGCGATGGTTCATTTTGCAATGGACTACCATAATGCAACACACGTTAATGTGTTACATAACAAGCACAAACATACTGCAAAGAAGTTAATTGGCTCCACAGCTTGCTTTACCCCCTTAATGACCAGGCCATTTTTTGTGATTTGGCACTGCATTATTTTAACAGACAATTGCACAGTCATGTGACACTATACCCAAATAAAATTGATGTTCTCTTTTCCCCACAAATAGAGCTTTCTTTTGGTGGTATTTGATGACCTCTGCGATTTTTATTTTTTGCGCTATAAACAAAAGAATTCTGAAAAAAAAAACAATATTTTTCACATTCTGCTATATAACATTCCCAATAAAAAAAATGTAAAAATCTATATTTTTTTTTCATCATTTTAGGCCAATTTTTATTCTGCTACATATTTTTGGTAAAAAAAATCCCAATAAGCATATTTTGATTGGTTTGCGCAAAAGTTATCGCGTCTACAAACTAGGGGAAAGATTTATGTCATTTTTATTTTTATATTTTTTTTACTAGTGATGTGCCCTGCTCCCACGTAACGTGCCCTTCCTCCATGTAATGTGCCCTGCTCTCAAGTAGTGTGCCCTGCTCCCATGTAATTTGCCCTGTGCTATGTCCCCTATTCCATGTAATGTGCCCTGCTCCCACGTAATGTGGCCTGCCCTCATGAATTGTGCGCTGCTCCCAGATAATGTGCCCTACCCTCATGAAATGTGCCCTGTTCCCACATTATGTGCCCACCCTCATTTGATGTGCCCTGTTCCCACATAATGTCATATTGTGCCCTGCAGTGTGCCCTCATAAGCCCCTGAGTACCCTGCCCTGCTGCCCCTCCCAGTGTTGCATTCCCAAGCAAAAAGTAGCATTTTTATATTAGATGGGACCCTAAAGGCACCAAACAGTCATAAACATATATAACATACAAAAGTTTATTGTACAAATAAAAAAATGGGGTTCTAGTGTGGGGACCCCATTACATTAATATGACATCAGAGACATACGATTATCCATTTGACTTAAAAAAGAACCAAAAAAGTCACTAATGCATCACTAAAAACACTGACGCATTTCAGCTTCTGTTGTCTTCTTCAGGGATTTGATGCGATGAGAAATCTCTACAAAAGACAATATAATAACTAACAAGTATAACAGACATTTTATTACAATAATGTAAGAAATCTATAACAATACAGCAAGTAGTATGTTATAATAAATACACTCACAGTTTTGGTGACAAAGATGAACTCAGTCAAACACGCCCTAAAATCACATCAGGCAATTAGGCCGGCCGGTAAGAGCTCAGGGAACAATTGACCACTATGCAGAAAATATATCTACATATGTATAAATAAAAAAGATTCTTTGGAGTGTATTCAAATGGTATTAAAGCTTTGTTTTTTGTTTTTAAATAACAAAAATGTTATACTTACCTGCTCTGTGCAGTGGTTTCGAACAGAGCAGCTTCGATCCTTTTCTTTTCGGGTCCCCTGCCGGTGCTCCTGGCTCCCCCCTCGAGCAGTTCTCCCAGAGAAAGCCGTGCTCACTCCCGAGCTGCTGCTCTCTGCATTCATAAGACACATAGAGCCGTGGCTTGGCCCCGCCTCCCCCACTCTCTCCTCATTGGCTCACTGGCTGTGATTGACAGCAGCACAGGGTCCCAGGACAACGGAGGCTTTCATGAACATCACTGGATTGGAGGGAGCTCAGGTAAGGATTGAGGGGGTTGGTGGGCCGCTGCACACGGAAGGTTTTTTTACCTTCATGCATAGAATGCCAGATTACAGTACACTCAGGCCAAGATTAACATTTAACATTTTTTTTCAAATAAACTCTGTGTCTCTTTTGCAGACTTTGGATAGAAGTAACAAGTGTGAAAAAATTGGTTTTTGGATTTTGGTGTAAAAAAACGTTAAATGATATGCCTAGTCAAACAGTTGCAGAAAAATTGGTCTTTGAGTGTTGGTGGTGCCTTCACACCATAACCCTATAGTGGTACAGTTAATGAAAGCAAGGATTGGTCTTGCTGTAAAAAAATTAAGTTATATGCCCAGGTCAAACAGGTGCCGAAAAATTGGCCCTTGGGTGTTAATTGTGCCCATGAAACTTATACCAAAAAATGATTTCAAGATAACATTGACACCCACAAATCTAGGCAGCCTAGATAGTCTTGCAGAGATTTGAGATCCCAAAAACATTTCAGCCACAAATCAGTGACATCGGCATCAGGGGCTTGTTAGTTGCTGCTAATCCAGGACTGATGCATTTTGACAAATAAAATATAAAGAATAAAAGCCGCGCTAATTTGAGACATGCAAATTAAATTGACATTCAATTAGTGAATACATGATACTAAAATAATAATACTTGAATAAACAATCAAAAACAAATCATAAGTCAATTGATGTATATCCAGATCATAAATAAGCAACGGATACAGTCCAAAGAGTTGTGCAAACTGTAGAAACAGGAATTCCTCCACCGTAATAAATAGTCCTTCAATCTACAATGACTTTAAAGACCACGCTATGCGCTTACCACAGATCGGATATAAACAGGCACACTAGTAAATGAGAGCAGTCAAGACAGGGATTCATTCACCACAGTGCTTCAAGTCCGTGATGACAGGTGAAGATCACACTATGCGCTTACCACAATTATGATGAAAAAAAAGCCCATCTCAATGCTTAGAAGGTAAACTGCTGCCCAATCCAATGGCGGTGGAATGATCCATCCAATTGATGCAACCCAACAGACGCGCCAATCATATGCAGGGCTAAGGCACTGACCCTCCGGATCAATCACGCTCCGGCATCAGCTGGGTGACCCATCGAAGGCCCCTGGGTGATAAAATTTAGGAGGTGTAATTCGAAGATGGATCCGGATGGCTCGTGTAGAGCTTAGCAGCAATGTGCTAGCTTCCAGGGTGAGAAGAGAGATGGGAAATATAGGTGTGAAAGTAGCAGAACCCTATGCCTGCGCTAATGAAATTATTTGCAGGCATAGGGTTCCGCTCCTATCACACCTGTATGTGTGTATGTGTATATATATGAGCGGGTGTGGAAAGTGGGGTCCCCCAGGGTTCTGTCCTGGGACCAATCCTGTTTAATTTATTCATAAATGATCTAGAGGAGGGGATATCGAGTACAATCTCAGTATTTGCAGATGATACTAAATCAGGCATGCCAATATCTTCTATGCAGGATGTGGAAACCTTGCAAGCGGACCTGAACAAAATAATGGGGTGGGCAACTACATGGCAGATGAGATTTAATGTTGAAAAATGTAAAGTAATGCACTTGGGGGCCAGAAACCAGAAAGCAAGCTACTCACTAGGGGGGGAACCTCTGGGTGAGTCTAGGATGGAAAAGGACTTGGGGGTACTGGTAGACAACAGGCTTGGCAGTGGCATGCAATGCCAAGCCGCCGCAAGCAAAGCCAACAGAATACTGGGTTGTATAAAAAAGGGGATTCACTCCAGAAATAAAGAGATTATTCTCCCGCTCTACAAGACTCTGGTCCGGCCACATCTGGAGTATGCTGTCCAGTTCTGGGCACCGGTCCTCAGGAAGGATGTGCTGGAACTGGAGAAAGTCCAGAGAAGGGCAACAAAAATAATTAGGGGAATGGAGGACATCAGCTATGAGGAAAGACTACAAGCACTGAACCTATTCTCTCTGGAGAAGAGACGATTGAGGGGGGATATGATATCAATGTACAAATACTGTACTGGCGACCCGAGCATAAGGAACAAACTATTCAGAGATAGGAGATACAATAAGACACGTGGCCACTCACTAAAACTTGAGGAAAGGCGGTTTAACCTTAAAGTGCGTAAGGGGTTCTTCACTGTAAGAGCGGTAAGGATGTGGAATTCTCTTCCACAAGCAGTCGTATCAGCAGGGAGCATTGATAGTTTCAAAAAACTATTAGATGGGCACCTTAAAGACCACAACATACAGGGGTATACAATGTACGGTTAAAAGCAAACACACACACACATCATAGGTTGAACTGGATGGACTGATGTCTTTTTTCAACCTCACTAACTATGTAACTATGTAACTATGTGTGTGTATATATACCCCTATACAGAAGTTCAGATGTCATGCCTGCCTCCAAAGACGCCCAAAAAATGCCCAAAAAAACGCCTGCAACAACACACCTGGGTGTTTTTGTTGCAGACGTTTATTGTGCATTTTTTGGGCGTCTTTGGAGGCAGGCATAACATCTGAACTTCTGTATAAGGGTATATATACACACACACATATATGTATATATACACATACACACATATAGGTGTGATAGGAGCGGAGCCACATCCCTGCAAATAATTTCATTAGCGCAGGCATCTGCTACTTTCACACCTATATGTGCGTATGTGTATATATACATATATGTGTGTGTGTATATATACCCCTATACAGAAGTTCAGATGTTATGCCTGCCTCCAAAGACGCCCAAAAAATGCCCAAAAAAACGCCTGCAACAAAAACGCCCAGGTGTGTTGTTGCAGGCGTTTTTTTGGGCATTTTTTGGGCGTCTTTGAAGGCAGGCATGACATCTGAACTTCTGTATAGGGGTATATATACACACACACACACATATATGTATATATACACATACACACATATAGGTGTGATAGGAGCTTAGCCACATCCCTGCAAATAATTTTATTAGCGCAGGCGTAGGGTTCCGCTACTTTCACACCTAGATGTGTGTATGTGTATATATACATATATGTGTGTGTGTATATATACCCCTACACAGAAGTTCAGATGTCATGCCTGCCTCCAAAGACGTCCACAAAAAAGCCCAATAAACGCCTGCAACAAAAACGGCCAGGTGTGAAAATATATGCTCTATTGCAATTCTAAGACAAACAATTTTTTTTTTCTGGTTCTGAACATGCTACGGAGCTGAAACTTCACAGGTACACTTTTTAGACCCCCCCCCCCCACCCCCAGACACTAAATCCAAAGAAATCTCTTTTTTTTTTCAATAATTTTTTCAATAATTTGCTCTCTATCAAAAACGACAATGCTTAAGAACTTTTTTTTGCGTGATTAATAGTCCCTGGGGCATGACCCAGAACCCTAGGCACTTTTTAGGGGCATTTATTGGGTTTTAGGGCTTCAAAATGGTGTTTTTTGATAACCGAAGTTCGGGTCCCATTGATTTCAATGGGCTTCTGGAATCCGGACTCGAACTTTCGGGATGTTCGGGTGTTCTGGTCGAACCAAACTTTTCAAAAGTTCGATCATCCCTATAACCTACCAGAGTCTGAAAAGGTGTTACATAAACTCCTCTTTGAGGTGTGCTTAATCCTGTGCTACATTGGCGAGGGCAGGTTGAGTTCCGAGACTTTCCACTCCTTGACACCATGAATTCTGGGGTCTTTTCACAGGCTTTGAAGAAAAAGGGAGTCCATGTACAGCAAGTTTGCAGAAGCAGAGTCTTTGGGGGTCATTGATTACAGTATCTGGAACTGCCCCCTCCCAGCCATTTACTACTCCCAGGGTTTCTGGGGACTGAAAACAATCTCTTAAGGTTTGACGAATGTCTTCCTCTGCTTCAATGTCTCCAAAACTGCTAGAATCCTCTTCCTCTTCCTCCCTCTTCTCTTGTGTGTTCTGTGCCATTGCAAGAATGGTGTCTGCATAAAGTAGGCATAATGGAAAGGAAGTCCTCATCTTCCGCCTGCTGCGCTGCCTTGAGTGCCCTGTCCATAATTCCACACAGAGCCTGCTCCAGCAGGAACACAACAGGGATTGTGTCACTAATACATGCATTGTCAGGGCTCACCATCCTTGTTGCCTCCTCAAATGGTGGCAGTACAGTGCATGCATCCTTTATCAACAGCCATTAGCATGGAAAAAAAAAGCCAAGCTTCCCTGAACCTGTCCTTGTGCCATACTCACACAGGTACTCATTGATAATCCTCTGCTGCATGTGCAGCCATTGCAGCATTGCCAAAGTTGAGTTCCACCTCGTGGGCATGTCACAAATCAGGCGGTTTACGGGCAGATGGAATTCACGCTGAATTTCAGCCAACCAAACACTGGATGTGTATGACAACCTGAAATTGCTACAGACTTTTCTGGCCTGTCTTATTTTGATTTTGGGTACCTGTTTAAGAAATGCTGCACCACCAAATTGAGGACATGTGCCAGGCATGGTTAGTGCCATTATCCCACACCACCATTCCTGGCTCAAGTATCTTTTAGTCTGACTCATTAAATAGACTCTTCAACACTTAGGGGTACTGGTGGTTCACAGGACAATTCAGCAGAGGAGGGCATGAGGGAGAGGAGGAGGAGGAGGGGGTGGAGCTGACAAATCTCGCATCATCACCACTGGCTGTATGGAGATGTGGCGGCACAACAAGCTGCAGCACTGAGTCCTGTCCTGCATCCTTCCTAGTTGCAAGCAGAATTACCCAGTGTGCTGTGAATAAAATATATCATCCCTGACCATGCTTTCTGGACCACGCGTCAGCAGTAAGGTGGACCTTGCGGCTTACTGCCTTGCCCAACAATGCCACTCCACATGATGGAACATAGCTAAAATGGCCTTATTTGCAAAGAAATAGTGGTTGGGAACCTGCTATTGTGGTACAGCCCATTCTGCAAATTCATAGAAGGGGGCAGAATCCAACAGATGTAAAGTCAGGAGTCTTAAAGCCAAAAATTTGGACAAGCTGAAATGTAGACACTGGCCATTTTGGTGGCAGAATGTGTATTTGTTTTTTCGATTAAGCAGAGAAATGTGCCTGCTCTACTCTACAGCTGGTGGGGTGCTGCTGGCAGATGTGTTGCAAGGACCTGTGACACCCTTTGCTACACCATAATCCATGTCAGTGGAGGCTGCTGCGAGGTCATGAGATATAGCAGAGGTAGACATGAAAGGTGAGGAGTGAGGAGGGCAATATTTTGTCCCTTTTGCATGGCTTTCAGGTGCTCTTGCCAATGGGCCTAAGTGGTGGGAGGTTAAATGCCTTGTCAAGCATGTGGTATCCAAATGACTGGTGCTTTTTCCCCTTTTAATCTGCTTGCAGCAGAGATTGCAACAGCGCAATCGGCTGCACATGTGCTGTGGGAGGTTGGCTGGGAGATAAAATCCCCACAATATGATGGAATAACGTGGCTGCTCTCTACTCTTCCATGATGGCTGCCTCTGGAGGACATCCTGCATTCTTGGGGTTGTGCCTCCCCTTTGAGCTCTATGCAGCACCCAACTCACATCAGTGACTTCATCATCCTCATCCCCTCCATCCTCATTATCACTGGAGCCAACATGGCAACATGCTGCGGCTGGGTGACTGCCAATTTGTGTTCTCCCCTCTCTGTAGGCTCATGTTCCTCCCTTCCCTTACCTCGGAACCAACATTAAAATCAAGTAATGCCTGTGCATCCTCAACAAGCAAGTGGCTGACATTGTGCTCACATAATTCAGCTAACTTCTCCATGCCTGATGCTGGGGCTATGACAGGAGTAGCTGTGGACAAGGAGACAGAATAAGCCACTCTTGCAGCTGCAGTGGGCTTCACACTAGTGTAAGCTTGGGTCATAGAGGATAAGGAGGATGATTTAGTAATCCAGTCCAACACCTCCTCTGTATGCTGTGGCTGGATAGCACAATTTACATTACTAAACAGAGACAAATGTGCTCTGTCTGAGGATGGAACACGTCCATCCATCTTTGCCTATGGACACAGATGCTGCTGACCACCTCATAGTGCCATGGGAACGTCTGTCTCTCCTGGTTGGTCTGCTAGACCACACAATACTGACACACTACACTATACTCATACTATAATCACACTTTACTGAAACGCTATAGTTACACTACACTATACTGACACACTATACTGAAACACTATACTGACACTACACTATACTCACAGTACACTAACATTCTACACTCTGAGTCATAATAACACACTGACTCGCTAGTAGCAAACTAAGTCTTGCTCTATTCATCTCCAACAACACACTGCAAAAGGTTACGGAGGGAAGGAACCTTTTATAGTTTTGGGTGGAACTATGAGCACTGAGCCATGATTGGGTAAAGTAATCATGGCTTTGTCCAAGCATGGCTCTGACAGTGCTCTGTGCCCAGTGGTCAGGTGCATTGCTTCAGCCAACCAGGGCCCTAGAGTGCACTGTGGGGTGCGCAGTGCATTTTGGGGAGCTTTGCGGACAAACATCCCACCGAGCGCCCTGCAAATTCGGGTGTTCTCCAAACGGTTGAACAGGTGATGTTCTGGCTGAACTTTTGCTGGACTCAAACTGTCCACCAATTCTACCCAAGAGATTTATGTATGTGTTTACATTTGCTTATGAGCATCTTTTTGTTTAAAACTATTTTAAACAATTTATTGTTTCAAATTGTAATATTTATTTTATTTAAAAAAATGTTCCCACTGCCTCTTTAATTATTATTATTATTATTTTTTAATCAACTATTGATATTACAAAGGAGGAAAATCTCCCTTGTGATAGCATGGCCAGTGACAGGTACTCTTTACTGGGAGATCTGGGGCCTTATAGACCCAAGATCTGTCCTCTGCCCTCAAAAGCATTTGATCAAACCAAGATCAGTTTGATCAGGTGCTTTATGGCACTTTTCCACTGCAAGTAACGGCTAGTACCGGCTCGGCTCTACTCGGCCCTGCTTGGCCCGGTTTGCTTTTCCACTGCGGTACCGCATGGTATAGTGTCGGAACGGTTCGGTACGGTACGGTATAGGTTTGCTTTTCCACTAAAGTAGTACTAAAGTTAAGTGGGTGGGATAACAATGGGGTGGGTGTGATTCTCTGACCAATCAGTGGCTAGTAGTGACTGCATGCAAAGGATTGTGGGATATGGTACCAGTTTGGTACCTGTTGTAACCACAATCGAGTAGGTACTGTTTTTTCAAAGACGTACCGTTCGGTTCCATGCAGTGGAAAAGCAAACCTATACCATACCGTACCGAACCATTCCGACCCTATACCATGCGGTACCGCAGTGGAAAAGCACAAAAGCGTGCCGAGCCGGTACGGTTCTATGCAGTGGAAAAGCGCCATTACAAGCAGGTAACGGTTTGAAAACAGCAAACTGAAAAGCGGAAGTGACAAAATCCTCATTGCTTCCGGTTTCATACATCAAAGAAACAGACAGAAGTTTCTCCTGCATCTCTATTGTAAGCCGGCCCCTTGAAAAGTGATTGGGTGGCTGTATAGCTGCTCAAATTACTTTTACATTACATGGCATCTTTAGCTAAAAAAAAAAAACGATACCAGGATTATGGCTGCAGCCATGATTCTGGTAAGACCACTGAAACCCAAGGACTTACAGGTACATCCATTTGCAGGAAGTAGTTCATTTGAATGATCTTGAAGTCTGTAAACTTACTTTGTGAAGTTCACATTAACTGGAACTCTGTGACATATATTGAATATGTCTGATGAATAGGCACTGCTGTGTCACAGAGTTTACAGAGGCTTGCCTTCTGAATTACAGAGATGCTAAAAGGAGGAGTTTCACGAGTCAGTACAAAAATCACTGCTTGCAGGCAGCAAGATACTATAGAATCTGTAGTAGATTTTCCAGGTAAGCTTATATAGGATTGTCAAAAATACCTATTGTTTGTATTGTTATTACAATGCTCGTGTTATAAAATGAAAGTCTATGCTGTGATCATACAACTCCCTAAAAATAAAT
The DNA here is from genome assembly GCF_965119305.1 of Pelophylax lessonae. Classification (NCBI taxonomy): domain Eukaryota; kingdom Metazoa; phylum Chordata; class Amphibia; order Anura; family Ranidae; genus Pelophylax; species Pelophylax lessonae. The sequence continues at coordinate 211,913,230 of NC_138776.1, read as the reverse complement.
TAACAATAAGAAAAAAGTCAGAGTGAAAGTAGAGCTTCAGTAACTGTTGTTGACTTTGGAGATCCTGATTTGAGGGTAAGTGACATGGTTTCCTAACAGTCCCCTTTTAGTCCTATTATAAATCACTACTGTGAGACATCAGCATTTTCTATTGTTTATCACTGTCTCTTCCTTTAAATCTATTACTGAAGCGAGATAGTAGTATGCCAAAATTCCTCAAATCACTTCATTTCATTTTTTAAGTTACTATGAAAAATATGGGTTCTAGTAATATCAGAAGCAAAAAAAAAAAAAAAAAAATACAATCTAAGCTATTTATAGAAGAAGCTATGTCGGACTGGGTTATGCATATAATGCACACTTTGCGATTCCGTACATATTATAGGACATCCTAGTTTATTGTTCTATGTTCACATTTATATCCCATATTATATTTATACTACAAATGCCTACCTACTATTCTCCATATTTCTTTTTTATACCAAAATTTCACATTTACCTTTCAGATGGGAAAAAAGACCTTTGAGGAGCATCCCAGGAGAACATGTGTGACAGGTATTGGAGGAGTTTGAACAATGTTGTTTCTTTAACGGATCTGTAAAAATGTAATGGCTTCCCATCTTTAATCAATTTGTTCTTGGTTGCTGCCTGCACCACTAGTTCTTTCTAACTCACTTCTTGTTCAGAATGGCTTTACTGACTTTTAACTGTAGCCTCCTGTTTTCAGCCTGAGCTCGTTTGCTGCCTGAGAATCCTTCATCTCCAAGAACAGTAAGAGCTTTAAGCAAGTGCAATTTCGCCCTATTGCTTCTAGAAGACCGGTAAATCATTCACTGAAAGCTTCTAATGTTTCACAGCACACTTTCTTTTTACAACAGATTCAGAAGTGTCAGAAATAACATACATAACGCAGGCACAAAGCATTATGAGATGTTACTGAATATCAGATCTAAAACTTGGTACTCTGGTAAATATGGGTTCCTTGTCCACCAGAAAATCAAAAATAGTACTTTTAAATGTTTACATGTTAGGCCCCTTTTACACAGGGCAGAGTGCAGCTGTGATCTGCTTGCTCAGCAGATCTCTCAGTTGATCCCCACTGAGCAGGTGGATGACAGGTCCGTGTCCAGTCCACCAATGCAGAGCAGACGCGGACACAGACCACTCTCCTCTATGGGCGACTAAATGTAAATGGACAGCCTGTCCGTTTACACCCTTTTGCCATCTGAGCTAATCCCCTAGACGGAAGAGGAACAGATCCCCATATGTCTATTTTTGGCGGATTGGATTGGATGTAAACAGGTGTAAACGAACATGTGCTCATTTACACCGACCACTCCATAGAGAAGAATGGAGGTTCTGATCGGGTAAAAAAAACTGAACAGGTGGACCTGATTGAAATGTCTGTGTGAAAATGGTCATAAATAACAGCTTCTCTATGAGAATGACAACCATTTCTTTACCAAGGCACTCCAATATCTGCTACAAAGAGTAAAGATGGCCACAGATCTTAGGAGGTGGTAGGATCCATGACTGTATGACCAGACTGCTAGAGCTTATTCCACATTTTCTAAAATGATCAGTGTATGAAAAAATATACAGTGCATGTGTATGAAGTGAGGTGCCTGCATTATATCAGAGTAACACAAAGGTTTGGGTGTGAAAAACAATCCCACAAGGAGAAAAGCATTTCTGACATTAGGAAAATCACATTTATACAAGCTCACAATGTGATCAAATTATAGACACTTTGGCATAGTCTCTTATAGCACATCAAGTGAATAAACAAAATGGTAGTGCCCATGGAGATAAAACTTGGGTTATTTCTATATTGGTTGTAGGGTGACATTACATCAACAGAAAAATGGCCGTGTGACACAAGAGTATCTGAAAAACAGGTACAGTATGTCTGTGTACTATCTCTCTATAATCTTATGTAGGTGTTGACTTCAGAAAGCTAAAGTAAACTTACATTATATTCACTTGCGGTTTATATGTCCAAAAGGTACCCATACACATTAAACAGTGTATAAAGTGATTTTATGCATGTTTTCTTTATTTGGCTCACTCTTTCAATAAATACCCTGATCAGGTTTTTATCAATTTGTTATAGGTTGTCCAATAGACTAAAATGTGAATGTCATTATTATTATAATTATTAGTATTAATATTATTATTAATATTATTATTATTATTGTTATTATTATTATTATTATTATTATTATTATTATTATTATTAATAACTTTTTGTTTTACATTTTTAAAACCCTTTAAACCTGCAGTATAGCACATGCACACAGAAATACTATGACAGCTGGAGGCAGGAGTGGTTTCTTTATAAACAAAGCTCATGGGATTATTAGTGATTAGGGATGAGCTGCCGGTTCAGTCCAATCCCAGGAAAATTTGCTTGTTCTGAGGGTCGATATTGGCTGAATTAATTAAATTATGTGTTCAGCCAAGTTGAACCTCTGGCTGCATAGGGAAGTGATCCATTTAATAGCAATATTGCTATTGCCGTAATGCTATGGCTTCCCCTCAGGCTGGTTTGTTATGTAGCTGTCAGCCACTCCCATCCTAACAACCAGGATTCATGATCCTTGCTAAAAGCAGAATGTAAACAAAGGGGTATCGAATGTGAAAAAAAGATGTGGGGTTCACCTTCATATTTGTTCCAAACACCTCAGGTATAGTATATATTTTTTAAGGGAACCCCATACTGTTATAGATGATACCAGATCCACTGATAAGGGTCTGGTATAGATGATACCGGTGCCACTGATAAGGGTCTGGTGTAGATGATACCGGATCCACTGATAAGGGTCTGGTGTAGATGATACCAGAGCCACTGATAAGGTTCTGGTGTAGATGATACCGGAGCCACTGATAAGGGTCTTGTGTAGATGATACCGGAGCCACTGATAAGGTTCTGGTGTAGATGATACCGGAGCCACTGATAAGGGTCTGGTGTAGATGATACCAGAGCCACTGATAAGGTTCTGGTGTAGATGATACCGGTGCCACTGATAAGGGTCTGGTGTAGATGATACCGGATCCACTGATAAGGGTCTGTTGTAGATGATACCAGAGCCACTGATAAGGTTCTGGTGTAGATGATACCGGAGCCACTGATAAGGGTCTGGTGTAGATGATACCAGAGCCACTGATAAGGTTCTGGTGTAGATGATACCGGAGCCACTGATAAGGGTCTGGTGTAGATGATACCAGAGCCACTGATAAGGTTCTGGTGTAGATGATACCGGAGCCACTGATAAGGGTCTGGTATAGATCAATGGTAATCACTGGCCATTTGTTTAAAAAAGAAGTAAAGTGGCCAAAGGGGGTTGATTTACCAAGGGCAAATAGTCAGTGCATTTTTAAGTGCAGTTGCTCTAGATCAGAGCGGAACATGCAAGGAAATTTTTTTAAAAAAAATGCATTTTTGCTTGCACATGATTGGATGATAGAATTCAGCAAATGCCAATTTTGCTGCACTAGTTTATATATATATATATATATATATATATATATATATATATATGGTTCATAAACCCCACTTCAAAGACAGGATAAGGCACCCCATTCATGTTATTTAAAGGATTTATGCATTTTTAGTGTTGACATTGAAGCATTATTAAAATCCGCTTTTATCTGTCACTATCAAAGCTTAACTGAACAAACTGACGATAGAAGCTGATTGGTTGCCATGCACAACTGCCCCCAAATTCGATCTGCTCCAGTTTTTCCCCCTTAGTGTATTTATATTCCCCGTTTTGTTTGTTTGCCTTACCTTGTAATGATGGGCTCACATATCTGAGCTGCAGTTTGTACTGTCCCTTGCTTGTCCCTAGGGAAAGGCAACTTTCTGTTTTGGGTCAAAAAACATCCGAGGAATCTCTTGCCATTTACTCTGTGTTGAGGGACAAATGTGGGAGAGTCAATGTGTTATAGGCCAAACCCCACTTAAATCCACAACAGTAAAATCACTCTGTATATGCTGTAAAGCATGCTTGTTACACTCACTGTGGAACCTAAGGGGTTAATCCTCCACATTGTGTAAAAAGGCTGTTTGAACCTGTCTTCTCTGATCCTCCCCTTCTTCCACTGTCCTCTGATCATTTCCTAATAACACAGAATCTATGGAGTTAGGCTGCGCATGCTCAGTTTGGTGGGTATTGCCAGATAGTTTTTTTTATTTATTTGTTATATTTTTTTTATTTATTTTTTATGTGCATGTAATCAGCACATGGCCAATCAGTACTGTCCAGACAGAGGGCCAGGGGTCTTACAGTCTCATAGGTCAGTCAGAAAACTCTTCCTACAAACTTTAACCAGTGCTTGGATGGACTCTGATAGACATCACAAGTCTGCTCTAACTGCTGATGGGAAAAGGTATTTAGCAGTTTATATTTACTAAAATAATTCCATTTCCATGTGTGTACTGTGGGAGACCAGGTATAGCGAATGCAGGGTTCTGGGTTTAGCAACACTTTAAACATTGCATGGTGAGCTCTGTTATTTGTTCTACCTGTCTGTGTTTGATTCAGATCTAATGACTGCTTACCTTTGATTGTGAGATATTAGCTTATTGACTGGAAAAATTATTTCTCACACTACAAACAAAGAAAGGTCATGCACTAACCAGTGTAGTGCCATGCCACATGCCTCATGTTTCAAACAGAAACTTCTGATACAGAAATGTGATGATTTACTCTACTATAGACTGTTCATTCAAGGCAATGAATGACACCATAAAACTTCATGGTCAATGCGCATCCTATGCAGGGGATAAAAAGATGCAGGTAGGAAGGTTATAATGCCTTAAAAAAAGAAAATTGATAGCTGTGCATATACTGTATTTAACTGCTTGCCGACCGCCGCAAGTACATATATTGCGGCGGTCAGCCCCGTGCAGGCAAAGTGACGTTTGGGTACGTCACTCGCCTGTGAGCCAATAGGGGGCGAGCGCGTGCCGCCGGAGGTGCACTCCCACCCCCGCTCGCTCACTGTGATCCCCGCGCGTTTGACCGGCGGACCCGATGTCCGCCGGTCACTCGTGATCGTCCGTTACAGAGGGAGAAAGGCAGGCGGCTAATGTAAACAAAGCCGCCTGTCATTCTCCCTTGTGTAAGTGCAGAGATCATAAGGTCCTGCTATGTAGGATCGTATATCTCTGTGGTTACACAAACAGCCACATCCCTTCACAGTTAGAAGCACGCCCCTAGGGACACACTTAACCTCTCCTTCTCCAATAAAGTTAACCCCTTCCCTGCCAGTGTCATTTTTACAGTAACAGTGCATATGTATAGCACTGATTACTGTAGTAATGTCACTGGTACCCCCAAAAGTGTCAAAAATGTCAGTCAAGGGTCCAATCTGTCCGCCACAATGTCGCAGTCCTGCAAAAAAAATCACAGATCGCCGCCATTACTCGTTAAAAAAAAAACAATAAAAATGACAAAAATCTTTCCCTTAGTTAGTAAACGCAATAACTTTTGCGCAAACCAATCAAAATATGCTTATTGCGATTTTTTTTTTACCAAACATATGTAGCTGAAAACTAATTGGCCTAAAATGTTAAAAAAATTTGATTTTTACATTTTTTTGGGGGGAATTTCATATAAAAAATGTGAAAAATATTGTTATTTTTGCAAAATTGTCCCTCTTTTTTTGTTTATAGCGCATGATCAAAAAATTGCATAGGTGATCAAATACCACCAAAAGAAAGCTCTGTTTGTGGGAAAAAAGGACGTCAATTTCATATGGGTACAGCGTCGCACCACCGCACAATTGTCCGTTAAAGTCACGCAGTGCCGAATCGCAAAATACCCCCTGGTCAGGAAGGGGGTAAAATCTTCCGGTGCTTAAGTGGTTAAATGACATGCTTGGGGGACGCCTTAAACCTGCACGTGAAATGGCGCATCTGGAGAACATACTACAGAAAAGGTGAAAAAAACATTTCCCACTAAATTAAATTTCACATACGGCTTTGTTTTGTTTGGAAAAAATGCCAAAGATACCCCCAAAATCCATATAGGGGTCTGATTTGGATTTTTAAAAGAGATCTAACGCAAAAAAAAAGAAAAACAATATAGGATCCCTCCAAAATCCATACTAGACCTTAATCTTTGATAATAGTCTGGTATGGTTTGGAGAGTTACCCCCAGAAAAAAAATATATAAAAAATAGGGCATTGGGTCTTCCCTCTGTAATCAATACCAGACCATTATCCAGGCGTGTAGGAAGGCTGGCCCCGGGAAACAGGGGGGCAGCAAGCGGCATGGTCGGAGGAACTGTCATTCTCAGGAACAGTCATAGTAACACAATCTAAGCGTGTTTCTGCAAATGGAGGTGGAGATTTGGTCAGGATCAATTGTGTCCTTAATGCTGAAAAATACAGGCAGATACTTATCTATTATGCCATACCATCAGGGAGGCCTGTGATTGGCCCTAAAATTAGTCTGCAGCAGGACAATGACCTCAAACATACACCCAATGTCACTAAGAACTATCTTGGGGGTAAAGAACAAGGAGTATCGGAGTGGTAGTTTGCCTCCACAGGGCCTTGATCTCAGCATCATTGAATTTGTTTGGGATTACATGAAGAAACAGAAGGATTTGTGGACCCTTGCATCCACATACGATCTCTGTTTAGTTCTCTAAGATATTTGGAAGAACCTACCTGCCGAGTTCCTTCAAAACCTATGTGCAAGTTCACCTAGAAGAATTGATGCTGGTTTGAAGCCAAAGGGTAGTCACACCAAATATTGATTTGATTTAGATTTTTCTTCTGTTCACTCACTTTGCATTTTGTAAATTGATAAAAAATAATGCTTTCAAAAATATATATTTTAATTGTTTATTACTTTACAGCATTTATTCACATCTGCAGGTCTGTAAACTCCTTGTATTTTATTTATCGTGGTGGTTTCTTTGGGGACACACTTGGTTGTGTGCATAGATAACTATTTTTATCAGTAGGTGCTGTTCACCCTGCTAAATTTTGTGTATTTTCCAATTGCGGATGTGCATCACTGGATTTTGCTCCATTGTTCATTTTCTCTCCAGCTGCACCTGTTTGCCTCATATTGGCATTATATAGTCAATGCTCTTAAAGGTACACTCTTTTAGCAAATCAGAGGTTGGCAATCTGCAGAATAGAGTGGGGACTGGCCAGAGAGGCATCACTTTGACACAATTGGCCAACTGGAATATATATTGCAATAAAGGAGAACTAGGAGCCCCCTTTTTTATAAGTTATAGAAAAAGAGAAAATTGCCCTGCAGGACTTTATATGAGGTGGACCCAATAGTCATAATACTCAAGTTGAAATGTATCTGGTTTATTGTGTAGAACCAATATACAAAAGTAATACAACATGAATATTTGACATACACAAAACATAACATGGTCATACAAATATATTAAAATATCTCGTAACAGTATGCACATCAATACAAATATCTTGAAACTCGACGCATGTTTCGTGGGTCTCATTGCCCAATCGTCAGGAGTGTAAGTGTGCAGGCAAGTCTGAAAAGAAATTATTATTATTGTATTATAGACATGCAGGATTAATGGCTATTGGAGTATGAATAACCCATGTGGGGAGACAACATACTCACAAATATAGCCACGTCATTGTGCTTAAACCATGCTTCCATACGGCGGCGGCCAAATAGTCCGACATGGGAGCTGAGGGGCAGGATCCAGAGGCATTGCAATCGACTCAAGGAGAGGAATGAGAATGTGTTGTAGGTATGTCAATCAGACACCTGGCCAGTCTCTAAATTAAAGAGTATACATGTTGGTAAGTGAGCAGCTACTTCCTGTATGATAGCAGCCAAAATGATAATGGTCATATATATTAAATGTATCAGAGACATGAATATGGACCAGGGAATGAAAAGAAATAACCAAAGGGTGAAGAAAGTGCCCAGATGGATAAAAGTAAACCAAGTGAATAAGGATGAAAAGATTTGTTGTAAGACTGAATAAAGCCAATGAAAATAAGTCATCATAGAGTGCATGTGTGAAGTGATGAAATAAAGACATGAAAATAGAAAGAAAAGTGAAGAAAAAGAGGTAGAGAGTGAATGGAAAGTGCTGGGAAAAAATATAGCAAGGTGGCTGTGTGCTCATCATAAAGAAATGAATGCTGTTGTTTAATATCCACCCTGTGTTCAAAGATTGGACTGTCTGATCACTCATCCTCACCTTAAATGTCTTACGAAGCATTGTGGGTCCCGCCCCCAAAGTCATATATCAGGTGATTTGATTGCAGACAATTGCCTGCCATACAGCATGTGGAGCCATATGAGGACACCTGCGATAAACGCAGGCATCCATTTACCTGGATGATGGTCTCACCGCAAATAACATCGCATGATGATGCGTAGCGGACATACTGCGTGCATCGCAGGACCCTGATGCTGATGCACAGGTGGCTCCACCTGAATTGTCAGGAGGGGACAGCAGGGGAGCGATGCTCCCCTAATAGTGCATTGCAGCTCCCGGTTAGGCTAGAGGCAACCACCATAGGGAGCACCTTTTTATAAGTTAGAGTTTGTTATGTGTATGTAAGGGTTCATAAGTGGTTAAACCTCTTTAGCATCTCATGTTTTATATATTTTGGACTTGCATACACATCTCCATTTCCACTTACTGGTCTATGTCAGGCATTAAAAAAGGCAGGGATGCCTGAAGCTGCTGGATTATTTTTGATGAAGCAAAAAGGTCTGCTCACTGTGCTGTACTATATAAATATATAATACTGTATATACTGTTTGCGATAATAACACACAATCCCTTTAAATATATTATTAAGCGAATGGCTGCAAAAAGCCTTGTTGCATTTTTGCTTTATTGTTCCGTTTCGGTCTAAAAATTCTTTAGAAGAAATGATTCCTAGTGTCCATAATTCTGAGTTATAATTAGATGAAAATAAAGAACTGTAATTGCTTGAACACATAGTGGATAAAGAAAGTAACCCAAGCAGCATAAAATGACCTGAAGGGCTTGTTCTCATCTGAGCTGTTTAGCACAGCAGTGCCCAGCATGATAACAATGCATGAGAACCGGGACGTTTCCTTCAATAATTCAGTTCAAGTGTATACAGTTACATGATGTGAACTTTGACAGCGGGCTCTCAAACTCCTGCGTGCACTTTGGTATTTCCTTTACCTAGAATGCAGCAATAGGTGATCTCCAAAGACACATTACCATACTCTGACTGTAAAGTCAGCACCATGAATGAGCCCAAAGCTCCATAAAAACAAGATGTAAACCTTTTTTTTCCTGTATTTTATTTTTGTCCAATGTTCAGTATATTTCTTCGAGTGTTCCAGCAGATGGAGCTCTACCATTACTGATCGCATGCTTCTGTTTATCAAATCCTTCTGAAGTGTGACTAAACTCTCTTTATACCTGCATCGCCTTTGCGTCAAATCTCAGAAGCATACAGTTTAAGCATTTGCTTTCCATCAGCTCGATAAACATTTCTTATCAGCTTGCATTAGCTGCTTTCTTACTATAAATACAACAAAAAAAAAAAAGCTTGAAAACAACTTCTAAAAATTGACATGCATAAGTGGCAGAATTAAATCTCTGTTTGCTCGTGCCATTATTTTAAAGAAATGTAGTAACTTCCAAAGGTGCTCATAGACATTTGGCATGTATAAGCGATTGTGCATTGCTGGTGATAACAGTGCCATATAAGAGTTATAAGAAGAACATATAAGCATGCTATCAGTATAATACACAACATGCTGGAAGATCCCTTTGGTCAAAAAGGCAATACTTCAAGAAAACCTCTAAATAAACAGCCGAAATACATATTTCATAGTTTCCAGCATTTAAAAATCATAAAGCTCACCCCCAGTTGAAGGTATGTGAGTAAGGTAAAAAATTGGGCAAATAAAGTGAGTATCACATTGTTTAGCTTGCAGTATGGAACCTTTCCCCCTTTGCTTCTCTATGTTTTAGATAGAATAAGGCCTGGGGGTAAATTAAAGAGAAAATGGGAATAAAGTAAGCCCCAACATTGGTTGGCGAATGTAATAAAAAAAAAAATTGGTTTCAATAGCCACAATAATAACTCTTAGCATTGGTTTCCATGTTTGTAGCTATAACCCCTAGTATTGGTTGAGCTAGATGGACTTGTGTCTTTTTTCAACCTTACTAACTATGTAAGTAAGTAAGCGTTGGTGGGTGCAGAAATAACCCCAAGCACCCTCAAACTAGTCACAGCTCACCTCTGCAGGTCACGTTGACAGCTTGCTTTTTTTTATCCTCATCCAGAGTCCACCTGTACTCTTTATCCACAGTTTACTTGCACTACCTTCACCCCCATCCACAGCTCACCTGCACTAGCACCCCTCTTTACAGCTCATTTGCACCCCTGAGCCCCTTGCACACAGCTTCCCTGCACCCTTTCACCATTTCTTTCATTGCTTCCTCTCCAATGCCAAACTTAGCCCTAAGGAGGTACTGCCCCGGCCCTCCATCACACACAAGCACATGAATTAGCCACATATTTGCATATAAAAGAGCAATGGGATTGGAATATGAATGTGTCTTGACTCATTCATATGCCAATCCCATGACTTATGCTCACGACAAAGCTCAGGACAGCCATGGTGGGACAACTGAACAAACAGAATAATTGTCCCGACAAATTTGGGACAGTTGGTACGCATGCATTTGTGTGATATGTTTTACCAGCCAAAGGAATTGAAATTCTGTGTAGAGTTTCTTGCGATCCCCACTCCTAGCAAACCACACGGATAGACAAGTGAAACTGTTTCCTATTTCAGCATTCCAAATTTCTGTGTCACCTGTATGCTCATGGGGCAGTGATTAAGCAAAGAGGTAAAGTTGTAAAACTAAAGCAGAATTTGGCCTAGCTGGGGAGTGTGGTTGGTTTCTGTAAATTGTACAGTGGCTGGAAAGAATAAAAAAACCTTTGTTAGATGAAAACATATTATAATCAAGGCCTATTGTACATTTGACCTCAATGTATTTCATTTTTGCAACATGTACTGTGTGTGTGAGAAAAAACTAAATATGGAAAAGCCACTTTTAGATGCCCTACCCATTCCCTCCCGATCCCTATAAGAGCACTGTCCAAACACCTACCCGACCTGAGACTCTCCCAATGGAAAATTCCTTCATTGGGAAATCATACTTCCAAACCCAGAACTCTACACATACATGAGGATTAACCACGTTCTTAACTCCTCTAAACTACCCTCAACAGTCACAATCCCTGACCCCATCTTCCAATTTTACACACACTCCTCATATCCTAAAAAAGGCATATCTTATTATACTCTACTAAGTGATGACTGTCCTTACTCGCAAATTACCACTCTAACTAAGTGGGCTGACAGGCTGAATGACCACATCACCCCTGTCATGTGGCAACACGCATTTAGAACAACCTATGCAACTTCCCACTGCTCTAATCATTGGTAATCCTATCAAAAAACACAGGTGGTACAGAACATCTTATCAACTCTCTATATATATATATAAATAAAAATATACCCAGGAAGTTAGAGGGAATGTGGTAGCACAGGCTCTATTACTCACATTTTATTGTTCTGCAAGTCTCTTCATATTGAAAACAGATATTTATACTGATCTCCTCCATCTGTGGCATACATACCACCCCTACTCCCATTCTAGCTTTACTCCATGTAGGCTTAGAGAAAACCCCCCCAAATTCCAGATCCATCATACTACACTTACTTCTTGCAGCTAAATTAAACATTACCAGGTTATGGAAAATCACAGAAACCCTATCCACATCCAGTACAATTGCTGACCTTAACTTGCAATGTGAAATTGAGAAATTAGGAGACAGAAAAAATATACAGCTTGAAAAATGTGTAATACAGTGGTCACAGTGATTGAAATCACCTAAAGTGTAAAGTACATTTGTAAACTGTTTTGATGATATATCATATCTGTTAATGCTGTTGTCCCCTCTCACCTCTCCTCTCTTACTTCCTACACCCCTCTTCGCCCCCAACCCACCCTTCCACCCCTCCCTCCACTCTTCCTTCCCTCCTCCTGTCTAGAGTTACTTTCTACGGTAAGTACAGTTGAACTGAGTATGCTTGCCTCTGTTTACTCCAAGATTTATATGTGCCAAACTTGTTAACTGGTTTATTTAAAGTGTCTTTATTCCAGAGGGAACCTAATTTTTTGAATCAGTTCCAATATCTTACCTCTTTGCATATGTAAAACCTCAATAAAGAAGTATTGAACTTAAATATAGACAAGAGTATCTATCCTCCTATTGCATGGACTGTGCACACAAGACATAGCAGGGTGAGGACCACAACCACCACTCCCCACACCACTATAGAGCTTGTCATATCATGACAAAAGCCAAAACATAAATGAGCACCTGTTAAAACAGCCATCATGGATATTATATATTCCTGTAAATGATTGGATTGTCTTGTTTGAGATCTCCCCAAAGTTACTCATTGATGTCAAAGTCAGGAGATTATTATGGCCACTCTATAATCTTTTTTTTTTTTTTGTTACAACCAACGAAGGGTCAAACATGGCCCTATGTTTTAGATCATATTCATGTTGAAAAGTTCAAGTTTGGTTATTGCACAGCTTCGTGATAAATGTAGATCTTCCTCCTTACTGTGACCATTAAGTTTGATTTTTGTCTCATCATGCACAAATTAATTTTTTTACAGACACTTTTAAGGCATTTCAAATTGCTGTTTTATGTGTTGTAAGCAGTGTCGGGAAAGCCATGCGATACCCAGGGCGGAAATGGCAAACTGAAACCCACTTACCCTATGTTTATTATGAGTGAGTGTCTTTTAAAGACAAGACGATACAGTATATATTGCATGCAGTACAATTTTGATGCAGCTGGTTGTGATGCAAACTATTTTATGGTAGTGCAATATTTCTGTGTAAAAAATTCGAAATAAAAAAAATATTTGAAAGAAAACACCAGGACAACTTATGCTGACTACTACCTCCTTTAGCTGCTAGCGTGTTTCTAGTGCTCCTGCAGTTATCCTTTAAATCTGTTCTATTTGTGTGGGTGCATGATACACAAAAATGTTGATCCTACTGTATTTTTTACCACGAGGCACACTGAAGAGAAAGTAGTAAAACATGCCCCATTGCTTCCCTAATAGTAACCCTCAGCATTGTTACCAGTTTCTGCATAAATAACTCCCAGCATAGATTCCAGCTTCTGCAATAATTACCCCCAGCTTTGGTGCCGTTTTCTGCAATAATAATCCCCAGCATTTGTGTCAGTTTTGGCAATAATAACCCCCTGCATTAATGCCTTTTCTGCAATAATAACCCCCAGCTTTGGATCCAGTTTAAATAGTAATAACCCTCACTATCGGCATCAATTACAGCAATAATAAACCCAAACACTGTTGTTAGTTTACGCAATACAAGCCCCCAGCATTGGTGCCAGTTACTGAAATAACAACTCCCTAGGGTCAGGGCCAGTTTCTGCAATAATAAACTCCTGGAATCGGTGCCAGTTTCTGCAATAATAACCCCTGGGCATCTGTATAAATTTCTGCAATAATAATCCCTAGCATCTGTGCCAGTTTAAGCAATAATAAGCCCCAGCATTGGTGCTAGTTTCTGGAGTGTAGGGAGCACTCCAGCACTCGGCACCCCCCCCCCCCCAATGAACTACTGCACCAGAGGGCTTCTGCCCCTCGTCCTAGCCCTATTTGTAAACAGGCTGTTTTGAAGTATTGGTGCAGCAAAAAGGGCTCACATTTTTCAACATTTGCCAAGGGTATGTAAACGTATAAGCACAACTGAATGTGTTTATCTGTTAGCCAAAAATATTGATGTTTCCATTCCCCATACAAAAAAACTAAAAAACAAATATAATATATATTATATATATATATATATATTTGTTTTTTAGTATATATATATATATATTTGTTTTTTAGTTTTTATATATATATATATATATATATATATATATATATTTATTTATTTGTTTTTTAATTTATTTATATATATATCAATCTATGATCTATATCTAGATAGATAGATAGATAGATAGATAGATAGATAGATAGATAGATAGATAGATAGATAGATAGATAGATAGATAGATAGATAGATAGATAGATAGATAGATAGATAGATAGATAGATAGATAGATAGATAGATAGATAGATAGATAGATATTTAGTGAGTGTTTGCTGCCATGTCCCCAACGTCAGGGTGAAAAAAGTAATGGTAGTTTTGGCTATGTAGCAACTGTGCTAAAGGTTGGAATCATCTTAAAAAATGCTCCTCCAGAATAATGATTTGGTTACACTGGTGTACCCAAACAGTGCCATCTTAAAGACATTGAAGTGTTGCAGCCCAGCAGTATAAAACGGCATAGAGAGCACAGCTTCTATTGCAGTAAAGTGCCATACATATTTAATTTTGTGGAAAAATCTTATAAATATTCTGTTCTTATTTTTGTAACTACTGATGTTACTGTCACATTTAATTTTGTAAACCATAAACCCCTTGTATAGTTGCTGCACCACAGAATAAAACCAAAGATAAAAAATAAAACACATGCTAACAAGGTTATTAATAATACACTGGGATACCAACTTATCAAACATATAAAAGCAGCTGGAAAACCTAAATAATAAATACCTCATTTAAAAACAATGAGGAATTACAGGGTAATAACATGCTGTAATCTATATACTGTACTTAAGTTAACTACAGAGAAAGAATAAATGTCATAACATACCAGATATTCTTATAGTAAATTGACAAATTTATTAGGACTTTGGAGATAGGATGGATACCGAGGAACCCCTACTGACATTAATGAGTGCATGGAAACTTCTATTGACTGGATTTTCTGCCCCTTGTATCTTTCTATTACAATACACTTTCTTCAGCAGCAGCATCCTTTCCTTAGTTATTGATCAGGATTTAAATGGTGAAGCAGAAAGAAGGGAATGCTAATGGTGTTTCATGCCTGAGTGCTCCCACACTATTACAATTGCAGCATGAGTTTTCACTGAAGGGGGCTTACAGAGCCGTGAGCACGATGCTGAAGAATAGGTTGGAAAAGTAATCAGCTCTTAACCACCTATCTGATAACGTGTGTCTGTCATTGTAATGCTTTGTTTGACAATGGAATTGAAAACCAGAAACATGTAGTGTCAATGATGTACATAAAGCTTCACAATGGTGATTAACACAAAGATAGTTGGAGACAGGCGGATCTTGAATTGTAGCGATTAGGAGAAAACTTGACGTGCGGAGTCAGCTATGGAAATATCATAACGGATAGCTCTGACAATTACATTATGAAACTCTATGTATGTGTAACCTATATAAACAGTGATATTTGGAAAATTGGTACATTTAGATTGTAATCACTGACTTTGAGGCTCGGTTCACACAGGGGCAACTTATCAGACAACTTAGTCCCCTGACAAGTCGCACTCCATTCAGTGCAATGGAACTGTTCTAATCGGAGCAATTCAAGTTGCTCCGACTTAGAAAAAGGTTCCTGCACTATTTGGGGCGACTTCGGAGTGGCTTGCATTGCCATCTAATAAAGAAGTCGTTTGCAAGTTAGGTGAAGTCGCGCTGTACAGGGCGGCTTCAGAGTCGGGCGACTTTGAAGCCACCTCAGTGTGTAGCAGAGGAAAACATTTATCCTTCCAATGACATTTTTTTATAATATTTCTATATGCTGAAATAACATCTCAGTGACCAAAATGAGATTGCTAAGTAGACTGGACATAAGCAGGGCTACCATTGATTCTATCTAATAGTATGCATTAAAAACAGGTTTAGTTAGCACACATTTGGAAATGCATGCGTAAGCTGCAGGGCCACTTCACAGCACCCTGTATTACCTGCAGTCCTAACTCCTGTAAATCTATGAGAGTCTCCACAGTGGAAGCACATGCATTCTGAAGGATGGAAAGGGGGCAGATGGGCCTGGAGGTAACCCAATCCTCCTTAAAGGCGCAGGGGCACAATGGACGCCCAGCACATAGCACAATGGCAGCAAAGGTGTCCAGTGTGTCCCCTCACCAGTATACACCAATAACAAACAAAATGGCTCCTGCCCCACCTATAACTGGCCTTAAAAGCAAGGAGCACATGGAAGGGCAATGCATGCCATGCAAGACAAAACCAGAAAAATTCCCAGCTCAACTAACCAACCAGTCTGCTTACCAACCAAATTACCTGTCTAACAGTATGCGTTAAAAACAGGGGTTTACTTAGCACACATTTGCAAACGCATGCGTAAGCTGCAGGACCACTTCACAGCACCCTGTATTACCTGTAGTCCACTCCTAACTCTTGTAAATCCATGAGAGTCTCCACAGTGGAAGCACATGCACTCTAATGGATGGATAGGGGGCAAGTGGGCCTGGAGGTAGCCCAACTATGTAAAATAATCCAAAATAGTCAACACATGGCATGGCAGGTTCTGAATATATAGAAAACTTTAGTAAGGCACTAAGTTAAAATCTATGTCTGTAGATTTGATTATGCATTTCAGCCTCATGATGAGGTTATTGGATGAATGATCATCCATTTTTTTTTGCATGCCAGTCTCATATCGAAAATGAAGAGTTTACTAAAGTGACAAATATTCTTGTAAAACAAAATAGAAATTAGGAAGCGATGTGATGTGTTGTAGTGTATTTGTTTGGTATTTTCTAATAACAAGTGTACTGATTATACGAAAATCATCTGATCTGGTAGCGTATGAGAAACTTTTTGTGCTTGTCCCATCGGATAATATCAGATGAACTGTCATGATTGGCTCTCGAAAGCTGTATACTAATGATCAGATTATCGTACGATTGATTCGGAAGCGATATGTTTCGTACACATTTCTTATCATTTGTATGGACCATTAGTCATACGGTATCTCACAAAAGTGAGTACACCCCTCACATTTTTGTAAATATTTTATAATATCTTTTCATGTGACAACACTGAAGAAATGACACTTTGTTACAATGTAAAGTAGTGAGTGTACAGCTTGTGCTCAGACCATACGCCGCACACTGCATCAAATTAGTCTGCTTGGCCCAGAAGGAAGCCTCTTCTAAAGATGAAGCACAAGAAAGCCCGCAAACAGTTTGCTGAAGACAAACAGACTAAGGACAGGGATTACTGGAACAATATCCTGTGGTCAGATGAGACCAAGATAAACGTATTTGGTTGTGGCAACCAGGTGAGGACGGAGTACAAAGACAAATGTGTCTTGCCTACAGTCAAGCATGGTGGTGGCAGTGTCATGGTCTGGGGCTGCATGAGTGCTGCCGGCACTGCGGAGCTAGAGTTTTGAGGAAACCATGAATGCCAACATATACTGTGACATAATAAAGGAGAACATGATTCCCCTCCCTTCGGAGAGTGGGCCGTAGGGCAGAATTCCGACATGATAACAACCACAAACACACCTCGAAGATGACCACTGCCTTGCTAAAGAAACTAAGGGTAAAGGTGATAGACTGGCCAAGCATGTCTCCAGACCTAAACCCTATTGAGCATCTGTGGGGCATCTTCAAACAGAAGGTGGAAGAGCGCAAGGTCTCTAACATCCACCAGCTCTGTGATGCCATCATGGAGGAGTGGAAGAGGACTCCAGTGGCAACTTGTAATGCTCTGGTGAACTCCATGCCCAAGAGAGTTAAGGCAGTGCTGGAAAGTTATGGTGGCCAGACAAAATATTGACACTTTGGGCCCAATTCGGACATTTCGACCTAGGGTTGTAACTCACTTTTGTTGCCAGTAGTTTAGACATTAATTGCTGTGTGTTAAGTTATTTTAGGGGACAGCAAATTTACACTGTTATACAAGCTGTACACTCACTACTTTACATTGTAGCAAAGTGTATTCTTTTTTAGTGTTGTCACATGAAAAGATATGATAAAATATTTGCAAAAATGTGAGGGGTGTACTCATTTTTGTGAGCTACTATATCTGAAGGAAGGAGACTAAGTCAAAGCACAGGTGTCTCATCAGTGTCTAACTGCATGTCTGGGTCACACACACACACACACACACATACACACACACAGAACTGCTTTTTGATGTGCGCCAAATTAACTGTGTACTCTAACAATGATATAAGACCCTCTAAGGAGCAGAACCCATGAATATCCAAGCTGTTTTAGTTTTTCTGCAGTAGCTCCCTTTGCCTACTATCCCTCCAAAAAAAATATAAATCTACCATGCTGATATTAGGGTGATGGAAATTTCCATCCCCCCCTCTGGCCTGATGGGGTCACCCCAGATTTTTTCAAGATTTGAACAGATGACATAACTGATCCAACACACCCGGGCTCATATAGGCCTCAGGACCAAGGGTATCCAAAAGGCACTACAAGAAAACAACAAGAGAAGGGCCCACGACCTTGTGCATTACCACTTAAAAGTTATTAAAATCAAAGAAGGGTAGTGTACAATATACTCACAAACGTAGCATATGAACAAGCATATAGGAAATGGGCACCCCTCGCTTGCAGGACACTTCTCTACTGCTGGATAGCGTGATGGCGTCCTCAAAACCTGATGTGGCTTACGCGTTTCGAGGGAGGACCCTCTTCCTCAGAGCCAAAATTGCCACTCAAAATTGCAGTGCTGTCTTTGCTTTTTTTACTACTGAAAGGTACCCCTCAGGGTTTCCCCCTCTCACCACTCCTCTTTAACCTGGCCTTGGACCTAGTTTCTCATTTTCTTAATGTGAAATCCAGCTTACATTGAATGCAGGTATCCGGCAGAGAGATGAAATGGCCCTATTCACTGATGATATTTTATTATTCACTAAGTGCAACTCCCAAGATATCCAAAGCTGTCCCAACTATTCAAAACATATTTGTCCAATTTGGTATTTTCTCCAGAATGTACATCTAGTTTTTGAAGAGTAAAATCCCCCCCCCCACACACACACACACACTATTCAGGGTGAAGCCTTGTATCCATCAAACAGAATTTAAATATGATAATTTATCTAGGAATGTAAACTCTTCATACTCTCTTAAAGTGATTGTAAAGTCCCATTTTTTTTTTAAACAACAAACATGTTTTACTTACCTGCTCTGTGCAGTTGGTTTTGCACAGAGTGGCCCGGATCCCCCTCTTCTCGGGTCCCTCTTCTGTGCTCCTGGCACCTCCCTCTTGTTGAGTGTCCCCACAGCAAAAATCAAGCAGCCCCCCCCTCTCTCTCTCCTGATTGGCTGGCTGGCTGACTTTGATTGACAGCAGCGGGAGACAATTGGCAACTATGCTGTCTCAGCCAAAGAGGAGGGGAGTCCCTGGCAGCTGAGAAACTACTATAACATCGCTGAATAAAGATGGGCTCAGGTAAGTATTAGGGGGACTGAGGGGGGTTGCTGCACACAGAAGATTTTTTTTCCTTAATGCATAGAATGCATTAAGATAAAAACCTTCTGCTTTTACCATCACTTTAACTATCCTCCCCTGATAGGCAAACTGCTATGCCCACCTCTCCCCTTCTTCTGCCCAATTACAGAAACCTTTGTATTTTTTGAACTCATTCACAAAATACAAAGGCTTCTGTGAATGGGCAACAGAAAAGAGGGGCAGACATAGCTAACTCCTCTCACAGCCCTCTCACAGTCCGGAGGGGAAACAAACTTGTCAGATATAAATAATTGAGATAATGCACCTAAGTGGACTTTAAGGGTAACTCCACTTTTGTGGGGGAAAAAAATTGCAAATAAAGAAAAAACAATATAGCGTATACAATTGCAACACAAATCATATTGTGATTGAACATTATTAAAAATTACCTTTCATTTTCAATCTGCACTAGCTGTTGTAATTTTCTTAAAATGCAATGCAATATGGCTACCTGGCGCTGTTCTGTTCACAGAATGTTTACTGACCACACCCCAGAAACTTGATTTCCTGCTTGTGTAATTGGCTCACCGATTTTCCCAGAAGTTTGCCTAAGATACAAGTCAGATTTCTGGCATCCCCTGTAACAAAAATGTCATTTTTGGTGAGATACTCCCAATAGGAACACTTCTAAAAGCATGCAGGCCCAGCAGCTTTCCTCATTAGAGCCCTGCAGTTGCACAGCTGATTTATTGTTTATGAAACAATTCCCATTTGACCCACTCAGCACAGAGGCACAGAGAAACAAACACGGATTTCTTCAGAATAACAAAAGTTAGGAATCTGCAACAACGTTTTTTTTAAATCCTTGTAATGTACATAGATCACCCAGAGGGGAATGTTTTTTTGTCAACAAAAGTGGAGTTAGATCGCATTCACACTAGTCCGACTTGGACCGCGACTTGTCAGCCTGAAAAGTCGCAGTCCGTCACGCTCCCATTGTGTGGTACAGGAGCCATTCTAATAGGAGCGACACATAGTTACATAGTTAGTGAGGTTCAAAAAAGACATCAGTCCATCCAGTTCAACCTATGATGTGTGTGTGTGTTTGCTTTTAACCGTACATTGTATACCCTTGTATGTTGTGGTCTCTAAGGTGCCCATCTAATAGTTTTTTGAAAGTATCAATGCTCCCTGCTGATACGACTGCTTGTGGAAGAGAATTCCACATCCTTACTGCTCTTACAGTGAAGAACCCCTTACGCACTTTAAGGTTAAACCGCCTTTCCTCTAGTTTTAGTGAGTGGCCACGTGTCTTATTGTATCTCCTTTCTCTGAATAGTTTGTTCCTTATGCTAGGGTCACCAGTACAGTATTTGTTCATTGATATCATATCCCCCCTCAATCGTCTCTTCTCCAGAGAGAATAGGTTCAGTGCTTGTAGCCTTTCCTCATAGCTGATGTCCTCCATTCCCCTAATCATTTTTGTTGCCCTTTCTCCAGTTCCAGCACATCCTTCCTGAGGACCGGTGACCAGAACTGGACAGCATACTCTAGATGTGGCCGGACCAAAGTCTTGTAGAGTGGAAGAATAATCTCTTTATTTCTGGAGTGAATCCCCTTTTTTATGCATCCCAGTATTCTGTTGGCTTTGCTTGCAGCGGCTTGGCATTGCATGCCACTGCCAAGCCTGTTGTCTACCAGTACCCCCAAGTCCTTTTCCATCCTAGACTCACCCAGAGGTTCCCCCCCCCCCTAGTGAGTAGCTTGCTTTCTGGTTTCTGGCCCCCAGGTGCATTACTTTACATTTTTCAACATTAAACCTCATCTGCCATGTAGTTGCCCACCCCGTTATTTTGTTCAGGTCCGCTTGCAAGGTTTCCACATCCTGCATAGAAGATATTGGCAAGCCTAGTTTATTATCATCTGCAAATACTGAGATTGTACTAGATATCCCCTCCTCTAGATCATTTATGAATAAATTAAACAGGATTGGTCCCAGGACAGAACCCTGGGGGACCCCACTTTCCACACCCGCCCAATCCGAGTACTCCCCATTAATCACCACCCTCTGGACTCTCCCCTGGAGCCAGTTCTCTATCCAGGTACTCAACTTATGGTCCATACCTACCTTCCTTAGTTTGTACAGTAAGCGTTTGTGGGGAACGGTGTCAAAGGCCTTTGCAAAGTCCAGATACACCACATCCACAGGCTTTCCCTTATCTAGGTGGCAGCTCACTTCATCGTAGAAGGTTAATAGATTGGTTTGGCACGAACAATTTTTCATGAATCCATGCTGATTACTACTACTAATACCGTTTTCATTACTAACGTCTTGTATGTGGTCCCTTAACATCCCCTCCAAAATTTTGCAGACTACTGATGTTATGCTGACCGGCCTATAGTTACCCGGGATACATCCTGGCCCCTTTTTAAATATTGGTACCACGTTGGCTTTTTTCCAATCAGCTGGCACCATACCCGTCTGTAAACTATCCTTAAATATCAAGAATAATGGTCTGGCAATCACCTGGCTGAGCTCATTAAGAACCCTCTGGTGCAAGCCATCCGGTCCCGGGGAATTATTTATGTTAAGTTTCTCTAGTTTAGCTCTAAGTCTATCTTCTGTTAGCCATGGCGGCACTTCCTGAGGTGTATTATTTAGTTCGGCCTTACAAGCAAGGTTCGTGTAGCCCCCCGATTCTTTTGTGAAGACTGAAGAGAAGAAATTATTTAACACTTCCGCCTTTTCTCTGTCCTCAGTGGCCATATTTCCTTTATCATCTTTTATGGGGCCAATGTGTTTTGGCCTCACTTTCTTACTGTTTATATACTTAAAGAATTTCTTGGGGTTCTTTTTACTCTCCTCAAGTCGCTTCGACTTAGAAAAAGGGTCCTGTACTACTTCGGGGCGATCTGGAGGCGACTTGCATAGACATTCATTTTATGAAGTCCGTGCAAGTCGTGCCGAAGTCGCGTGCCCCCTAAGTTGGAGCCATGTAGTGTGAACCGAGCCTAACTCTTTAACTCACAGTGTTTTTGCACCGTTTACAAAGTGGATGAATTCCTTGAATTTAAAAAGCAATGACATCTTTTGTATGGTGTAATATACAAGTGAGATAGTTTAAATAAAAAAACAATGGCTCTTGAAGGGCGACTAACCTTTCTTATTAAATTATTTGAAGATCCTAAATATAAAGACACCTCCTCAAGCACAGCCCTAGTATTCAATGAAATATATGAGTATACTAACATACAAAACAGTGCTAAAGTGCAGTAAAAAAAAAGCAATGAACAAAATTGGAAGGGGGGCGTGACCAGATGATGGCGCCGTGAGCACGTAGCAGCATGGAGCTCTGTGAGTAGAAGCGGAGCCTGTCCTCGCCAGCCAGCGTTCCCAGCCCCTGTTAGCGGGATCAGCGGGCCGAAGCCCGTGGCTCTCCCAGGCACCCTCCAAGGAACAGTACAGCTACGTATCTGTCGGTGTCCCGGAACGGCTCGGGCTACGTCCGGGGGTCAGCGTGCAGTGTATGCCCTTGGAGATCGGAGCTTTTGACGCCATTCATGCGCAACAGCCTGGAGCCCCGTGAGGAGGGGAGGTGCCGGCGTGTGTCTGCTAGACGGGGATAGTTTCTCCAGGTCCCTGCAAGCGCCATGTGTGGAGCGACGGTGTATTTAGCCAGTTGGCGCTTTGTGTACCTGCAGGTGCAGCATATATGCCTGCCGTACAAAGTGTGACAGACGCAGAGGCCATTGGCAAACGAACAGATATCACTACTTACTTTCTAAGAAGACCTGCAGTCACAAAAAGCTGTGCAGTGGCGGTTAAGATGGCGCCGACACGACCACCGACCGCGGGATCCACGGGCCCCATCCCTCAGCACAAAAAGACCTCAAAAACCAATATGGAACAGTTGGGAGAATCTCTTCTTAATGTTCAAGATCTTCCCCTTCATGACCCTGCCCCAGAAGACCAGGGAGCAATACAGATACCACCAACCTCAAAGCACCAATATTTGCCCGTCACAGAGTGGAGAGAATTCGTGTCCCGTATACCTACGAAACAGGACATAAGCAACATGGCAACTACAATCGTGAGTAACTTGAAAGACGAAATTAATTCGATTAAGGTTAAAGTGGATAAGGTGGACAACAGGGTGGGTCTGATGGAGGAGGTGCAGTCCCAAATTGGTGTTAGAATTAATGAATTAGAGCACTCTCAACAAATGTTACAAAAACAGATTCTCATTCTACAACTTAAGCAAGATGACAATGAAAACCGCAACCGCAGAAATAATGTTAGACTTAGAGGTTTGCCGGAGTCAGTTACCGGCCCTGAACTTAAAGAATGTGCGGTGAAGATTATGAATGGTGTAATGGAACGCCCACTCACAGAACATATCGAAATAGATAGGGTTCATAGGGTTAAGACCCCACATACCCGTGGTCTGGATCGCCCAAGGGACGTCCTAATTAGAAACCATTATTACTCATTTAAAGAAGAGGTTGTTAGTCGGTCTTGGACTCAGGGTCCATGGGACTTTGAAGGGAATCAAATCCGCTTTTTACCGGACCTTTCTTATAATACCCTTAAGATGAGAACCCTGCTGAAACCTTTGCTAGAAGAATTACACAGGATGAAAGTTACATATCATTGGGGTTATCCGTTCCATCTAGTGATTACGAGAAATAAAAAATCGTTTGTGTTAAGGTGGCATGACCAACTCTTAGACCTATTTGCCTTCCTTGAAATAGCCCCAGTGCCAATCCAGGACTGGTTAAGTGTGTTCGGAAACGGTGGGCCTCTATCTACATACAGTACATCACAGTCTCAACGTCTGCAGAGGATCCCTCCAGAGATAACGACAGATGAAATACCTGCCATACTTTAGGTCATGGGAACTTCTATGACGTGTGAAAAATAGCTTCAATTACATAAACCTGTGGACGTTTTTTTCCCTTTTTTTTTTTTTTTCTCATAAATCCTCTCC
Organism: Pelophylax lessonae; assembly: GCF_965119305.1. Lineage (NCBI taxonomy): Eukaryota > Metazoa > Chordata > Amphibia > Anura > Ranidae > Pelophylax > Pelophylax lessonae. The sequence goes on along the minus strand of NC_138776.1, from coordinate 211,888,859 downwards.
CTTCACCTCCTAGTAAAAGAGGGGGACAGAGGGCTTTAAATTTATAAAGGGGCGGAGAAGGGGAAAGATTCTTTTTTTTTCCCCATTTGTTTTTTCTTTTTTGTGCAGGATGAGCCCTAGCTGCAAAAAATGGGGCTTTGGGTAAGGGGAGGGTGGGGGTGGGAGTGGGTGGGGTTTGGGGTTGGGGAAAGGGCTGTGCCTTTTGTCTCCCTCTTTTTGGGGTTTCTCCGGCTCCCCCCTCAAAGACCTACCCCCCTGCCAATCGGTTTCTGGGATGGGGAGGGGTATTGTGCCCCTTTCCCCTTTCTCTAGGTAATATAAAGCGGGGAGGGCACGCTCTCTCCATTGCTCCATGTCTTTAATGGAAGAATTTGTGTTTTTTTGTGTTGTAATTTTTTGCTTGACGTATACCAATCCTTGGGTCTCATTGTCTACATGAATTCTCATTTATTATCATTCTCACGGTGCCAGTCAAGCACACCTACCCCATAATAGGACGCGCCTGGTTGCGCGAAACTTTCCTGATTTTAGGACAATTGTACATTTATCTGGGTTGGGTTGTGGGTGGGGGGTTATTTGTAAGGCCAGACAGTTAGTTAGTTGGGTGTAATTTGGGGGGGGGCTTTTTTTTTTTTTTGTGCTGGTGGGCGCTGTCAGCACTTAGGGCCCTGTACGAGTCTAAGATGGGGAGAGAGGGAGAAGAGGCAAAGGGGATACCTAAAATGACGAATCAGTTTAGACACGCGAAATTTGGTTGTAGAATATCGACATTTAATGTCAGAGGTTTATCCACCCCACAGAAACGTACACGCCTGTTGCAGGATCTGAAACGGTGGCATACACAAATAGCATTCTTGCAAGAGACATATTTTAGGAAAGACTCTTTGCCCAAATTAGGCAATAGGGATTTCCCTTGGGCATATCATGCCCCTTCCCCTATTGCTAGGTCAAAGGGAGTTAGTATTCTTATCTCTAAGACGATTAAATGGACATTAAAGGACACAATGGCAGATCCCATGGGAAGATACTTGCTGGTGAAAGGGAGTATTGGCCAAACAGAACTAACACTAGTAAATGTATATCTACCCAATTCAGACCATCTGACATTCCTGCAGCAATTAACACCGGCTATATTGGGATTCAGGGAAGGCCATCTAGTAGTAGGGGGGGATTTCAACTTTGTCCCAGAACCACTCATAGATACTTCAAAGAAGTCCTCCTGTATTTCATACGCACGGATACAATGTTTTCATCGCGAATTAGCGATTTTAAATTTGGTAGATCCGTGGCGATTAATGCACCCGAAGGAACGGGATTTTACGTACTATTCTCCGATCCACAACGCCTACACTCGAATAGACCGTATTCTGATCCCGCAGTCAGACATTCCGTTAGTTATGTCATCCAATATTGATGATTTCTCGATGTCAGATCATGCACCGGTACATGTATCTATGGACTGGGACTCTATGCTCCCTAGACCTTCTTCGTGGCGCCTTAATGAGTCCTTATTACAATTTCCTGAGATTAGGACGAAAATTGAAGAGGTGTTAAGGAATTATTTTCTGGATAACAGAGATGATACCTTGTCTCCTTCAATAATTTGGGAAGCACACAAGTGTGTGGTGCGGGGAGAGATAATGCGTTTGGCCTCCCAACGGAAAAAATTACAGGAGAAAAAAGTAAACGAGTTGCTATCTCAAGTAGAGAATCTTAGTAGACAACATAAAAGATCGTTGGCCATGGAGCATTTGATCCCTCTTACACGGTTGAGAGAGGAACTAAATGATCTCCTCTTTTTAAAAATAAACAAGAAACTGACATGGTCAAAAAGATACTTTTTTGAGTACGCGAACAAACCAGGAGTGATGTTGGCAAGGACACTCAGGGGCCCTAGGAAACAAACACATATCCCCCGCATAAAGAAGGCAGGTGGGGGAGAAGTGTATACCTCATCGGCGATTGCAGATGAGTTCTGCACTTTTTATCGTTCTCTGTACAATTTGCAGCCCGTGGAGGGAGGAAATTTGGACAGGGAAAAAAAAAAGTTAGAAAAGATAGCGAGTTATCTACAGGACTCTGGCCTGCCTGTCCTATCAAAGGAACAATCATTAGCAATGGAAGGGGAGATTACAGAGAAGGAGTTAGTGGAGGCAATGGCTCAGACTAAAATACATAAAGCACCAGGACCAGACGGTTTTACATTGCCTTATTATCAAAATTTTAGAACACCTTTGGTACAACCTTTCCTGAGGCACATGAATTCAGTTTTGAATGGGGCGATACTACCTATAGATTATCTAAGGGCATACATTTCCCTTATACCTAAAGAGGGGAAAGACCCCATATTGTGTGGTAGTTACCGCCCCATCTCACTCCTGAACTGTGATACTAAACTAATGGCTAAAATACTGGCTAATCGTCTCTTGCCGTATATTCCCGATCTGATACATTTTGACCAGGTGGGCTTTGTCCCATCACGTGAAGCAAGGGACAACACGACGCGGGTCATGGATATCATCTATTCGGCACACAAATCCCATAATAAGATGGTGTTGCTTTCCACGGATGCGGAGAAAGCATTTGACAGGGTGTCCTGGCATTTTATCCAGGCCACCCTGTCACATATTGGAGTGGGGCCGCAGATGTTGACATATATTCTATCACTTTATGCTAATCCCTCAGCAGCAGTACGCGTTAATGAATGGAGATCAGACTTTTTTACGCTATCAAACGGGACTAGGCAGGGTTGTCCATTATCTTAACACTTGAACCCCTGTTATGTATAATACGAAGGGCACCAGATATTACTGGATTAAGGGTAGGGGGCGAACAGCACAGGGTCGCTGCATTTGCAGACGACCTAGTGTTTTTCGTCACAAATCCCACCGTGTCACTTCCAAATATATTGGAGACACTCAGAATATATGGAAAGCTTGCTAACCATAAGATCAATTTGACGAAGTCAGCTGCGATGAGCATTGCTATGCCATTGCAAGAAGAATTACAATTACGGTCTGCTTTTCCATTCCACTGGGCTGAGGGCTCGTTAAAATATCTGGGGATTCAAATTACTGCGGACCCGCTAGAAATATATAGGAAAAATTATATTCCTTTACTTGGAAAGGTCAAAAATGATCTGAGGGCTTGGCAGCAACTAACTCTAACCTGGTTCGGTAGGTGTAACGCATTAAAAATGAATATATTGCCCAGGATTCTGTATGTAATGCAGACGCTTCCAATAACTTTACCACCGACTTTTTTTCGTCAGATGAAGGTTTTGTTCCGTTCGTTTATCTGGGCCTCTAGGACACCTCGAATACGACTACAGACCCTATCCTTGCCAAAATCACAGGGCGGGATAGGGCTACCAGATGTATTCCGGTATTACAAGGCTATCCACTTAACTCGGGTAGTGGACTGGAACTGTAACAAGGCCAATAAGCGTTGGGTCGGGTTGGAAGTTGTTGAGGCGGGTCAGTTGACCTCCCAGCACCGTGGTCAATTTACTCACCTACGGATAGGATTTTCTCTCATCCGGTTATAGGGACGACATTAAGAGAAACCCGACATATTCAGCAGTATGGGAAAATAGCCCCAGCCCCCTCTCCATTGATACCCATCATAGGCAACCCGGAATTCCCCCCCCCCGGTTGTATGAATGGTAAAATCAGACGCCTGGCACAGATGGGAAAGATGCGCTTACATGACGTATGGCAGAGAGAACAAATTCCTTCCCAGGAAGAAATAAAATCATGGCCAGATAGTAGTCTTGACTATCTTAGTATACAGCAACTGAGACACTTTCTCAAGACATATCATCAAAGGGGGTACGTTCCACGGAACTTAACACCCTTTGAAAAGATATGTATTTCAAATACACCACCTAAACATATGATATCTTTATTCTATTCATGGTTAATAGAAGAACAAGATAACCAGCAGTTGCCATTTATGCGCCAATGGGAACAGGAATTGGCAGTGTCTTTTACTTCTGGCCAGGTAAATCGGATTCTATCTACAGTACACAAATCCTCAATGGAGTGCAAAACGCAGGAAACGGGTTACAAAATACTAACGCGGTGGTATAGGGTCCCGGAGGTGTTACACAAAATGGACGAGAATATCTCGGAAAACTGTTGGCGTTGTGGATCGGAGGTAGGGTCCATGATGCATATTTTTTGGTCATGTGCTCAAATAGAGGAGTTCTGGACAAAAATCGCTTCGGTTATTAAACAATTAACAGCGGTAGAAATACAGGGGGACCCAGCTTTTTGTTTATTGCATCTTACAAAAATTTCTTTAAAAAGATATCGAAAATCACTGACAATTAGACTTTTGAATGCTGCAAAGGCGTGTATACCTGCTCTGTGGAGACAAACCCAGTCGCCCACGGTGGAATTATGGTACTCTAAAGTAAGAGAAATTTATAAGATGGAGGAACTTACATCCTCCTTGAAAAACACAGAGGAAGAAATTAGAGCTAGATGGCTACCATGGGTTCATTTTATGGACGCAGACGCGGCGACAATATAAGAAGTGTCACGTGGTCTCCTCTCCTCTCTCCCCTCTATGTTTTATTTTATTTTTTTTTGGGGGAAGGGATACTGGAGCATCTGACTGTTACTAACTCTCCCTTACTGATACATGGGGATAGTGGGGGTTAGTTTTTACAGGGGGCTAAAGGGATGGGGGATTCCCCCTCCCTTTTTTTTTTTTTTTTTTGTGTGTGAGAAGTTAATGAGTCAAAAACTTCGCACATTGATTCATTACTGAAAATGTATTCACAAGTTTGTAGGGGCGTCCGCCCCTTCTTCTGCACGTTGGTTATTTTCACGAGTGTATATATATATGTATATATTGAGTATTTGGGGGATAAACGCATACACAAGTGGGTTTTTTTTTTTTTTTCTCTCCTTTAACACAGGTATATTCTTAATTGATTGGAATGTGATTAGTGTGATTGGTGGTGGATTACTTAATGAGTAGAGTGAATGTTCCAGATACGGGCCCTCCTCTTATCCCTCCCCCTGGGGGGGGGGTATATTTTTTATATTTTTTTTTTTTTTTATTTGTTGGGAGGGAGTGAAATGTGTGTCAGTTCTTTTGTGTATTGATTTGATGTTTGTGTATGTCAATCTGTCTGGTATATGTAAAAAAATTAATAAAAATTATCAAATTTAAAAAAAAAAAACAAAATTGGATTAATACTAATACATATGCGCATATGACAAATCCCATATGTGTAATAAAAATCCTATATCGGTCTCAATGACAACTTGCTCTAAAATGTCACACCAAATGCTTTAAAATATGTGAAAATAACAAAAATAACAATAATGTGTATAAATGCAGTACAGTATTTAAAAAAAAAAAAAAAACCTGTCTTGAAAAAATAACATCTAGTGATTCTTCAAAGAAATTTTAGAAAACGCACTTACCAGAAGTACATGCCAATTTGGTTTAAGAAAGGCAAACGCAGCATGAACAGCCTCAGGGAAGATGATCAAACACAGCTAGGACAGTGCCAGGAGGTGTAATCCTCCACTACCATCACACACAGCGACTCCAAATTCCCATGATGGATGGACGATCATTGCAGGGAAAAAAAGACTTCATGTTAGATAAAACCACAATAATAACGTCATTATTATAAACCGTTAAAATATATTTACAAAAGTACAGCAGACTATAAGCCTTTGGTGTAACTTCACATGCAGATGGAAACTGTGAAACGTATTCAGCGATAGTGAGATAACAAAAAATGACTGCGCTAACCTTGAAGTAAGCTGCTTGCACAAAACAACTGACAAAAAAGTTGACCAATGAAAAAACAATATATAAAGTGCAGCACTAATAAGATATTATATATAAATAACCATATATAATAAAGTAAAAATCTGACATGAATAATCCGTCCCAAGTGACAATGGTGATGAAGAGGGAAGTGTCCGAAATGCAGAAAATAATCACAGTGCACGTGAAATCCCAACACCAACAGGGAGTAATATATGCGCTCACCAGAAGAATAGGACCCAAAATACCATATAGTACTTGGGTCAAACCAGCTTAAATGGTGTATGGTGGGTTATCTGGACCGGTGTGATGTCATCGGATGTTCCAGTGTAGCCTTGTAGCAGGTATGTATATACAAAGGTGGCTCCAATTCAAAAGATGTGTTGGAAATAAACCGAAAAGGAGCAAAACATAGTGTAATACTACTAAAATGTATTGATTAAAAATAAAGCAAGTACACTTAAAGACATCCAATGAATATAAACACATCAAGAGTACATGGATAGGCTGTCAGTGGCGTGGCCTTGACGCGTTTCAGCAGATATGCCTTTCTCAAAAGATATTGCCCAGAAAGGTATATCTTCTGAAACACGTCAAGGCCACGCCACTGACAGCCTATCCATGTACTCTTGATGTGTTTATATTCATGGGATGAGCAAATAATATTAAACCCGCACTAAAGTGATGCAAACTAATAACACCTGCAGCTGCTGCTCACTTAGGTAAAAAAACAAGAAATTTAGAAATATTATAAAACAGCGCTACCAGGCGTGTGAAATACTAAGAAAACATGAATTACAAATCCATAATATAATAAAGTGCACTAGTGACAAAAATCTGGACCACTCAGTAATACTGATAATAGTAATAAAGTGCACCAGTGACAGTAATCTAATACCATACAATCATATTAATAACAATAAATATTATAAAGTGCCGAATAAATATATAAATGACAATAAATTTTATAAAGTGCAAAAATGTGCAATGAGTGCCAAAGTGCTAAATCCAGTGCAGTCCAAAAAAAAAAAAAAATATATATATATATATATATATATATATGCAGTCCACTCAAATTTAAATAAGGTGCTGAATACAGTGCTTGAAGTGCTCCACACAAGTGCCAAGTGCTTCCAGAGAAACCCTTTTGGGGATCCACTCACCAGACTTAGGATAAATCTGAGCCTTATATATGCATCCAAACAGATAGTCAGCATGAATGGATAGGGCAGCTGAGCCTCCAAATAAACCTCCAACCTCAGACTTAGGATAATACAGCCTCAGATCTGCAGTGGTATTCCCCAGGATAATTAGTAGGAATGGATGAGCCACCAATACACTTCCAGTCTCCTCTATAATTCCTCCTTGCTCAGATGCTCAAATAAAAGAGGGAAGGAGCTGAAAATAGTGAAGCCCATAAGGTATTTATTGCATAAAAATATATAAATACTACTCGCAAAAGTAAATCAGGTAACAGCGTTAAGTCACAATCGATAGTCACAGTAAGCTGGTCCACTTCCCGGTACGCTGCCGGCGTGCGTTCCACGGTGGTTTAGGACGTGCATCGACATGTTTCGCCCGCCTACAATGGGCGTTATCAAAGATATCTATATGTTTGGGATCTTCATATATTTTGGTATTTACAGGGTTTTTTAGTATAGCAGCTTTATTGTGTTTCATTTTATTTAATATTTTGGTGTGTATGGATGTGTTTTTTTACACACTTAGTTTTCTAAGCACTTGAATTTTCACCATATCACAGAAGGATTATTAATATACACTTTCTTAACATTAGATTGTACAAACTATGAAGATATTCCACTCCAAGCAATTTCCTCCTGCTGCCAATTGAACTCCAGGTGCTAGAGGAAAACTGAGCCACCCATTCTCACTAACTAGGGGTATCAAACTGGTTGCCCTCCAGCTGTTGTGGAACTACAAGTCCTATCATGCCTCTGCTTGTGGGAGTCATGCTTGTAACTGTCAGCCTTGCAATGCCTCATAGGACTTGTAGTTCTGCAAAAGCTGGAGGAGCATCAGTTTGACACCTGTGGAAGATGTTGCACTCCAGGTATGTCACAGATGCCCTCATTTATTGTAAATCGTCCATGAACATTAAAAATTTTTCAAATTTAACAAAATCATCAAAACACAAGCAGTGCTCCTTCAATATAACAAAAAAAAACACCACATGTCTTCCTATACATGAATATAAGTTTTAAGTTCTATCCGGACATGGTAAAAATAGGATCAGCCAATCCTTATTAGTCCTTATGCAGTCAATCTGAGTATGCCGTCACCACACTTCGTGTGCTCTGCTCCCCTAAATAAATTGCACTCACCAGATCACTGGATAAATATCCCCTTGTATTATCACCTCTTCATTTGTATGGAATCCCAGAAGATCACATGCTATGTGAAGCAGATCATAGGGTAACATTTCCAATCATATTCAACAGTATGTTATCCAGGGCCTTTTCTAAATCTGTGGTCATGTGTTGCTTCAGTCTCAAGCCATCTCTCCTCTATGGTTTACATCCATGAATAATAAAGAGGATATTGGTTCTAAAGATACACACAGCCACATCCTTGTATAAATGCATCATTAAGTAAAAAGATTATAAGCACACTATCCCAATTTTTAACATCCCTTACAGAGTGGATTTCTGCTTGGTCCCTGGTTTGGTTGTCCTGTGCTGCCTCTATAGGATTTGGGTGCGGTCCAGTGCCCATCAATTTGGCCCACCCTCATTGGGTGGGCCCCGTTTTGGGTGCCTATTACTCCCGTGGGGGGACATACCACTGAGCTCTTGCCCACACAGTTAACCGTGGAAGGTTTTCTAGGAGTGCCTGGCGTGCTTGACAATGTTTTCTTTTTACTACTGGTAAGCATAATACTGATTGTAATCGATGCAAATATATGACAATATGTTATTTATATGGACACGAGTTCAATTTGTTTGATTATGATTGTATATTTTTCCTTTTTGATTTAGTCTGTAGAAACAGTCTCTGAGTACTAATTGCGGTCTCTGAAGAAGCTACTGAATGAGCACAACGCTCAGCGAAATGCGTAGGATCTATCAGTACTGTATCTTTAGTATATGGATTTGGCAGATATGCCTGAACTATGGTTGTAAACCTTTTTATATACACTTTGTTATTCTCTTTTTTGAATAATAAATAAAGATGTATGTGACGAGACCAGTCTCGCCACATTGCATTGGAGGAGCCTGGTTGCCCGCCTGCTGCCTTTGGACTATGGACCAGACTTTAAAAGACTGACTCCCTGGCAATTAAACTGTATTCGTGGGGTCTGAGTGCCATTCACCTAATAATGTGCACTCAGACCTGAGCTATCTGGGGATATGTAACATGTCTATGTTTAGTGTATAAAAAGTAACTTTATATATTTTAAAGCAGAATACTGTATTTGGGTCCCCATGCGTGTAATGGAGTCTCGCAGTGAAAACTAGCTTTAGCTGCAGAGAGAGGGGGGGGGATTGTTTCCAGCAGCCCCCTCCTGAGGAATGTCTACTGATTAACTGAGACTATTGATAAACATGTTAATGAGCTCACCTGGCTGTCTACTAAGGGAGGAAGCCAGGATGCATTGTGGGGATGTTTTGCTTCTGGGAGTCTGTAATGTGATACATGTCTGTTTGTGTTACAGTGTTCCATTTGGTCCCCTAAGGGAGTGTCCACCAGGTGGGAGACCTGTATAAATACGGGGGCAGGTAGCCCTCAATAAACATACCACTGCTTGACCTTCCACACGGAGCTTTGTCTCGTTCTTGGGGGGATTCACTGTATGCTGTTGGAGACCGATTGCTAGGAATGTAAGCTGATGTATGCTTCTCCTGTTCGTCTGCTAGCAGCTATTCGTGAGGTTCCAGGTTGGAGTGTTATATTGTATCCAGTTCGGGAGTGTGATCTCCTGCAAGTAGCTGTGCCTGCTCTCTCAGAAAGGGGCATATCGCCTAAACGGATTTTAACCCCTTGTCTGCTGAAACGGTCCGTTACATTTGGTGGCAAGCGGCGAGATCGTTCCTACGGCCAGAAGGACAGCTACAGGAGACACCATTGCTCTGGATTTTACAATTGAGGGCAACGCATGTCCCAGTACAGCGACCCTGACAGCACCAGCATGGAACCAGCAGTGGAGTTCGATGAGGGTGCCATGGATGACCGAGGTGCAGTCCGTAAAGGCATCTGGTACCAGGCACTGGGCATTGTGGAGTACCAGCGGGGTGAGAGACTCCCCAAGGAAGACCAGCGGTTGCAGAAGCGAGTAGCCCTGCGGATGCCCTTCCTGGGGGAGCAGCCCCGGGAGGAATGGGTAAAAGTATTGGAGCTCCGGGTATGGCAGGAGATGTGGCTGGAGGATGCCTACCAGGCGCTGTGGTGGTGTGTTGCACAGTACCTGCCCTGGACAGCCGAGCATGACAAGCCAGAGGGAGAGGAGTTTGATGGTCCTGGCTTGTTATGGGAGTCTTTTTCAGAGCTGGAATTTGGGAGCCCTACACAAGCCCGGTTCAATGATCTCTTGGAGTGGAGGGAGAGCAGGTATGACTGGGACGACGCTCACGAAATTGAGCAAGACCTGGTCCACCTGGTGACCCGGGAGATGGAGCTAGAACAGGGCTACCAGCAGCTGTTCCAATACTATGAGAAGGCTCAGCAGGAGAGCAGCAGGACAGACCCAGAGCCAGACCCATTCAGAGGGGATGAGATGGTAAAGTTTTACTGGGAAGAACCCCAGGTGGCCGGTAGAGATGGGACAGAGGTCTCTCCACCGGTCCTGCAGGGAATTGGGAGCCCAGTCTCCATTCCCCAGCGGCAGTGTAAAGTGCAGGGAGAGGAGAGCAGCGTCCTCCCTCCCCAGCGGCTGGCTGAGTTACAGGGGGCAGAGGTAGTTGTTCCTGCCCCCCAGCAGCAGAGTGATATGCCAGGAAGGCAGTGTGAAGTGCAGGGAGAGGAGAGCAGTGTCCTCACTCCCCAGCGGCAGCGTGATTTGTTGGGAATTGGGAGCCCAGTCTCCATCCCACAGCAGCAGAGTGTCCTGCAGGAAACAGAGAGCCTAGTCTCCTTTCCCCAGCAACAGGACACTGTATTGGGAGCAGAGACAGACGGTCTCCCTCCCCAGGGGCTGGAAGTATATTTGGGAGAGGAGCTTGTTACCCCCTCTCCCCATGGACAGTTTGATTTGTTGGGAATTGGGAGCCCAGTCTCCATCCCACAGCAGCAGCTTAACGTACCAGGGGGAGACAGTAAGCCCCCCAACAGTGCAGATGGGACTGTGGTCTCTGCACTCACAGCACAGGGGGTAGGGACAGTCGGTCCTGACCCCCAGCAACAGGGCTGTTTAGCCAAAGGGAAGACAGTCGGTCTTCCCCCACAGCAGCATGGTGGTGTATCTAAAGGGGAGACAGGCGGTCTCCCCCTCCAACAACCCGTCTCCAACCAGGCTACTTCTGTGGTAGCGCTGGCACCAGGGCAGAGTACCGCTGGTCTCTGCCCACTCAGCAACCCACCAAGGCAGTCTACCACTCCCCCACACAGCCAAGGTGAGGCACCTGGACATGGACAAATTTCTCTTCTACCCAGGTGTAGTAGCCAGTTCTTTTGGGTGGGCTGTACTGCTGTTTCTGTTTTGTGGGTGGACTGCTGGTCTAACAAGGGCACTGACCGGCAGGAGGTCAGGTACCCTGTTAGTCTTTTTGGAAAGGGGGAGAGATGTGACGAGACCAGTCTCGCCACATTGCATTGGAGGAGCCTGGTTGCCCGCCTGCTGCCTTTGGACTATGGACCAGACTTTAAAAGACTTTGACTCCCTGGCAATTAAACTGTATTCGTGGGGTCTGAGTGCCATTCACCTAATAATGTGCACTCAGACCTGAGCTATCTGGGGATATGTAACATGTCTATGTTTAGTGTATAAAAAGTAACTTTATATATTTTAAAGCAGAATACTGTATTTGGGTCCCCATGCGTGTAATGGAGTATCGCAGTGAAAACTAGCTTTAGCTGCAGAGAGAGGGGGGGGGGGATTGTTTCCAGCAGCCCCCTCCTGAGGAATGTCTACTGATTAACTGAGACTATTGATAAACATGTTAATGAGCTCACCTGGCTGTCTACTAAGGGAGGAAGCCAGGATGCATTGTGGGGATGTTTTGCTTCTGGGAGTCTGTAATGTGATACATGTCTGTTTGTGTTACAGTGTTCCATTTGGTCCCCTAAGGGAGTGTCCACCAGGTGGGAGACCTGTATAAATACGGGGGCAGGTAGCCCTCAATAAACATACCACTGCTTGACCTTCCACACGGAGCTTTGTCTCGTTCTTGGGGGGATTCACTGTATGCTGTTGGAGACCGATTGCTAGGAATGTAAGCTGATGTATGCTTCTCCTGTTCGTCTGCTAGCAGCTATTCGTGAGGTTCCAGGTTGGAGTGTTATATTGTATCCAGTTCGGGAGTGTGATCTCCTGCAAGTAGCTGTGCCTGCTCTCTCAGAAAAGGGCATATCGCCTAAACGGATTTTAACCCCTTGTCTGCTGAAACGGTCTGTTACAATGTAATTTTAAATTATTATGTTATTGTCCTATCTATTACATACTCACAGCCTTTAAAGTCCTATTTTTGAGAAGAAATATGTGAGTTAGCTCCCCCATCTGGGGTTGAGTTTTCTAACATTTTAGACCCTCTAGGTCTTTCTTCTTTTTTCTCGCCTTTATGGTTTACATCCAGTGGGTGCTCCTTCTGGTGTCAATTTCAGTGTCTGCATTATGTGTATACTTCCTAAAGGCTGTCCAGTGGTGGGTTCTTCTCAGGATCCCGAAAAGGAGAGAAGTCAGTGCAAAAGGACTGTAAGGGACCAGCCGGTGTTCTGTTAAAAAACCCTACCCCTGAAAATTCCCTACTCTCGTCACTTCCGGGAGGTTGCGTCATTCATCAACTGTGCCACGTCCCATTGGGCATGCTCAGCACATACTCAGCAAGCAAATGATACAGGCTACCCGTGAAAATACCCTACCCTCGTTCCCAGTGTGCATGCCCAGCCAGCAAATTATCTTGGCTCCAGGAAAATCTTAAAGCGGCGGGTCGAGGAAAATTTAAAAACGGCTCCTAATGATCACAGCAGTGTGTGCATATACAGTCATATCAATAGAGGACTATTGTCCTGATTAAATATATATATATATATATATATATATATATATATATTAATCTAAATTAAATGATGAAAAAAAAAGAATATATATATATATATATATATATATATATATTTGTAATATAAATGGAATATTTAAAAAAATTAAGGGCTGTTCTCCTGCTTATATATATATATATATATATATATATATGTATATATATATATATATATATATATATATATATATATATATATATATATATTTATATATTATCAGGAGAACTAGAATACTATATATATATATATATATATATATATATATATATATATATATATATATATATACAGTGGGTACGGAAAGTATTCAGACCCCCTTAAATTTTTCACTCTTTGTTATATTGCAGCCATTTGCTAAAATCATTTAAGTTCATTCTTCTTCCTCATGAATGTACACATAGCACCCCATACCTGACAGAAAAACACAGAATTGTTGACATTGTTGCAGATTTATTAAAAAAGAAAAACTGAAATATCACATGGTCCTAAGTATTCAGACCCTTTGCTCAGTATTTAGTAGAAGCCCCCTTTTGATCTAATACAGCCAGGAGTCTTTTTGGGAAAGATGCAACAAGTCTTTCACACCTGGATTTGGGGATCCTCTGCCATTCCTCCTTGCAGATCCTCTCCAGTTCTGTCAGGTTGGATGGTAAACGTTGGTGGACAGCCATTTTTAGGTCTCTCCAGAGATGCTCCATTGGGTTTAAGTCAGGGCTCTGGCTGGGCCATTCAAGAACAGTCACGGAGTTGTTGTGAAGCCACTCCTTCGTTATTTTAGCTGTGTGCTTAGGGTCATTGTCTTGTTGGAAGGTAAACCTTCGGCCCAGTCTGAGGTCCAGAGCACTCTGGAGAAGGTTTTTGTCCAGGATATCCCTGTACTTGGCCGCATTCATCTTTCCCTCGATTGCAACCAGTCGTCCTATCCCTGCAGCTGAAAAACACCCCCACAGCATGATGCTGCCACCACCATGCTTCACTGTTGGGACTGTATTGGACAGGTGATGAGCAGTGCCTGGTTTTCTCCACACATACCACTTAGAATTAAGGCCAACAAGTTCTATTTTGGTCTCATCAGACCAGAGAATCTTATTTCTCACCATCTTGGAGTCCTTTAGGTGTTTTTTAGCAAACTCCATGCGGGCTTTCATGTGTCTTACACTGAGGAGAGGCTTCCGTCGGGCCACTCTGCCATAAAGCCCCGACTGGTGGAGGGCTGCAGTGATGGTTGACTTTCTACAACTTTCTCCCATCTCCTGACTGCATCTCTGGAGCTCAGCCACAGTGATCTTTGGGTTCTTCTTTACCTCTCTCACCAAGGCTCTTCTCCCCCGATAGCTCAGTTTGGCCGGACGGCCAGCTCTAGGAAGGGTTCTGGTCGTCCCAAACGTCTTCCATTTGAGGATTATGGAGGCCACTGTGCTCTTAGGAACCTTAAGTGCAGCAGAAATCTTTTTGTAACCTTGGCCAGATCTGTGCCTTGCCACAATTCTGTCTCTGAGCTCTTCAGGCAGTTCCTTTAACCTCATGATTCTCATTTGCTCTGACATGCATTGTGATCTGGAAGGTCTTATATAGACAGGTGTGTGGCTTTTCTAATAAAGTCCAATCAGTATAATCAAACACAGCTGGACTAAAATGAAGGTGTAGAACCATCTCAAGGATGATCAGAAGAAATGGAAAGCACCTGAGTTATATATGAGTGTCACAGCAAAGGGTCTGAATACTTAGGACCATGTGATATTTCAGTTTTTCTTTTTTAATAAATCTGCAACAATGTCAACAATTCTGTGTTTTTCTGTCAGTATGGGGTGCTATGTGTACATTCATGAGGAAGAAGAATGAACTTAAATGATTTCAGCAAATGGCTGCAATATAACAAAGAGTGAAAAATTTAAGGGGGTCTGAATACTTTCCGTACCCACTATATATATATATATATATATATATATATATATATATATATATATATTTATTAATTTATATTTGATCAGGAGAACAGCCCTCCATTGAAATAACTGACTGGCAGCTCTCTCGTGACGTACCTGCATGACGGAAGGGACACAGGCTGCATAACGGCAGGGGGACACAGGCTGCATGATGGTGGGGACACAGACTGCGTGACGGTGGGGGACAGGCTGCGTAACGGTGGGGACACAGGCTGCATGACAACGGGGGACAGAGGGTGCATAATTGGGGACACAGGCTGCGTGATGGCGGGTACACAGGCTGCATGATGGGGGACACAGGCTGCATGATGGGGGGACGCAGGCTGCGTGATGACGGAGGGACACAGGTTGCATGACGGCGGGGGACACAGGCTGCATGACGGTGGGGACACAGGCTGTGATATAAATAACGTTTTAAAAAAATTGAAAAAATAAAAAAAATAAAGTTAACCACATAAGGACCAAGCCTATTTCTGACACATGTTGTTTACAATTTAAAATCAGTATTTTTTGCTAGAACCCCCAAACATTATACATATATATATATATATTAGCAATGACTCTGGAGAATAAAATGGAGGTTGTAACAATATTTTATGTCACACGGTATTTGCGCAGCCGTCTTTCAAACGCAATTTTTTGGGGAAAAAAACACACTTCACTGAATGTAAAAAAATAAACTGTAAGTTAAGCCCAGTTTTTTTTGGTGTGAAAGATGATGTCACGCCGAGTAAATAGATACCTAACATGTTACAGATAAAAATTGCGCACACTTGTGGAATGGCAACAAACTACGGTGCTTAAAAATTTCTATAGGCAACGCTTTAAATTTTTTTACCGGTTACCAGTTTAGAGTTACAGAGGAGGTCTTTTGCTAGAATTATTGCTCTCACTGTGGCGATCGCGACAATATCTCCCATATGTGATTCAAAACAACGTTTACATTTGAGGGCACGACTTACGTATGTGTTTTCTTTGGTGCGCGAGCACACAGGGACAGGGGAGCTTTAAAAAATGTTTTTTTGCCATTTATTTATTTTTTTCACTGTTCCTTTAAAAAAAAAAATATGATACGTTTTATTGCTGTCACAAGGAATGTAAACATCCCTTGTGACAGTAATAGGCAGTGACACTAAAAGACATCCCTTGTGACACTAAAAGACCCCAAATCCTTCCTGTGAACTTACAAGTATTCAAAACGCCAAAATCAGCATTTTTGAATACTGTCATTTTAAAAAAAATCTGATATACATGGTTATAGATTTTTTGTATCAAATGCGCCATTTAGAATTGCGCACTTTACAACTTTTTTCACATGTCCTATACTCCGCTATTCAGGATTAGAAAGCGCAGCAATCCACTTTTTTAATCAGCACATCTTTATTTATTTGTTTCACTAATGAAGAAAGTTGCTGGGCCTTCATCCCTTTAGATGTGTTCCTATTGGGAGTATCTCACCAAAAATGACATTATTGTTGCAGAGGATGCCAGAAATCATAGTGTATACTTCTTCGTATAATTAAGTAAGAAAGGTTAGTCACCTTTCAGGAGCCATCATTTTTTATTTAAACTATCTCAGTTGTATATTACACCATACAAAAGGTGTCATAGCTTTTTAAATTCAAGGAATTCATCCACTTTGTAAAAGGTGCAAACACACTGTGAGTTAAAGAGTAACTCCACTTTTGTTGAGAAAAATCTATTAGAACGACTCCTGTACCGCACAATGGGAGCGTGACGGACCGCGACTTGTCAGGCTGACAAGTCGCGGTCCAAGTCGAACTAGTGTGAATGCGGTCTAACTCCACTTTTGTTGAGAAAAAAACATTCCCCTCTGGGTGATCTATGTACATTACAAGAATTATAAAAAACTTTGTTGCAGATTCCTACCTTTTTTTATTCTGAAGAAATCCGTGTTTGTTCTTCTGTGCTGAGTGGGTCTAATGGGAGTGGTTTCATAATTCTCTATCAGCTGTGACACCTGCAGAGCTCTAATGAGGAAAGCTGCTGGGCCTGCATCCCTTTAGATGTGTTCCTATTGGGAGTATCTCACAAAAATGACATTTTTGTTGCAGGGGATGCCAGAAATCTGACTTGTATCTTAGGCAGACTTTGGGGAAGATTGATGAGCCAATCACACAAGCAGGAAATTATGTTTCTGGGGTGTGGTCAGTACACATTCTGTGTACAGAACAGCTCCAGGTAGTCATATTGCATTGCATTTTCAGAAAATTACAACAGCTACAGATTGAAAAGGAAAGGTCATTTTTAATAACATTCAATTACAATAAGATTTGTGTCGCAATTGTATACTTTCCCCAGGAAAGTGGAGTTATCCTTTAACCACTTAAGCCCCAAGCCTATTTTTGACACTTTTTGTTTACAAGTTAAAATCACAATTTTTTGCTAGAAAACTACTTAGAACCCCCAAACATTATATATATTTTTTTTATCAAAGACTCTGGATAATAAAATGGCGATCATTGCAATAGTTTTTGTCACGCGGTATTTGCGCAGCGGTCTTTCAAATGCCATTTTTTTGGAAAAATTGCGAAAAATCACATTTCACTGCATATAAAAAAAACTAAACAGTAAAATTAGCCCATTTTTGTGCATATTGTGAAAGATGATGTCACGTTGAGTAAATAGATACCCAACATGCTAAGGTTTAAAATTGCACATACCCGTGGAATGGTGACAAACTACGGTCAATAAAAATCTCCATAGGCGTCGTTTTAACATTTTTTAAACGGTTACCAGTTTAGAGTTAGAGTGTAGCTCTTTTTTTAAAATGATTGCTCATGCTCTGGCGATCGCAGCGATACCTCACATGTGTGGTTTGAACAGCGATTTAATTTGCGTCGCAACTTCCATATACGTTTTCTTTCGTGGGTGAGCTCACGGCGACGGGGGGTGGCAACATTTTTTTTTTCCTATTTCTTTTTTTTTTCTTTTAATTTTAACACAGGTTTTAAAAAAATCTAATCACTTTTATTGCTGTCACAAGCAATGTAAACATCCCTTGTGACAGCAATATGCAGTGACAGGTACTCTTTATGGAGGGATCGAGGGTCTAAAAGACCCTAGACCCCTCCACTACACTTCCATGTATTCAAAACGCCAAAAACTGCATTTTTGAATACACTCACTTTTTGAATCTGCCGCCTTTAGCAGCCGAGTAACCCGGATGTGACGTCATGGACGCCGCCTCTGGGTTACGTCATCGGAGACCCGATCGAAGCCGCATCCGGCTTAGATCGGGACTCCATCCAGCCGGCAGATGGAATCCTGGGAGACCCAGGCAGAGCTGCGAAAGGCAGCGGGAGGGGGGATGTCCCCTCCCGCTCACCGGGGTAACGATCGAGCAGCTCCTGACCTGCATCGGTCATTACCGCTGGAAAGCTGACCGCTGGCTCTAAACAACGGTATCTGGATGATGCCTTTAGCTAGAGGCATCATCCCGGTACAACCACTTAAAGTGAGCCGACGTAGGTCTACGTCAGTTTGCGTTAAGTGGTTAACTCTAAAGTCTGTAGGAGCAACACCTATGGAAAATATGGGCTACCTAAGTTTGTCTTCATTTTGTGGGAGCATGCAATTTTTTACTGACATTTTGTGCTTGATTTTTTCAAACGTGTTAAAAGAAATGCAAAAATAGCCCTGGCAGTGAAAGGGTTAAAGGACCAATAGGGAGACATGGGAAAGAGAGGGGTGACACACTAACAAGAAATGCATGTGACAGCTGCTTCTGTCTCTGGATGAACACTGCCCTTTTGTTTTCATAGAAACTACCTCTGCTTATACATCTTTTCATCAGATGTTTAGCTTGATTTGCCAGGTTGTTCACATTTACTTTTTTAGTTGCTAAATGACAATACATCCTAATATATACAGTCCAGGCAAGCAGGCTTTAAAACACAACAATACAGTAAAGCATTTTCGATTTTTGAGACCAGATAGACTGCTTTGTCATCAGTGACCGCTATGTAACACAGCTCACTGCTGAATGCAATGCCCTAAAACAAGGCTGGGCCCAATGCCGGAACACAGATAACAATTCCATGTTTCAAAGCTGAAAAAAGAGGCATTTTTTGCTCAGTGCCTGTTTGCTATGATCACAATAATATTTCAGTACCATATGCTAAAATAAGCTGCATAGAATAAGTGGCTAGAGGCAAATTGAAAAGAATTGCTCATATAAAACATTGTCTTCACCTTAGAGAAATTTTACATTTTTTTTGTTTTTTATTAATATGAAATTGTGCATGTCTGCAGGAGCGAAATAACTATGTCGTAAAATGTGCTGTGAAATGCACTCATAAACATTAGAGAAAATGCAATGATGTGAAGTAGAGAGCTCACATTCACATTTAAACACATACTAAGTACAGCATAATATACAATATACAGTGATATGATGAGAGTACTACATAATTATTTCTCTTTAGCATGTCATGTCATGTTACGTTACTTCCATGACGTGGGCCCCCTGGATGGGTCAGTGCTGAGGGCTCCAGGAAAAGAAGATGCTGCACAAAACAAAGGTTTGATTTTGTGACGGGAGTCACTTTGGTTGGGGGGCCCATAAAAACCAGCTTACCTTCGAGAGGTTGAGAAATCCCTATCTCAGCTCCCTAGGCCCCTCTTATGTGTAAGTCACCCTGTGTCTATTAGGGGCACAGGGTGGCCAAGAAAATTATGGACTTAATGGACACTGAGAATATGGTTTGGGTTACTCAAATGGGACAGTAATGTTTGTCAGCCAAATATATCTCAAGGAATATATGAAGACTCTGGGGCTCTAGGCCTAGCTTCCTATTGCCAAAAAGAGACTGCTTTGAACAGTCAGACTCCTAGCAGATGCTAATATCATCAGCTCAACCACCTGTCTTCCACACATTGTAAATTATGCTGATTTGCTCACCTACTGTATTGTTTACTGTGGGTTCTGTGTTTAAATTCATAATAATGTTCATCCAGGCTGGTTTAAGTGTGCTGAGTTAATTAGCATGTTAATGATAACATTGTCTAGATGGGATTAGCCATGAGTCAGCTGTACCTGGTTATCTAATCATTGTTTGATGTTTTGGGTAAATATTCGGTTTATTGTTCATATAGTGATTGACATACTTCTCAAGTGTATAAAAAGTATGTTACTTGTTCAATAAAGTTGTTGTTCCAGATCCATACAAGCTAAGTTCTGGCTAGTTTTGTATGTAGGGTGGCTGTGATATCTGATACCTATGTTCAAGACTGGAGGAAGCCGTATACTGACAAACACAGTGTGGGTCAAGGTTCCATTACAGATTTCATAACGATTGCATCTAAATTCAGTATCTGAAATAAAAGAGGATCTAGGGAATTGCTGATGTATATAGGTATATATAGCCAGAGATGTATAGTACCTAAGTAGAACTACTTCACTACTATACTTAAGTACCGAAAGGCGGTATCTGTACTTTCCTAGAGTAGAATTTTTTTCTCCTACTTCGAACTTTTACTTTACTAGATTTTTTCAATGATTTCAATACTTCTACTCCGATATTTTTTTTTTGTGCTGCATAGTTACTCGTTACTATTATAAAAACTACCACTGCCAGAACAGTAGATGGCAGGTTTCATGAAGCTCAAAATATGTGTATTATCAGTGCATACGAAAATAAATGCTACTGTATGTATAAATAAAAGCTGCATTTGAAATAATAAAAAACAATATGATGTTCAAACTTTTGACTTCTTTCTTTAATAACAACATAACACAGTACTTTTACTTTCAGTACTTGAGTAGAAAAAAATAAAAAAAAACTACTTGCAATATTTTAGTAGCTGAATAGTTGAATACTTTAGTACTTCTACTCAAGTCACTTTTTGATTGAGCACTTCCACTTCTACTCAAGTCACATTTTGATCGAGAACTTGTACTTTTACTCAAGTATGGGTTTTCGAGTACTTTATACAACTCTGTATATAGCTTTGTTTCAGCTGGTCCTGTGCTTCCTGATCATTACCGTTACTTCTAAAAACAGGAGCCTAGCTTCTGTGTTTAGAAGTGACGGTGCTCTGTCTTTGCCACTGCACTGAACCCTCCCTGGGCGCAGATGATATTATGTACAGGGATGTGCCAGTGGCATCACTAATGCTGTCCATCCAGGCATTGCCCTACTGCAATTGTCAGCACCCACAGCATCTCTCACCACCGCCTCCCCTGTCACACTAGAGCCAGGGAAGCTTCTGCTAGGCCCTCCTCCGCTCTGATGTGTCATATGGCAGATCATGAGCAGGATCCTAGGAAGAAGAACATCTCAAGAAAAAGGGGGTATAATGGGGACTTAAAGGGGTGCTCATCAAAGGACCTCCATAAGGGAACAAACAGCAGTATGTCTCGTTTAAAGTACACTTTTATTAGAAAATGAATTTAAACAGTATGCAAAAAAAAAAAATAACCACACCTTCACCGCAAATCAATTAAAACAAATATGACAACATTGTCAAATACTTAAAAATACTTCCCGGGCTGCATTTTTCCTTAAAGCAGCCCCTTTGATAGGCACCTCTTTTACATCGGCAGACCGCCGTTCTGTCTCCACGGGGAGTGATCACAGATGCCTGGTGGATATTAAGGCCACCGGACCCGCTGATTGGCTCCCTCTCTAGTCAATCAGAGAGAGAGAGAAATTTGCCCCCTGTACAAATAATTAGTTACACCTCTTCTAGAATATGCAGTTCAGTTTTGGGCACTAAATCAGAAAAAATCCTACTTTTTGTTATTCTGAAGAAATCCCTGTTTGTTCCTCTGTGCCTCTGTGCTGAGTGGGTCAAATGGGAGTGGTTTCATAATTATCTATCAGCTGTGGCAGCTGCAGGGTACTAATGAGGAAAGCTGCTGGGTCTGCATTCCTTTAGACGTGTTCCTATTGGGAGTATCTCACCGAAAATGAAATTTTTGTTGCAGGGGATGCCAGAAATCTGACTTATATCTTAGGCAGACCTCTGGGAAAATTGGTGAGCCAATCACACAAGCAGGAAATTATGTTTCTGGGGTGTGGTCAGTATACATTCTGTGTACAGAACAGCTCCAGGTAGCCATATTGCATTGCATTTTCAGAAAATTACAACAGCTGCAGATTGAAAAGGAAAGGTAATTTTTAATAACATTCAACTACAATATGATTTGTGTCGCAATTGTATACGCTATATTGTTTTTTCTTTTATTTGCTATTCCCCCCCCCCCCCCCACAAAAATGGAGTTACCCATTAAGATTGTTACAAAGGACAATGGGGCACTCTTTATGTTGGGAGGAAAACAGATTTAGCCTACAGATATGGAAAGGATTCTTTACAGTAAGAGTTGTTAAAATGTTGAATAGACTCCCTCTAGAACTAGTTCTGGCCAGCTCAATAGTACTGGATGTGTTCATAAATGCACAGAAAATAACTGAATATTAACATATTAACATGCTTAGGTAATAGCACCAGAGATTGTCTATCCGTTGAATATCTGATTGCCTCTGGGGGAGTAAAAATACATTTACTTTTCTCCCACTGGAGCAAATTGAACGACTCTTTATATTATAGAGTTTTTTTCATTCCTCTGGACTAACTTCCTTTTATATGTTTCTGTGCATGGATGTTTCTATTTATTTATTTATTTCTTTTTCTACAATTTGAACTAGATGGACTTGTGTCTTTTTTTAAGCTGGCTTAATACCTAACACTATATACTTGTCTCCTAAATTTCTTTCCAATAATACTTAATAGTTCAACTTAAGAGTTCCAGTAAAAACTTTTTTTTGTTCTTGATAGAGCGTGTAATATTCAGAATATGTGTCAAACCTACTTCCTCATCTTTGTGACACCTGTATAAGAAATGTAATTTCTACCAATCGAAGACACCAACCCTATAAATGTTTAATAAGCTTGCAAAACAACTGCTGCCCCTTTAATTGTGATACACACATAAAAAAAATAAGTAAACAGTAAAGTAAGGCGCTGTTATGGAAAAAACATATGTTCTTAATAGATGTATATATTCAAAGAATATGCCTCGCACCTAGGAGTACCTATTAAAATGTGTATTGATATAAATGACAATAAATAACAGAGCAGCTGCTATAGATGAGGTTGGTTGAGTAAGAAAACCCCCGGCTAAAAGGGGTAATATAGCGCTTGCTAGTGAATAAATATATCAATCTAAAAATTTAAAAACATAGGGTAAAATATAAATAATATAAATATGCCCTTAAACCGCACAATAAGACAATAATATATTATAAATAACAATTGTGCCAAGTGAAGTCTAAAATAGTGCAATAGTGACTATGTAATAAAAAGTCCAAAATAAAGGTGCCAGGAAAAAGTGCGAGTGCTTGAGGCTGAGTCCTCCAGTGATCCAGGAGATCCAATCACACAGGTGACTCTCAGAGGGGAAATAAGATGTAAACTCACCAGATGTGATGGGTCTCAAATGTCATATAACAAAGAGACCAGTACTGCTTTATGACCATCCAGGTCAAGGGCGAGATGACTGCTGGGCTCAGGTCCCTCTAGATCGGGATTCCCCCAAGTGTAGATCGAGTTCCCGAGGTCCTCTGATGCTGGCTGTACTTGGTAACCGAACAGTATTTGCTCATAACAGCCGCACACAATCTCTATCCGATCCTCCATGATGGAGGATCGGATAGAGATTGTGTGCGGCTGTTATGAGCAAATACTGTTATGAGCAAATACTGTAAATAAAAAAAAAAAAAAACACCAAAAATGACAGAAATCTTTCCCTTAGTTAGAAAAACACAATAACTTTTGCGCAAAGCAATCAAAATATGCTTATTGTGATTTTTTTTTACCAAAAATATGTAGCAGAAAACAAATTGGCCTAAAATTATAAAAAAATTAGATTTTTACATTTTTTTTGGGGGGGGGGGGGGAATTTCATATAAAAAAAAATTGAAAAATATTGTTATTTTTTCAAAATTGTCGCTCTTTTTTTGTTTATAGCACAAAAAGTAAAAATCGCACAGGTGATCAAATACCACCAAAAGAAAGCTCTGTTTGTGGGAAAAAAAGGACATAAATTTTGTTTGGGTACAGCGTTGCAAGACTGCGCAATTGTCAGTTAAAGTCATAAAGTGCCGAATCGCAAAAAGTGGCCCAGACGTAAGACAGCAAAATCCTCTGGTAGTAAAGTGTGTGACAGTGGAGTCAGCTGTGAGGGTGTATGTCGCCCAGGATTGTCAACCAGACAGGTTGAAAGGCTCCAGGAGGATTCTTTTATTTGCAGGAAACTGGCTTTTAAGTTTCCTTGCTGTTTTGTAAAGTCCAGTTGGGGACCTGTAGCTTGGAGATTTCGCAGCGATCTGGGTGGGAGGAAATCTCCAATCCTGGGACCAGGGTTTAAGACTAGCCAGGACACTGATGGTTCAGGTGTGGCTGGGTCTTTTAGTAGAGACAGGACCAGGGTTCTGGGCTCCACCCTCCCAAGGAGTCCTGGCAAGCAAGGGAGAAGTGTGCAGGGCTGCACAGTGCAGTCTGACAGAGCAGACGGAGGGCCAAAACCTGTGGGCCTGAGCAGCAAGGAAGCTGTAAAAAGGAGAGTATCAGGAGGGGTACAGAGTGTGTACCATACAGGGACACTGTTACAGGGTCAAGAGGACCGAGGTCAAAGCCTGAGGAGCAATGCTGACCAGAGAGCCAGGTGGCTTGGTATTATTCGCTTATTATTTCTTTACTGCTGTGTAAAGTTGAAACACCTGCGTGGGAAATCCTGGATGGACTGTTTTCTTTTTCTTTAATAAAAGTGGGCCAACAAGCCCTTGAAAGGCACAACTGGAGTGGACTCAGCTCACTGGTAAGCTCTACATTTAAGCTAAAATAACCCCCAAATGTTACAAGTGGTTAAAAGAAATTGGTTCTCATTGCGCCCTGATGTTCTGCCCAAGCTGTGTTATCATTTGCGGTTATGCATAATTTACTCAAAATAATATTAGATAACAATAAAATGATATTATAAAGCTATAGAAATAATGTTATTCAGTACTTTGTAGAGACACTGCTGGTCAGCACTCAACTAGTGTCACTGTATTTACTGCTTCTTCAGGAGTTTGGGGGTGAGACACCACAAACTCATTCTATAATGAAAAAACATACAGTGCCTTACTGTAAATAGCAATAGCAAACGTATAAAAGTGTTCAATCAAAAAGTCGATTTGCTAAAGATGAAAGAAAGAGCTGGGTACTTACTAGTGGGTACTCAGAAAGGCGGTACACTATACATAAGCATAAATGATATTATAAAGCTATAGAAGTAATGTTATTCAGTACTTTGTAGAGACACTGCTGGTCAGCACTCAACTAGTTTCGTGGTATTTAATACTTCTTCAGGAGTTTGGGGGTGAGACACCGCAAAATCATTCTATAATGAAAAAAAAATACAGTGCCTTACTGTAAATAGCAATAGCAAACGTATAAAAGTGTTCAATCAAAAAGTCGATTTGCTAAAGATGAAAGAAAGAGCTGGGTACTTACCAGTGGGTGCTCAGAAAGGCGGTACACTATACATAACCATAAATGATATTATAAAGCTATAGAAGTAATGTTATTCAGTACTTTGTAGAGACACTGCTGGTCAGAACTCAGCTAGTTTCGTGGTATTTACTGCTTCTTCAGGAGTTTGGGGATGAGACACCGCAAAATCATTCTATAATGAAAAAAAAATACAGTGCCTTACTGTAAATAGCAATAGCAAACGCATAAAAGTGTTCAATCAAAAAGTCGATTTGCTAAAGATGAAAGAAAGAGCTGGGTACTTACCAGTGGGTGCTCAGAAAGGCGGTACACTATACAAAACCATAAATGATATTATAAAGCTATAGAAGTAATGTTATTCAGTACTTTGTAGAGACACTGCTGGTCAGAACTCAGCTAGTTTTGTGGTATTTACTGCTTCTTCAGGAGTTTGGGGATGAGATACCACAAAATCATTCTATAATGAAAAAAAACATACAGTGACTTAAATAGCAATAGCAACATATAAAGGTGTTCAATCAAAAAGTTGATTTGCTAAAGGTGAAATAAAGAGCTGGGTACTTACCAGTGGGTCCTCAGAAAGGCGGTGCACTATGCATAACCATAAATGATAACACGGCTTGGTCAGAACATCAGGGTGCAATGAGAACCCATTTCTTCTAAGGCACACCTTCACTTTGCAGTATAATGTTTTTCTCTTGCTGCTAAAAAATCTTTTGTAAATGTTTGTAATAAAATATCTTTGATTTTACATTCTGTTGTGTGTTTATCGGTACCAAGAAAATCCTCTAGCCCCTCCCATTTATTTTATTTGCCATATAATTTAGGATGTAGGTACCATCTGACCTATAATTAAATACCCAAACAGCACACAAAAAAAATATTTTCAAAACATGAAGGAAACTCTAACCCTCCCCTGCTCTACAAAATAAAATAAGTAATTTTGGCTAGAGTTAGGCTTTAACCACTCTTTCAATGTGTACTTCAAAGAATGTTTTCCTTTTTTCTTTTTTTTTGAATGTTTTTCTTTTTATTCATGTATGGAATTATCAGCAAATGAAAAGCTGGTTGTATATAGGATTACAAAATAAAGCCTAGTGGACTGTGATTCAATTCAATTGCACAGTGATTATACTGGAGAAGAAGCTTCCATTAAGACTGCAGTCAAAATAGTGACCTTATACTGAAATCCAAATATCTAACAGGACAAGTGATTGCCAGCTTCAATGTCAAAACCATTGTCAGTCAAATTCAATTATTTATATCAACCCTTTTTAAGTGGTTTCTTGATATGTTTTCATAAAACAGATTTCACAGTCAAATGCAGATGACAAATTCAGAAAACAGAAGTGGACCGGTTTGCCATAACATAGGAAAATCAAAGCTTTAAAATCTTTGAAACAAATGTTTTAGACATGTTTTCAATGATGCAGCAGACATAGAATAATGAAAGATACAGTTGGTACTTATTGTGTCATCCTACTTTATATTGCTAAATTCTTGCATGACTGACAGGCAATAATCATTCTCAGGAAGAAAGGTCAGCGATGGCAACCTACATATTTCCCTCACGTGAAGTTTCTATAAAGGGTAAACCTCAGGATGGAAATAAAGAAATTGTGGTATTTTTGTAGCACTTTAATTTTTATTGAATATATGCTTAGTCTTTTTTATTTTTATTTTCTTTCACTTGGAAAGAGAGAGGTGAAGAAAGAAAAGAAGAGGGGAAGAAAGGATTAGTCATCGTTGGCTGTGTCTCAGCTAGGGGGGAGACCATAAAAAGTAGGTCCCCGGAGTGAAAAACTCTGTTAACTTGTGAGGACGGCTGTCCTCCTTCTTTCTGCTGGGCATGGCCGTGATCTCTGGGTGCACCGTAGCCAGGGCGACGATGTAGGAGAATGGATGGCTGCTGTTATGAGTCATGGTGAGCCGCTGTGTTCCTGCTGGTACCGGAGCTACGTGATCAGGCGTCCATCACGATCTTCGGCTAGCTCCGCTCCCCTATATTACCCTTTTTCAAGAGCTTTACCCTGCTTGTCCCATGGATCCAAATTCAGCAATGATGATGTAGGGCTCCCCCAGAAAAGATTTTATATCAGACTTTATTTCAGCCACCATGCTTACTGCATTAGTCAAAGAGCATGTTTTGCTGGGCAGAAGGTTTCCTACCTTTTTTTTTTTTTACTGGAATGTTAATGGTTTTGTGCACATAATAGTATTGGCCTATCTTTCTTTAGCAGTTTCACACTTACATACATATATGGTTTGATCACCTTCTATGCTAAGTGAGACTGTGCTCTGAGCTTTCTGACCTTTCTCTATTCACTTGTCTGAAGGGTGTTCTGAAGTGACTTTATTTATAAATTTCCATGTACCTTTTATAATTAGCAGCAAATGAAGGCTTTGTTGTAGCTTTGTTACTGTCCATTTTCTTTTATACTGTTGAAGTCTTCTTTCTGTTGTTGTATCTGGCACCTATTTGCTTTAGCTACTTGACCTGTTAGAGATTCTGTATATAGCTCTACAGAAAAGACAGTGCACAGTCCACATGTGCTTTTCTGCTTCACTGCTAGCAGAAAACAGAAAAGACTCGTTCAATCTCTACTGAATACGTAGCTGTTGCACAAAATACACAAACATATTTCAACAGCTTACTACACAAATTATACACATACAAATTACAAAACTTTTTTTAACAACCACCAGCTAGAATTATTATTTGATAGCAAGGAAATGGTAATGCTTACTGTGATGCTGTTGTTATGGTCCTATCTGTCTGTTTATGAATTGGTAGTATCACAAACTAGTATATTCATTTAGTGTTCCTGTCATGTTCAGTTATATAATTTTTTCAAGATAAAATCTTGTAAAAACTATTTTCTTTTGGGACTGGTTTACAGTTAATAGCCCTCAAAATTTAGAATTCTATTATGTTCTCCTGTGGTGCTGCAGTACTTTTGCCAAAGATCTTTTCAAGAAAAACAAAACCCTTCTTTATTCTCATAGTTAACCTTTCTTCCAAGATACTGATGGTAAAATGTTACAAACCGACTAAAAGAATTGTAATTTGCAGTCCTCTGACAAACTCATTTTTTCTCTACAACAGTTTTTTTGCAGCATGTATTTCCAGGTAAAAAACTGGTGTCTAAAATAAATCAAAATAAAAAATTATAGCAAAAAAAAAAAAAAAACAGGGTAAGAGCAAACTAATATTAAAGCTTTTAATATTAAAATACATGACAGATTTTGTAGTTAGCCCCAGAAGTAGTTGTCAAAAGTTTAGACAAACATCTTCTGGTGATAACTAAATGCCACACTAATAGTAACACAGACATCATGTAGGAATTTTTTAGGCACTTTATATTTCTGTAATGTAGTAAAGCAAGCTCTGGACAGTCAATTGGCCTGTGATCACCTGTTATGAATGCTTAATGTGGAACTTCAGTCTCCCAATCAACGTTGCTTATTTTTAATCCTCATGCTGCTAGCATTAGTAAATAGATAGGAAAATATATCATATTTACCAGTTTTAGGCTTTTTTTTTTTTTACATTTCTTCAGTTACTTTCTGGTTTCTCGCCTAGGCAATTGATGTCATATATCCCAGGAGTCTTCAGAAGGGGGAGAGGAGGAGGGGATTTCCCAGCTAAGCACTCTATCTTGCATGCATGCTTAAGCTAAGGACAGCTTGATTCGAAAAAATAAATTCTACATGAATCATCTACCTTTACTCAAGATAGTCATGGCCAGAACTGCTAGTGGGGGGGGGGGGGGGGGTTCAAAGTGATTTCTCAAAAAAATAAAACATAGAGGCATGGATAAATGGGGGAGTGTGCTTAATATATTAAAATTAATTTTAAATAGTGTTTTTAGTTTGTAGTGCTCAGATTTAGTGAAGATCCGCTTTAATAGATGGATTGTTGCTTTTTGTACTAGCCCTGGTGATTTTGAGATATTTAGGATATAGTAAAATTGCTTATAACAAGACAGCAGATGTGCCCAGTTTATTATTAATTTACTGATATGGCAGAAAAACAGTACAGCAGGCACTATTCAGCAAAATCACATGGGTGTTAGTAGGACACAGCATGGGGTTACTCATGGGGTTCCAGGCGATTCCAGAGATAGCTTCTGCTATCCATTGCTGTGGTCCGTGCAGGGCAGGCAAATGAAACAGAGGTCAAAAGAAGAAAAGGCGTTTTCTGGGTCCATTGTAAATAAAAGGGGGAGTCCTATGCAGTCCAGTTGCAGCTTTGGGTCCACATGGGTTGTATACAGAAAAAGGGGTCCACAAAGCTATAAAGGGAAGTCTTAGTGTTCAGAGAGGAGCTCACTACTAATAGGAAAATACACATTTCAGCAGCCCCAATCACAGTTTACACAGAAGCAGACCTATATGACCCAGCAGTTCTAATTCTTCTAGTCTCTCTTTAGTGATATCCTACAGCCAGGATTTCCTGGCACAGAAGCAAATTCTGAGTATACCCCCCCCCCCCTTCTTTTCTGTGAGTACAGGTTTGATTTGTCGTACCTAGAGTTCAGACATCAGAGACCAACTTACGGGGCAGATATATGTGGCTATATCCTGGTTTCTAATATGTTATACCCTTCCTGCTCCCTGCTCCTTGCTAACAGAAGTCCCATCTCTAGAACCCTTGTGTGACCACAAGAATTCATTAAGATTAAATAGAAGGATCAGAGAACAGTAAAACGTTTATTTCTCTGAACAAAAGTTCATAAGATAAAGTCAATGTGTTTCACTTTATCAGGGCTATGAAATAACGTAACAAAACATAATATACATAAAAACGATCTGAGACTACTAAGCTGTAACCTATAGGATTTGTTAAAAATTATACTTATGACTGTAAGAATAATATATCCAAAACAATAAAATAGGAAAAAGGTATTGTAATCAACCTATTTAGCCATATAAAGGAAATCCTTGTATCACACAGTACAGCCCTAGAGCCCTAAAATATCAGGTTTCATAAATTGATCAAATATTAAATTTATCATACACTAAACTTGATATTACTGGAGCCAGCTGATCATTTTACAGCCTCAAAAATAATGCAATTTAGAGAGGGGGATATACCCATGTAAAAACAAAAAAGAGCTATGCATTCACATCTTAGACACATGTTGGACAGCACAGTAAAAGAGAGAACATCTTTTGACCTTAGGAATATGAACTCAGTACCATGTAGGTTGACAATAATTGATAATACTGGATAATTGATCATTTTAGGGAATAAATGATCTGTGATTGAAGAATATATTCAATTGTGCATGTAAACACACAGGGACAGTGGGGTTCAATTACTAAAGGCAAATAGACTGTTCATTTTGCAAGGTCATTTTTACTTTGAAAGGGAGTATTCCAAGGGACTCAATCACATGCAAGGTATTAAAAATAAGAGCATTTTTGCATGCACATGATTGGATAATGGAAGTAAACAGTGCTTCACTTCATTTACAAAGCTAAGGATAAAATGACTGTGTAAACTGAAAGTTACCTTGCAAAATGAATAGCATATTTGCCTTTAGTAAATCAACCCAAGTGTATCCATCCAGATACCAAGAACAATAAACAATAGGGTTGATTTACTAAAGGCAAACCCTGTCAAATGCAAGGAAAATAAAAATGCATCTTTTGCTTGCACATGATTGGATGATGGAAGTAAGCAGAGCTTCACCACATTTAAAAAATGCTGGGGCAAATTCCCTTACAAAGTGCACCTTTAATAAATGAATCCAAATGTAACCGTGTTAAGCGGAAGGAATATCATTGGTGCCAGGAAGACAGAGGCAATAACTTACAATATTTAACAGCACCATGAGTAAGAACAGTACAAAGCACCAAAGCTGGAGTGTAAGGAGTTGCCTGGATTGGTTTGACTGACACTGCAAATAGGGGGGTTGAACTGAAGTAGAAATTGGCAGAAGAAACCTTATGAATGGCTTAAAAAATGTAAAAAATAATAATGCTGGTATCAGCACAGAGATCAGCAAGACTGAAATGTGAAGGCAATTGATAGAAGCAAAAGTACCAGCATTAAACATGGGACTTAAAAAATAAGTGATTGAGAAAAACCTAATTGAGAATGAAACCCTTAGTTCAACTAAAATGAAACTGTAGCTTTCTATAAGCATATTATAGTGAAATGTGACAAGGGTAATGGCACTGGCTAGTAGCCCTGATGGGATACAAATATAGCCATTTTTAAAGCTATTGCAGCAGGAGACAGCAAGGGTTGGATAGCTAGCTGTTGTAACGAAAAGGAGAAATGTGACAGGGTTAAAATGCTAAGGATTTTACTACGGGTCAATGTGACAGAATGTGACGGTTAAAATTAGAAATGTGCAAAGCTAATAGTGATGTTACTCAATGCATACAAAGCTACAATGTACAAGGTGTTGATAATAATTGTCCTTCCTGCCTTGTAAGTGTAATATAAGGACAAAGAACACAAAATGGTTGAAAAATGATACAAGACAATGGGAATGAAATATTCATTAAAAGAAGCTTTATCTAGAAACCTGAAGGTTTTAGCAGGCCTGTCGCGCCAAGGCAGGCAAAACAAGCAATTGCTTGGGGCCCCTGAGCTGTCCTGGGGCCCCAAGACCCAAGACACAGACTGACATTATCCCAAAAACCCAAAACACAAACGCCGCGCCTCACACACATAGGCCGGCCTCAAAACACACAGGCGGCCTGTGACAGGCCGGCGGGGGGGCGCACAGATGAGGAGCGGCATGATGTCACGTGGCGCCGACTCGTTAGGGGGAGAGTGCTCGGCGGCCGCGCACATCTGCGCTGTGCGCACCAGCCCCGCCCTAGCCTAGGCGGCCTAAAGCGCGCGCGGGAGTGGCCCCACCCCACCAGGCCCGCGAACTTCGCCAGAGAGAGACACACCACATCCTCCTCCTCCTCATTTATATAAAGTGTGGGTGAACTTAAACTGTATGGCTATGCTGTGGTTCCTGTAGGCTTTGCGTGTGTGCGGGGGGCCTCCATGTCCATTTTGCTTGGGGCCCCCAAATTCCTTCAAACAGCCCTGGGTTTTAGCTTGCTCAACATAATCTTCATCTAAGGTACAGTTCCTCCTGAGTCCTTTGAACTTTCCAAAAGCTATGTTTCTCACTAGTTTTTATTATGTCTCTAAAAGCCGAGGGGAGAAGGGGGAACTGTGTGATTCAACAGGTACTTAGGGAGTGAGCGGTCAGCTCACCGCAGCGGAACACCGACGCCCCACCACACCATCAACGTCAGTGCCCAGGAGGCAGATATTTGTTTGGGTTGAACTTTCTTTATGCAATTTAGATATAATCTGTGTATGTTTCTGGATACTGTACATTTTATGGATAATAGTTTTTTTCTCTTTGACTGGCAGATGCATATATTTATATATATATATATATATATATATATATATATATATATATATATATATATATATATATGTGTGTGTGTGTATACAGTATATATATATATATATATATGTATATATATATATATATATATATATATATATATATATATATATAAATATATATGTATATATATATATATATATATATATATATATATATATATATATATATATATATATATATTATGTGTATATATAAAGTACAAAAGGGAATCCGCGCTTAGGATAAAGGAAAAAGAGGTGGTAGGGGAAAACGCACAAAGGTAAATGAGATCCAATTGGCTGCAGCCCACTTCGGAATATAACCTACGAGAGATTATACTAAATATGTGGAAGAAAAGGGAAGTGCTTGGCGCTGCCAATATATGTGTAAAGTGAAAAAAGTGCTTGTATCAATACTGGGAGATACTATGTGTAAATGTCACAGATATGATTTACAATAAATAGGAAAAAACAGGAAATACAAAGCAATAGATATACAAATAAATATGTAGTATAATGATTCTCAGATGGTTAAAAGGAAGGTAAAATTCAATGGTATGGTATAAACACTTTTCCTATAAAGGACAGTAATATGTGTGCATAAAATCTATACTGTAGCGTAAATATAAAACATAATACACCTTTTATAAAAATTATACAATTTGTATATCTATTGCTTTGTATTTCCTGTTTTTTCCTATTTATTGTAAATCATATCTGTGACATTTACACATAGTATCTCCCAGTATTGATACAAGCACTTTTTTCACTTTACACATATATTGGCAGCGCCAAGCACTTCCCTTTTCTTCCACATATATATATATATATATATATATATGTGTGTGTGTGTGTGTGTGTGTGTGTGTGTGTGTGTGTGTGTATGTATATATATATATATATATATATATATATATATATATAAAGAAGATCCTGCATATGAGTATTTGGGAAAAATATTACAGCAGGACATAATTATTTTTTACTACAGATAGCTATAAGCCAGCTAATAGATTTTATATCAATATAAAAAGAGCACTAGGATATGAAAGTGCAATGAACCATACCTTTGGGAATCAATGACCCAGCTTTGGTAATTTCCTAAGTTCTTTGACCTGTAAGATCAGAGAGAAGGCTCATAGCGGCAAGCAAAAAAAAAAAACAGACAGGGGATAAAGGAGGAGGGAGTGCAACATGTATATTCTGACATCTTTATACTGCATGCAATTCAGAACTTATAAATAGAGGGGAATGAACTCCAGTTCCCTGTATTGTATAAATAGGAGTGAACACTTCTGATCTGTTTGACCTTTTGAAAGCTACTCATGTGGAAAATCCATTTTCCATTCTTTCGCTAGTAAGTTTAATTATTATCACTATAGATTTATAAGGATTTCCAGAGCACGCTAACATTCCATTCAATCACATGATGCAGTGAAGTCTGGTAATTGAGAGCGCTGTGATATAAAAAATAAATGATCAGACTCCAGTGGATTGCTGGGAAAGATTGCATGAGAGCTTAGCAGCATAAGCCTGTTCTAGAATGGAATCTCTGGATGGAGGTATGCCACGATCTGTTCATTTCAGTATGTGAGAGCTTCATGGTGTCCTCCAGATAGTACTTCTCAACAATATAACAATTACAATACATGTGTATGTACTGATTACTTCCTTTTTTGTGTAATTTAAAGTTGATAATTGACTTGTGCTACATTAACTGATTATGGGATACACTTATGTACTTCTCTTTGAGAAATAGAGATGAAAGGGCTTAAATACTAATGTGGTAGCTAAAAATAGCCAAGAAAGGAAAAAATTGACTTGACTAAAATGTATTCATGCAGTAGAGGTCAATACAAAAAAAGTCTGTACACCAAACTATTCATATCAAGGTTAATTCAGGTGGCAGGAAGTAAATGTGAAACTAAAAGAATAGTTAGGCCATTGAGTTGTGCTAGAATTAGTAATGAAAGATTTAGTGTAAAGTGTAAAATCAAATAAATAAATATATTATACAAAAAAAATATATGATTTTGCTTGTCCAACGGGCCAGAAGCCATGATTTATTCAGAGAATTAGTCCCACTGTAGCTTGAGTAATCCAAAATAATTACTTTTGCTATTTATACAGCTAGATAAAAGTTGCTGCACTGGGGTGATTTTCAAAACCAATTTCATAACCTGGTTTCGTAAACAGGATTGTTCACAACAGTGAAAACAAACCACAAGAGTTGGCGCAATAAATAAAAGCAAGGCCAAGACCAAAGTAATAGTAAGTATAGTGATCTCACAAATATTAGGTAACAGCATTTATACTTCTCTTTTTTAACTTTAGGAACAAATCATTAAAAATAATTGATATAATTACAACTTATCATAAGGTACACTGGATCCCTCCTGCAGCTCAACTCAGCATCCTCTGGATTCCCGGGCAGCCACCCGGAACACCCGATCCTTCTGACAGGAGGAGAGACAGCCGTACTCTCCCTCTGGGGACTCTGCTTCCCCCAAAAGACGCTGCGTCATGCGTTCCCCTTAAACATATACCCACTCCCAGAATCATCTGCGGCAGAATCTGCCTTCTGGGGTAGATACAGGCCTGAATGTTCCTCTGATTGGATTTCCTCCACTGCCCAATGAGAATCCTCTCATGGAGCCAGTGGGGAGACTTCCCTCTCAGACACACCTGGGAGACATGACAGTCCAGCTAAAATCATGGCCCTGCTATTAGGCAGCCAAGGCCCACTATACTTTTACTTAGCACCTACCCTTTAGGGTGCTACATCTACAAAAATGTGAGGGGTGTACTCACTTTTGTGAGATACTGTATATCCTCAGTGGCAAAGAAAACACAGGTATTCCGCTGCAAACTATTTATGAAGAATAGGGTATTTTTTGCACAAATGTCTATGTAAGGGCCGCAGGGAACACCACTGTATGGCCCCAAGATCCCTGACACAAAGTAAAATGGCTGATCCAACATCCCAGAGGGAGCCCAAAATGTGGCATTCTGAGGATGTGTGGTTTAAGAACCTCTTTGCTGCATTTACTGATGGTGGCAAGATCTCTGATAATCAACATGCTTTCAATTCTTTGATTCCCTGCTATGAGGAGTTACATCGGTCTGCAGTTATAAATTATCTGTTTGTGGAATACAACTGGTTAATAGTTAGGACATTGATGAGACCTAAATTTAAAAAAATTAAAACCAGCAGTAGTCAGAGAGTCTACACTAAATATAAAACACTCTATAAAGAAAAAGGGCAACCTTACTGCAACTGAAATACTCTAATAGCAACTAGGGAGAGGATAGCTGGGTTCTCCAGAGAAGCTGCATGCTATTAGGCTGTGGACCAACTCCCCAGGGCCTCTCACCTGGCTGCAGATCACTTGATAAACGACCTTTGCCTCATCAGTTGTGGCCTTTCTGAGCTACTGAGGAAGGCAAGCAGAGAAACATATCTTCTCTGAGTGTGTCCAGTAACCCAGATAGTTGTGGGAAAAGGAATTAACGGGGCCTTTGTCTGCACCTGAACATAGTAAATGAGCACTACAGAGCTATACCATATTTTGTTGGCAGTTTAAGCTTCAGACAACACCGCTAGTGGGGGTGCGCTGGGACCGCTAGTGGGGGTGCGCCCATGTGCCGATTGGCTACAGGGGGAGCCAATGAGCGGATCCAGGGGCCGCGATTGCTGCCGGGCACCCGTGATCGCTCCCTGTGGAGAAAGAATAGCAGGCTGCCATTGTAAACACAGCAGACCACTGTTCTGTCAGTAATGAACAGGTCTCTGTGTTCATTCAGCAAGCCCATTCCCCACAGTTAGAAAGCACCTCCTAGGCACACATTTAACCCTTTGATCGCCCCTGGTGTTAACCCCTTCCCTGCCAGTGTTGTTAGTACAGTAACAGTGCATATTTTTAGCACTGATTACTTTAGTAATGTCACTGATCCCCCCAAAAGTGTCAAAAATGTCAGTTAGGTATTCGATCTGTCCTTCACAATGTTGCAGTCCCGCTAAAAATCAGTTTGTAAACTGAAAGTAAGTGAAACAGCGCTCACTGACATCCAAGACAGTAGATAGGGTGGGCTGGAGGGGTGCTGAAGATGCCTGGACCCGCTAAGGATGACAACTGGGGCTAATCACATTAGTAAACTCCAAGGTTCCCACCGCCGTGTGACCGAAGATAAAACGGCCCGATATGGATACTGGCTGCAACAAGACAGGGCACACAATCTGGGGAGGGGGCAAGCCATGACTAGTTTCCAAGGCCCAGCCTCCTTCTTCCTCCTCATGCGTCGGGTCCAGACTTGTGTGAGCGGTGGTCTCCCTATTGGGCCATTTTATCTTTGGTCACACGGCGGTGGGAACCTTGGAGTTTACTAATGCGATTAGCCCCAGTTGTCATCTTCAGCGGGTCCAGACATTTTCAGCAGCCCTCCAGTCCACACTATCTACTGTCTTGGATGTCAGTGAGCGCTGATTCCCTTACTTTCAGTTTACGAACTGTTTGCACATGTACTTGTATAAAGATGGCCATACACTGTGTACAATTTTCTTTAGATTCACCAGAACTATAGAACAGGAGGACACAACTGAACAATCCATTCAATTTGTATCAAATCAGACAGGCCCTTGTACTACATTAAAATAAAAGGGAGGCAGTGCCAATGAATATGAATATTAATCATAATCCATAAAAAAGTCCATAATAAAATAGTCCATATAAGAAAAAAGAGATGAGCAGAAAGGATCCTCCAGCACCAGTGAATGGGATGGAAAGGCGATTCATCAATCACCACGTGAGTAAATACAAATCTGCTTACCATATGGAATTGACCCTCAAGTTATAGAGAGGTCAAAACCAGTGAAGATCAAATAAATGGAATGCTAACTGTAGTAGCAAAGGCAATGTGGTAACCAAAGAATATCTCTCCTCAACCCTGGCGCCAGGACACCTCAGAACAGAAAAACATATGGATGGAGGTAAGGACTCCCAGGGTCGCCGGACTGGGAGGAGGAGCATAGATGGCGACCCCAAGAGTCCTTACCGCCATCCATATGTTTTCTGTTCTGAGGTGTCCTGGTGCCGGGGTTGAGGAGAGATATTCACATTGCCTTTGACACTACAGTTGGCATTCCATTTATTTGATCTTCGCTGGTTTTGACCTCTCTGTAACTTGAGGGTCAATTCCATCTGGTAAGTAGATTTGTATTAACTCACGTGGTGATTGTTGAATCATCTTTCCATCCCATTCACTGGTGCTGGAGGATCCTTTCTGCTCATCTCTTTTTTCTTATATGGACTATTTTATTATGGACTTTTTTATGGATTATGATTAATATTCATATTTATTGGCGCTGCTTCCCTTTTATTTTTATGTATTTATGGTGTGTAATCTTACCTAGTGTGTTGGCTGCCTTTTGTTTTTAATGTTTCATTTTTATTCCAAGCGCAAATATATCTTTTCTTATTCACCTTGTACTACATTGCTGATGGAAGGTCTAAAGGAGATTGTACAATCAGATTGTATAGGAAGTGGGTGAAGGGTGGTGGTCCAGAGTGGTGAACACACCCTATCACACCCTCTTCTGTAATGCAACAAGGAAGTGTAGGCATCTAGGAGATGACTTAACAGGGTGTAAAAGTTGAGGAAATGATAGAATCTGAAAATCTTTTTAAAAATTCAGGTAAACGGACAAGATTTGAAACCCTACTGTGGATAAGGTAAAAGTGAGAGAAATGACCATTGGTATGGCTGGGCAAGAAATGGCATTGGAAAACGCTTCAATCTATTATGAAAAGTGAAATTCTGTCTGAAAAGGTGAACTTACAGTATCTTTTAAGTTTTCCTTGCCTGTTATGATAAAGTGCAAGCCCCAATGGCAAGGTAAGCAGAATATGCAACATTTTTAAACTTGCTGAGGATGTGTACTAGCATTTGGTGATCATTTCCAAACAGGCTTTGTACAATAAAATGTACCAAATTATAAAATACCAGCTCTTTATTCTATATATATGGTAATCTGCTTCCATCCTTTGACATTTCCTTTCTCTGTCCTGTTAAAGTATATTTGCTTTCACACATTTAAATAGTCCTCAAATATCAGCTTCTTCAAAATTGCCTACTTTTCTCCCTCTTCACTTTACGACCAAATACCCAACTCATATATTCCCTAGCCACTGTCTTCTGACTTACCCATAGTATCTAGGGATCCCTTTCAAGTTAAATTGCAAGCCAGACAGGGGGATCTTCTCCTTAACAAAGAAATATTGATAGTAATGAACACACAATGATCTACAGTATGTGTTGGAAAAAATCTCTGAAAATAATTATAAATAGATCACAATAAAAATGCAAGGTTATACAAGTAAATAGAAGTAAATTGAACTAGAATAGACAGGTAGGGAGGAGATATTTCACCCTAGTATTTCTCTTTCAGACTGAAACATCTGGCTATCTTAACGTCCAAACATAAAACTGGCAGGCGAGTATGATCAATTCCCATAACACCAGGTTTTGTGATGCTAAGGCACTCATTAGAATTAAAATATAAGCAAATGTTGGAAACTACAGCACAATAAGTGGATTTTTGAGCAGTAGCTTTGTAAACATTTGGGAGGTCTACCAGAATAATTTCCATCTGTTATGTATTGAATTACAATATCTTAACGTCCACAATATTTAAGAGGAAGACCATCTAAAAGGAATATTTAAACCCACCAGAGCTCCACAGTATGTTGCTGTGTGTGCAGTGCCAGCTATCCTAAACTTTGACTCGCCAAATATTTCAATGGAGTATGAACCTCACGCAGAACAGAAGGACTAGAACTCAATATGCAAGACATGTTGACAGCAAATAAATCTATAATTTTTTCTGACATTTTTATATGTGTGTGGATACATTTGTTATTTGTTCTTTAAAATGTAAAATGAAGTGGAAGCCAATTATGTGTCTACTTAATATAGAAGGTAAAAAAAAACAAAACATTTCAACCACTTAAGGACGGAAGGTTTTACCCCATTAATGACCAGGCCATTTTTTTACAATTTGGCACTGCGCTATTTTAACTGGTAATTGCACAGTCATGCAATGCTGTACCGAAACAAAATTGATGTCCTTTTTTTTTCCACAAATAGAGCTTTCTTTTGGTGGTATTTGATCACCTCTGTGGTTTTTATTTTTTGAGATATGAATGAAAAAATACCGGATATTTTGATAAAAAAATAGCATTTTCTACTTTTTCTTCTAAAAAATAAAATAAACTTTTGTCATACATTCAGGTCAAAATGTATTTAGCTACATGTCTATGATAAAAAAAATCTCAATAATCCTATATTTATTGGTTTGGGCAGAAGTTATAGCGCTTACAAACTAAAGTATATATACTGGAATTTACCACAGCTTTTACTTTCTGACTGCCTATCTAATTTCTTAAAGTGCTAAAATGGCAGGGCAGTACAACCCCCCTCCCCCAAATTACCCCTTTTTGGAAAGTAGACACCCCAAGGAATCTCCTGAGAGGCATTTAAATAATATAATAGTGCTGCGCAAATAATAATCTGTGAATAAATATATAAAAATGAAAACAAAATAAAATTTAAATATATAAAAATGGAAAAAAGTGTATATAAATATCAACCAACAACTCCTGAGAGGCATGTTGAGCCCATTGAATATTACATTTTTTTGTCACAGGTGTTTTAAAAATGAAAAAAAAAAAAACATTTTATTTTTTACACAAAGTTGTCATTAAAATGATATATTGCTCATGCATGCCATGGGTATATGTGGAATTACACCCCAAAATAAATTCTACTCCTGAGTTTGGGGATACCCCATGCGTGAGACTTTGGCAGTCTAGGAACAGGACCCTGAAAACCAATCACTGCCTTCAGGCTTTCTAAGGGTGTAAATTGTTGATATCACTCCCTATCACAGTTTTGGGGCCATGAAATGCCAAGATAGCACAACCCCCCACCCCCAAATGACTCCTTTTCGAAAAGTAGACACCCTAAGCTATTTGCTGAGAGGCATGTTGAGTATTTTGCAGATCTCGCTTTGAATTAAATTCTTTCTGAGAGCTGCAAAATACTCACCATGCCTCTTAGCAAATACATTGGGGTATCTAGTTCCATAGGGGTCATTTTGGGGGGGGGGGGTTGTGCTTTTTTGCCATTTCATGGCCTCTGAAACTGTGATAGGTAGTGAGGAGTGAAATCAACAATTTACTCCATTAGAAAGCCTGAAGGCAGTGATTGGTTTTTGGGGGCCTGTACATGGCTAGACTGCCAAAAAGTGTCACACGTGTGGTATCCCCATACTCAGGAGAAGCAGCAGAATGTATGTTGGGGTGTAATTTCACATATACCCATGGCATGTTTGAACAATATATAATTTAAATGACAACTTTGTGTATAAAAAAAAAAAAAAATTTTTTCATTTTCCTGAAACTTGCAGCAAAATATAAAATAGACCTCAAACTGCCTCTCAGCAAATAGCTTGGGGTGTCTACTTTCCACAACGGGGTAATTTGGGGGGATTTTGTGCTATTTTGACACAGGGCCTGTGATAGTTAGTGAGGAAGTAAAATTTGCAATTTATGCCCTTAGAAAACCTGAAGGCGGTGATTGATTTTTGGGGTCCTGTACATGCATAGGCTCTACAAAGTCTTACACATGTGGTATCCCTGTACTCAGGAGAAGCAGTAAAATGTATTTTGGGGTGTAATTTCACATATAGCCATGGCATGTTTGAACATTATATCATTTAATGACAACTTTGTGTAGAAATATTTTTTTAAATTTTCCTGCAAAAAATAAAATATTCCATGGACTCAACGTGCCTCTCAGCAAATAGCTTGGGGTATCTACTTTCCAAAAAGGGGTAATTTGGGAGGTATTTGAACTATCCTGGCTTTTTTTGCCCAATATTATAAGCTTATGCCACACATCACCCACTCTTCTAACCACTTGAAGACCAAGCCTTTTCTGACACTTTTTTGTGTACATGAAAAAAATATAATTTTTTTACTAGAAAATTACTTTAAACCCCCAAACATTATATATTTCTTTAAAGCAGAGGCCCTACAGAAAAAATGGTAGGTGTTGCAATTTCTTTTGTCACATGGTATTTGCGCAAAGATTTTCCAAATGCAATTTTTGGGGAAAAAAAAAACACTTTTCTAAAATGTAATGCACAAACACACTATATATTTCCCAATTGTTTGGCAAAATATAAAATATGATCTTATACCGAGTACATAGATACCAAACATGACATGCTATAAAATTGCGCACGCCCGTGCAGCAGTGACAAACTATGTACATTTTTAAAAGCCTTTATAAGCCTTTACAGGTTACCACTTTATATTTACAGAGGAGGTCTACTGCAAGAATTACTGCCTTCAACCTGACGTTTGTGGTGATACTTCTCATGTGTGGTGCAATTGCTGTTTACATATGACACCAGACCGATGCTTGCGTTAGCCTTTTTTTTTAATTATTTATTTGGCTTTTTAATGTTTTTGACACCATACCTTTCATTTTTTTTTTTTTTTTATTATTTTTATTGTTATCACAGGGAATGTAAATATCCCCTATGATAGCAATAAGTAGTGACATGTACACTTTTTTTTTTAAAAAATGGGGTCTTTTAGATTCTAGGGGGTTGATTTACTAAAGACAAAACCACTGTTTACTGCATATGCACTTGGAAGTGCAGTCGCTTACAATCTGAGAGGAAGCTCTGAAACGAGGGGAAGTGCTGCCGATTTTTATCATCCAATCATGTGCAAGCAAAAATGCTGTTTTTTTTTTTAATTGTCCTTGCATGTCCCCATCAGATCCACAGCGACTGCCCTTACAAGTGCCCTTGAAGAGCAAAATGGATTTGCCTTTAGTAAATAACCCCCTTGATCTCTCCTCTGCCCTTAAAGCATCTGACCACACCAAGATTAGTGTGATAAGATGCTTTCCCAATTTCCCAATTTCCCAATGACGCTGTTTATATCCGGTGAAACTGAAGTCATGAAATGCTCGTAGCTTCCGGTATCTTAGGCTATAGAGAAGATTGGAGCCATTCTGGTCTCCAATAGCGATGAGCCTCGAGTTTGACTTGAACATTGCCTGTTCGCCCGTTCTTCGAATGACGAACAAATGGGCTTCTTTTTTTGGAACTTTGAGTTCCCACATCCATGATGCACTGCACACTGGCAGTGCATTATGTGATTGGCCAAAGCATGGACTCTGACCTCTGATTCCACTTATAAATCACCCACTGGCCAAGGGATTCAAACCCACAACCATCTCAATTGCAAGCCTGGTATTCTACCACCTATGCCACCATCAAGCCTGCTTAGGATGAACAAACGCTCCATGCCTGCCTAACTAACTTCTATCTCACCCACTGTGTTGGATGGGGGTGGGGGCGAGCGAGCACCCCCCCTCCTGAACCATATAGGCCACATGCCATTTCTTTTTTCATTTTTTTACCTGTATTGCCGGGAGCCGACAATACATTACAGCCTTGAGCAAGTTTAAATTACATTTTTCCTTTAGAAATGTCAGTATTGCTGCAGCAGGCTACATACATCGCACAAATGTGCCACTTTACAGGCACATTAAGGGAGCCCCCCAGGCACTATATTTAAAGGATTTTTTTTCATTTTTATTGTTTCACTTTA
This sequence comes from Pelophylax lessonae, assembly GCF_965119305.1. Lineage (NCBI taxonomy): Eukaryota > Metazoa > Chordata > Amphibia > Anura > Ranidae > Pelophylax > Pelophylax lessonae. Next base: position 211,845,282 of record NC_138776.1, on the reverse strand, counting down.
AGCATTATTAAAATCCCTGCTCCTGTAAAAACGATTGTTTTTAAAAAAATGTTTTGCATTGATTCATTTCCCCCAGGGCAATACCCAGGTCCCCATACACTTTTTTGGGCCAATAACATTTAAGCCTTTAAAATTCAAACTTTTGATTTTTCATGATCGTGTTCCGTAGACTTTAATGGAGTTTGCATGTTCGCTAGAACATTTCCCCTGTTTGAGATGTTCTGGTGTGAACTGAACAGGGGGGTGTTTGGCTCATCACTAGTCTCCAATCAGCTTTCTGCTCAGCTGATGGAACCACCGGCTGCAGTCTCGGTTTACCCGGTGGAACAGGAGAGCCAGAGAAAACTGTGGAAGGTGGAGGGAGGGGGGAGTCGCTTCCCACTGCTTTTAAAAGCAGTCTAGTGGCTAATTAGCAGCTAGGATTGCTTTTACATGAAAGCTGACTGCTGGCTATAAAAAACAATACCAGGATGAAGCCTAAATCTGCACGCATCATCCTGGTATGACCACTCAAAATCCAGCAATGTACCAGTACGTTGCTGGTCCTTGTTGGGCATATATTGTAAGGTTCTTTTTTTGTCATGCAGCCTATGGGCTGAACGAAAAAAGATAACCTAACAGATTTTTCTATTCACATTGATCAATGTGGATGAAGAAATCTCTGCCAAGAAAAGTGTTTAAAAATATGGCAAAGCATAGGGGAGATCCGTCCTCTGTGTCCAACCCATCCCTTACTTCGCCATATATGCTCTTTTTTTAACTGTGGTGGTGAAATCACCTCCTACAGCGCTGCAATCATTGATTTATGTATATGCTGAAAGCAAACACTGTTAAGGATAAAACAAATCAGTGTTGCAGCTGATGGGCGTACCTGCAAAGCAAACAATGGTTAACAATAAAACACAGTAACAATAAAAAAAATTACAATATATTAGTATACAGTGCAGTAAAACAGTAGAATGGTGGTATCTGCAAAGCAAACTATGGTTAACAATGAAAAACAGGAACAATAAAACATTACAGTATAGCAGTATATTATAAAGTACAGTAAAACAGTAAGAACGGAAAATTTACTCAATAAAACAAAAACTATTTTTGGCTTTTTTATTTTTTTATTTTTTTTATTTTTATTTTTTTGTACCTTTTTTAGTAACTGTAAAACAACTTGAAACATTCCAGGCTGGGGTCTCTCAAAATATGATAGCCATCTAATATCTTTCGAGATCCTGTGTGAAAGTTTGCCCTAGACTGTGCCATGCTGTACCCTATACTAATAATCTACTAGTGTGTGGCAGTGATGGAAACAGTCCCCGATGCAGAGACCAGGTCGGCCAGGACATCGGGACAAAAAAGTGGATGTCAGGCCTATATCCACGTTTTCTACGGACAGGACAACTTTTTTGGGGTGCTCTTTGGGTAGAGGTACCAGGGAGGACATCCAGGAAATGCCTCTCATGCAGCCGGCTCACAGCATCAGGATTGTGAATTTGGGCCACAGCACCTTCTGAATACAGAAGGTATGGTAATAGAATACTTTGAAGTAGATATAATAGAGTAGGTTTTAAAAATAAATGCAAATAGGCTGTTTCCTCTGGGAAGATCCATTTTGCAAGGCAATTTGCCCCAGAGCTTAGTGAATCTGGTAAAGCTCTGCTGACTACTGCCATCATCCAATCAAGTGCAAGCAAAAAATGCATTTTTTTTTTCATTTCCCTTGTAGATAATTGGACATTATCTGCAAATGAAACTTTACATTCAATAAGCTCTGGGGCAAATTTTCCTTGTAAAGTGCAACTTCCTTTGCAAAGAAAACAGCCTATTTTCTTTTAGAAAGTCAACCTCAATATCTTGGGTAGGGTTGCAATCTTGAAGGATGTAACTTTACCTGTTGTAGATAACTTGAATGACAATAGTTATTGTGGTTTAGGAAGGAAACATTGGTTATTAGGAATTCTTTATAAAGCCTTGCTGAGGTATAAACCCAGGGATTTCTATAGAAGGCCGTTGCTGACAGTATTATGTCCCAGACCCCATAATTCTTCAAGGACCTTTTGCAGAAAGCCCAAATCTGCCATATCATACTCCTTCTGCATCCAAAATATTGTGATTAAATTGATAAGGCATACTGATCATTAATTATACTGTACGTCATTAGTATAATGCTCTTGAAAGTGCATGTAAAATGCGAACAATTAACATATTTAATTGTATGTTTCTGTTAAAATGGTATTAGACCTTCTAGGGGTTGTTTGATCATTATCCACCTATAGGATAGTGTGTGGTTTGCCACCGTCCCTGTCGTAATGTTTATGGGGTTAGGTACCTCAGGCCTAAAGATTGGTGGGACTTTATGGGCAAGGTATAGATAGTAAAAATGAGTACAATACTTAGTAAAAATAAATTTTGTTTACTGTATGTAAAATCATATATATACAGTATACAATGGTAGTAGTGAGGGGTTGTAGACCCCTGAGTGAGAAGGGTGAGGAAAATAATAGAATGGTGACAGTGTGTAAATAGTGACTTGGTAAGATAGGAAGTTTCTCTATTTCGTTTAAGAGAGGTTTCCTCTTTTGCGTCCCAACGCGTTTCGGCTCGCTCCTGGAGCCTTTTTCAAGGGTGTAAGTCACATAATATTCATTTTGTTTTGCCGCGAGTAGAGATGGAGTTCCCTCTAGAAACAGCGAGAGCGTGAGCCTTGTAAGCTGGCTATGTGGTAGGTCTCGGTGCCCAGGATTGCCAGATGGGACATACAAAAAGGTCCCATTCAGGTGATGCTGGGGTGTCTTGCTGGGTTGTACTCCAGATTAGAATAGTATATCCAGTCAGGGAAAATCTCTTGTGGGTTCCTTGCTTGCGTTGAGGTCGGGCATCTGATTGTATGCCTGTTGGAGCCTGTTGGATGGTGTGCTCCGATCTGCAGGAATGCATGGGTATGATGTATTGTATGTTATATGAAGATAAGTGTAATATAATATATATAAAGTATATATGTAATAAAAAATGAAAAAAAATGAAAAAAATGAAAGATGGACGGTAAAGTGGTATAGGCCACTTGTGCTTGTTGTATTATTGTATTTTGGGATAATATATGTGTATAGCCATCTATGGGCTTTAAAATTCTGGCTATGTATTAGCCACTTATTAAATTAGTATATATTGGAGCATCTATCCGTGCATCTTTGTGGTGATTAGTGCCTCAATTTAAGCGACTGTGTGTCGCTGAATGCATTGCAATTCCTGGTAAAAAGTCAGCAAAAGTGTGAGGGAGTTTACTTGATTTATGAGCCCAATATGTATCAGGTAAGGTGCCATCATATACTAGAAAGTGTGTGTACTGGTGGCTGTAAAATATATATATGCAAGACCAAAAGGTATCCTCACAGTGGGGGTACAAAAACCAGTGTGCAAAAATGTGACTCTTTTATTGCTGTTACATGTTTAAACAATGCTGGCCTGTTGGGGCCAGTAACTCACTTTTGAAAAATGCAGGAATGTCTCTCCAATGTGCGGCTAGTAGCGGCTCTTGGGTACCTCTCTCCTCTCAGCCTGTGTGAGAGTGAGAGGACCCGATGCTCCCCGGCCTTTTAACGAGGCTCGCGCATGCGCAGATCGCGCCGCACGTTCCTCTCGCTGATTCCCTTCAGCTGACGTTAGGCTGTGGGGCGCGTGCGCGAGTTGCGCGCGCAACCTCACCTACGTCATCCGGGATATCAGCTGGCGGCCGCCGACAAGGTAAGGCGTGCTTCCACTGATGTGGGAGGGGGCGTGATGACGAAGCCTCATCGCTTCTATGTGCCCCGGTCGGCCTGGTGGGCGGCGACAGGGGCTTACCTTGTCGGGTGTTTGTAGTGGGTAAAATCATGTCATAACCATGCGGCTCACATGAAAAGATAAATAATACAAAACTGGCATGTAATTAAGTAAATACTGAAGTAAACATATGTAATCTCTTTAGTGGTCTCATATAAAGAAGTATTAACAGCAGTGTGCAATTGGATCTGAATATCAATGGGATAACAGATGTTCTGGGAGGGGGATATATATATACCCCGGGATGGTTACCCGTATACTAATCGGATTGGAGGTTGGGAAGGCCTGTGCCCGACATACTTGGACCATTGGGGGGTACAGTGATAGATGTTTTTTATGGGGGGGAAGGGAAAAGGATTGGAGAATAGGAGATATGGAGCCAAACGGCGAAAGAGGACAGTGGTGTTAATAGCCCACCTGTGTGTCTAGGGCTGGGGTTTGGACTGTGGGCAGGAAAGGGGGAGGAGTCAGAGCATCGATCGGAGAATCAACGATCGTGGAGTTTAGAAGTAGAGATGTAAAATCATGTCAAAATGATGAAGCAAATGATAGAAAAAATTGATAGAAAAATTACCCAGGTTTCTGATGTGTTTATGTTCCAGTTATCTCAGTCCGTTTTCCCCGAAGAGAAACCCTCTAGGAACGGTCTATAACTTTCTGCTTCATTTAGTCCTGGTGGTGTGGTGGCCTTGAGGCGTTGAATCCACCTCATCTCAAGTTGTAATAGGGTCTTGTTCCAATCACCCCCCCTCCTGGGGATGTGTACCCTTTCTAGGGCCATGAAGGTTACGTTCGGCATTCTGTGGGCATGTTTGTGGGCCACATGACGTCCTAAAGGTAAATAGAAGTTGCATAACTCCATGCTGTTCATATGCTGGTTTACTCTTTTGCCAAATTCTTGCTTTGTTTTGCCAACGTAAAACGCATTGCAGTCGCATCTCATTAAATAGACGATTCCCTTAGTATGGCAATTCGCATAGTGTTTGGGTTCAAAGGACTCTCCATTTGGTAAGGTGGTTTTTATGCATTTTTTTTTTACTCTGCAGTTGTCGCATGTTCCACATGGATAGGTCCCCCTGACTTTGCATGGGTCCTTGCGATTTCCTTCACAGAATTCACTTCTGATTAGGTCGTTTTTGATTGCTCCTGCTTTCCTGTATGTGATTGGTGGCTTCTCGGTGATGAATCTTTTTACAGTTGGGTCCTCCTTTAAGGCGTTCAACAGAGTGGCGAGAAAAGACAGAAGAGATATTCTATTTAAGAAAAAGAACAAGGACCCAGAACCAAAAGAACACAAGACTAGACTCATTATGAGATATACGAACGAACACAATAAAATAAGCAACATCCTAAAGAAACACTGGGCCATCCTCAACGAGGACCCAACTGTAAAAAGATTCATCACCGAGAAGCCACCAATCACATACAGGAAAGCAGGAGCAATCAAAAACGACCTAATCAGAAGTGAATTCTGTGAAGGAAATCGCAAGGACCCATGCAAAGTCAGGGGGACCTATCCATGTGGAACATGCGACAACTGCAGAGTAATAAAAAAATGCATAAAAACCACCTTACCAAATGGAGAGTCCTTTGAACCCAAACACTATGCGAATTGCCATACTAAGGGCATCGTCTATTTAATGAGATGCGACTGCAATGCGTTTTACGTTGGCAAAACAAAGCAAGAATTTGGCAAAAGAGTAAACCAGCATATGAACAGCATGGAGTTATGCAACTTCTATTTACCTTTAGGACGTCATGTGGCCCACAAACATGCCCACAGAATGCCGAATGTAACCTTCATGGCCCTAGAAAGGGTACACATCCCCAGGAGGGGGGGTGATTGGAACAAGACCCTATTACAACTTGAGATGAGGTGGATTCAACGCCTCAAGGCCACCACACCACCAGGACTAAATGAAGCAGAAAGTTATAGACCGTTCCTAGAGGGTTTCTCTTCGGGGAAAACGGACTGAGATAACTGGAACATAAACACATCAGAAACCTGGGTAATTTTTCTATCAATTTTTTCTATCATTTGCTTCATCATTTTGACATGATTTTACATCTCTACTTCTAAACTCCACGATCGTTGATTCTCCGATCGATGCTCTGACTCCTCCCCCTTTCCTGCCCACAGTCCAAACCCCAGCCCTAGACACACAGGTGGGCTATTAACACCACTGTCCTCTTTCGCCATTTGGCTCCATATCTCCTATTCTCCAATCCTTTTCCCTTCCCCCCCATTAAAAAACATCTATCACTGTACCCCCCAATGGTCCAAGTATGTCGGGCACAGGCCTTCCCAACCTCCAATTCGATTAGTATATGGGTAACCATCCCGGGGTATATATATATATATCCCCCTCCCAGAACATCTGTTATCCCATTGATATTCAGATCCAATTGCACACTGCTGTTAATACTTCTTTATATGAGACCACTAAAGAGATTACATATGTTTACTTCAGTATTTACTTAATTACATGCCAGTTTTGTATTATTTATCTTTTCATGTGAGCCGCATGGTTATGACATGATTTTACCCACTACAAACACCTGACAAGGTAAGCCCCTGTCGCCGCCCACCAGGCCGACCGGGGCACATAGAAGCGATGAGGCTTCGTCATCACGCCCCCTCCCACATCAGTGGAAGCACGCCTTACCTTGTCGGCGGCCGCCAGCTGATATCCCGGATGACGTACGTGAGGTTGCGCGCGCAACTCGCGCACGCGCCCCACAGCCTAACGTCAGCTGAAGGGAATCAGCGAGAGGAACGTGCGGCGTGATCTGCGCATGCGCGAGCCTCGTTAAAAGGCCGGGGAGCATCGGGTCCTCTCACTCTCACACAGGCTGAGAGGAGAGAGGTACCCAAGAGCCGCTACTAGCCCGCACATTGGAGAGACATTCCTGCATTTTTCAAAAGTGAGTTACTGGCCCCAACAGGCCAGCATTGTTTAAACATGTAACAGCAATAAAAGAGTCACATTTTTGCACACTGGTTTTTGTACCCCCACTGTGAGGATACCTTTTGGTCTTGCATATATATATTTTACAGCCACCAGTACACACACTTTCTAGTATATGATGGCACCTTACCTGATACATATTGGGCTCATAAATCAAGTAAACTCCCTCACACTTTTGCTGACTTTTTACCAGGAATTGCAATGCATTCAGCGACACACAGTCGCTTAAATTGAGGCACTAATCACCACAAAGATGCACGGATAGATGCTCCAATATATACTAATTTAATAAGTGGCTAATACATAGCCAGAATTTTAAAGCCCATAGATGGCTATACACATATATTATCCCAAAATACAATAATACAACAAGCACAAGTGGCCTATACCACTTTACCGTCCATCTTTCATTTTTTTCATTTTTTTTCATTTTTTATTACATATATACTTTATATATATTATATTACACTTATCTTCATATAACATACAATACATCATACCCATGCATTCCTGCAGATCGGAGCACACCATCCAACAGGCTCCAACAGGCATACAATCAGATGCCCGACCTCAACGCAAGCAAGGAACCCACAAGAGATTTTCCCTGACTGGATATACTATTCTAATCTGGAGTACAACCCAGCAAGACACCCCAGCATCACCTGAATGGGACCTTTTTGTATGTCCCATCTGGCAATCCTGGGCACCGAGACCTACCACATAGCCAGCTTACAAGGCTCACGCTCTCGCTGTTTCTAGAGGGAACTCCATCTCTACTCGCGGCAAAACAAAATGAATATTATGTGACTTACACCCTTGAAAAAGGCTCCAGGAGCGAGCCGAAACGCGTTGGGACGCAAAAGAGGAAACCTCTCTTAAACGAAATAGAGAAACTTCCTATCTTACCAAGTCACTATTTACACACTGTCACCATTCTATTATTTTCCTCACCCTTCTCACTCAGGGGTCTACAACCCCTCACTACTACCATTGTATACTGTATATATATGATTTTACATACAGTAAACAAAATTTATTTTTACTAAGTATTGTACTCATTTTTACTATCTATACTTTGGAATTAGACCTTCATTCCTAAGATTTCCCCATAGTATCTATTTTTCTCTTGCTTACATGTCACTGTCTTTGATATTGCTCTGGAATGTTCCCTTCACTGGCGCATGCGCTTTTTGTCGCCCAGGTACGGCACGCTCAGTATGCCATTATTCATTACTTCCTCCTGCCGTTCCTCTGTCATTGGCACTCAGGAATTGCTTAGAGCTATCATGAGATTTCTGACCTGTAGTTTCATTTCTGAAATACCCCATGGTACTTGACACAGGGTGTGCAAACATCAGTCCCCATGAGCACAGCATTTGTATGAATGGCTATGTTCCCATAGCAACAATGAATGAAACCGAGACTTGGATGATTGCTAATGTGCATGCGCGAGTTTACCGTCAGGGATAGAGGAGAAAGGGTTAAAGTTTACTACAGTATGAAAGCAAAAGGGAAGAGATAAGATGGCACATGCTTTGGCAGCAAAGGAGAACATAAAAAGCAAGATAAACTACAATATACTACAATTCTATTAGTGGGCTTATCGTTTTTTTTTTTTTGTTTTTTTTTTATTGCAGCGGCTGAGTTTACTACTGCTTTAAATATAACAGCGGAAGAGTTTTGTTATATCTGTCTGACAAAACGTGCAAAAAAAATTACCTATTTATATTGCCAGAAATTCAGTTTGTTTGTTGCTTCCTATATACTCTGACTGTGCTGCACTAAAATCTCAGTGTTTTTAGCTCTGCCCAGTTCTATACCAAAAACTGCAGTACACCACCATCTATGTTAAGGACATGAGAAAGAACTGTTCTGTTCTGTCTTCCTGTCCTAGATTGACAGCATTACTCCTTCCTGGATATAGTACAGTGAATGAATATTGTTACCCTAGGACAGGAAGTGTGTCACTGGTATGATCACCGGGTTGAAAAAAAGAGTGCAGCCACAATATCTATAGACTAGCAAGCAGCAATAGATTATATCATTGTTTGGTGGGTTTAGGTGCACTTTAATAATGCAAAAAAGGAGAGAGAATTCATATAATTCATAAACAAAAGAAAATATTTTTAGGAAAAAAACTTGAAAGCATGTGAATTCCTATAAATGACCACAAAGGTTTATTCAGATCAAATAAATATTCCTAGTAAGATCTTCAAATTACAATGAGAAAATAGAAAACATTTATTTTAAAGTATATACCATGTGATAAACTGTATAGCACTTTAAGGACCAGAGAGGAGGGCTACAGACATAAACATACAGTATATTTCCAATAAAAATGTCCATCAGATCTCTGCTTCAGAAAGTGTAAAGTCATTTTGTGAAACTCTGTTTACCCTAGTCAGTTAAAATGATAAAAAAATAAAATGACGAGCTTCCATCAGAATACCACTTCCTTTGGTCTTAAACATAGATATCAGATAGTCTAGCCGCCCCCATACAAAATCAGCCTAGAATAGCTTGTATAAGGTCTGGAAAATTTATTGAACAAACTCACACCGAATAACTACCGCACTAGGTCAGGTGCCTGATTACATTATCATATGCAGAGGAAATCGTGTACAGAAATATAATTAACAAATCTAAGGAACAACCAACACAAACAGTGTTCTACTTTCCCATTAGCAACTAATAGATTACAGTGATTTAATTAACTTGAGCTAGTTATCTTAGCACTTAAAACACCCTAGGTGGAGTAATACAGAATGCTAGCAGGCAAACAATAGGTGACACAATTAACCACCTGGACAATCGGGGATCTTATTCCAGTTCAGACTTGCAGGCATTGAGCTCCCAAAGAACAATACACATTATTATAAAGGTAAACACATCCCTTAGCAGACAATATGTGAGTTAATTGGAATTATAAACAATGGTGAAAGACAGGTGGGTTGAGCTGACTGTGCAAAGCAGTCCCTTATTGGCAATAGGCAGCTAGGCATTTAACATGGATCTTAGTCTGTGTGTCTTGGGGAGATGTGGAGTTGAATCCAAAGTAACATTACTCCAAGGGCCCCCCAGCATACACCCTACAAAGAGAAGTGTTCCCTCACAAGCCCGGGCCCATAGTCAGTAGGCAAGAGGCTAGCCTGCAGTCCCTTCCAATAGCCCCTGTCCTGAGTGAGTTTGTTACAGTGGGTAAGTTAAAATGCATGTATAAATGCATTTCCAAGCCACAGTCAGTAATATAACATTCCATGTTAGAAATAGCTGACTGCCAACATAAGACAACAGCTAAAACAATTTCATAGACTGTAAAACAGCTAAGCCATAACTAAAATGCTGTTCAGTAATTCTGTTGCAATCTAAAATTGTCTTGGAACTAAGAAGTGCTTGAGTCACAAGATGGCTACAACAGGCAAAGTCTAATTACAGAACTATTTTGCATTGTTTAAGTGTCCCTTTAAGTCTTCTCACCCAACTCTCCAAATGACCTTGTGAAAACATTTAGAGATAGGCAAATTGAGTTTTGCCATGCCTCAGGGGGGTCAGAGCTTTAAGAATTACAAACATGGCATTTTTAAGGATTATTTAACCTCTTTAACATCCACATCCTTGGCAGGAAATTAATGAGCAGTGATTACTCTAGAAAGGTGACTTTTAAGAACAATGGAACCAGAGTTCAGTGTAAATGACAAAATATATGCAGATAAAATGAGTAATATGCTTATTAGTATGTGTATAGTGACATTCAAATATTGTAAACAAATGTTTCATATGTACCTTTAAAAATATGGCAGTTAAATCAAAATCAAGAAAGAACAACTGAATTCATTTTAACATATTCTTATCATGTTTAGGGGAGTTTGTAGTAGAATAAAACAATGCCACACACACATAATTTAGTAGCCGTTATTTATTTTTTAGAATGTACAATATGATTCAGTGCAAACAGAAAATTTAGGGGTTGCATTTACATATACTTCAAGAATTTAGACTTAGCTTTAAATCCTCCTATAACTAATACCACGTAAGAATATCTCTGCTTAAAAACTGTGGTATGCATTTATGATAATAATCAAACACATAATGCAGACAAGTGGCAAAAAGAAAGACTTATAGCAACTGAATTTTAAAATGATCATTTACAGTATAGACTGGGTAACAGATTAACTGTAAAACAGATAATGGATGCCCTGCATAGAGTTATTATTAGGTGGGTGAGCACTCAATTAACATTCTTAGCATGAGTAGATGAACCCGCTAAAAATACTGTTATATAGTCGTGTGTTTTGTAGTAATGCCCATGGCTGCAAGTTTTATAAACCACACTCTCAAGCACCCCAAACTCAAAGGTGGAATGGACCAAAGTCTTGAATTTTATTAAGGAGATCCTGCTATTGGAATATGCAACACATAGGCCACATGAGACTGACCCACTCAACTAGGGTCCAACTATAAGTATAATATCACATTTAAAAAAAAAAAAAAAAAAACAATTTACCTTAACAAATCTCAAGTTGGTGAACCATAAATACATAAATATAAGACAATCTGCTTCAATCTTCAAAATATGATAAAATGTATAAAAGTGCCAAAGTGCTTGTGTGCCGAATAAATATCAATAAATATGATAAATGATAATAATCCTATTCAGTGGTGATAAAAGTGATCAATAAAACGAATAAATAAATATGCAACTGAGTAAATTATTTATTTGTTTTATTGATCACTTTTATCACCACTGAATAGGATTATTATCATTTATCATATTTATTGATATTTATTCGGCACACAAGCACTTTGGCACTTTTATACATTTTATCATATTTTATCGTATTTATGGTTCACCAACTTGAGATATCTTGCACTGATTCCCTTATTCCTCTCTGAGTATTGTTGTATGCGGTGACACTACAGAATTAGCTGCAGATTTCTGGTTTCCATTTTATCATCAGTTCTGCTCCTCATTTCCGTCTCCTTCTCTCGCATAGGTTCAGTCCTTATTACCTTAACAAATGCCATAGTGTAGCAACACTGGTGACAAAAGCCAGGGATTTTTAGGGCTTGACGTTTGACAGCAATTTTTGGTAACATTTTTTAATTTTTTTTTCCTTCTTCTTCTAAGGAATATTTACAGCTATGAATACATATCAATAATTTCAGAACACATTTTCACATTGATTTAGGATATAACTACCACCAAAAGCCAAATTGATATAATTTGTTATGATACATTATGCTTGTGCCTGGGTCAAGGTTGAACTGAAGGTTTTGTAAACTAGGGGTACAACTGAAATTTTATGTGGTTTCTTTTAAGAGAAAAATGGAATACAATTGTAGAAAACTAGCTGAAAACTAGTGTTAAGCTCATAGATTTTAAAAACCGGAAGATGGAGTTGTGCTTTAACTTGAATGCATCAAACCGCTCAATAATATCATCAGCATACATACTATACTGTCCTCACCAAAGCACTACCCAGAGTCCCTAAATCAAACAGACTATGGGGATTTCCCACCCTTGGAATTCTAGACAGAGTAAAGAGCATGTGTGTTCTATGTATCAAAGTAAGAGATCACAGGTCTGGTAGTATATGAAAGTTATGTAAAGCTACAGGCATAGATATGAGATGCTACCAGGGTGTTCTCTTGTACAAACCCTTCATAGCTAGTGAATTAGGCAAGCAGATGTTCTTAAGATGCCACCAGACCAGGGATGTAAAGTTTAGCTGTAGCATAGGAAGTGCATATAAATGGATGTAAGATTCCATTCAGTATAGCTGCTGCCTATGTACTTGCTACTCCATTCTTACAACTGAATTCAAAAGCAGCTGCAGCTCTTTTCTGTGTAGGAAAGTATTTCATGAACAGTCAGTCACACAGTCTGTCATACACAGCCTGCAAAAGTAAAAGAATACATGGAGCTCTCAACCTCGCTGCCCCATCACATTGTTTAACATCCAGTTCCTCTTTATATAGATGTGATACAAACTATTACAGTATTCATGATGCTGACTGTTGATGAAACCTTGTAAAAATTCATATATACAAAATAATAAAGGATACTTTTTCCATGGAAACTGCACTATGCATATGTTCAAACTGTGCAAAGGTACTAATGCTAATTTTCTATCCCCCATTCCCCCATGGCATACTAAAATCTACTACATTGTTTGTGTAGGAAAATGTAAAGAAATGCATGGCAGTGCTTAATGCTAAATTTCTACAGTAGTGTAAATCTGCATGCCTATTAGACCTAACGTTCCCTACCAGGCTCATTCATTTGCTTACACATATTCTATATAACAGATTCTACAGTGCTAGCAAGTGATAGAAAAACATCAGCATATAACAATGCAAATATTCTTCTAATAATGTAAATTCTTGTATTCCATGATACACAAATTGTTTTTACATGCATACAATTAGGGCTGGCCCAAGACATTGTGCTGCCTAGGTCCAAGAATAAAATGCTGCCCCCCCCCCCTTAAAAAAAAAATAATAATATAGGGATCGACGGATTATCGTCAAAGCCGATATATCAGGGGGCGATATGCACTTTTCCCGATATATCGGAATCGCCCCCTGAGGTTACCGATATTGCTGATATTTCGGGAAAGTGCTTGTACCAGAGTGATGCCTGCAGCTAGAGGCATCACCCTGGTACCGGCGCCCATAGCCGATGGTCGGCTGTCTTGTAATGACAACCAATGCGGCTTCCGCGGCTTGCCCGAGTCTCCCGTCCCACCAGGAGACCCGGGCAACCAGCCTGCATGGCCGCGGAAGGCCCGATCAAAGCTGCACTTGGCTCTGATCGGGTCTCCATGCAAAAACCCGGAAGTGATGTCATGAGTGGCATCACTTCCGGGTACTGTCTGGTGCCAGATTAAAAAAAATGACACCATTCAAAACAGCCAATCTTGGCGTTTTGAATGCTTTTAAGTGCAGAGGAGGGGTTTGGGGGTATTTTAGACCCCCAGATCCCTCCACAAAAGAACTTATATATATATATTTAAATGTACAAAAATATCGGCCAATATTGGCTAATACCGATATGCATTGGCAACGGTATCGGCAACGAAAAACCGATATCGGTCGATCACTAATAAAAACCCAACAAAAGGCCCCCACATCCATTATTTTATATACATAATAAATGTAGAAAATATTATATATACTGTTATCTTCTTCCATAACTCACTACCGGACCGGTCCACCAAACACCCACTGTCTGTCCTTAGTCCTCCGGTCACTCCTGTGTCTGCCGCGCCCACCGTCCTAGAAGTTTCAGCCGTGGAGTGCACTGATGTCTGATATGAGAGACATTCCCCGGAGGAGATGCTCCGCCTCCTCATACTCATCAGTTTGCACTACAGGTGGCAGTACGAGATGGGGAAATGCCACCCACAATGTGCTGCAAACTGATGACACACAAAACTGCTGGAAAAATAATCTTGGGAGTCAATTTGCTGCACCTCTCCAAGTGCTGCCTGGGTCCAATGGACCCAGCAGGACCCATGGTAGAGCCAGCCCTGCATACAATACAGAGTCAAAAACCTGCTTAATTGTTTACCATGCTGACTGTATGAAACAGTATTTGGAATAATCCGCATGCAAATCGCTGGCTGCTGTATTAGTTATGTCATACGTTCTGTATGCTTCACAAAAACCAAAGCAAATTTAAATAAAGAAAACATTTACTATTTACTATTTCTACATAGTGTACTAGTCTCAGTTTCCAATGTCAGCAAAAAGAATAAAGTGAACCTAAACCATGCGATTAAATAATAGATATGTCCACTACCAAAAAATTTGTTTAGTTTCATTCATTTTTTTTTTGTTTATCGGATCATTCATTATGATTAGCATATATTACTTTGGATCATTCCTAACTTTAGATGCATTCATATTCATTCAGTTACATTCCTTTAGATGTGGCATTTGTTACTTTGGATAATTCGTAACTTTGGATCATTCGTAACTTCGGATGCATTTGTATTCATTCCGTTACATTAGTTTAGATGCAGCATTCATTACTTTGGATAATTCATAACTTTGGATACATTTGTATTCTTCCCGTTCCATTCATTTAGATACGGCATTTGTTACTTCGGATAATTTGTAACTTTGGATGCATTGGTAATAGTTTATCTCTCATGCTCTGTGTCACAAGAGACTCACAAATCCAACAAAACAGTGCCACTGGCCCACCACACCCCATCTGGACTCTGGATGCAATGCAGTCTGACACAGAAAAACACACAGAGGGAATAAGGGACAAGTTCATTGGCCAGAGATAACACACTAACACTACCCATCTGTAAATCAAATGAATCCGAATATATCCAAAAGAAATACAAATGCATTCATCAATTATTTCTTTATATTCAGGGATAATTAATAGTCGGAAAGAACAAAAATACGAAAAATGAAATTATCTGAATGTAATCAATTTGTTAAACTTATAGGTTAAATCATTTTCCTTCTTTCGGATTTTCATTCTTTCTATATCCACTTGTCAAAAAAGTATTTTGTTTATTCAGAATGCACCCGTATTAACAAATATGCCAAATTATGTACGAAAACAAATTAGTAACTAAAGGAATTGCACATGTCTATTAAATGGTTTAAAAAAACAGTTACATTACCAACATTCCCAGGAATGCTAACTGTCACATATGCCTGTGCTTTCAACCAAAACTGTCAAATCATCCAATGGTTGGTGTCATAACTAATCACATGTGCAGCACAATACCAGTTGCAGATCAAACAAAGGCTAAAATGGCAGCTTCCTTGGCTGAACAAAATATGAGGGTTTAGTTCTTCTGCAAAGTGAAGCTAAACCCATCGATTTAACAGTTTCAAAAAAGCAGCTACATTTCTGGCATACCGGGAAAGCTAAGAGTCACAAACTGTCACAAACTAAGTGCTCTCAAACTGTCAAACTATCAAATGGCTGGAGTTATAATTGTGTGTTCAGCACCATGAGAGTTGCAGATCAAACAGAGATGAAGATGGCAGCTTCCTTGGCTGAAAAGGATAGGAGGGTTTACTTCCACTTTAAAAGATTACTTTAATGCACTTACCTTTCCACAGAGCTTAGTGAATGAGATGAAGCTCTGATGACTACCAGCATCCAATTATATACAACCAAAAAA
Source organism: Pelophylax lessonae (assembly GCF_965119305.1). NCBI lineage: Eukaryota > Metazoa > Chordata > Amphibia > Anura > Ranidae > Pelophylax > Pelophylax lessonae. Next base: position 211,829,342 of record NC_138776.1, on the reverse strand, counting down.
AAAATTGGTTTTCCTTGCATGTGATTGGGTTTTCTTATCAAAGTGAAACTTTACCACATTTGTTAAGTTCTAGGACAAATTCCCTTGTAAAGTACAACTTACCTTACACAGTGAAAAGTCAATTTACTTTTAGCAAATCAACCCCAGGGAATCTTATTACAAGTTAAGCAGAGAGGAAGGAGAAATGACCTTCAATGCTGAAGGGCTTTCAAAGCATGGTACTAAAGTAACTACACAACTACATACAAAAATTATGTTTATTGGATCCAATTAAAATGATTGGTGGAAATGAACATATACAAAATGAATACACAACTTTTATAAAACCATTTAATACATGGCTAATGTTGTGTCCCACTGATAAAACATTTCACAGTTCACAGCTGCTTCATCAGGGACATCACAAGAGTGTCTGAAAAGTAGAAGATCATTTTTAACAGTATAAGTAGCATTGTAAATGACAAAGTTTATGAAAATGGTATATAATAGTAGCTTACAGCTTACCACAACATCAGTTAAGAATTTAATACCCCTAAGTTCTTGAGAGGATGTCATACAGTATGCAAGGTATAAAAACCCATGCCTGAGTGAAATCTAGTAGAAGGCAAACTGTACACTGAGCCAAACAGGGGGGAAGGTCATGACCGACTGCACAATCCCAGCTATAATATAATAAAAGAAATAGGGCACACTAAATATACCAATCTTACTATCTGTGGGCATGAAAATATACATATAGGAAGAAAGGGGGAACAGGGACAATCCACAGCAAGCGCCCCCCCCCCCCTTCCACGGTATATAAAAAAGTAATATTGGCCACAAATAACCGGAGCATATATATATATATATATATATATATATATTGTAGAGAGTCAGCTTGGGACAGGCTGAAGACAGGGTTAATTATAGAGGGCAGGTACTTCCCTTTTAGACCTGTTTATTAAGAACCTGATCTGAAAGTGCCAGTGGAGCTGTTTGTTTAGAGCTGCTTGCTAGGAGTGAAGATACCAGCACGCTGAGAGGGAAGCGCCATTGTTGTCTGCGACCTGTATTGGGTGAGCCATGTCTTAGGAGAGACTGCAGCTCTGGCTAGAGCTGTGTTGTCTTTAAAGCCTGTTTGCTGCAAAGACTGTGCTTTACCCTGCTGTGGAATATTATTTCAAGACAAGCCTGTCATTTTCTGTTTGTTTCGCTGAATAAAAGCACATTTAATTTCACTGGACTGTCTATATATATATAGTCTATATATATATAGATATATATATATATATCTATAGATATATATATATATATATATATATATCTATAGATATAGATATAGATATATATATATATATGCTAAAGCAGTGGTTCTCAACCCTGGCCTACAGGGCCCACTAACAGGCCAGGTTTGCAAGATAACTGAAATACATCCCAGGTGATATCATTTGCTGCTCAGTGATTGCAGTACTCTAGTCTGCATCTCCCCAAGGTAATACTTAAAATCTGGCCTGTTAGTGGGCCCTGAGGACCGGATTTGAGGACCACTGTGCTAAAGCATCCATAATGAGCCGCTTACACTAAGACCCAAGAGCATATATACAGTATCTAACAAAAGTGAGTATACCCCTCACATTTTTGTAAATATTTTATTATATCTTTTCATGTGACCACACTGAAGAAATTACACTTTGCTACATGTAAAGTAGTGAATGTACAGCTTGTATAACAGTGTAAATTTGCTGTCCCCTCAAAGTAACTCCACATACAGCAATTAATGTCTAAACCACTGGCAACAAAAGTGAGTAAACCCCTAAGTGAAAATGTCTAAATTGGGCCCAATTAGCCATTTTTCCTCCCCTGTGTCATGTGACTTGTTATTGTTACAAGGTCTCAGGTGTGAATAAGGAGCAGGTGTGTTAAGTTTGGTGTTATCACTCTCACTCTCTCATACTGGTCACTGGAAGTTCAACATGGCACATCATGACAAAGAATTCTCTGAGGATCTAACAAAAAAGAATTGTTGCTCTACATAAATATGGCCTAGGCTATAAGAAGATTGCCAAGACCTTAAAACTGAGCTGCAGCATGGTGGCCAAGACCATACAGCGGTTTAACAGGACAGGTTCCACTCAGAACAGACCTCGCCATGGTCGACCAAAGAAGTTGAGTGCATGTGCTCAGCATTATATCCAGAGGTTGTCTTTGGAAAATAGACGTATGAGTGCTGCCACCATTGCTGCAGAGATTGAAGGGGTGGTGGGTCAACCTGTCAGTGCTCAGACCATACACTGCACACTACATCAAATTGGTCTAAATGGCTGTCATCCCAGAAGGAAGCCTCTTCTAAAGATGATGCACAAGAAAGCCTGAAAACTGTTTGCTGACGACAAGCAGACTAAGGACATGGATTACTGGAACCATGTCCTTTGGTCTGGTGAGACCAAGATAAATGTATTTGGTTCAGATAGTGTCAAGAGTGTGTGGCAGCAACCAGGTGAGAAGTACAAAGTTAAGTGTATAAAAAGGGAGCAAAGTATGAAACTAAAGAAACCGGCAATCTGGCTTTGCTCACCCGGTGCTTAAAATTACCCTAGAAATGAAAATTAAATGAAGCTGCTGCTATAATAGTATACAATCACAAATCAGGTGCATGAAAACGAATACACAGAGCCAATGGCTCAAAAACTCCTTCACACACTAGCAGCGCTACAGTCCATAAAACATGAACAAATATATCAGAAAATTGAGGGAAAGTCCATGCATGTAGTCCCAAGTATGATTAACTGCTGAAGATGGTGTATCCTTGCAGGGAACCAGAAAAGACCTCCACCACACCGCTGTGTGCACCCTTAAGTGGGAACACTTACCAGATAAAATCTGCATATGCGCCAAACATATCAGTCAGTGGGATCGCCTTAGTCTCCTCCAACCATCCGCAATTCAAGTTCAATGGGACCACCGTAAGGTATCAGACTGAACAGCTCAGCACGATACATCCTGGGTGATGATACACCATCTTCAGCAGTTAATCATACTTGGGACTACATGCATGGACTTTCCCACAAAGTTAATTTGTCTTGCCTACAGTCAATCATGGTGTTGGGAGTGTCATGGTCTGGGGCTGCATAAGTTCTGCCGGCACTGAGGAGCTACAGTTCATTGAGCGAACCATGAATGCCAACATGTACTGTGACATACTGAAGCAGAGCATGATCCTCTCCCTTCGGAGACTGGGCCACAGGGCAGTATTCCAACATGATAACGACCCAAACACACCTCCAAGCCGACCACTGCCTTGCTAAAGACTGGTTTTACTATTGTAGGTTTAGTAACACTTAATCATTCACCTGGGGTGGCATATTTATTGTTAACATAGTGTTCCAAATGTTATTATGCCCCTGTCCACAGACCACATTACCAACCACCACACATTTGTGAGGAAGAGACCTTCGTCCTCTCAACATTGGATAAGCTGCTTTCTCAATGCAGGAGTTTTAAAGCTGCCAGTGGATTATGGGGGAGATCCGGATGACAGGGGGTAGTGTATTAGGAAGGTATCAGTGGGTTGCCAGGTGTGATGAAGATGAGAATGAGGATGAAAGGGGTGGGGTGTTAGAAAGTTTGCAGTGGGTTCCAGGTGTGATGATGATGAGGATGACAGAGGGTGGAGTGTTAGAAAGGTTGCAGTGGGGTGCCAGGTGTGATGAGGATGACAGGGGGTAGGGTGTTAGCAAGGTTGCAATGGGTTGCCAGGTGTGATGAAGATGAAGAGGGGGGTGGCGGGGGCTGGGGTGTTAGTGAGGTATCAGTAGGTTTCCAGGTGTAATGAAGATGAGGATGAGGATAAAAGGGGGTGGGATGATAGCAAGGTTGCAGTGGGGTGCCAAGTTTGATGAGGATGACAAGGGGTGGAGTGTTAGCAAGGTTGCAGTGGGATGCCAGGTGTGATGAGGAGGAGGATGGCCGGGGGTGGGGTGTTAGTGAGGTATCAGTGAGTTGCCCGGTGTGATGAGGATGAGGACGAGGATGGCAGGGAGTAGCATGTTAGCAAGGTTACAGTGGGGTGCCAGGTGTGATGAACAGGAGGATGACATTGGTTCGTGTTTTAGCAAGGTTTCAGTGGGGTGCCAGGTGTGATGAAGATGAGGATGAGGATAACAGGGGTGGGGTGTTAGTAAGGTATAAGTGGATTGTCAGGTGTGATGAGGATGACAGAGGGTGGGGTGTTAGTAAGGTATCAATGGGTTGCCAGGTGTTATGAGAATGACAGGGGGTGGGGTGTTAATAAGGTTGCAGTGGGTTGCCAGGTGTGATGAAGATGAGGATGGCAGGGATGGGGTGTTGGCAAGGTTGCAGTGGGTTACCAGATGTGATGAAGATGAGGATGAGAGGGGGTGGGGTGTTAGTAAGGTATAAAGTAGGCTGCCAGATGTGATGAAGGATGAGGATGGCAGGGGGTGGGGTTTTAGTTGCCAGGTGGGATAAGATTGACAGAAGTGGGAGAGAGAGAAAAAAGGAAAAGCGCAGGAGAGAATCACAAATATGAAAAAAAAAAAAACATAACACATTTTTGGCATGATCTGTATTATTTATGAATTTAGAAATTGGGAAATAATTGTATTTTTAAAAGTTTAGAAATTTCTATGACCTCACTATGCATATCTGCAGGCTGTAACTGATGCTGTTGAGAAGTCAAAAAAGGGCACTGCAAAAACATGTACAATACAATGGTGTTATCTCCTTTATGGAATCACTGCCTCTTGAAATCTCCTACAGCCTGTGTCAACATGTATTATGGGAGGCGGAGCATCCATCAATCAAGATGTGACATCCCACCCACTGTGTTCTTTTTTTTTTAGTTACTGGCCTATGAAGGAGGAGGGAGGGACTGGGCTGACATTTAGGATCTGTATACACACCCAAATGTGTGATGCTAATATCATATGACCTGAATAGCTCAGCTAAAATCAGGAAGTGTCCTCTCCAGTCTCCGTCAGCCCAGTCTCCAGTCGGCCCAGTCTCCGAAGGGAGAGACCAAACTGAGCATGTGCAGCTAAACTGCACTTACTGTGCTTATCTGGACTCATCCAGAGTGAACATGCAGGAAGGGGAGGATCTGTGCGTACAAGATCACACAGTCTTTTTACACAATGCAGAGGATTAATCACTTAAGCTACACAGTGAGTATAACAAGCATGCTATTCTGCATCTACAAACAGATTTTAATGTTGTGGGTTTAATAACACTTTAAGCTCTTTGGAAAGTAATTTTTCTAGAATTATCTTTGAATTCCCTAGAGTCCCAGGCATTAACCATACATCTCCACCCAGGAGTATAACTTGTTTTAATAGGGAAACCTGGTGGATGAATACATGCCCCAAAACTGGTAAATGCCAGAAGTTATTCTTTTAACCTGTCTTTTTCTTCTATTCTCATCCCCAGGTCAACTATATACTTCCATAACCTTGCTTTCTCAACCGATGACTTCACAATCAATCCTTAGAGAGGTGGCTACTATTTTTAAAAGGATCCTTACAAATGAATGAGAAAATCTGAGAGGAGGAGAGCCCAACAATGTGACCTTTCAAAGTTGTTTGACAAAGGTCAAATTTAAGACATGACTTTTCACTTGCAAGCATCTTGCTCTTGTTTCTTCTACTACACCTTGTCCTGTTTCACTCTACATGTGTATAGACCTTTTGCTAACCACTCTTCATAATTTTCCTCCTCCATCTCATATCTTGGCTACCGACATGATGATCATTAACTGTACTTCTGCTTCACTCCAATGCTGCTACTGCTACTTTTGTACCAAACCCAGCCTGTTTATAACCACTGACCTATCTGCTGTTTTAGCTACTTGACTCTAAAGCCCCGTACACACGAGTAGAAATTCGGACGGGAAATTTCATCCGACGACCAATCTGCCGATTTTCGGCTTGTTAGTATGGTGCTTCCGACAATCGACTCAGACTTTTCGGCCGTAAAAATCCTGGTGTGCAGGCTATAAAATTTTTGTCGACCATCAAACACGTCCGATTTTCTTCTCATTAGTACAGATTTCGATGGGGAAAAATCTTATGAGCAAGACTAGGCATGCTCAGAGATGAAAGAACACATACAAATCAATCCAACACATGACATCACTTCTGAAGTAGAATTCTGTCATGCAGGAAAATTCGTGTGCAGTCTAGAGCACATTCCAACCAACAGACACGACTCTGGACAAAAGACGGACGACCAGTCGGCGGAAATTTGTTGCGTGTGTACGAGGCTTAAACCTCATCCCAAATTGAGACACCCTTCTTCCAGTGAATCAGTCAAGATTACATGCGGGGGGTTATTAGGGACTTTTCATATTGGAAAATGATCCTGAAATATGGTCATCTACTTTTTTAAACCCTTTAAGAAAATTTTCATCATGGTAGAATGTGTGCAAGGGGACTTACTGTTTGCCAATGAAAGGTTATCCTGCCACATTTGAAACAGCTTTGACTTTATTGCCAATAATTTGTCACCTTTTTTGCTAAGCTCCAACAATTGTTAAGCCTCTTACCAGTGAGGCAGTCTGGGAAATATTGAAGTAGTAAGGGACAAGCATATATTTAGTTATTATTTGAAAAATTTAGAAATTTGCATTACGTTAAAAAATACAAAGATGTTACAAAAAATATATTCAATGAGAATTTGAAAGCAATCATGAAAAAAATATATAATAAAACTACAGAAACCTTATAAATCACCCAATAGAGTGATCCATGCACATTTATGGCTTTTGGAGAAACAAAGAAATCACCCCTGACTTTGGCTGAACCCAGAGATAAACCAACATCTGTCAGATTGTTGAAGAAATATACTGTATGAGATCCCGTTCACACTTCACATAGCAGGAACATGCTTTCCCACTCATAATTTTTGGTTCAATTTATACGCAATTCTGTGTGTGAAGCATAGGGCAGCCCATTTCCATGAATAGGCTGCCTATACACATTTATTTTGATTTTCACACCTTTGTTATGCTACATTCGTGGCAAAATAGCACAGCATTTTGGGTACCATTAAGAAATAATGGCACCACAAGTGCACTGCGTGTGTTGCCGCAATTCTGGAATCATGGCCAGAATTGCGCAATTCTGCCTGTGATTCCAATATACTTAGATGTGAACGAAGCAACTGCATTAAAACAAACATAACCAAACAGAATAAACCTAAATTTGGGTACATCACACAAAAATACAAATATTGCTATCAACTGTGAAATCGCAAAGTTCTTCTTTTGGGTAGGCTGAGACAAAGTGTTAGCTCTATGACTAAACTCTTCTGTGTCTTTAGGTTGGCTAATAATTACGGATACAGTAAATGCCACATGGGTGTTATCTAGTCCTTGCCCTCAAATGTCATAGCACAGAGTAGAGATCAGGGAACTGGGCTGTTAACCTCAGAGTTTTGATCTCCAGAAGAAAAGCAGGGGCAAAGACTCATTAGGTGTAATCTGCCATGGCTATTGTGAAGAAGAATCAGTAGGCATTGTGCCTACTGCAAAGTGACCATTTGCAGCTGCCTCCTATCGGTAGAGTTGTTGGACACTCAGGAACAGGAGGTTCCTGTGTGGAGCGGTGGAAGGTAACTGTCACGAATAATATCATTATTAATATTATCATCATATATTTTCCATTATTTATCCAAAATATTTAGGAAAGGAGAAAAGGATAATGTAATAATGCCCCCCAAACACCCCTTAAAACTGGCAGGGACATGGAATTTTACCATGAATGATTAGAAATTTCAATATCCTTCTGCACCATCTTTTGGAGGACAAAGTTGCATTTCGGTACCATGTTTCCTCAGGCTAATACTGTTATTGAAAGGGACAGACAGCTCCTTTCTAACATTCTATTAAAGGAGGTTTTATAATGCCGCGACATGCACATTTTAATTGCAATATGGATTTTGGTAATGTCCTTGACTAAATGTTAACATGTCCTCTGCCATCATCATTGTCAGCTCTAGCATCCAATTTCCCAAAAGTCTCATATAATCTGACAGTAAATACACTTGTTTCTGGAAGGCCCCTGATTTTGTTAGAGAAGATATTAAAAGGAAGCATACCAAACTGTTTTTGGTGATGGTTTTTAAAAATCTATAAATAAGAAAAACTTACGCAATGGGTTATTTATGTGAACCATATTTGCGGGATTCATTTTTACTATACCAAATACAGGATTAACCCACACGTTCTAATTTAATTTTGGAGCTTTCTTTTTTGAGAAATCATGAGTATATATCATACCATTCCTGTGTATTGGTACTGTATATCATATCTGTGTACAGTATACAGTATTCTGTATATATACAGTATATATATATATATATTATACTGTTTTTGATGGAGAACACAGATATGCCTGGTAAACACATTCACATACTGAACTTACCATACATGTCCTGTACTCTGTCTCTAACATCAATAAGTGAGGTTACAGTCTCACAAGTGTTAGTTTTTTGCTGCACATCATATGTTCATATAGTTTCAATAAACTCACATCATTAAAATCTGTCAGTATATGCTATTAATTCTCACTCAATTACTATCTCTTACTGTCTCTTCCTCCTTGTCTGTGTTCCCACTGCAGCCTGAGATTGTGTACACCAGTCATTGCCACATCTACTGAGCATGCTCCAGTTTCAGTTCCCTTCAAAGCTGTTTAATTTCCCTCCTTTACTTGTCTGTGCAGCCCACATGACCATAGAGACACACATGTGAGCATATACTCTCAGGGCAAATGTCAGCCCGCTCCCTTCCCTTCAATGCTGCTCACTAAACAGCTCTACACAATGGGGGTGGGATATTACATGTTGATTGATGGAGGCACCTGTTATTTTTAGCACATAGAAACAATAGACACAGGCTGTAGGGTACATGAGACAGGCTGTGATTGGCAGAACCTCCCTCTAGATAGCCCATACCATGTTTTGCACAAAAATACTAAAGATTTGAATTCTAATACATATTTGTAAGACAGTTGTATGACGATTTAAAACATTTATTTGATATTAATTATGTATTTTCCCTCTGTATTTTGAAGGATGTTTTTTTTAACATGTGACAGTCAGCAGGGGACTAGACACTACTACTGCTTATGGGCTTGGAAAGAGCTGGGTCATGTGACATCTGTATATCGATTATGAAAAAAAGTACTTTTTTTTTTTTTATTAAAATAAATAATATAGTACCATAAGCCATATACATAAAGAGAAGATATCATGTAAATTAAAATTGTGTGTATTTAGTATCACGTTAAAAGAAAGAAAGAAAAAAAAATATCTGCCAATGATGTACTAACTTAGGAGCAAACATACTACACATTAAATGTACCACTGACAAGTGTTATACATAGGTTTCTGCTTTATCTGAGCTAACTCCTGTACAGAAAGCTAACTAGTTGTTTAGCCTAAAGCAAAAAGAAATAGCAATTGCCACTGCAGGAAGAGAAAGGTTCAGGCTGGGAATTCAAAAGACACATCAGGTGTATATCTTAACAAACTACTTACAATGCTGCTTACTAAAATATTCAATTTGTAGAGACCTGGCCTTTAATTTAACACACACTTTTAAATCAGCTGTGTTTTTTTCCAGGGTCATTTTATAGGTGTCCATAAAGTCTTTAGTAAATTTGTGAATGCATTTTATCCACTGTTAAACAAAAGATAGCAAAATGTGTAATACAGACAAAAATCTTACTGCCGCCCATCAATTTATTTACTGCAGATGATATGTAACATCTCGTTCATAGGTGCAAACAGAAGCGACTCTAGGGCAGCCTTTTACTTACTAAAGTAGTCCCTGAAGATATAGTGCAACATGGTTTGGCACTTTCCAGATCAAAGCAATTAACTTATTTATAAGCAAGTCTAAGAAAAAAACCTTCCAGAGATTTGGGATTGAGATAACATGACCTGAGGATGCTAAGATGGGATACAGGATTTAACTGTTGTACTTGTCACAAAAGAATTCCCTGGAGATAACCCATTGTAAGAATAAATGTCTGTATTTAAAGCAGAAGTAAAATGCTGATGCTTAGCTCTTAAGCATTCATTGTGGCCAAAAAACTATTAAGTGCCTACTTTTTTCTCCAACTAACCTAACTGACTAGTATTTATTAAAATTAGTTATGACCTAAACACCCCCCCGGTTCGGTTTGTTCGAATAAACGAACCCTATTGAAGTCTATGGGACTCGAACCTCGATAATCAAACGGCCTAATTTTGAAGGCTTAAATGCAAATTATTGCCCCAAAAAAGTGTATGAGGGTCCAGCTACTGACCTGGGGAACATGTAGCAATGAAAAAAAGTTTTTAAAAACAATAGTTTTAAAGGAACACTGATTTACTGATTTTAATGAGGCTTAAAGTGAAACTATAAAAATGAAAAATTCCTTCAAATATCATGCCAGGGGGGTCCCCTGAATGTGCCTGTAAAGTAGTGCATCTCTACGATGTATGTAGCCTGCTGCAGCAATACTGACATTTCTAAAGCATAACATGTCATATACAAATATACATACAAATTTCAAATCGCATGTACTTGTCATACGGGTGCATAAAAATTGGGTCTTGGTTGTTGGTGGTGCCTGAACATCATAACCCCTCACAGTTACTCTTGCTGGGCGCAGGAACGGGCCCTGCTGCTAAAAAAATCCATACAAATTTCAAATCGCATGTACTTGTCATACAGGTGCCAAAAATTGGGCCTTTGCTGTTGAAGGTGCCTGAACACCATAACCAAGCCCTCGCAGTTACTCTTACTGGGTGCAGGAACGGGACCTGCTGGTAAGAATTCCATACAAATTTGAAATTGCATGTGCTACACAGGTGCCAAAAATTGGGCCTTTGCTGTAGGTGGTGCCTGAACACCGTAACCAAGCTGTGACGGTATTCACCGTCACTGGAAGTGAAAAACAGATAATTAATGGTTTGAATTGCTTCAGATTAGACAGTCATATTTGTGAGCAATATCTTCATATAGAAATATGAAAATGTATTCCCATTGCCATGAAATCTGTAATTCCTAAATAATGTGTGTATTACATATCCCTCAATGTCAGACAGGATTTTCCTATGGTTTGTGTATTGCGGCTTTAATGTGAGAGAGACACACAGACTGTCATTAGCATTCTTGTCATATTGGTGTGTATTAGGAGGGAATGTGGATTGTGCCGTCCCTTTGTCTAATGCTAATGACCTCACATTGTTCTGCCCAGATGGCCAGATAATTTGTTTAGTTCCTGTATACACTTTCATCTGCATATGCTTCTGTAATCAGGCAGAGGGGAGGGATTGTGTACACTCTATGAGAGTGTAAAACTCTGTTTTCATTGGATTGTGAATGTCAGGGCCTGTTTTCAATAAGGTCCACCTGCGCGGTAACCTTGTGGGGGAAAACTGTATGTTTCTTATTCAATAAAGTTAGAGTTATACTTCACCCTCAATCTAGAGTCCTGTCTCTCATTGGGGGAATCGGCTACAAGGGATTGCTATGGTCTTCCATACTCCCTTAGATAATCACTAAGCTCTTGTAAGAGCTTGTGTAGAGCTTGTTCCTGCTGCCCTCTCTGGGGAAAGAGAGGTTCACCCACGAGAACCTGGAGCCTTGTTGTAGGTCCAGGATGGGTAGGAGATGGTGAGACCCTAACCAAGCTGCGGCGGTTTGTGGGGTCTGAGGCGGTTATGGTGTCTAGTGGAGTGCTTGGAGCCCTCAGGAAGCACTAGGAGAATCCGTCAATGGAGGTACTTGGTCGAGTGCAGGTTGATCCGTTACACAAGCCCTCGCAGATACTCTTGCTGGGTGCAGGAACGGGACCTGCTGGTAAGAATTCCATACAAATTTGAAATTGCATGTGCTACACAGGTGCCAAAAATTGGGCCTTTACTGTAGGTGGTGCCTGAACACCGTAAAACCTCACAGTTAGCAGGGCACAGGGACAGGGCCTGCTGTTAAAAATGACATACAACATTTACATTGTATGCACCTGTCATACAAGTGCAGAAAGATTAGACCTTGGGGGTAGGTAGTGACCTAAACCAAAAACATTGTTGGAAGCTAGCATCATCAAGGTAGAGGAATAGGATAGGCAGCATATGCAGTCTTCAAGGGATAGCAGACCCCTAGCAAATTCAGTTACATCAGCATCAGGGGCTTTCTAGCTCTTGTTGATCCAGGACTGGTTCATTTTGATAAAAGTCAGCTGGTCAACAGCGTTTGTGGACAAACGCTTTTTTTGTCCGTCACAAAACCTCCAGTAGCACTGAACGTCCGTTCAGAAAGCATGCAGGAAGCAGTACAGGCCAGTAGCTCCATTGCATATTTAGCAAGTTCTGGCCAGTGGCCCATCCTCAAGAGCCAGTAAGCCAGTGGATGCTCACCTGTAAAGGTCTCCAAGTCTGCTCTTGCGACTAGATAATCATGCACCATATGATGGAGACGCTGGCAATGGTTGCTTAAACCTAACAGCCTTGGGTGCTGCTGAGGACAAAAGAACTGTTTAAAGGCATCAGTCAGCCGTCCACCCTCTCCACTGCTCCTCCTTTGGCTGAACAATGCCTCAGAAACACTTCCAGAGAATGTTGACCTCCCATTGTCTGGAAAGGTGGTACACAATTTTTTTTTTCAAGGCCTCCTCAAGATGTTTCATCTTCTGCTCCCTCTGCGAAGACAGGATGAGCTCTGCAACTTTACCCTTGTAATGTGGATTAAGAAGGGTTGCCAACCAGTATCTTGATGTTCTATGTGCATTTATCCCACATTTTGTGAGACACCTAATGCATTATTTCCTTACTTTAGCACCAAGTCACGTTATGCATTATTCCTAATCAATTGAGGCACATTAGTCACTTCAGATATTTATGGTCTGTTTGACATACATTTGTTTACTCTTTGATCCGATTCCTAATATTTTGTATCCGAATCATATGGTTATTTTTTATGCACATAAATTATATATTATTTATTGGAACACATTTTTGCTTCACTTCAGCACTTTAAGTCACTTTGCACTTTTTGATTTATCTATGTATGATTTTTGAATTTTATATTATTTGATTATAACTTACCTTTGAGATATCTTTTCAAACAATGGCCTATGTATTCATTCTATTTACTATTCAGTTATATGTGGAGACACATCTAGGATTGGCAGCTGTTTCTATTTAAAGGTTATCTGCTGTGATTCGCACTTTATATTCCTTCACTTCATTATTTATTGAGTGTGGTACTTTTTTCCACCCCCTGTTTTCTCCATACTCTATCTAGTGTGGTAGCGCATTATACAACTAGTAATTATCCCTCTCCTTGATTGCACAAATCCTCGGGTCCTTTCGCAGGCTATGCAGAATCATGGAGCCCATGCATCGTAAGTTGGAGGAGGTATGAGCTTCTGAGTCCTCTGGGTCACTAAGGATGACATTGTCAGCAGGAGCAACCTCTCCCCAACCACATACAACTCCTGGGGTTTCTGGGGAATCAAAACCATCCCTTGAAGACTGCTGTATGCTATCCTCTACATCCATGCTGCCGAAATCCTCCTCTTCCTCCTGTGTGTTTTTTAGCCCTGCAGGAAAATGTCTGCATAACGGGGGCCATGTGAGGAAAGGAAGTCCTCCTCTTCCTGCCGCTGTTCTACCTCAAGTGCCCTGTCCATGATTCCATGATTCCATGCAGCGTGTGCTCCAGCAGGTAGACTAGCGGGATAGTGTCACTGATGCAAGCATCGTCCTGGCTCATCGTCCTTGTGGTCTCCTCAAATGGTGACAGGACGATGCATGCATCCTTAATCAAAAGCCACTGGCGTGGCAAAAAAATAGCCAAGCTCCCCTGACCCTGTCCTTGTGCCATACTCACACAGGTACTGATTGATGTCCCTCTGCTGCGCGTGCAACCGCTGCAACATTGCCAACGTTGAGTTCCACCTGGTGGGCATGTCACAAATGAGGCGGTTGGTGGGCAGGCTGAATTTTCATTGAATGTCAGATGAGTGAGCACTGGCATTGAAAGAACGGCGGAAATGGCCACAGACTTTTCTGGCCTGCCTCAGGAGATCTTGGAAGCCCAGCTCAAGCTGTCATAGCATCAACCATCTCTGAGCCTGCCCCTGCAGAGCTGACAGAATCTCTGCACCGGTGTGACTCCTATCCCCTAGACAAACTGAAGCACAGCATGGCATCTTTTTGCCTGACTGCTTGCGTAGCCCCTTGAACACTTAGGGAGCACTGCTGCTTCAGAGGACAATTGAACAGAAGAGGACACAGAGGAGGAGGAGGTGGTGAAGTAGCCAGATTTGGCAGAACAAGCACCAGTTTTTTGGGGACATGGTGGCAAAACAAGCTGCAACACTGAACCCTGTCCTGCATCCTTCCCAGCTGCCAGCAGAGTTACCCAGTGCACCGTGAAAGAAATGTAACATCACTGTCTATGCCTGCTGGACCAAGAGTCAGCAGTAATTTGCACCTTCCTGCTGACCGCTTTGTCCAACGAGGCCAAAACACTACCTTCCAAATGACGGTAGAGAGCCGGAATGGCCTTACGCAAAAAGAAATGCCTTTTTGGGACCTGCCACTGTGGTGCAGTACATTCCACAAATTTGCGAAAGGGAGCTGAGTCTACTAGATGAAAAGGCAGCAACTTTAATGCTAGCAATTTGGCCAAGCTAGCATTAAGACACTAGCATGTGAATGGCTGGGACAGTATTTATTTCTACAGTTCAAAAACTGGGGTAGTGAAATTTGCCTGGTGCTCAAATCAAGCGGTGGTGTACTGCTAGCAGATTTGGTGCAAGTCTCTGTGCCACTCATTGCTATACCATCATCCCTCTGAATGCTGGTATTTGAGAAGGCATGAGGTATAGTAGGGTTAGAGATCACAGATGAGTAGCAAGGTGATGTATGCTTGTTTTGATCTGGTGCCTCTTTCAGGTGCTGTTGCCAACGGACTACATGGCAGGTCGTCATATGCCTCGTCAAGCATGTGGTGCCCAAGCGACTGGTGTTCTGGCCGCGTTTGATCCGCTTTAGACAGAAGCTGCAAACAGCAATGCTGCGGTCTACCACACTAATGAACTTTTTGGAGTCCGCAGGGATTTTGCAGCACCCTGCACCTGTGGAGCTCTGTGCTGTGACACAATAGGTTGGCTACTGCTATAGCGGCCCATGGAGCGCATCCTGCCTCGTTGAATTTGTGCGTCCTCCTCATCCTCTCCCTTCTCCTTTATCCTATCAGGCACCTAAGTACAATCAGTGACCTCATCATCCCCTCCCTCCTCGTCACTGGAGCAAACTAGAGGTCACCTGCTTTTAGCAGGGCATCCCACCTAGCGCAACTGCTCGCCATTGGCAGAGCTTTCATTATTACAGGTGTCAATCTTCTGCGCATGTGTGCCATTCAACACCCCACTGCTAGCTGGGCATTTTATGACTACTGAAGCCATCCTGGAACTTCTGGACACCACAGGATGCTCCTAATATCCACACGGCTGTCCTGCGTGAGACCCCAGTCACGACGTCTTCATACAAAATGGTACAAAACTTCATACAAAATGGTCCTTATAAGTGAGGAGGACAAAAAAGGAACGTGGCCTCTGGCTCAGCCTGAAAATTTATGAAAGTGAGATCCTATGGGGTATGAATGAGGGCAGGGCAACCCAAACATATTCTGCCATGAAAGTCTGTCAGGGAAAATATTTTAAGCAACAGACAGCATGGATTAGTGGAGATAAGTAAAACCTTAGACAAAGGAGTGGCTGTGGACATGGTATACTTTTGTTTTGCAAAAGCATTTGACAGAGTTCCCCACACACGGCTAAAGTATAAAGTTAAGTCTACAGGCTTGAAAAAATTAGTTTGTGAATGGATAGAAAACTGTCTAAAAGACCGTATTCAGATAGTAGTGTTTAATGATTCGTACTCTCAATGATCTAGGATTGTTAATGGTGTACCCCAAGGTTCAATGTTGAGACCCTTACTTTTTAATATATTTATAAATGATATAGGGTCTTGGATTAAAAGTACCATTTCAGTCTTTGAAGGAGGTCTCCAATTTACCAGATGATAGACATGTGTGATTTGTTTCGATCCGAATAAATATTTGGACAAATTTCTCATTATTCGGAAATTCGGATATATCTGAATCCCAGAATTACAGTACAAATGAATTTTACCAAATTCTCTGAATAACGAAACGAAAACTAAATGAATTTCTGAAATTCAAATTGAAATTTGACATGAATTTTACATAAAATTCTATTTGAATTCGAACTGTAAACATTTGAAATCAAAGATTGTGTGTTATTTGTGTACCATTTCACAATAATGCTGTTTTTGTTAAGCCAAAGGTGATTTAAAGAGACATTGTAATCATTTGATGAAGATTCTTTTGTTCGTTCGCTTTGCAAGTGTAAAAATTATAAAAATAAACCAGTAAAATATATATATTTAAAAGCATTTGTACTTGACATTATTTTTTCTCAGATGGCTAAAACTTCAAAGTATTGTACATAGTAAAATGTTGAAAGTAAGATACTACTTTTATTAACCACTTTAGCCCTGGAAGGTTTTACCGAACAGGCCATTTTGTGCGATATGGCACGGTGTAATTTTAACTGTCAATTGCACGGTCGTGGGACACTGTACCCAGAAAAAATTGATATCCTTTTTTCCCAGAAATAGAGCTTTCTTTTGGTGGTATTTGATCACCTCTGCGGTTTTGATTTTTTGCACTATAAACAAAAGAAGAGCGTCAATTTTGAAAAAAAAAAAAAAAACAGCCAATAAAGAAAAAAATAAAAATCTAATGTTTTCATCATTTTAGGCCAATATGTATTCTGCTACATATTTATGGTTAAAAAAATCTCCAATAAGTGTATATTGTGATAAAAGTTATCACGTCTACAAACTAAGGGATAGATTTATGGAATTTTTATTTATTTGTTTTGTTTACTAGTAATGGTGGTGATCAGCAACTTTTAGTGGGACTGCGACATTGTGGAGGACAGATCGGACACCTAACTGAAACTTTTGACATTTTTGAGGGGACCAGTGACATTACTATAGTAATCAGTGCTAAAAAATATGCACTGTTACTGTACTAATGACACTGGCAGGGAAGGGGTTAACACCAGTGATGATCAAAGGGTTAAGTGTGTCCCTAGGGGATGCTTTCTAATTGTGTGAGGGATGGACTCACTAGATAAACACAGAGATCCATGTTCCTAAATACCAGGAACACAGGATCCCTGTTCATCTGTGACACAACGGCTGTCTGCCTTGTTTACATTGGCACACCACCGTTCTGTCTCTCTGGGGAGCGATTGCGGGTGCCCGGCAGACATCACGTCCACCGGACACACTGATTGGCTCCTCCTCTGACCAGGTATGTCGTTATATGCAATAGAGCCAGCCTGCCGCACTATATGTACTGTGGCCAGTTGGCAAGTGGTAATTAGAACACTTTGCATATTTTGAAAAATGTTATTATTAATACAAACAAGATCAATGTGTATAAATATCAGTCAGATGTTTGGTTACCCTTCTGCCGCATTCAAATTCGAAAAAAAAAAAAAAACTAAAATTTTTGATTCGACCGATTTGAAATTTATTAATTCTAACATTTCGAATTGAGAAAAAGTCTGTAAAATTCAAAGAAAATTCAAACTCGAAAAATACATAGAACTAATTCAGAATATTAATTCCGAATACTAATTGAACAAATCAACCAAATTCAATTAAACTAAATACCTAGATTAGCTAATCTACACAAAACAAAAAACAAATTTTTTCTTCATGCACATGTCTACAAGCTGACCTCAATGCATTGTTTAATTGGGCAATTATGTAGCAAATGAGGATTAATGTGGATAAATGTAAAGTTATGCACTTGGGGGCTAAGAATATGTATGCATCATACATACTAGAGGGAGTACAACTGGGTGGAAATAGATTTGGGTGTTCTGGTAGATCATAAGCTTAATAATGGGTTGCAATGCCAAGTTGCAGTTTCCAAAGCAAGATCAATCCTTTATTGTATTAAGAGAGTCCACAGAGAGAGAGAGAGATCATTTTACCCCTGTAAAAATTATTAGTAGGACCTCATCTGGAATATGCAGTTCAGTTATGGGCACCAGTTCACAAAAAAGATATTGAAGCACTGGAGAAAGTGCAGAGAAGAGCAACCAAACGGATAAGAGGCATAGAGGAGCTCAGCTGTGAGCAAAGATTAGAGGAACTGAATTTATATTCTCTTGAGAAGAGGGGATTGGGGGGGGGGTAGGATCAACATGCATGAATGCAGAATTGGTCCATATACTGTAGTGAACCTGGTGTTAAGTTATTCACTTTAAGTTCATCACAGCAGACAAGGGGGCACTCTTTACATCTGGAAGAAAAAAGATTTAATCTACAAATACAGAAAAGCTTCTTCACAGTAAGAGCTGTGAAAATGTGGAATAGACTCTCTCAAGAGCTGGTTCTGTCCAGCTCAGTAGATTGCTTTAAAAAAGGCCTGGATTATTTCCTAAATGAACATAATATAACTGAATACTAACAATTATAGGTAAAGTTGATCCAGGGAATATCTAATTGCCTTTTGGGGATCAGCAAGGAATTTCTTCCCCTGCTGTAGCAAATTGGTTCATGCTTTGTTGGGTTTTTTGCCTTCCTCTGGCTCAACTGTGAGTACTATTATCTTTTGCATTCTGTCATTTGTTTAGAATTTTTGCGGCCTTGATTTCCATTTGACATATTTTGTTATATTCTTTGTAACATTTAAACAATAATAGTGTTCCTTCATTTTGTATTTTTAAATGCTTTTTTCTAATTATTTATAGCTTTTATATCTTTGGCCATGAGCTACATAGGTTTTATTTTTAGCCTTTTAAACATATTGCCCATGTGAATATATTTTTGCAGTGTGATCACATACAGACTTTTTGAAGAATTCCCATTTCTGTTCTGTGTTCATCAATGCCAATATTCCCTTCCAGTCTGAGACTTGGAGAGCAGCCCTCATCCTTGGAAAATCTGCTCTCTTAAGGTTAAGTGTTTTTATCATTCCAGTATGTGGATCATCAGCAAAGCTACTCTAACAGAGTAAGATAAGTAATTAATTCCTAAATAAATATATATATTTTTTTGCATTAGATCAAGAAGGAAAGCTTATTACATAAAAACAAACAAACAAATGTCATCAAATTCACAATCTCATACCTGAAACTGCAGTCAGGTGTCCCAATTCTTCTTATTTCGGATACTCATGACATATATATATATATATATATATATACACACTTTGAAAACGCATCAGATCTCAGTGGGGAAAAATATGCTGGATATCCATACTGATATGGACTGGGTAATGTGTTAGGATTGAAAGGATGCCACGTCGTTTGATGGAAATTAAAATTATCAACCTACAGAGGGCTAAATTCAAAGACACACCGAAAATCAAAGTGAATAAATGATGCAGCAGGCTAGTCCATTTTGCTGAAATTTAATTGCAGCAACTCAAAATGCTACTCAGTAGTTTGTATGGCCCCCATGTGCTTGTATGCATGCCTGAAAACGTCGGGGCATGCTCCTAATGAGACAACGCATAGTGTCCTGGGGTATTTCCTCCCAGATCGGGACCAGGGCATCACTGAGCTCCTGATCAGACTGAGATGCAACCTAGGAGTGTCAGATGGACCAAAACATAATGTCCCAGAGGTGAGAGCAGCTTCACCCTGAGAACATTTGACAGATGTGAAAGGGTCTGGGGAAGCCATGGAGAATGTTATTCTGCCTTAACATCGTTCAGGATTACCGGTTTGGTGGTGGGTCAGTGATGGTCTGGGGAGGCATATCACTGGAGGGACGCACAGACTTCTACAGGCTAGACAATGACACCCTGACTGCCATTAGGTATTGGGATGAAATCCTTGGACCCATTGTCAGACCCTACTCTGGTGCAGTGGGTCCTGGTTTCCTCCTGGTGCATGACAATGCCCCGGCCTCATGTGTTGAGAGTATGCAGCCAGTTCCTTGAGGATGAAGGAATTGATAGCATTAAATGGCCCCCACGCTCGCCTGACCTAAAACCAATAGAACACCTCTGGGACATTGTTTCGGTCCATCCAACGCCGCCAGGTTGCACCTCAGTCTGTTCAAGAGCTCAGTGATGCACTGGTCCAGATCTGGGAGGAAATACCCTAGGACACCATCCGTCATCTCGTTAGGAGCATACCCCAATACTGTCAGGCATGCATACAAGCAAGTGGGTCCATACAAACTACTGAGTAGCATTTGGAGTTGCTGCAATGAAATTTCAGCAAAATGGACTAGCCTGCTGCATCATTTTTTCACTTTGTTTTTTGGAATGTCTTTGAATTCAGCCTTCTGTAGGCTTATCATTTTCACTTCCTTCAAACAATGTGGCATCTTTTCGTTCCTAACACATTACACACGTATGCACACCACTACGCATGTGCAATCGCAATTGGGCCAATCGATGCTTGTATTTATGCTGAAAATTACTTCCTGGTTTTATCTGACATAGACCTTCCCTTACTACTATGGCTGGTGAGTCGGTATACACTTAGGCATTTGTTGATCACTCTAACAGAGAGGTGTCACTGTGTTTACATCAGGATCTCCTACCTATCACAATAGGTGTGGGACTATTATCTTCACGGAATTTTGGACTTTTACATATGATTATTGGACAAGTTTTATTCTGGCGCAGATTTGTTTTTGATTCGTTCCTAACACATTATCCAGTCCATATCAGTATCAGCGCTTTCAAAGTGTTCTCTTAATTTTTTTGCGATTTTTTTCATGGCAAAGAACTCTCTGGGATCTGAAAAAAAGAATTGTTGCTCTACATAAAGGTGATTGCCAAGACCCTGAAACTGAGCTGCCGCATGGTGGCCAAGACCATACAGCGGTTTAACAGGACAGGTTCCACTCAGAACAGGCCTCACCCAGTGTTGCCAACCCCCCAGAGTGAAATTTACTGGCAGAACGTCCAAAATTTATGGAGAGCACCAATTTTTTACTGGCACTGTAAAACTGTACATAAAATAGCCGTTTTCAGTGCTAAACCGTGCAAATATGAATAATTAAACTATAAACATGTAGATAGTGCTATTAGCAATGTGTTTAAGTTAAACAAAAGTCAGTGCCCACTTACATTATTGTATTCTCTCCCCCTTACATCAGTGAACCCCCCATCAGACTGGTCTGGCGGCGCTGTCACTGACCTCCCCTCAGGTGCACTGTGCAGGGCTCAGTCAGATGGATCTGGTCTCCACTCCGCAGGCCCCACACATCTAACTTCTCCCGTGACCCCCATCCCGGCGGTGCTCTCACTCTTGACTCCTCTCCAGACTCCCCTGCAAAGACTGCAGACATGATAAAAGAAAAGAGATGGTTAGAGACTGAGACTGCAGACATTGAACAGGAGGTGGTCAGAGACTGCAGACATGGTACAGGAGGTGGTCAGAGACTGCGGACATGGTACAGGAGGTGGTCAGAGACTACGGACATGGTACAGGAGGTGGTCAGAGACTGCGGACATGGTACAGGAGGTGGTCAGAGACTGCGGACATGGTACAGGAGGTGGTCAGAGACTGCGGACATGGTAAAGGAGGGTGGTCAGAGGCTGCGGACATGGTACAGGAGGGTGGTCAGAGACTGCGGACATGGTACAGGGGGGTGATCAGAGACTGCGGACATGGTACAGGGGGGTGGTCAGAGACTGTGGACATGGTACAGGAGATGGTCAGAGCCTGCGTGGACATGAAAGTGCCCTCCTCACCCCCTCACAGTAGTTTCTTTCTCCCCACATCAGTGTCCTCCTCCTAAGTCCCTTTCACCTCTCCATAGCCATATCAGTGACATTACTGCAGAGTGAAGCTGTGACACTGCCTGTGAAGGGGGCACAGGAGCAGGACACTGCCAGCAGAGTTACCCAGTGCACCGTGAAAGAAATGTAACATCACTGTCTATGCCTGCTGGACCAAGAGTCAGCAGTAATTTACACCTTCCTGCTGACCGCTTTGTCCAACGAGGCCAAAACACTACCTTCCAAATGACGGTAGAGAGCCGGAATGGCCTTACGCAAAAAGAAATGCCTTTTTGGGACCTGCCACTGTGGTGCAGTACATTCCACAAATTTGCGAAAGGGAGCTGAGTCTACTAGATGAAAAGGCAGCAACTTTAATGCTAGCAATTTGGCCAAGCTAGCATTAAGACACTAGCATGTGAATGGCTGGGACAGTATTTATTTCTACAGTTCAAAAACTGGGGTAGTGAAATTTGCCTGGTGCTCAAATCAAGCGGTGGTGTACTGCTAGCAGATTTGGTGCAAGTCTCTGTGCCACTCATTGCTATACCATCATCCCTCTGAATGCTGGTATTTGAGAAGGCATGAGGTATAGTAGGGTTAGAGATCACAGATGAGTAGCAAGGTGATGTATGCTTGTTTTGATCTGGTGCCTCTTTCAGGTGCTGTTGCCAACGGACTACATGGCAGGTCGTCATATGCCTCGTCAAGCATGTGGTGCCCAAGCGACTGGTGTTCTGGCCGCGTTTGATCCGCTTTAGACAGAAGCTGCAAACAGCAATGCTGCGGTCTACCACACTAATGAACTTTTTGGAGTCCGCAGGGATTTTGCAGCACCCTGCACCTGTGGAGCTCTGTGCTGTGACACAATAGGTTGGCTACTGCTATAGCGGCCCATGGAGCGCATCCTGCCTCGTTGAATTTGTGCGTCCTCCTCATCCTCTCCCTTCTCCTTTATCCTATCAGGCACCTAAGTACAATCAGTGACCTCATCATCCCCTCCCTCCTCGTCACTGGAGCAAACTAGAGGTCCCCTGCTTTTAGCAGGGCATCCCACCTAGCGCAACTGCTCGCCATTGGCAGAGCTTTCATTATTACAGGTGTCAATCTTCTGCGCATGTGTGCCATTCAACACCCCACTGCTAGCTGGGCATTTTATGACTACTGAAGCCATCCTGGAACTTCTGGACACCACAGGATGCTCCTAATATCCACACGGCTGTCCTGCGTGAGACCCCAGTCACGACGTCTTCATACAAAATGGTACAAAACTTCATACAAAATGGTCCTTATAAGTGAGGAGGACAAAAAAGGAACGTGGCCTCTGGCTCAGCCTGAAAATTTATGAAAGTGGGATCCTATGGGGTATGAATGAGGGCAGGGCAACCCAAACATATTCTGCCATGAAAGTCTGTCAGAGAAAATATTTTAAGCAACAGACAGCATGGATTAGTGGAGATAAGTAAAACCTTAGACAAAGGAGTGGCTGTGGACATGGTATACTTTTGTTTTGCAAAAGCATTTGACAGAGTTCCCCACACACGGCTAAAGTATAAAGTTAAGTCTACAGGCTTGAAAAAATTAGTTTGTGAATGGATAGAAAACTGTCTAAAAGACCGTATTCAGAGAGTAGTGTTTAATGATTCGTACTCTGAATGATCTAGGATTGTTAATGGTGTACCCCAAGGTTCAATGTTGAGACCCTTACTTTTTAATATATTTATAAATGATATAGGGTCTTGGATTAAAAGTACCATTTCAGTCTTTGAAGGAGGTCTCCAATTTACCAGATGATAGACATGTGTGATTTGTTTCGATCCGAATAAATATTTGGACAAATTTCTCATTATTCGGAAATTCGGATATATCTGAATCCCAGAATTACAGTACAAATGAATTTTACCAAATTCTCTGAATAACGAAACGAAAACTAAATGAATTTCTGAAATTCAAATTGAAATTTGACATGAATTTTACATAAAATTCTATTTGAATTCGAACTGTAAACATTTGAAATCAAAGATTGTGTGTTATTTGTGTACCATTTCACAATAATGCTGTTTTTGTTAAGCCAAAGGTGATTTAAAGAGACATTGTAATCATTTGATGAAGATTCTTTTGTTCGTTCGCTTTGCAAGTGTAAAAATTATAAAAATAAACCAGTAAAATATATATATTTAAAAGCATTTGTACTTGACATTATTTTTTCTCAGATGGCTAAAACTTCAAAGTATTGTACATAGTAAAATGTTGAAAGTAAGATACTACTTTTATTAACCACTTTAGCCCTGGAAGGTTTTACCGAACAGGCCATTTTGTGCGATATGGCACGGTGTAATTTTAACTGTCAATTGCACGGTCGTGGGACACTGTACCCAGAAAAAATTGATATCCTTTTTTCCCAGAAATAGAGCTTTCTTTTGGTGGTATTTGATCACCTCTGCGGTTTTGATTTTTTGCACTATAAACAAAAGAAGAGCGTCAATTTTGAAAAAAAAAAAAAAAAACAGCCAATAAAGAAAAAAATAAAAATCTAATGTTTTCATCATTTTAGGCCAATATGTATTCTGCTACATATTTATGGTTAAAAAAATCTCCAATAAGTGTATATTGTGATAAAAGTTATCACGTCTACAAACTAAGGGATAGATTTATGGAATTTTTATTTATTTGTTTTGTTTACTAGTAATGGTGGTGATCAGCAACTTTTAGTGGGACTGCGACATTGTGGAGGACAGATCGGACACCTAACTGAAACTTTTGACATTTTTGAGGGGACCAGTGACATTACTATAGTAATCAGTGCTAAAAAATATGCACTGTTACTGTACTAATGACACTGGCAGGGAAGGGGTTAACACCAGTGATGATCAAAGGGTTAAGTGTGTCCCTAGGGGATGCTTTCTAATTGTGTGAGGGATGGACTCACTAGATAAACACAGAGATCCATGTTCCTAAATACCAGGAACACAGGATCCCTGTTCATCTGTGACACAACGGCTGTCTGCCTTGTTTACATTGGCACACCACCGTTCTGTCTCTCTGGGGAGCGATTGCGGGTGCCCGGCAGACATCACGTCCACCGGACACACTGATTGGCTCCTCCTCTGACCAGGTATGTCGTTATATGCAATAGAGCCAGCCTGCCGCACTATATGTACTGTGGCCAGTTGGCAAGTGGTAATTAGAACACTTTGCATATTTTGAAAAATGTTATTATTAATACAAACAAGATCAATGTGTATAAATATCAGTCAGATGTTTGGTTACCCTTCTGCCGCATTCAAATTCGAAAAAAAAAAAAACTAAAATTTTTGATTCGACCGATTTGAAATTTATTAATTCTAACATTTCGAATTGAGAAAAAGTCTGTAAAATTCAAAGAAAACTCAAACTCGAAAAATACATAGAACTAATTCAGAATATTAATTCCGAATACTAATTGAACAAATCAACCAAATTCAATTAAACTAAATACCTAGATTAGATAATCTAAACAAAACAAAAAACAATTTTTTTCTTCATGCACATGTCTACAAGCTGACCTCAATGCATTGTTTAATTGGGCAATTATGTAGCAAATGAGGATTAATGTGGATAAATGTAAAGTTATGCACTTGGGGGCTAAGAATATGTATGCATCATACATACTAGAGGGAGTACAACTGGGTGGAAATAGATTTGGGTGTTCTGGTAGATCATAAGCTTAATAATGGGTTGCAATGCCAAGTTGCAGTTTCCAAAGCAAGATCAATCCTTTATTGTATTAAGAGAGTCCACAGAGAGAGAGAGATCATTTTACCCCTGTAAAAATTATTAGTAGGACCTCATCTGGAATATGCAGTTCAGTTATGGGCACCAGTTCACAAAAAAGATATTGAAGCACTGGAGAAAGTGCAGAGAAGAGCAACCAAACTGATAAGAGGCATAGAGGAGCTCAGCTGTGAGCAAAGATTAGAGGAACTGAATTTATATTCTCTTGAGAAGAGGGGATTGGGGGGGGGGTAGGATCAACATGCATGAATGCAGAATTGGTCCATATACTGTAGTGAACCTGGTGTTAAGTTATTCACTTTAAGTTCATCACAGCAGACAAGGGGGCACTCTTTACATCTGGAAGAAAAAAGATTTAATCTACAAATACAGAAAAGCTTCTTCACAGTAAGAGCTGTGAAAATGTGGAATAGACTCTCTCAAGAGCTGGTTCTGTCCAGCTCAGTAGATTGCTTTAAAAAAGGCCTGGATTATTTCCTAAATGAACATAATATAACTGAATACTAACAATTATAGGTAAAGTTGATCCAGGGAATATCTAATTGCCTTTTGGGGATCAGCAAGGAATTTCTTCCCCTGCTGTAGCAAATTGGTTCATGCTTTGTTGGGTTTTT
Source organism: Pelophylax lessonae (assembly GCF_965119305.1). Classification (NCBI taxonomy): domain Eukaryota; kingdom Metazoa; phylum Chordata; class Amphibia; order Anura; family Ranidae; genus Pelophylax; species Pelophylax lessonae. Next base: position 211,803,107 of record NC_138776.1, on the reverse strand, counting down.
TGCCTTCCTCTGGCTCAACTGTGAGTACTATTATCTTTTGCATTCTGTCACTTGTTTAGAATTTTTGCGGCCTTGATTTCTATTTGACATATTTTGTTATATTCTTTGTAACATTTAAACAATAATAGTGTTCCTTCATTTTGTATTTTTAAATGCTTTTTTCTAATTATTTATAGCTTTTATATCTTTGGCCATGAGCTACATAGGTTTTATTTTTAGCCTTTTAAACATATTGCCCATGTGAATATATTTTTGCAGTGTGATCACATACAGACTTTTTGAAGAATTCCCATTTCTGTTCTGTGTTCATCAATGCCAATATTCCCTTCCAGTCTGAGACTTGGAGAGCAGCCCTCATCCTTGGAAAATTTGCTCTCTTAAGGTTAAGTGTTTTTATCATTCCAGTATGTGGATCATCAGCAAAGCTACTCTAACAGAGTAAGATAAGTAATTAATTCCTAAATAAATATATATATTTTTTTGCATTAGATCAAGAAGGAAAGCTTATTACATAAAAACAAACAAACAAATGTCATCAAATTCACAATCTCATACCTGAAACTGCAGTCAGATGTCCCAATTCTTCTTATTTCGGATACTCATGACATATATATATATATATATATATATACACACTTTGAAAACGCATCAGATCTCAGTGGGGAAAAATATGCTGGATATCCATACTGATATGGACTGGGTAATGTGTTAGGATTGAAAGGATGCCACGTCGTTTGATGGAAATTAAAATTATCAACCTACAGAGGGCTAAATTCAAAGACACACCGAAAATCAAAGTGAATAAATGATGCAGCAGGCTAGTCCATTTTGCTGAAATTTAATTGCAGCAACTCAAAATGCTACTCAGTAGTTTGTATGGCCCCCATGTGCTTGTATGCATGCCTGAAAACGTCGGGGCATGCTCCTAATGAGACGACGCATAGTGTCCTGGGGTATTTCCTCCCAGATCGGGACCAGGGCATCACTGAGCTCCTGATCAGACTGAGATGCAACCTAGGAGTGTCAGATGGACCAAAACATAATGTCCCAGAGGTGAGAGCAGCTTCACCCTGAGAACATTTGACAGATGTGAAAGGGTCTGGGGAAGCCATGGAGAATGTTATTCTGCCTTAACATCGTTCAGGATTACCGGTTTGGTGGTGGGTCAGTGATGGTCTGGGGAGGCATATCACTGGAGGGACGCACAGACTTCTACAGGCTAGACATTGACACCCTGACTGCCATTAGGTATTGGGATGAAATCCTTGGACCCATTGTCAGACCCTACTCTGGTGCAGTGGGTCCTGGTTTCCTCCTGGTGCATGACAATTCCGCCGGCCTCATGTGTTGAGAGTATGCAGCCAGTTCCTTGAGGATGAAGGAATTGATAGCATTAAATGGCCCCCACGCTCGCCTGACCTAAAACCAATAGAACACCTCTGGGACATTGTTTTGGTCCATCCAACGCCGCCAGGTTGCACCTCAGTCTGTTCAAGAGCTCAGTGATGCACTGGTCCAGATCTGGGAGGAAATACCCTAGGACACCATCCGTCATCTCGTTAGGAGCATACCCCAATACTGTCAGGCATGCATACAAGCAAGTGGGTCCATACAAACTACTGAGTAGCATTTGGAGTTGCTGCAATGAAATTTCAGCAAAATGGACTAGCCTGCTGCATCATTTTTTCACTTTGTTTTTTGGAATGTCTTTGAATTCAGCCTTCTGTAGGCTTATCATTTTCACTTCCTTCAAACAATGTGGCATCTTTTCGTTCCTAACACATTACACACGTATGCACACCACTACGCATGTGCAATCGCAATTGGGCCATTTTAACTTCTAGATATCAAGGATTTTAGCGTTTGATACGCCAATCGATGCTTGTATTTATGCTGAAAATTACTTCCTGGTTTTATCTGACGTAGACCTTCCCTTACTACTATGGCTGGTGAGTCGGTATACACTTAGGCATTTGTTGATCACTCTAACAGAGAGGTGTCACTGTGTTTACATCAGGATCTCCTACCTATCACAATAGGTGTGGGACTATTATCTTCACGGAATTTTGGACTTTTACATATGATTATTGGACAAGTTTTATTCTGGCGCAGATTTGTTTTTGATTCGTTCCTAACACATTATCCAGTCCATATCAGTATCAGCGCTTTCAAAGTGTTCTCTTAATTTTTTTGCGATTTTTTTCATGGCAAAGAACTCTCTGGGATCTGAAAAAAAGAATTGTTGCTCTACATAAAGGTGATTGCCAAGACCCTGAAACTGAGCTGCCGCATGGTGGCCAAGACCATACAGCGGTTTAACAGGACAGGTTCCACTCAGAACAGGCCTCACCCAGTGTTGCCAACCCCCCAGAGTGAAATTTATTGGCAGAACGTCCAAAATTTATGGAGAGCACCAATTTTTTACTGGCACTGTAAAACTGTACATAAAATAGCTGTTTTCAGTGCTAAACCGTGCAAATATGAGTAATTAAACTATAAACATGTAGATAGTGCTATTAGCAATGTGTTTAAGTTAAACAAAAGTCAGTGCCCACTTACATTATTGTATTCTCTCCCCCTTACATCAGTGAACCCCCCATCAGACTGGTCTGGCGGCGCTGTCACTGACCTCCCCTCAGGTGCACTGTGCAGGGCTCAGTCAGATGGATCTGGTCTCCACTCCGCAGGCCCCACACATCTAACTTCTCCCGTGACCCCCATCCCGGCGGTGCTCTCACTCTTGACTCCTCTCCAGACTCCCCTGCAAAGACTGCAGACATGATAAAAGAAAAGAGATGGTTAGAGACTGCAGACATTGAACAGGAGGTGGTCAGAGACTGCAGACATGGTACAGGAGGTGGTCAGAGACTGCGGACATGGTACAGGAGGTGGTCAGAGACTACGGACATGGTACAGGAGGTGGTCAGAGACTGCGGACATGGTACAGGAGGTGGTCAGAGACTGCGGACATGGTACAGGAGGTGGTCAGAGACTGCGGACATGGTAAAGGAGGGTGGTCAGAGGCTGCGGACATGGTACAGGAGGGTGGTCAGAGACTGCGGACATGGTACAGGGGGGTGATCAGAGACTGCGGACATGGTACAGGGGGGTGGTCAGAGACTGTGGACATGGTACAGGAGATGGTCAGAGCCTGCGTGGACATGAAAGTGCCCTCCTCACCCCCTCACAGTAGTTTCTTTCTCCCCACATCAGTGTCCTCCTCCTAAGTCCCTTTCACCTCTCCATAGCCATATCAGTGACATTACTGCAGAGTGAAGCTGTGACACTGCCTGTGAAGGGGGCACAGGAGCAGGACACTGCCAGCAGAGTTACCCAGTGCACCGTGAAAGAAATGTAACATCACTGTCTATGCCTGCTGGACCAAGAGTCAGCAGTAATTTACACCTTCCTGCTGACCGCTTTGTCCAACGAGGCCAAAACACTACCTTCCAAATGACGGTAGAGAGCCGGAATGGCCTTACGCAAAAAGAAATGCCTTTTTGGGACCTGCCACTGTGGTGCAGTACATTCCACAAATTTGCGAAAGGGAGCTGAGTCTACTAGATGAAAAGGCAGCAACTTTAATGCTAGCAATTTGGCCAAGCTAGCATTAAGACACTAGCATGTGAATGGCTGGGACAGTATTTATTTCTACAGTTCAAAAACTGGGGTAGTGAAATTTGCCTGGTGCTCAAATCAAGCGGTGGTGTACTGCTAGCAGATTTGGTGCAAGTCTCTGTGCCACTCATTGCTATACCATCATCCCTCTGAATGCTGGTATTTGAGAAGGCATGAGGTATAGTAGGGTTAGAGATCACAGATGAGTAGCAAGGTGATGTATGCTTGTTTTGATCTGGTGCCTCTTTCAGGTGCTGTTGCCAACGGACTACATGGCAGGTCGTCATATGCCTCGTCAAGCATGTGGTGCCCAAGCGACTGGTGTTCTGGCCGCGTTTGATCCGCTTTAGACAGAAGCTGCAAACAGCAATGCTGCGGTCTACCACACTAATGAACTTTTTGGAGTCCGCAGGGATTTTGCAGCACCCTGCACCTGTGGAGCTCTGTGCTGTGACACAATAGGTTGGCTACTGCTATAGCGGCCCATGGAGCGCATCCTGCCTCGTTGAATTTGTGCGTCCTCCTCATCCTCTCCCTTCTCCTTTATCCTATCAGGCACCTAAGTACAATCAGTGACCTCATCATCCCCTCCCTCCTCGTCACTGGAGCAAACTAGAGGTCCCCTGCTTTTAGCAGGGCATCCCACCTAGCGCAACTGCTCGCCATTGGCAGAGCTTTCATTATTACAGGTGTCAATCTTCTGCGCATGTGTGCCATTCAACACCCCACTGCTAGCTGGGCATTTTATGACTACTGAAGCCATCCTGGAACTTCTGGACACCACAGGATGCTCCTAATATCCACACGGCTGTCCTGCGTGAGACCCCAGTCACGACGTCTTCATACAAAATGGTACAAAACTTCATACAAAATGGTCCTTATAAGTGAGGAGGACAAAAAAGGAACGTGGCCTCTGGCTCAGCCTGAAAATTTATGAAAGTGGGATCCTATGGGGTATGAATCAGGGCAGGGCAACCCAAACATATTCTGCCATGAAAGTCTGTCAGGGAAAATATTTTAAGCAACAGACAGCATGGATTAGTGGAGATAAGTAAAACCTTAGACAAAGGAGTGGCTGTGGACATGGTATACTTTTGTTTTGCAAAAGCATTTGACAGAGTTCCCCACACACGGCTAAAGTATAAAGTTAAGTCTACAGGCTTGAAAAAATTAGTTTGTGAATGGATAGAAAACTGTCTAAAAGACCGTATTCAGAGAGTAGTGTTTAATGATTCGTACTCTGAATGATCTAGGATTGTTAATGGTGTACCCCAAAGTTCAATGTTGAGACCCTTACTTTTTAATATATTTATAAATGATATAGGGTCTTGGATTAAAAGTACCATTTCAGTCTTTGAAGGAGGTCTCCAATTTACCAGATGATAGACATGTGTGATTTGTTTCGATCCGAATAAATATTTGGACAAATTTCTCATTATTCGGAAATTCGGATATATCTGAATCCCAGAATTACAGTACAAATGAATTTTACCAAATTCTCTGAATAACGAAACGAAAACTAAATGAATTTCTGAAATTCAAATTGAAATTTGACATGAATTTTACATAAAATTCTATTTGAATTCGAAATGTAAACATTTGAAATCAAAGATTGTGTGTTATTTGTGTACCATTTCACAATAATGCTGTTTTTGTTAAGCCAAAGGTGATTTAAAAAGACATTGTAATCATTTGATGAAGATTCTTTTGTTCGTTCGCTTTGCAAGTGTAAAAATTATAAAAATAAACCAGTAAAATATATATATTTAAAAGCATTTGTACTTGACATTATTTTTTCTCAGATGGCTAAAACTTCAAAGTATTGTACATAGTAAAATGTTGAAAGTAAGATACTACTTTTATTAACCACTTTAGCCCTGGAAGGTTTTACCGAACAGGCCATTTTGTGCGATATGGCACGGTGTAATTTTAACTGTCAATTGCACGGTCGTGGGACACTGTACCCAGAAAAAATTGATATCCTTTTTTCCCAGAAATAGAGCTTTCTTTTGGTGGTATTTGATCACCTCTGAGGTTTTGATTTTTTGCACTATAAACAAAAGAAGAGCGTCAATTTTGAAAAAAAAAAAAAAAAACAGCCAATAAAGAAAAAAATAAAAATCTAATGTTTTCATCATTTTAGGCCAATATGTATTCTGCTACATATTTATGGTTAAAAAAATCTCCAATAAGTGTATATTTTGATAAAAGTTATCACGTCTACAAACTAAGGGATAGATTTATGGAATTTTTATTTATTTGTTTTGTTTACTAGTAATGGTGGTGATCAGCAACTTTTAGTGGGACTGCGACATTGTGGAGGACAGATCGGACACCTAACTGAAACTTTTGACATTTTTGAGGAGACCAGTGACATTACTATAGTAATCAGTGCTAAAAAATATGCACTGTTACTGTACTAATGACACTGGCAGGGAAGGGGTTAACACCAGTGATGATCAAAGGGTTAAGTGTGTCCCTAGGGGATGCTTTCTAATTGTGTGAGGGATGGACTCACTAGATAAACACAGAGATCCATGTTCCTAAATACCAGGAACACAGGATCCCTGTTCATCTGTGACACAACGGCTGTCTGCCTTGTTTACATTGGCACACCACCGTTCTGTCTCTCTGGGGAGCGATTGCGGGTGCCCGGCAGACATCACGTCCACCGGACACACTGATTGGCTCCTCCTCTGACCAGGTATGTCGTTATATGCAATAGAGCCAGCCTGCCGCACTATATGTACTGTGGCCAGTTGGCAAGTGGTAATTAGAACACTTTGCATATTTTGAAAAATGTTATTATTAATACAAACAAGATCAATGTGTATAAATATCAGTCAGATGTTTGGTTGCCCTTCTGCCGCATTAAAATTCGAAAAAAAAAAAACTAAAATTTTTGATTCGACCGATTTGAAATTTATTAATTCTAACATTTCGAATTGAGAAAAAGTCTGTAAAATTCAAAGAAAACTCAAACTCGAAAAATACATAGAACTAATTCAGAATATTAATTCCGAATACTAATTGAACAAATCAACCAAATTCAATTAAACTAAATACCTAGATTAGCTAATCTAAACAAAACAAAAAACAAATTTTTTCTTCATGCACATGTCTACAAGCTGACCTCAATGCATTGTTTAATTGGGCAATTATGTAGCAAATGAGGATTAATGTGGATAAATGTAAAGTTATGCACTTGGGGGCTAAGAATATGTATGCATCATACATACTAGAGGGAGTACAACTGGGTGGAAATAGATTTGGGTGTTCTGGTAGATCATAAGCTTAATAATGGGTTGCAATGCCAAGTTGCAGTTTCCAAAGCAAGATCAATCCTTTATTGTATTAAGAGAGTCCACAGAGAGAGAGAGATCATTTTACCCCTGTAAAAATTATTAGTAGGACCTCATCTGGAATATGCAGTTCAGTTATGGGCACCAGTTCACAAAAAAGATATTGAAGCACTGGAGAAAGTGCAGAGAAGAGCAACCAAACTGATAAGAGGCATAGAGGAGCTCAGCTGTGAGCAAAGATTAGAGGAACTGAATTTATATTCTCTTGAGAAGAGGGGATTGGGGGGGGGGGGGTAGGATCAACATGCATGAATGCAGAATTGGTCCATATACTGTAGTGAACCTGGTGTTAAGTTATTCACTTTAAGTTCATCACAGCGGACAAGGGGGCACTCTTTACATCTGGAAGAAAAAAGATTTAATCTACAAATACAGAAAAGCTTCTTCACAGTAAGAGCTGTGAAAATGTGGAATAGACTCTCTCAAGAGCTGGTTCTGTCCAGCTCAGTAGATTGCTTTAAAAAGGCCTGGATTATTTCCTAAATGAACATAATATAACTGAATACTAACAATTATAGGTAAAGTTGATCCAGGGAATATCTAATTGCCTTTTGGGGATCAGCAAGGAATTTCTTCCCCTGCTGTAGCAAATTGGTTCATGCTTTGTTGGGTTTTTTGCCTTCCTCTGGCTCAACTGTGAGTACTATTATCTTTTGCATTCTGTCATTTGTTTAGAATTTTTGCGGCCTTGATTTCCATTTGACATATTTTGTTATATTCTTTGTAACATTTAAACAATAATAGTGTTCCTTCATTTTGTATTTTTAAATGCTTTTTTCTAATTATTTATAGCTTTTATATCTTTGGCCATGAGCTACATAGGTTTTATTTTTAGCCTTTTAAACATATTGCCCATGTGAATATATTTTTGCAGTGTGATCACATACAGACTTTTTGAAGAATTCCCATTTCTGTTCTGTGTTCATCAATGCCAATATTCCCTTCCAGTCTGAGACTTGGAGAGCAGCCCTCATCCTTGGAAAATTTGCTCTCTTAAGGTTAAGTGTTTTTATCATTCCAGTATGTGGATCATCAGCAAAGCTACTCTAACAGAGTAAGATAAGTAATTAATTCCTAAATAAATATATATATTTTTTTGCATTAGATCAAGAAGGAAAGCTTATTACATAAAAACAAACAAACAAATGTCATCAAATTCACAATCTCATACCTGAAACTGCAGTCAGATGTCCCAATTCTTCTTATTTCGGATACTCATGACATATATATATATATATATATATACACACTTTGAAAACGCATCAGATCTCAGTGGGGAAAAATATGCTGGATATCCATACTGATATGGACTGGGTAATGTGTTAGGATTGAAAGGATGCCACGTCGTTTGATGGAAATTAAAATTATCAACCTACAGAGGGCTAAATTCAAAGACACACCGAAAATCAAAGTGAATAAATGATGCAGCAGGCTAGTCCATTTTGCTGAAATTTAATTGCAGCAACTCAAAATGCTACTCAGTAGTTTGTATGGCCCCCATGTGCTTGTATGCATGCCTGAAAACGTCGGGGCATGCTCCTAATGAGACGACGCATAGTGTCCTGGGGTATTTCCTCCCAGATCGGGACCAGGGCATCACTGAGCTCCTGATCAGACTGAGATGCAACCTAGGAGTGTCAGATGGACCAAAACATAATGTCCCAGAGGTGAGAGCAGCTTCACCCTGAGAACATTTGACAGATGTGAAAGGGTCTGGGGAAGCCATGGAGAATGTTATTCTGCCTTAACATCGTTCAGGATTACCGGTTTGGTGGTGGGTCAGTGATGGTCTGGGGAGGCATATCACTGGAGGGACGCACAGACTTCTACAGGCTAGACAATGACACCCTGACTGCCATTAGGTATTGGGATGAAATCCTTGGACCCATTGTCAGACCCTACTCTGGTGCAGTGGGTCCTGGTTTCCTCCTGGTGCATGACAATGCCCCGGCCTCATGTGTTGAGAGTATGCAGCCAGTTCCTTGAGGATGAAGGAATTGATAGCATTAAATGGCCCCCACGCTCGCCTGACCTAAAACCAATAGAACACCTCTGGGACATTGTTTCGGTCCATCCAACGCCGCCAGGTTGCACCTCAGTCTGTTCAAGAGCTCAGTGATGCACTGGTCCAGATCTGGGAGGAAATACCCTAGGACACCATCCGTCATCTCATTAGGAGCATACCCCAATACTGTCAGGCATGCATACAAGCAAGTGGGTCCATACAAACTACTGAGTAGCATTTGGAGTTGCTGCAATGAAATTTCAGCAAAATGGACTAGCCTGCTGCATCATTTTTTCACTTTGTTTTTTGAAATGTCTTTGAATTCAGCCTTCTGTAGGCTTATCATTTTCACTTCCTTCAAACAATGTGGCATCTTTTCGTTCCTAACACATTACACACGTATGCACACCACTACGCATGTGCAATCGCAATTGGGCCATTTTAACTTCTGGATATCAAGGATTTTAGCGTTTGATACGCCAATCGATGCTTGTATTTATGCTGAAAAATACTTCCTGGTTTTATCTGACGTAGACCTTCCCTTACTACTATGGCTGGTGAGTCGGTATACACTTAGGCATTTGTTGATCACTCTAACAGAGAGGTGTCACTGTGTTTACATCAGGATCTCCTACCTATCACAATAGGTGTGGGACTATTATCTTCACGGAATTTTGGACTTTTACATATGATTATTGGACAAGTTTTATTCTGGCGCAGATTTGTTTTTGATTCGTTCCTAACACATTATCCAGTCCATATCAGTATCAGCGCTTTCAAAGTGTTCTCTTAATTTTTTTGCGATTTTTTTCATGGCAAAGAACTCTCTGGGATCTGAAAAAAAGAATTGTTGCTCTACATAAAGGTGATTGCCAAGACCCTGAAACTGAGCTGCCGCATGGTGGCCAAGACCATACAGCGGTTTAACAGGACAGGTTCCACTCAGAACAGGCCTCACCCAGTGTTGCCAACCCCCCAGAGTGAAATTTACTGGCAGAACGTCCAAAATTTATGGAGAGCACGAATTTTTTACTGGCACTGTAAAACTGTACATAAAATAGCCGTTTTCAGTGCTAAACCGTGCAAATATGAATAATTAGACTATAAACATGTAGATAGTGCTATTAGCAATGTGTTTAAGTTAAACAAAAGTCAGTGCCCACTTACATTATTGTATTCTCTCCCCCTTACATCAGTGAACCCCCCATCAGACTGGTCTGACTGTGCAGGGCTCAGTCAGATGGATCTGGTCTCCACTCCGCAGGCCCCACACATCTAACTTCTCCCGTGACCCCCATCCCGGCGGTGCTCTCACTCTTGACTCCTCTCCAGACTCCCCTGCAAAGACTGCAGACATGATAAAAGAAAAGAGATGGTTAGAGACTGCAGACATTGAACAGGAGGTGGTCAGAGACTGCAGACATGGTACAGGAGGTGGTCAGAGACTGCGGACATGGTACAGGAGGTGGTCAGAGACTACGGACATGGTACAGGAGGTGGTCAGAGACTGCGGACATGGTACAGGAGGTGGTCAGAGACTGCGGACATGGTAAAGGAGGGTGGTCAGAGGCTGCGGACATGGTACAGGAGGGTGGTCAGAGACTGCGGACATGGTACAGGGGGGTGATCAGAGACTGCGGACATGGTACAGGGGGGTGGTCAGAGACTGTGGACATGGTACAGGAGATTGTCAGAGCCTGCGTGGACATGAAAGTGCCCTCCTCACCCCCTCACAGTAGTTTCTTTCTCCCCACATCAGTGTCCTCCTCCTAAGTCCCTTTCACCTCTCCATAGCCATATCAGTGACATTACTGCAGAGTGAAGCTGTGACACTGCCTGTGAAGGGGGCACAGGAGCAGGACACTGATGTCCTCTGCCCCCTGACTCATCTCTCTACTACTCCAGTCTGCTCTGCTAGCTGTCGGAGGCTCGGAGCCCCACTCACCAGTCCTCTTCTCTTCTGTATGCTCTGCGGGCGGCTGCCTCTGTTAGTCTGCTGCTCTGTCCACTCCACCATCTGTCCAGACTCCAGCTGCATTTTCTAGTACTCCACAGGGCCAGGCACAGTTCATCAGACTCCACTCCCACAGTCCAGTCCACTCCACACTGTCCCTAGCCGGCACCTGGCGGCCGGCCCGGCGGGAAAACTTAAATGACGGTGGGGGTGGAGGCGGGGGCGGGTGCAGGCGGGTTGTGGTACTAGTCTCGTCCGACGATCTGACACAGTGGCACCAGTGCGAGCAGTCTGAGTCTGTGACGGGTCGCTCGCTTTATCTTGGTTCTGGCTGGATGCAGGATTCGCCCCTTCTTGACAATCCTGTATGAAGAAATCATGCTCTGCAGGCCCGCCCCGCTCTAGTGCAGATTGGTGTCTATAATTACGGTAGCTCCGTCCATTGGGCATGTGTCAGTGTGCGGAGAGTCAGGGAAGGCTGTGATTGGCCAAGACGCGCAGCGCTGGGTGTGCGAGAGAGGGAGGGGGGAAGCCTCGGGGATCTCCGGAACTGCGTGTTTGCAAATGCGCAGTTCTAACCTTGCCGCCGCCACCGTAGATTTACTGCCACTTTTCTCCTGCTACGGGCATTTACGGGCAGGAGAAAAGTGCCCTTTTTTTACGGTCTGTCTGTAAATCTACGGGCGGTTGGCAACACTGGCCTCACCACGGTCGATCAAGGTCGATCAAAGAAGGTGAGTGCAATAGAGTGGGAAATAGATGTATGAGTGCTGCCAGCATTTCTGCAGAGGTTGAAAGGGTGTGGGGGGGTCAGCCTGTCAGTGCTCAAACCATATGTCACACACTGCATCAAATTGGTCTGCATGGCAGTCGTCTCAGAAGGAAGTCTCTTCTAAAGATGATGCACAACAAAGTCCGCAAACAGTTTGCTGAAGACAAGCAGACAAAGGACATGGATTAAATGAATCATGCCCTGTGGTCTGATGAGACCAAGATAAATTAATTTGGTTCAGATGGTGTCAAGCGTGTGTGGTGACAACCAGGTGAGGAGTACAAAGACAAGTGTGTCTTCCCTACAGTCAAGCATGGTGGTGGGAGTGTCATGGTCTGGGGCTGCATGAGTGCTGCCGACACTGGGGAGCTACAGTTCATTGAGGGAACCATAAATGCCAACATGTAGTGTGACATACTGAAGCAGAGCATGATCCCCTCCCTTCGGAGACTGGGCCACCGGGCAGTATTCCAACATGATAACAGCTCCAAACATACCTCCAAGATGACCAGTGTCTTGCTAAAGAATATGAGGGTAAAGGTGATGGACAGGCCAAGCATGTCTCCAGACCTAAACCCTATTGAGCATCTGTGGAGCATCCTCAAATGCAAGGTGGAGGAGCGCAAGGATGCAAAAATTCAAAATGAACGACGGATTCAAAAGATAGTAGGACAAACCCCAAAAAATTCTTCTAATATATTAATAGTAAAAAGGTTAGGTCTGAGCATTTAGGCCCTTTACAAAATGATCAGGAGTGGGTGACTGGGGACAAAGAGAAGGAAAATGTATTACAGCTCTGTGTATACAAAGGAGCTTGGGGGAGCTCATGACCATAATGAGGATGGTATTGACACAGCCCCAAATGATCCACAATGGCTCAAAAGTGATATGGTCTAGAAATATTTAGACAGAATAAGGGTGGATAAATCACCTGGACCAGATGGCATCCACCCACTCATCCTAAAAGAATTGAGCGCTGTAGTTTCAAAGCCTTTGTTTCTAATTGAGAGATATAATTTTGCCCCTGTACAAATCAATAGTAAGACCTCATCTGGAATATGCAGTTCAGTTTTGGGCACCCGCTCTTAAAAAGGATATTGGGGAACTGGAGAAAATGCAGAGAAGGGCAACCAAACTGATAAGAGGCATGGAGGAGCTCAGCTATGAGAAAAGATTAGAGGAACTGAATTTATTCTCTCTTGAGAAGAGGAGATTAGGGGGGATATGATTAACATGTATAAATACATAAGGGGTCCATATAGTGAACTTGGTGTTGAGTTGCTCACTTTAACCACTTGCCGACTGCCGCAGGACTATATACGGCGGCAGTCAGCCCCTCACAGGCAAAGTGACGTAGGGGTACGTCACTAAACTATGAGGCTCTAGGGAACGAGCGCGCGCCGCCGGAGGCGCGCTCCCACCCCCGTTCGTTTGCAGACCCCCCCCCCCGCGCGTGTGACCAGTGGACCCGATGTCCACCAGTCACTCGCGATCGTCGAGTTGAGAGGGAGAAAGGCAGGCAGCTAATGTAAACAAAGCCGCCTGTCATTCTCCCCAGTGTAAGAAGAGATCATTTGGTCCTGCTATGCAGGATCGTATTTCTCTGTTGTTACACAAACAGCCACATCCCTTCACAGTTAGAAGCATGCCCCTAGGGACACACTTAACCCCTCCTTCTCCAATAAAGTTAACCCCTTCCCTGCCGGTGTCATTTTTACAGTAACAGTGCATATTTTTTAGCACTGATTACTGTAGTAATGTCACTGGTACTCCCAAAAGTGTCAAAAATGTCAAACAAGGGTCCGATCTGTCCGCCGCAATGTCACAGTCCCGCAACAAAAAATTGCAAATTGCCGCCATTACTCGTTAAAAAAAAAATGACAAAAATCTTTCCCTTAGTTAGTAAACACAATAACTTTTGCGCAAACCAATCAAAATACGCTTATTGCGATTTTTTTTACCAAACATATGTAGCAGAAAACAAATTGGCCTAAAATGTTAAAAAATTTTGATTTTTACTTTTTTTTGGGGAATTTCATATAAAAAAAAAAGGGGAAAAATATTGTTATTTTTGCAAAATTGTCGCTCTTTTTTTGTTTATAGCGCATGATCAAAAAATCGCACAGGTGATTAAATACCACCAAAAGAAAGCTGTTTGTGGGAAAAAAAAGGATGTCAATTTCATTCGGGTACAACGTCGCACGACCGCGCAATTGTCCGTTAAAGTCACAGAGTGCCGAATCGCAAAATAGGCCCTGGTCAGGAAGGGGGTAAAATCTTCCGGGCCTTAAGTGGTTAAGGTTAACACAGAGGACAAGGGGGACTCTTTATGTCTAGAGGAAAACAAATTTAGTCTCCAAATACGGAAATGTGGAATAGACTCCCTCCAGAGGTGGTTCTGGCAAACTCACTAGATTGCTTTAAAAAAGGCCTGGATTCTTTCCTGGGTGTACTTAATATAAGTGGGAACTAATATAGGTATAGGTAAAGTTGATCCAGGAAATATCCGATTGCCTCTCGGGGGATCAGGAAGGAATTTTTTTCCCCTGCTGTAGCAAATTGGATCATGCTTTGCTAAGGTTTTTTCGCCTTCCTCTGGATCAACTGCAGGTATAGGATTGTGTATATGGGATTGTATGGTTGGGTTTTCATTACTGTTTTTTTTTTTTCTTTATTGGTTGAGCCAGATGGTCTTTTTTCAACCTGACTAACTATGTAACTATGTAAGGTTTTTAACATCCACCAGGAGTGGAAGAGGACTCCAGTGGCAACTTGTGAAGCTCTGGTGAACTCCATGCACAAGAGGGTTAAGGCAGTGCTGGGAAAATAATGGTGGCCACACAAAATATTGACACTTTGGGCCCAATTTGGACATTTTCACTTAGAAGTGTACTCACTGTTGTTGCCAGCGGTTTAGACATTAATTGCTGTGTGTTGAGTTATTTTGAGGGGACAGCAAATTTACACTGTTATACAAGCTGTACACTCACTACTTTACATTGTAGCAAAATGTAATTTCTATAGTGTTGTCACATGAAAAGATATAATAAAATACTTACAAAAATGTGAGTGGTGTACTCACTGTTGTGAGATACTGTACGTGTGTATATACTGTATATATATACATATACACTGCTCAAGAACATTAAGAGGACACTTTGAAAACGCAGCAGATCTTAATGGGGAAAATCTCATGCTGGATAAATACAAACAAATACCCCCCAAATTACCCTTTTTTTGGAAAGTAGACAGTCCAATGTAATTTGATGAGTTCTTTGAAGTTGTAATGAAGAAATGCAATGCATTTTTTTCACTATTTTTTGTTTTCATACTATTACCAGAGCAGTAAAGCGTCATTGTAGGTCTGGTGTGGTAATGATAAGGGAGACTGACTGGCGACAGTATGGGAAAAAAAATGTAATAGTTTTTTTTTCAATTTTTTTCAACTTTTTGTTTTTCACATACTGTTACCACAGCAGTGCAGTGTTACCATGATGATCACTGTTATAGACAATTGTTTTTATGAAAAGCATTGATTCATTGGCATTGTGTGCTTTTGTGATAGCTGTTAATTTGCCACAGCCATCACATGGTACAGATGCGCTATGCTTGGCTCTGTCTGTACCATGTGATCACTGTGACCAATCACAGAGATCCTCATAATAGTACACAGTGAATGGCTATGAATAAAAGCCATTCGTGTGTACAAATGTCACGTGATCAATCACTGTGGACACAGTGGGTGATGCATCGCACTGCATTGTGGCCCCTAGGGTGCCGTCCTCCTGGAATAGGGCTGAACTCCAAAAATAAAAAACAACATTTCTTTCACACCTGATCCTATTAATGTCTGTATACTGTATACACATTTACAGTATATACGTACAGATGTAAATATATAAAGAAATGGGGGGAAAATAGTGGTGTTTTTTTTTAATTCTCAGAATTCAGCTTTAACACTTTTGTGTTATTGTTTCTTCTTGACTGTTCAATGGCTTTGCATTTATGGAATTTACAGGGCCTTCTTCTGGAGCATGGAACTGTATACCATATCGTAGCATCTAATTCAATGTTATCTGCCAAAAAAATGTTGTTCCTTTTCTATTTTTACTGTGAAAAGAAACATGTTATTTAACGTCAAATGGAACTGAAATAGTTCATTATTTTGCTGTATGACGATTTAGCACAAGGACATATATAGGGTTTAATTGAATGTACAGATTTTATTACAAAAACATGTAAAACAAGCAAATGAGAAACACTGCATACGGCTCACTCACAATGCAGAAAACCAGTAAACTTCAATGCTGCTCTGCAAATGTGTTTCTTCATAAACCTTGGTCATTAAAAATCTCCATCTGTTCGGCTTCCTTTAGATCTCTTGGACAGGCTTTTCCCATTAGGATCGTAACATCCACTTCACACCTGCATCTGAACCAATACGACTGTCTGATATTACTGCTCTGCAGTCCCTCTGCACCATGCTAAGGATGTGCTGATCTACACATGCATACTTTAAAATATGTTTATGTGCCTCCAACTTAATGACTGTGGGTTGCTGAAGAAAAGCCTCTCTGGATACCATAATAATCCATTCCATTCACAGATGGGGGTGCAGATTCTATTCTATGCTCTTCTGGAGCAAAAGAAAGTGTAACATTCATCTTCTTTTTATTAACAAGAAGCCTTTCTTTAAACTGAATCTGTGCTTTGCCTATGCAGAATATGCAGACATTGTAATTGATTCTTGCCTCTTGCCCCTCACAACAAAAACCTATAGAGAGAGAAATCTGCACAATACCTTGTTGCAACCATGTGTGTTGTAGAACTCACATTTAGACTATCAGAGCTTCGACACTATTCTTAGGAATCTGAGTTTTTTTTTTTTTAATCTCCCATCCCAAAAAAAAAACTTACTTTATTCCAAAAAATGTACATACTTTTATTAGTATAGTAGGGAACCTACATGCCTTAGGCCTTCTTATTATGCTGAAAAACCATAAACGTGATGTGCCAGGCAACTATCTTTTGTGACAATACGAAGGCATGACAAGCCTCAAACTGTGTGGAGCAAATGGGAGAGTCATGCTCTACACAGAGCTACCTTCATTTCTCCAAAACGTTCAACTCAAAACAGAAAAGGATAGATTGTGGTCAGTGGTTGGCATTCAGAAAAAGTTACGCATTTACAAAAACCCCCACTAGAATGCAATTCTGCTTTGGAGACAAAGCAGAGAAAGTTAGATGGCATGCAGAAAGCTTATCAAATCCCTAGAATCCCCAAAAGACTTCAAATAGTCCCTGTCCAAAAATGGCCAGGTTATAAACAGTCTGCAAAAAATGCCCAAGGATACTAATCTGTGAGCCTGGTTTTATTTGAACTGCAATTACATTTTTTTTTAATTTCAAGCTCTCAACTTATTCATGTTCCATAATTCTGGTTGTAATAGAGATACCTTCATGGCAAGTTTTTGCACTAACGTACGGTATAAGAAAACAACAAACACTTAAGATATCAAACATACCTATTATAAAATTCAGAAGGCAAAAGTACACATTATACCTTATATAAAATATACAGTATGCACCTAATTTATATTATATTTAATCATTAGCAAATTCTAATTTAATTCTGTATAATATTAATTTGGTTTTTGGAATTTGAAACCCTGTCATTTGGAAATATAAATATAAATAGGAAGGTTAGCATTAAGGATGTGTTTGCCAAGCATCATAAAATACTCTCAAGTCCCTTCATTACACCCCTTAGAGCCTTTTCTGACACTAATCTTCTTGTGCCTCCCATTGCAGCGCTGCTGGCTTCTACTCCTCTTTCTCCCACCGGCTGTGCTGCAGGGGTATCAGTTCTAGTATTTGAGCGATTACACCCCCTTCTGTCGAGGACCCCTGTGTGCCCCCTTCCACCTGCTGTCCAGGCCCCTATGTGTGCCCCTTTCACCCTCAGTGCTGCTGGCTTTTCTACTCTCTTCTACTCTCCCACTGACAGCTGGTGAGTGTACACAGGGGGGTTATTTCAGGATGGAGAGCGAGGGAAGGAGGTGGTAAATACATCATATTTACTGGTCCCTTCCTTTTTCCTGAATTAACCCAATGAGTGATCACTACAGATTGCAGGAGGATCAGTTCTAGTATTTGAGAGCTTACACCCCCTGCTGTCCAGGACCCCTGTGTGCCCCTTTCCACCTGCTGTCCAGGCCCCTACGTGTGCCCCTTACCCCCTATGTGTACACTGGGGGGTTATTTCATCATGGAATGCGAGGGAAGGGGGTGGTAAATACATCATATTTATCGGCCCCTTCCTTTCCTGAATGAGCCCAGTAAGTGATCACTACAGATTGCTCCTGTGTCCATCCCTTACCGAAGCATTGTAAACTGTATTTACTACGCTTCTATTTATGAATGAACAGGAAGCCGCTTAGTGCTTCCTATTCATTTATTTGTGCAGCTGAGACTGCAGAGAAAGGGACTGTTGAATATAGATCTTTAGTCCCTTTCTCAGTCTCAAATGTGAGACATCACAGTTTGTTTAGATCCCTGATTCAGTTCACAAAAGCCCCCCCCCCCCCCCCAAAAAAAAAAAAAAAAAAAAAAAACAGAGCCGTTAAAAAATAATAATAATTAATAACAAATACAATTCTAAAAAAAGTACAAAAATATACCATTCTAAAAAAAAAAAAATTAAAAAGGCTTGTTCACATGTGCTTTGCTTTTTGAAGAGCAGTCAGCATTTGACAGCCATTGGAGGACTCCTAATTTCTGTCATGGCTGTGAAGGATAGCATCATGGATGTGGCATGTGTACAACCCCAGCCATTGCCTCTGTTGCTAAAAGGAGTAGTGGGCAGTAAAAGCACAGCTCAACCATGGGGTCTTTACTGCCTCCCAACCTCATGTGTTAATGAGCCTTAAGGAGGCCATGTGAATGAGTGGATTTTTCATGTGGCTGGAGACACCTGTAACTCTAAGGGGGAGCAGAGGCTGTACACAAACAGCCACAGGTTCTAATTTGGTAGATGTAAAGGAGTGGGTGAGTGGCCTTGAACGCACACTGTCTTTGTTCGGGGTCATACATCTTCACCCACATGCCTGTGAAATTAGTGTTTGTACAGCTGCTGCATCCCCATAGGGTAGCCTATGCCTGTCTGCCCACAGCAGGTGGCTCCAGCCACATAAACAAACTGCATCAACCCTGCCTGTCAAAATACGGTTTATATTGTTATTCATATTTGAATATAACCAGATTTTTGCATAATGCATAATATATATATATATATATATATACACATACACACACACATATATATATATATATATATACAGTGGGTACGGAAAGTATTCAGACCCCCTTAAATTTTTCACTCTTTGTTATATTGCAGCCATTTGCTAAAATCATTTAGGTTCATTCTTCTTCCTCATGAATGTACACATAGCACCCCATACTGACAGAAAACCACAGAATTTTTGACATTGTTGCAGATTTATTAAAAAAGAAAAACTGAAATATCACATGGTCCTAAGTATTCAGACCCTTTGCTCAGTATTTAGTAGAAGCCCCCTTTTGATCTAATACAGCCAGGAGTCTTTTTGGGAAAGATGCAACAAGTCTTTCACACCTGGATTTGGGGATCCTCTGCCATTCCTCCTTGCAGATCCTCTCCAGTTCTGTCAGGTTGGATGGTAAACGTTGGTGGACAGCCATTTTTAGGTCTCTCCAGAGATGCTCAATTGGGTTTAAGTCAGGGCTCTGGCTGGGCCATTCAAGAACAGTCACGGAGTTGTTGTGAAGCCACTCCTTCGTTATTTTAGCTGTGTGCTTAGGGTCATTGTCTTGTTGGAAGGTAAACCTTCGGCCCAGTCTGAGGTCCAGAGCACTCTGGAGAAGGTTTTTGTCCAGGATATCCCTGTACTTGGCCGCATTCATCTTTCCCTCGATTGCAACCAGTCGTCCTGTCCCTGCAGCTGAAAAACACCCCCACAGCATGATGCTGCCACCACCATGCTTCACTGTTGGGACTGTATTGGACAGGTGATGAGCAGTGCCTGGTTTTCTCCACACATACCGCTTAGAATTAAGGCCAAAAAGTTCTATTTTGGTCTTATCAGACCAGAGAATCTTATTTCTCACCATCTTGGAGTCCTTCAGGTGTTTTTTAGCAAACTCCATGCGGGCTTTCATGTGTCTTACACTGAGGAGAGGCTTCCGTCGGGCCACTCTGCCATAAAGCCCCGACTGGTGGAGGGCTGCAGTGATGGTTGACTTTCTACAACTTTCTCTCATCTCCTGACTGCATCTCTGGAGCTCAGCCACAGTGATCTTTGGGTTCTTCTTTACCTCTCTCACCAAGGCTCTTCTCCCCCGATAGCTCAGTTTGGCCGGACGGCCAGCTCTAGGAAGGGTTCTGGTCGTCCCAAACGTCTTCCATTTGAGGATTATGGAGGCCACTGTGCTCTTAGGAACCTTAAGTGCAGCAGAAATCTTTTTGTAACCTTGGCCAGATCTGTGCCTTGCCACAATTCTGTCTCTGAGCTCTTCAGGCAGTTCCTTTGACCTCATGATTCTCATTTGCTCTGACATGCATTGTGATCTGGAAGGTCTTATATAGACAGGTGTGTGGCTTTCCTAATCAAGTCCAATCAGTATAATCAATTACAGCTGGACTCAAATGAAGGTGTAGAACCATCTCAAGGATGATCAGAAGAAATGGAAAGCACCTGAGTTAAATATATGAGTGTCACAGCAAAGGGTCTGAATACTTAGGACCATTTGATATCTCAGTTTTTCTTTTTTGATAAATCTGCAAAACAATGTCAACAATTCTGTGTTTTTCTGTCAGTATGGGGTGCTATGTGTACATTCATGAGGAAGAAGAATGAACCTAAATGATTTTAGCAAATGGCTGCAATATAACAAAGAGTGAAAAATTTAAGGGGGTCTGAATACTTTCCGTACCCACTGTATATATATACATATATATATATATATATATATATATATATATATATACACATATATATATATATATATATATATATATATAAACATGGTGCTAAAGGTTATTCACTAAAATAGGAGCTAAGCTTATTCCTAAAGAAGACATCAGAAATCATTTTCATGTATGCAAATGTGAAAACACTTACAAGATATGTAATGACACAGAATCATTTTAAATTGTTGAGAAGATGGCATTATTATTTCTAGTAAAATTACTGCATTTAGCGCCGGTTCTCATTACCGCGACGCTACTTCCCGGGGCGACCTCCGAGATCGCGGTGCGAGCAGCGCGCCGCGACCTCGGAGCGGCCGCCACGGACTTCATAACATTGAAGTCTATGGCGGTCGCCTCCTGGTCGCCCCAAAGAAGCTCGGACCCTTTTTCTAGGTCGGAGTGACTTGTGTCACTCCTATTAGAACAGGTCCGCAGCTTCCCTATGGGAGGCGACCTGCGGCGACCTGTGAGGCGACCAGGTCGCCTCACAGGTAGCCCTAGTGTGAACCGAGCCTAAGAGTAAAAAAAAAAATAAAAAAAAATGCATATATTAAATCATTAAAAAAAAAAAACAAACAAACCTATAAACAAGATCATAGCTGTTAGTTGAACTACTTACACTACACATTACATAAGGCCTCATGCACACTGGTCTATTCTAAACACTGTTTTTCCTGACAGAAGAAAATCAGCTTTAAAAACTCACTTAAGCTGAATTTTTTAACCCAGTTTAGGCAAATTTACCAGAGTTTAGCAGCATTTGGTGCTTTGGCATTTATTTCATTGGTAAGAATTACATTTTTTTCTGGCCATTGAAATGATTAAATACTGAGTTGGGTGTTTTTTGTAGTCAAAATTCCCTCTCCTTTTAGGGTGCCCTCTAAATGTCTCTGCTGCTAAACTGCTGTAAACATCTGTGGGTGCATAAGATATCATAAAGGGGAGTACAGGGGCAGGAAACTATGATCAAATGTAATTGTGCGCTACCCTTGAAGAAACGAACTGTAATAACCTAATACAAGCTGCTGCTACCACCTAAATGTGTTCCAACATAAACAAGATAAATGAATAAATAAAATGTGATAGCGCTGCTAAAAAAAGGAATTGCTTGATGAAAAAAGCAGTGTTATAAACATACAATATGTAACATAAAGTTTAAATGATGTGCAGTATAAAATGAGAATCTAATAAAGTGCAACAATAGTGCAGAGACTGTGTCTCTGATTATAAATAAAGTGCAAGTGAGACAATAAAAAAGTGTAGAGACAAATAAACAAACATTCCAAAAATGTCAATGTGCAATAAATAAAAGTCCAAAAAAGTCTCTATAAGAAGTGCAGTCTGTGAATCATTACATGTGTATTCACTCCTTAAATTTTGTGCTGCAATCGCCAGGTGAAGTGTCTGCTCACCTCCATATTTAACCCCCTAGGGGTCTAAAGCAGTTTGAAGGCACATAAATATTGCTCAAAAACGTCAAACCTGCCCACCGTTTGGTACCTCTACGCGTTACGACATATCCATCAAGGCTTCCACTGGAGGAAAAAAAAGCCATGATGGATATGGCGTAACGCGTAGAGATACGAAGCAGTGGGCAGGTTTGACGTTTTTGATGTGACCTCCTTGGAATTGTGATTGTGAAGCTGTTTTTTAATTTATTAAATGTGAGTTCTGTTGGATTCTGTCTTTTTGCTTCCTGAACGTGTGGGTACTGCACCATTGGAGATTGCCTTTTTTTTCATATGTGCTAATTTTGGAGTAAAGCCCCGTACACAGGTAGCGATTGTCGGCCGAACGATCGGCCGTCTTTTGTCTGGTGCTGTCCTGTCGGTTGAAAAGTGCTAAAGACTGCACACGAATTTTGTCGGCCAACAACAGCCGACTGCAGAAGTGTCATGTGATGGTTAACTTTCCGTGTGTTTTTTCTTCTCTGAGCATGCCCAGTCTTGCTCATCTGCTGTTTGTCGGCCGAATTCTGTACTGACTGAGGAACAATCGGCCATTCTGGTGTTGGCCAACAAAAATTTTAAAGCCTGCACACCAGATTCTGTTAGGCCGAAAAGTCGCAGTCGGTTGTCGGAAGCATCATACTAACAAGCGGACAATCGGCCGATCGGACGTTGGCCGAATATTTACGGCTGACAATCGCTACGTGTGTACGGGCCTTAACACAAAGTACAGTGGAGTGATCTACTGAGCTGAAAGCAATATGTATCTGCCTTCAAACTGCTTTTGAATTTGCTTTGACCACAGCTCTGTTTGCCTATACACATTTTTAATAACTTTCCAGTATTTCTTGTTTTGTGGTTTTTGAATGGCTCACAAATCAAAGATATTCATGATTTTTATAGTAAATCTGAGACAGTGACAGGTGAAAAAAAAACTATTTCCATAATGATGAACACCTTAATTTATTTTGAATACATCAGTCAAATATTGCAAATTAGACGTGTGGTCCACAAGAGTTTTTCTGACATATGGCATTAGCATTGAATACATACTAGGTTTGATGGTGACTAGCTGGGAAAAATCTTTTGTAATGGCTGCTCAACTACAAACTGATTTACACTTCAGTTGAACTTATCCTCAAAAGACAGAGTGACATTTTCCTGTGTGTATACCTGAAGCCATCACAGTCTCTTTGCTGTGGGGAACAGTTTTATATTTCAGTGTAGCCCTCAAACAAATAACCTTTATCAATGAAACTATTGAAAGACCTTCTGTAACAGTGTCATCCTCCAAGATCAGATGGTGCTTTCTTTTTCTTTATCGAAAGCATGTTCTTAGAGATGTTGAAGTCTGAGTATTGGTCAAAGCTCTCTGGTAGTTGTGCAAAGGTAACACTTCTTGTTCATTTGTGCTTAATGTGACCCTGTTGCTGCCCCTAATTATCAGGCCATTTTTTGCAATTTGGCACTGCATGATTTTAACTGGTAATTGCGCAGTCATGCAATGCTGTGCTCAAACCAAATTTATGTCCTTTTTTCCCCACAAATAGAGCTACTTTTAGTGGTATTTGATCACCTCTGTGGTTTTTACTTTTTTGCTATATAAACGAAAAAAGACCAAAAATGTTGAGAAAAAAATAGCATTTTCAACTTTTTCTTATAAAAAAATATCCAATAAACGACATTTTTGTGATACATTCAGGCCAAAATGGATTTAGCTACATGTTTTGATAAAAAAATCTCAATAAGCGTATATTTATTGGTTTGCGCAAAAGTTATAGCATTTACAAACTATGGTGGATATACTGGAATTTACACAGCTTTTACTTTCTGACTGCCTATCTCATTTCATAGACACCCCAAGGAATTTCCTGAGGGGCATTTTGAGCCCATTGCATATTTAATTTTTTTGAAAAATGTGTGTGAAAAATGAAAAAAAAAAAATTATATATTGCTCATGCATGCCATGGGTATAGGTGGAATTACACCCCAAAATACATTCTGCTGCTTCTCCTGAGTATGGGGATATCCCATGTGTGAGACTTTTTGGCAGTCTAGCCACGTACAGGATCCTGAAAACCAATCACTGCCTTCAGGCTTACAAGGGCGTAAATTGTTGTTTTGTTACTCCTCACTACCTATCACAGTTTTGGAGGCTGTGAAATGGCAAGATAGCACAACCCCCCTCCCAAATGACACCTTTTTCGAAAGTAGACACCCAAAGCTATTTGCTGAGAGGCATGATGAGTCCATGGAATACTTTATATTTTGCCACAAGTTTTGGGATATTGACAAAAAATGTTTTTGTTGAGAGGCATGTTGAGTATTTTGCAGACCCTGCTTTTTGTCAAGTTTTGAAAATTGAAAAAAGAAAAAAAAAAGAAAAATTCTCTTTTTTCTTTCTTTTTTTTTCCAAAACAAATGAGAGCTGCAAAATACTCACCATGCCTCTTAGCAAATACCTTGGGGTGTCTACTTTCTGAAAAGGGATAATTTGGAGGGGTTTTGTGCTATCTTGGCATTTCATGGCCTCCAAAACTGTGATAGGTAGTAAAGAGTGAAATCAACAATTTACACCCTTAGAAAGCCTGAAGGTGGTGATTGGTTTTCGGGGTCCTGTACGCAGCTAGACTGCCTAAAAGTCTCACACATGGGGTATCCCCACACTCAGGAGAAGCAGCAGAGTGGGGTGTAATTTCACATTGTTGAACAATACACATTTAAATTACAACTTTGTGTAAGAAAAAAATAATAATTTTTGTAATTTTCCCAAAAAATGTGGCAAAATATAAAATATTCCATTAACTCAGCATGCCTCTCAACAAATAGCTTGGAGTGTCTACTTTCTAAAATTTTCTCCAATCTCACCAAATGGTTGGAGAAAAAATTACTTTTGTTTTGGTATATTAAAACATTTGAAGACTACATCAGGGATGACCTAAACCAACTGGGACTCCGGATCCAAATCTTCCCCTCCTTTGAGAACATTGATCCTGTGTTCAAGGAAGCATGGAGAGATAATCTTAACTCCTGCTCTACCAAAATGATGGCTCTTCTTATAGAGGAGTATCCTAAACTTTTGGTCAAAGTATGTACAATTTAAGTTGGGTTTTGCTCATGTAAAATCATCTGTATCTGATAATTCATCTTTTTCTCTTTCTTCTTCTTACTCAAAACAGTCCAAACGCACAAGATGCCCAGAAACACAGAAATGCACAGAAATGCGGAAAGGGTTCCTACCAACTCCCCAAAAAAAGTCTCACTGTACATCATTCTAATATCCCTCCTGACACTGTAGGAGACCTCTATATCTGCACGAGTGGAAGTATCTCGTCCTATCTCTCTGTTGTCTATGGTTAATGGGTCTACTTCCTCACCGTCTTTACCTTCACAAAAGATTCCCAAAATATTTTTACCCAAGAATCAGGGGAATGTGGGTCCCCACCAATCCCACACACAGTCACATGCCAAACAAACCTGCACAATTAAACGTTGTCAATTTGTCATCTCACATATTCACGGAGGACAAAATAAATGTATTGTCTAAAGGGCTCATTTTTAAAAAACTGAAAGTTGAAAGGATTAAAAGAGGTGGATGGAAGCCAGCCAGCCCCCAGTTTGATGTACTCACCCTCCAGTCTGCCACCAACCAAGTAGACCTGTCTCTGATATAAATAAAGAACAGGGGTTTAGTTGACACGCATTTGCAAACGCATGTGTAAGCTGCAGGGCCACTACACGGCACCATGTGTGACCTGTAGTCCTAACACTTTCTATTTTAAGTATCTCCCCAATGGAAGCACATGGCTGCTAATGGATGAATGGGAGACAGGTGTAAGGGAGGCAGCCTAATCCTCCCCTAGCCTGCTCCCATCCATGACTGGTCTAATATATCAAAAATGTAATAGCGATGTTGTAGCGATGGTACAAACTGGAAAGAAGCAGCTGAGAAGCATACACCTCCATCCCCTTGGCGGATGCAGTATAAAACACAGATTGGGACTTTATATGATGCATTAGCCTGTAAAGCGCAGTGCCTCCATCCCTAATTTCATAAAATATTTGGGACTTTAAGTGAGACACAAGCAGGTCATACTATTGGTCTCCATCCCTGTATATGAAAAACTGAGGTCAAAATATACATTTTTCATGTAACCAGGGATGGAGGAGCCTTGCCTACAGGCTGGTGCCTCACTTAAAGTCCCACCGTGCGATTTTCGTGCATTTTTTTGGTGGATGCAGTCTGATTTGACCTCAGTTTTGGACAAATACATCCGGGAATTCTATTTATTGGTTGATAAGGCCTATTATGACAATGTTATTACAAAACAAATGTTGGAGTATATCAGAACTAGTTTTCTCAAGGTACCTACATTTTACTCTTTACCAAAAATACACAAAAACACCATAAACCCTCCGGGAAGACCCTTCATTTCTGGTAGAGGAGCTATTACTGAAAACCTTAGTCCAGTGGTAGATGAGCCCCTCAGACCATTTGTCACCAGTTTACCATCCTATATTAGGGATACGATTCATCTGTTGCAGGTATTGGAGGGCATCCATGTTCTGGTGGCATTATTCTGGCCACCATATGTGGAGGCCTTATACAGCTCGATACCCCACGACAAGGGGAAAGCTTGCATCCAACTGTTCCTATTCCAGACTAGTCATCAAGATCAATCCTTCAATTAATTAATTATTTTGTCATTAGAATTCATTCTTTATCCACTTGCCACCTGCCCTATAGCGGATTGATGGTGGCAAAGTGCTTGTATTATCCTGACTGGCCATCATATGATGTCCAGCAGGATAATGCGCTCTGCGTTCCCCTGGGGGGCGCGCAGAGCGATGATAGGTGCTGCAGTGTGTCACTCTGACACACCGCATCTCCGGTCTTGGTAAAGAGCCTACTGACGTCCAATCACAGCTGGTCACATAGTAAATAGGAAGAGGCATTGATCGACTTTCCTCATTTCGTGCCTGACAGGCACAAGTAGAGGAGAGCCAATCTGCGGCTCTCCTGGCCGGGTGGGGGTTTGTGCTGGTAATCAGCACATTGATTACCAGTGCAGACCCTTGGGGGAGTGCCACTAGAGCCACCAGGGATGCCCACCAGTGACCACCAAGGATGCCCACCCATGGCCACCAGGGATGGCAATCAGGGCTCAGGGAGCCTGCCAATGCCCTACCTATCAGTGCTGCCCACCATTGCCATCTATCAGTGCTGCCCACCAGTGCCCATCATTGCCATCTATCAGTGCCACCCACCAGTGCCCATTATTGCCCACCAGTGCTGCCTATCAGTGCCCATCAGTGCCGCCCCTCAGTGCCTCCTCTCAGTGCCCATCAGTGCCCGTCAGTGCCAGCTATCAGTGCCCACCCATGCTGCATATCAGTGCTAAATACCAGTGCCACATATTAGTGCCCATCAGTGCTGCATATTAGTGCCACCCCATCAGTGCCACCCCATCAGTGCCTGTCAGTGCAGCCTCATTGGCGCTCATCAGTGCAGGAAAAAAATGTATCTATTTACAAAATTGTATAACATAAACAAAAAAAAACTTTTTTTTTAAAAAAAACCTTTTCAGTCTTTTTTTAAAAAAGAAAAAAACTTGCGATGATCAAATACCACCAAAGAAAGCTCTTTTTGTGGGGAAAAATTACATCATTTTGGTTTAGGTACAGTGTAGAATGACCGCGCAATTGTCATTCAAAATGTAATAGCGCTAAAAGCTGAAAATTGGCCTGGGCAGGAAGGGGGTGTAACTGCCATGTACTGAAGGGGTTAAAATAATGTATTTACCTTCAACAACACCCATTTCCTCCAGGTGCAGGGAGTGTCTATGGGGACCTGTTGTGCCCCAGAATATGCAAACCTGTTCCTGGGGGAATGGGAGCGCTCTCTTTTTCAAGAAGATCAATAGATGATATTTTTCTATTATGGGATGGCCCTGAGGACCTTCTCGACACATGGCTCAACACCATGAATCATAATACCTTCAATCTTGGATTCACTATTATTATTATTATTATACAGGATTTATATAGCGCCAACAGTTTGCGCAGTGCTTTACAGTGTGGGGAAGGCAATACAGTTACAGTACAATTCAATACAGGAGGAATCAGAGGTCCCTGCTCGTTAGAGCTTACAATCTAGAAGGGAGGGTCAAGTGAAACAAAATGCAGTAACCGGGGGGGATGGTCAGATGGATAAAATGGAGGTAGAGTTGTTAGGTGTGGTTAGGATAGGCTTCACTGAAGAGGAAGGTTTTCAGAGATCATCTAAAAGCTAATAGAGTAGGAGATAATCGGACAGATAAGGGTAAGGAGT
The DNA here is from genome assembly GCF_965119305.1 of Pelophylax lessonae. NCBI lineage: Eukaryota > Metazoa > Chordata > Amphibia > Anura > Ranidae > Pelophylax > Pelophylax lessonae. The sequence goes on along the minus strand of NC_138776.1, from coordinate 211,774,610 downwards.
TCCATAGGATTGGAGAGGCTCTGGCAAAGTCCTGGAGGCGAGCATGGGAGGAGGTGACAAGGGAGCTAGAGAGCAGGATGTTTTGAGAGGAACGAAGAGAGCAATTAGGTTGGTATTTTTTTAGACTAGGCTAGTGATGTAGTTGGGGGCTGGCTTTGTAAGATGTTGTTAGTATTTTGAATTTGAATCATTGAGTGAGCGGAAGCCAGTGGAGGGCTTGACAGAGAGGAGCATTCACTATGTCTTTCTGTGAGTCTAACGTCACTTTCCTTGATGTCACCTTTTTAAAATTGATGAGGACATACTATCATGTGAATTATATCACAAACCCACAGCGGGCAATAATATTCTACATGCTACTGCCAAGGTCCTGCACTTTGGCACTACCCAGCACTTCTTCACTTCCCCTTTCCCCACTCTGTTTTTCTTTGTTGTGTGTGTCACGTTTGTCCCTTTTTGGTTGTCACTTGCACGATGAGTATGGCGTAGGTCCTCGGGCCTGCCCTGAAAGTCTTGGGAGGGGGTGGATATGGCCTTCTGGCGTAGTTCGCCCTCTCTCATGGGGTCTACCTTCAGGGGAGCCCCACCTAGTACTTGGGGTGGGCTGTTTCGGCAGTCCCCCTGGGGCAGAGATTCACGATGTAGCCATTTCAGACCATGCCCCGATCTCGGTCTCATTTAAAAGGCCAGACTCCACACCTAACCCCCAACTATGGCGATTTCCTTCATACCTACACAACAACACAGACTTTCAATCATATATGGACTTGGCATGGAAATAATTTTTATCCACCAATTCGATCTATCTGGATAACCCAAACCTATACTGGGAAGCAGGCAAGCTACTGTATCTCCAGGGAAGGGTCATCTCTTATGCACCCTTCTATAAAAACATGCCCTAGCTAGCTTTAGGGAAGCGCTCTCTTGTCCCAATCTTGTTCAATGTTCCCTTCATAAGCATGATTCCCCTGAGAATAGAGTTGAATGGCAAGCAGCCAAGCGTGCTTTTGATACTTGGGCAGATACACTAGAGCTGACCAAACGAGCACATATGGAGGCAACACTGCATAAATATGGTGACAAAGCGGGTAAGCTGCTAGCGAGGCTTTGGAAAGGCCCAAATCGTCCTACATATATTACTTCCCTACAAGATGGCTGAGGCACCATTAAAACTACACCAATGGAGGGTAATGAAGCAATTTCTGACCATATGAAAAAGAGTATTGTTTCAAAATTTCTAGATAAACTACATCTACCATCAGTCTCCCCTTCCCAACTCGAAACCCTAAATGCACCTATATCTATATCTAAGATCTCCTAAACCATTTGTCTTCTAGCTCCTAAAAAGCCCCCGGCCCTGATAGGTTCACAGGGAAATTTTACAAGACCCTATGTGAAACAGTAGAACCCGCCATGCTAAGTGTATACAATAGCATATGGACAAGTGGTCCATACCTACCCACTGGAAATCAAGCCATTAATAAACTACTCTCTAAAAAAGGAAAAGATCCCCTTGAGCCAGGTTCTTACAGGCCTAAAATCTAGATGTCAAAATTCTCTCAATAATAGTGGCCTCCAGACATGCAAATATTATCCCCCTCCCAGATACATCCAGAACAATCATGTTTGGTTAAAGGGACAGCCACTCTAAATATTCGGAAGGTCATGATGATGGTTCAAGAACATGCCAAAATTAACCCAGGAACGGACTTTACCATTATCACTCTGGAAGCAGAGAAAGCCTTCGACAATGTCAAGTTTGATTGGCTCACAATGGTCCTGACCAAAATGGGATTTAATGGTCCCTTCAACCATCTGGTTAGCTCAATGTACCCCTTAATGAACACCTCTTAAGTGGCCAGACTGGTGGTGGCAGGTCTTCTCTCTGAAGAGTTCCGCCTCTACAAAGGAACGAGACAAGGATGCCCCCTCTCACCGTTATTCTTTAACTTAGCGCTAGAGGCTCTCCAGATATCTATCTGAACAGGCCCCCTTACACGGGATACACATAGGGGACTTTTAATTGCATACTGCTCTATTCGCAGGCAACGTGCTTATATTGTCAGCCAACCCTACTTCTAACATGATCACCATAAAATACATTTTTGACTAGTTTAGACTATGTTTCCGCCTGCGCATTACCTATAACAAGAGCAAAATTCTCCCACTAGCCTCATCACCGAACATCTCACTCACCCTTTACTGTGGCCAAATCACACATAACCTACTCATCTTTTTAAATATGTGCTAAACTATCCTCCTTTATTCAAAAAATGTATAAAGAACTAGAAAACTGGATCTGCCTCTTTCGCTTTTGGAGAGATGCCACTTATTTAAAATGGTCAGCTTTGCCGCTTATTATATCCACTTAAAACTATTCCTATACTTCTAAAACACAAAGATATCCAGCTGCTATACAGCGCTATCTCCAAATTTATCTGGCGAAAAAAGCGACCACACATAGCATTAACAAAACTCTATCTCCCCAGAAGACAAGGGAGTATCAGTCTCCCAAATGTCAGGATATATAATCTAGCCTGCCTATTTTGATTAGGACTGGACTGGATTTCAAAGGTGATCGCATACCCATACTCTTTGATGGCTCTACTACACTGCAAATGGAAATCCATCAGTTCAGACCTGCAACACTATCTCCTCTTGCAAGATACAGTCATAGCTTGGAGAGAGGTATGAAAGAGATTAAATCTCTCCTTTTGCCTCTCTAGGTATTCACCAATTAAAAGGCAACCCTATGTTCCCCCGGGGGATGGAGCACAAAATCTTTTCTCTATGGCAACAAAAAGGACTGATGGAATTCTCTTCCCTATATGATCTAGAATCTGGTACACCACTCACCTTTCCAGTTATAGCAGAACAATTCTCCAAATTCTTCCCATGTCTTCTACTATTGACATTGTGTCAGTTTCATTTGCGCCTCGTGTGGTGAAGGAGGAAAAAGGTTTTGGGTAACTATTATAAGGGTCGTATACAATATCAGACATTTACAAACCTTAGATCCATCACACGACTCACCCTCTCACTTCATCATCAGTGCCAAATTGCGGTAAGAACTTTCCAGACACTGAGATTCTAGACAAACTGCTGCGTGGTTACAACAAAGTCTTCCAGTTAATTCCTAATGAATCTTGGAGAGAAACACAAATTAAATTGCTTCATTGTGCTCATATACCTTTCCTATCCGAAAAAAACAATCCTCAGTCTGCTTTGTGCCCTCTCTGCTGTCAGACAAGACCTTCTTTAACCCATTGTTTTTGGACATGCAAATATATCTCTACCTTCTGGAAACAAGTCATATCCTTTATTTATGGGATTACTTTGCTTCAACTAATTTTTGGATACTGGGACAAACAACTCCTGACATTGTCCCACAATGACAATACCCGACACAAGGAATGGATACGAATCTGCCTTTTATTTGGCTCAGAGAACTATTCTAAAAAGCTGGACCTCTTCCTCTTGCCCATAAGTTACACAGGTCAACCTGGAATTACTGTGAAATGTGCAGAATATGCACTAATTCCAGTGTATCTCTAGCTGCTCGCACTACAATGGACATGTCATTGCAATAGACAGATAACCATTTGCTTGAGTACGAGTACTTGTGCAAGTACTCAGTATCGGCACCAATGCCAATAACGGCATTTGTGCAACCCTACAAAATATATACTGTGTATATATATATATATATATATATATATATATATATATATATATATATATATATATATGCATATATATACACACACACACACAATATCTCACAAAAGTGAGTACACCCCTCACATTTCTGTAAATATTTTATTCGATCTTTTCATGTTACAACACTGAAGAAATGACAATTTGCTACAATGTAAAGTAGTGAGTGTACAGCTTGTAACAGTGTAACTTTGCTGTCCCCCTCAATATAACTCAACACACAGCCATTAATGTCTAAACCACTGGCAACAAAAGTGAGTACACCCCTAAGTGACAATATCCAAATTGGGCCCAAAGTGTCAATATTTTGTGTGACCACCATTATTTTCCAGCACTGCCTTAACCCTCTTGGGCATTGAGTTCACCAGAGCTTAACAGGTTCCCACTGGCGTCCTCTTTCACTCATCCATGATGACATCATGGAGCTGGTGGATGTTAGAGACCTTGTGCTCCTCCACCTTTCGTTTGAGAATGCCCAACAGATGCTCAAAAGGGTTTAGGTCTGGAGACATACTTTCCTAGTCCATCACCTTTACCCTCAGCTTCTTTTTTTTTTTTTTACCCTCAGCTTCTTCAGCAAGGCAGTGGTCATCTTGCAGGTGTGTTTGGGGTCGTTATGTTGGAATTCTGCCCTACGGCCCAGTCTCCAAAGAGAGGGGATCGTGTTCTGCTTCAGTAAGTCACAGTACATGTTTATATCCATGGTTCACTCAATGAACTGTAGCTCCCCAGTGCTGGCAGCACTCATGCAGCCTCAGAGCATGACACTCCCACCACCATGCTTGACTGTAGGCAAGACACACTTGTTTTTTTAATCCTCACCTGGTTGCCGCCACACACACTTGACACCATCTGAACCAAATACGTTTATCTTGGTCTTATCAGACCAAAGGACATGGTTCCTGTAATCCATATCCTTAGTCTGCTTGTCTTCAGCAAACTGTTTGCGGGCTTTCTTGTGCATCATCTTTAGAAGAGGCTTCCTTTTGGGACAACATCCATGCAGACCAATTTGATGCAGTGTGCGGTGTATGGTCTGAGCACTGACAGGCTGACCCCCCACCCCTTCAACCTCTGCAGCAATGCAGGTAGCACTCCTATGTCTATTTCCCAAAGACAACCTCTGTAGATGATGCTGAGCACATGCACTCAACTTCTTTGATCGACCATGGCGAGGCCTGTTCTGAGTGGAATCTGTCCTGTTAAACCAGGACCAGCCTGGGCCATCTTTATGTAGAGCAAAAATTCTTTTTTTCAGATCGTTAGAGAATTCTTTGCCATGAGGTGCCATGTTGAACTTCCATTGACCAGTATGAGAGAGTGAGAGTGATCACACCAACATTAACACACCTGCTCCCCATTCACACCTGAGACCTTGTAACACTAACGAGTCACATGATACTGGGGAGGAAAAATGGCTAATTGGGGCCAATTTGGACATTTCCACTTAGGGGTGTGCTCAATTTTGTGTCCAGTGGTTTAGACATTAATGGCTGTGTGTTGAGTAATTTTGAGGGGACAGCAAATTTACACTGTTATACAAGCTGTACACTCACTACTTTACATTGTAGCAAAGTGTAATTTCTTCAGCGTTGTCACATGAAAAGATATAATCAAAGATTCCAAGATTCCCAAAAATGTGAGGGGTGTACTCAATTTGTGAGATACTGTGTGTGTGTATATATATATATATATATATATATATATATATATATATATATATATATATATACAAACAAACACACCTGTTATATTTCTGTCTACATTAGTTTACATTTAAAATTTGCTCTTATCTGTATATTCCTTCTATAATTGCTTTGCTTTTCCCCTTAGGGTGGGGAAGCTATACTTTGGTGCCTTCCAAATGCCTCCAGGCTAAATTATGACAGCTTTTCACTGTTACACATGATATGAAAAAAAAAACCTATAAACACAAGGTTTTTTTGCTATATCAACTAGTAAAACAGAAACGTGGCAATCATTTACTTGGTTGGCAGCCTTGAATGTGCCAACAATGGGAAAATAACAGATATCAACACCCACTTTCTAAAGGAATATCAATTCTACTACACCACACTGATTCTTACATGGGTTGCAAACTTGGTTCCAACTGAATGAGCAAACACTAGAAGATTTTAGTACTTATTAGAATTCTGTCTGCTGCCTTGTAGAAACAGCCAAGTTATTATTTATACTCTGCAGTAGCTATTTTGTATCCAGTGTTCTAGTGAATGCTGCTTGACAATGAACCTACACCTCATTAAATATGGGACATCATGTACTGTCACCAGGCAAGATTTATCTGTCCCTCTTATCAATGTTTTGTGCCTGTATTTTTACCAGGCTGCAGCTTATTTTTTCATTACTGTAACAACAATGTCAGTCTTTGTTTTGAATTGTTGGTGCCATTAATACTGTTTAAGCTTACTCTTGATAATAGCTATTTAACTGGAATATTAATGCCAGACAGAATAAATATTAATAGCTAGCAGCAGGACGTGAAACCGCGCTCATAACAGACAATCCTGTTCCTGTAGGTTAATCCGAGCTCCACGGAGGATTGTTGCCTTCCCAGGCCTGTGTTCCTATTGACTTTACATTCATCAAACAAATCAACAGTGGACTGTTTCATTATGCAACATTAACAGTATAAAAGCACCCTGCCCTTTGAGACATGCTATCATTTATTTGGTAAGCAAAAATTAAATATAAATAGCAGAGTCTTTCAAAGGTAATTCTTCTGTTTACATTGATCCTTCTTTGGAATATTGTTGTGCATTTTGTGCGAAAATTGGTGTACAGAAAGGTCAATATACAATATGTGGTATAAAATGAACTCCAGATAACCAGGTACTGTAAATAATAATAATAAAAAAAAAATTGGAATTTTGATTTACCAATTCAAGTCGTTTACTGGCGTACAGTACAAGATACGTGGTTCTTTAACTCTTTTTTTTTTTTTTTTTTTGAAGATTCTTTTTATTGTTTTTTCAACAGAAAATAATAAAACGTACAGAAACAGAGCCTCTGGGCATACCCTGGCTCATAAAGACAATAACAAAGGGAGAAAAAATAAAAACATAAAAAGGGGGAAAAAGAGTAAAAGAACATATCAACAAACTAAAAAAAAAATAGGTTTAAAAAAAAAAAAAACATCCCGAAAAACTTGCTGCTATAATTAGAGGATAATTAAGTGCTCAAAAAATATTGAGCTATATGGGTGTTGGAGATAAAAATCTCTGTTAACAACAAACACAACTGTTATACATTATTGCTGTACCAAAGCCCCATGGATGCACAGGGGGTTCAAATTAATTTGGCAATTTGTGTAGCAACTTTACCATGAAAGTATGAAAGTAATGCCCCGTACACACTATCAGATTATCTGAAGACTTTTGTCTGCAGACTTACCAAAACTATATAATATGAGGTCAAACCTAAACACTTTCAATTTGTATGCAATCCGGCAGGCCCTTGCACTACATAGAAAAGGTAAATCTGAAGACAAAAGTCTTCAGATAATCTGATAGTGTGTACAGGGCATAAAAAAGGATCACCTACTGCTTTTACCCACAAGGGCCACTTAAGGTCTATTCGTCGTGGAGTCATACTGGACGGTCACGGTGGTATTGGACCGCCACATACTCAGGGTAGGTGCAGAGGGAGCTCTCCACTTAAGTACAATGCACTTTCTAGCATAGAACAGATTCTTTAACTCTTTATGACTGGGATATATGCAGCTACCTTTAAGTTATTGGATACTGGCAAAAAATACCCCTCCCACTCCCAGCTAGCTTCAGTTTTTTTTTGCTTGTGTCTTTTGTTACCTTTTCTCTCTATTGTGAGAAGCCTACCTTCTTTTTTAGAGGTTTTTTTCTCTCTCTGGCTTATTGCTATACAAAACCTTTTACATTTTTTCCTGATGGCATCCAGGACAGTCATCCCCAGGCATTGTAAATCTCCCTCCCTTCCTTCTGTTAGTGAGTAGGTAAATGAGATGCAATTCCTGCAGAGACTAGAAGAGCTGACAGCCTTCTTATATGATCAATGCCCCAAAATGTTAGAATCATAGTACCCCTGGATCTACTTCTGCATGTCAATCAGATTTGGGGATCTAATAGCCACAGGATATGCTTGATCAAGTGGGTCCACTTGAACATAGTCGTGATGCTGAAAGGTCGAATGCCTCCTTCCCCTTTCTTCTTCGTTCAACCCCTTTCTCTTTCCCTAGCTTTCTCTCCTCCTCTATACTTATTCCTTTCCCTCTGCTTTGCTTTTTTTCAGGTACGCTTTTTTTTCTTCCTCCTTTTCCTGTTTCACATACTTCTCTGTTCTTGTTTTTCTAGGTAGGGCAGACCACAGTCCCATGAGCCCAGTACGCAAACCACACATTCACTTGCATAATGTGACTTGCCACTACATTTTAAAATTCCTATCATTATGAGCACATGTACAACTATAAATACTTCATTGTGTGTTACTGTTTAATGTGCAGTTGTTTTATTTTATTATTTTTATTTTGTGGTTTGAATACTCTGAAGCAGTGCTACACATTGTGATCTGTCACACAATTGTAATGTCTATTTACTTGCTTAACAAAAACATAATCTTTAAAAACTAGGGAAGGGAGGGACTGTATCCTTCAGAATTATAGTATTTAACAATAGCATTTTTTCATCCACCTAGCAATAGTGGAATTAGATGCAGAGAGACCTTTGGAGGAGCTCTTAGAATACACAAAAAGGAATCCAATTTACAAAAGGAAGCCATATCTGTTAAACTCTCACAGCACACGTCAAGCCCAAACAGTGGAAAGAAATTGGCCTAGGATGCTCTTGAAAAAGATATAAGGAAAGCAATATAATGTCCTGATTAAAGTGAAAGCAGAAACCACCTTTGGGAAAAAGGAGTCCTTAAAACGGAAAAATCTCATTGTCCCTGTGCGATACTAAGAAGGGTTCCTTACAGGATAAGACTACTACTATAGAGACTTTCCTCACAGAAATGATAGCTCCAAGAAAAGTCACTTTACAGGTAAGATCAGATAAGGGAATATCTTTAAAAAATTCAAAGGGTGTCTTTAAACAAAAAAAAAAAACTGAGAAAACCAGATTGAGATCCCAGGAAGAAACAGAGGAACAGACAGAGGGAGAGGCGTGAGCTACTACCTGAATGGCCTTAACCAGAGAAGAAGATGCCAAAGGTCTCTGAAACAGAATGTCCAAGCTCAGATTTGTACCTTAATTGTACTCAATGTAAAATGTTGGTCCAAACCAGACTGGAGGCAGGAAATAATATGTCCTATGGAGGACTTTCTAGGATAAAAGTTTTTTGACTTGCACAAAGAAAAGTATATAAACTTTTATGGCAGGCAGGAAGGAACCCAGTAGATCCCACTTTTCATGGTCAGCAGAAGCGGACCAACAAGAACTCGGTGTGAGGCTCTCCTGAAAAGAGCCTGAAAGATTGTATTAACATGCCTTATTACATTTCATATATATTTCAACTTATGCCCATTCTATGATGAAATATGGGCCCTTGCATTTACATAGTAACGAGCTAGACTGACACCCATTCATCCACATTGGACAGCAGCCAGCTGTATTTTGCATTTAGACGACATGTTAAACCACCTCTCCATTCATTCATTTGAACACTTGACAGTTGGATATTTAGCATTTAGATTACAAGACATTTTGCATAAGAGATTACTGACACCACCCATAAACAATTGACAATGGCTTACATTAACACATGACAATTGAATGCAGACGGGGCGACTCTGCCACAGGCCACAGATTCAGATACAAAGACACCTCATATTGACACAAATGCATAGGGAAACCAAAGCCATTCATGTACAGTTTCTGTGAGACATGTTCTATTGTCAAATTGACCAGTAAATTGTAAACCAGTTAAAGCAGTTTTTTCCTGCTTAAACATGCCTTAAATAAGAGCTACACTTGCAATAAAATCAGTTGTGACTGCACTAAGTTTGAGTGCTATGTGTCGTCATAACTCCCGGCCGGACGAGAGGGAATTCACTATCGGGGGGGGGGGGGGGTTAGCAACTGAAGGGCTGTATATCATCGTGATTGCCTCCTGACGAGATTTGAGCTAACAGTTTTGGTGTCAGAAAAGTGGGATCTGCAAAAAAAACAGTATGGGGTAAGTAATTATATTTTTTATTATTATTATTATTACTACCCTATACTGTCAGAGCAGATAAACGGTTCCCAGTTAACCGCTAATTTTAGCACCTCCCGGGAATCTGATATTCCCAAAGATGGGGTCTGATACTCCAGGGCCTGAAGCTCCAAAGATAAGATGGGGTCTGATATCCCAGGGTTTGGAACCCGTTTACAAAGCAGTACTGTGTGTGATAGTGAATTCTCCCTCCAAAACTTGTATATATTGCTGTATAGACATTTAACTGTATTTTTAGTTGTTACATAAGATTGCATGCCAGTGTATAGATGTATGTGGAGATTGTATGTGATATTAAGCTGAGCCTGAAGGTATACACTTGCCCACCAAGGATAGTTAAACAGCAAACCATGAGTCGGGTGTATATAAATCTGATTAGAAAGTCGCAGGAAACCACATAAGTTGGGAAACTAGGTTTTCCAATAAAGTCTAAAATACTGACCTCACCACCCCTATATATATATATATATATATATATATATATATATATATATATATATATATATATATATATATATATATAAACCTTCAAACTCAGCTGATCTCACTTTGTATTTTGAGCTTAGATAATGGGAAATTCTCAAGGTAATCCCGGAAAAATGATGAAATTTACGTTTGGGAAATTGTATGAAAATTGTATCGTGTATGGGCAACCTTAGATCCATGAATCGTTATGTTATGTTCGTTTTAACACTGTTCCTAAAGGTGCTGTATCAGCAAAGCATTTCATAACACTGAATGAATATTGGTTGCATAATAATTTGTTTTGTGTTTATTACTTATGTTTTAAAGTGATGTGATTTTGCCACGGAAAAGGTAACAAATCCGTACTATGCTGGTCATGGCAGCTTTTAGAAGCAAGGAAATATATATTTGGTGTGTAAAGTGTGACCTTAAGGAATAAAATTGTATTTCCATCCTTAAAAATCGTAAGCAATTTTGAACTTTTATCATTAAGGTTTTGTGTCACCAACTTTTCTTTCTTTATCACTGACTTTTTAAAAAAATATATATATTTGCTGGTGCCTTTTTAGCAAACAAACCCCCCCCCCTCCCCCCTCTTTCTGTCTGTGACACAGGTAATAGCAAGAGGGACTGTAAATAGTTGTATTGTCATATAAATTTAACTATCAGTTTTGCTTTGTAGAGAAAAACAGTTTTGAGGAATGTTCCGAATGGGTGAGAAGAATGGTGATGGTGACGTATGGGTTCTTGTATAAATGGGAAATTGCAAATGTTTATTTTTTGAGCTGCTCATTTTTTAACCATGGTGAACAATAATAATTTTTTTTCTTTAAGTTTATGGTATACCATAATATATATATAAAAAAAAAAATATATAGAAATCCACGTGGTAATAATTAATTTGACGTCAACAATTTTTGGTATTAGAGAAGTGCAGGAAGGAAAATATTTGACATGCTTACTGTATGCTAAATTCCTTTAACCGTTGGATTATTTTTAGGAGGAAAAGTAAAATGTTTTGTTACTAAACCTTTCTTGATGCTTATTCCTCAGATAAGTGTAATTTGAGACTTTCAGAACGAACAATCACAGCCTTCAACGACAACCCAATCTTATGGGAGTATTGTTTCCAAATTGTTTTTTTTCTGATTGATTAGACTGTTTTTATGGGTGTTAGAAAGTTTTTATTTATTGGGTGTCAGATATTTGATGTGTTCTAATTTGACATACATGAGCTGTGGCATTAATGAGGTGCTATGCTTTAGATAATTAAGCATCTCTGGTCTTTTTAAAGTTTTCTTTTAGTATATTGGTCTTAGAAAAAAAAAAAAAAAAATAGGATGGAAGTGGATGGCTTGTTGATAGAGTGCTAAGAATTATAATGAATTTATGCCAGCGTTACTACTTTGATAAAATTTTAAAGGTAACCTCCTGCGGTGAATTAAATTAGTTGATCTCTTTTAATTCTAAAGGTGACTCATTGCCCAGGTTTTGCATATAAATGGTCCTTGAAGTCAGATCTTGTGTCTCCAAGGCTATTTGGTTTCAATTTCCTGTTCGGTGTCACCAAGCAATTGTGCAAACCCGTATAGATTTATGTTTGCATGAGTACTGACTTCTAGCTCTTTTGTGTGTCTATGTGTCCATGTACACAAGACAGCTTGAATTTCACTCCCTGCTGTTCAGTGATCACAGCATCTTAGCCATGCAAGGGACTCTCAGTTCTAGGTAGCTGCCTGCTTGGGTGAGTCAGAGGACTGCAAGCCAACCCATCTCCACCTTTGGAGGACTACAAGGCAGTTCAACCCCTCCAGAGGCCCTCACCATTGTTGCATGCGTAGACATGCTGTGTTCTCCCAAAATAGTGCCATTAGGTATCCTTCCTGTTTTAAAATTACCTGCCTTCCTGTAGGCCCTAAACCCCAGTGCTGCGAGTAGTTTCACTAGCATTTATTTTTGCTGCCTGCCTGTAGGCCAGAAGCCCAGTGGCGCAAAATACTCCTGCCATTCTTGTAAAACTTGTATTCTTGTCTCTGTACTTCCCTGCTATTCTTGCTAAAGTCAGAATGACTCCAGACCCGTCTCAACCCCATGAGTCCATTTATTCTCATATCTAGAGATTTTGCAAGAGGAATATGTGGCAGAATTAATTAAAAAAATTAAACAGTGATTATGGTGATATCTCGCTCTCGTTTCCTTTCCCAACAGGTGCACCAACCCACCCATTCAAGCCTGGAGACAGAGTCCTGATGAAGGCCCCCCCTCCATAAGCTGACATCGCTAGACCCACCCTACGGACCTCCTGCAACAGTTCAAGCAGTGACCAGAACAGCGGTATTGACAGACGACTCCCCGGTTTGGATCCACGCATCGCGACAGACGGAAGCCCCACCCCTGGACCAGACGAATGACTGGAGATTGTGACGAGCACCAGACGAATTCCAGCTGGATCTAGACAGACGCATTGGTACAATGCCAACGGACACCCCTACTCCTGGAAGACTTCGCATTCGTGCGACAGTGGTACGCTTTGTAGCAAGCTGAGCACTAGTAGCCACTGTCTGGTTACTTGCAACATGTGCTCACCACCCGGTGAACCTCTCCTCATTTTGCCCTTGCTCACCCCAGGAAAAGAGAGAGACACAAGACATTCATGTCTCCACTTTACAGTCGAAGTCAAGCCGATTGGAAACAAAGGACATTGTTTTACGTTGTAGCCGCCAGGGACTTAGTCTGACCGCTCTGATGACGAGGGTTGAAAGGGAATTGTTTCCTCTCATTGAACAGGAGGTTTATTTTGCCCTTTCCTGGCAAAGGCTTTAGGACATGTTGAAAAATCACATGCCATAGTCAACAGGTGGTATGTGCTGCCATGGTCTATTTGTAGTGACTTTATTGCAATAATAATGGAGTCTGATTTTTCAGGCCATGGATTCTTGCAAGCTATGACCCTCCCCATTGAACATGTCTGTTTTGATTTGATAGAATTCTAAGAAGTTATATCCCTATGTGCACACAACCAAGTCACCAGCCTACATACACCTTGGAATATAATGTCACCTGTTTTGTGCTAATCAGTTACCAATAATATGACATGCACTCATACAAACCCACAACCCAGGTATGTCAAGAATGTCCAGCTCATTCATAGTTGGACATATATCCCAGGAGGGCACATAGTGCTATTCAGAGACTCTAAGTGATCCCACCGTTATGAATAAAGTTGGGATCAAAGGTTGGGGTTGAAAGATTGTATTAACATGCCTTATTACATTTCATATATATTTCAACTTATGCCCATTCTATGATGAAATATGGGCCCTTGCATTTACATAGTAACAAGCTAGACTGACACCCATTCATCCACCTTGGACAGCAGCCAGCTGTATTTTGCATTTAGACGACATGTTAAACCACCTCTCCATTCATTCATTTGAACACTTGACAGTTGGATATTTAGCATTTAGATTACAAGACATTTTGCATAAGAGATTACTGACACCACCCATAAACAATTGACAATGGCTTACATTAACACATGACAACTGAATGCAGACGGGGCGACTCTGCCACAGGACACAGATTCAGATACAAAGACACCTCATATTGACACAAATGCATAGGGAAACCAAAGCCATTCATGTACAGTTTCTGTGAGACATGTTCTATTGTCAAATTGACCAGTAAATTGTAAACCAGTTAAAGCAGTTTTTTCCCGCTTAAACGTGCCTTAAATAAGAACTACACTTGCAATAAAATCAGTTGTGACTGCACTAAGTTTGAATGCTATGTGTCGTCATAACTCCCGGCCGGACGAGAAGGAATTCACTATCGGGGGGGGGGGTTAGCAACTGAAGGGCTGTATATCATCGTGATTGCCTCCTGACGAGATTTGAGCTAACAGAGCCCTCCCATGGCAGGGGGGAAGGAACCTGATGGCCACACATCCTTCTCCTATACTTCACTGAGTGAAAAAGGAAATCATACAGTATATACTTTAACAAGGGAGCCCCCAGATCTCAGCCCCCCACGTGAATAAGTATCCCTACTCATTCATCAAAAATAAAAACACACACAATAGCTTTTTACAATTCCTTTATTAAAAATAAAAAAAACATCCCCCGATGTAGATCTATTATCAATCATAATGCCCGCCGCACCGCCGGACCTAAAAAAGAAAAAGAAAATCTTTGCCCATGATAAGGGCTAACCGCCAACTGAATGATGTCACTAGGTGGCTCCGCCCCTTATCTATTTAGGAACTACCAGGTGGTGGAGCAGGCAATTGGCGGTTAGTCTTCGTTGCTGGTGAAACTTTTTTTTTCTTGAATCATGATTGACGATGGATCTACATCAGGGGACATTATTTTTCATTTTTAATAAAGAAATTGTCAAAAACTGTATGTGTGTTTAATTTCATTTTCGACACTAGTATATGAGGAGGGATACAATGTATCCTAAACTCATTCACACGGAGGGAGTGGGATCTGGGGGCCCCCTTGTTTTTATGCGCACAGACCCCCAAAATCATCCTCCCAGGGTTGTGGGGAAGAGGCCCTTTAGGAGGGGGGAGTTCTTTTAAAAATGGAGCATATACAGAACTGGGGCAAGCACCTTGGTGAAACCCTGGGGGAACTGTGGACAAGTTAAAGTAAGGAGTGAAAACTGGTAATGCTGATTGCCCAAAATGCAGATAACTTTGATGAGGCAAAAAAATTGAAATGTGTAAATAGGCATCCTAGCTGTATATTGAGGCCGGAAATACCCTGAAGGAGGGAGGAAATGACCAATCTACCATTTTTAATGCAAAACTTCTAAACTTGTAAAAACAAGTTGAGAGTTTTCCAGAATGATATGAACTCTTCTATTACGTTTGGGAACCATTAAGTCATTTGAGTAGAAATGTTCTCCTGTTGGCATAAGAGTAATAACTCCTTGAACCAAGAACCATTGAACAGCTGCAAGCAGATACACCCACCAGGATGGGGAACGAAACAAGTAAATAACACTCTGGACCCGGACATCTGAGATTATCTGGGACCATAAGGCAAGGAAGGCTGACAGACTTCCCCCACTTTGGGAATTGGAGGCACCCCATCACTGTGAAGAGGCCTTGGCTAGTTTGGAAGGTCATGTCTTCTTCAAAAAATAGTTCCTGTCTTTGACTTAGTGAAAGACTGAGAGGGACAAAATGAACCCTTCCTATCATCAGAATACTGTATTTACTAATAAAGGCACAGGCCTTTTTCTTCTAGGGAAGAGTATAGTTTTACTCATCATAATCTTCTTGATTTACTTATCCAAAGTGGGCCAAAACATCTTCAAAGAGTCCGCTCAGGGAGTTTCTTGCAAGAGAGTTCTGTTGACTAGCATTTCATCCAGATAATCCTGTGTACATGCATAAAGAAAAAGAGATACAGGCGCCTCTGAGTGTAAACTTTTTGACATTTTTTTAAAAGCACAAGTAGTATAACTCACACTTTGGACATGAATATAAAACACATCAAATAGTACAGGCATTGGGTGATGTGGGACTGCAGTCGTCCCTGCTGGGAGCTGACTTCGCTACTCCTGTAACTGTCCTGGGTGGCAGAATGAATTGCTCTAAAGAGTCAGATTATCTCCAACAATCAGAAGTTTTGGTCAACAGATTCAGGTAAAAGGGTTATGAAACTGAATCAATTTTGAAAGATCAAAGTAAAATGTTAGAAATGGATATGGATAAGAAAATATTATAAAAGGATGGTAAACAACGGGAGGCTTGTAATTTTGAATATAAAGTGTTATAGATTATAATGTTCAGTACACGTGCTCAGCATCAAATCCACAGGTTGTCTTTGGGAAAAAGACATATGAGTGCTGCCAGCATTGCTGCAGAGGTTGAAGGGGTGGGGGGTCAATCTGTTAGTGCTCAGACCATACGCCGCACACTGCATCAAATTGGTCTGCATGGCTGTCATCCCAGAAGGAAGACTCTTCTAAAGATAATGCAAAATAAAGCTTGCAAACAGTTTGCTGAAGACAAGCAGACTAAGGACATGGATTACTGGAACCATGTCCTGTGGTCTGATGAGACCAAGATAAACTTATTTGGTTCAGATGGTGTCAAGCGTGTGTGGTGGCAACCAGGTGAGGAGTACAAAGACAAGTACATTCTTGCCTACAGTCAAACATGGTGGTGGGAGTGTCATGGTCTGTGGCTGGATGAGTGCTGCCAGCACTGGGGAGCTACAGTTCATTGAGGGAACCATGAATGTCAACACGTACTGTGACATACTGAAGCAGAGCATGATCCCCTCACTTCAGAGACTGGGCTGCAGGGCAATATTCATGATAAAAATAACGCCCCCAAACACACCTCCAAGACGACCACTGCCTTGCTAAAGAAGCTGAGGGTAAAGGTGATGGTCTGGCCAGGCAAGTCTCCAGACCTAAACCCTATTGAGCATTTGTGGGGCATCCTCAAACAGAAGGTGGAGGAGAGCAAGGTCTCTAACATCTACCAGCTCCGTGATGTCATCATAGAAGAGTGAAACAGTGGCAACCTGTGAAGCTCTGGTGAACTTCATGCCAAAGAGGGTTAAGGCAGTGCTGGAAAATAATGGTGGCCACACAAAATATTGACAATTTGGACATTTTCACCTAGGGGTGTATTCACTTTTGTTGCCAGTGGTTTAGACATTAATGGCTGTGTGTTCAGTTATTTTGAAGGGACAGCAAGTTTACACTGTTATACAAGCTGTACACTCACTACTTTACATTGTAGCAAAGTGTCATTTCTTTAGTGTTGTCACAAGAAAAGATATAATAAAATATTTACAAAAAATGTGAGAAGTGTACTCACTTTTTTTTAAAAAACACTTTTGTGAGATACTGTATATCCGGGGTCCTCAATAGGCGGACTCCGGGCCGACTCCGGACCCACACGGACTTAAATCTGGACCGCCGAAGCGGTCTGCTTCCTTCTGTCATCAGCGGGGGGGGGGGGTTAGAATTGAGAGGATCGGGAGGATCGGAGTGGCTGTGTTTTACATTGGCAGCGCTGCATGATTACAAAAAGCCGAGTACAAGTTCTTACCCGACTGAGAGGATGTCCTACAAAGTCTCGCCTCCTGGGCCCGGCTCTTACGTATGATAGACAGAACACTGGTGACGTCTATCATAGGAGCCAGTGTCCAGGAGGCGGGACTTTGTAGGACATCCTCTCTGTCGGGTAAGAACTTGTACTCGGCTTTTTGTAATCATGCAGCGCTGCCAGTGTAAAACACAGCCACTCCGATCCTCCTGATCCTCTCAATTCTAACCCCCCCGCTGATGACAGAAGGAAGCAGACCGCTCCAGATTAAGATCAGGGCTTTGTGGGAGCCAAAACATCACTTTCAGGAATCCTTGTTCTTCTTTGCATTGAAGAAAAGTCCTAATGACATTGGCTGCATGTTTGGGGTTGTCGTCCTGCTGCAGAAAAAAATTTGGGGACAATCACACGCCTCACTAATGGTATGACATATTGAATAAGTATCTGCCTGTATTTCACAGCATTAGGGACACCAATGATCCTGACTAGGGTTGAGCGAACACCTAGATGTCCGTGTTCGACGGGTTCGGCCGAACTTTAAAAAAAAGTCCGGGTCCGTGTCCCGGACTTTTACCGAACTTTTCCCGGACACCGAACCCCATTGAAGTCAATGGGGACCCGAACTTTAAGGCACTAAAATGGCTCTAAAACACCAAAGGAAAGGGCTAGAGTGCTGCAAATGGCAGCAAAACGTAATTAAGAGCATGGCAAGTGCTCTGCAAACAAATGTGGATAGGGAAATAACTTAAAACAACAAAAAAAAACAGAAAAATAAAACAATGTTCTTCTTCATCTCTGAAGGACGAGGCCCATATGGAGTAGGAGGGAGGTTGAGGTGGTGGTGGATGTGGCGGTGACATAGGCGTGCGCACAGGGTGTGCTGGGTGTGCCTGGGCACACCCTAATCACCTAGGGCACATAGCATTGCCAGTGAGGAGATGGGAAAGATCTCCCTGGGACCTGCTCTGCTCTATTTCTCCTTGCCTACAGGTACATGGCCCCGATACATTACTCTCCCTGCTGGCAAACACATGCATGTGTATTTCAACTTTGGGGTGCACACCTTAATGCAATAGGCTGCGCACACCTATGGGCGGTGTAGGTGGAAGCGGCGGTGGAGGAGGACCAGGGCCGGATTAACAGCATCATGGGCTTGGTGCTGAGGATTTTGAAGGGCCTTAAGGGCCGTGCCTTGCCATGCACCCAGAGGAGGAAGGGTGCAGCCATGCATGCCTAATTCAACATGGGATGCTGTCTCTGAAGCCCATAAACACATCCATGCATCGCCAACTGTCCCTCCTTGTCCGGCCTTCACGCTGTGTGGGGAGGTTCTGAGGGTGCTGCCTGGGGAAGCGAGCATAGAAGCCAGACTTCTGTGTTTACAAGTGACAGAAGAGCGGTAACAGTGAATATGGCCAACCCGGGGCCTATATAAAAGGTAGGGGCCTGGAGCTGCAGCTCCAATAGCCCCTACATTAATCTGGCCCTGAGGAGGAGGACGAGGTAGCCAACACTGCTTCTTTTCAAAAATTTTAAATGAGGGTACACCCCAAAAGAGTGAGAAAGAGCAAAAATGGAACAATGGGTGGGTAAGGTCGGTATCCATTGCTATTCTGCATAAGGTACGGAAAAGTCCCGTGGGATCCATGCCTGGTTCATTTTAATGAACGTGAGCTTGTCCACATTGTCTCTGGACAGGCGGCTGCGCTTGTCTGTTATAACGCCCCCAGCCGTGCTAAATACCCGTTCAGATAATACACTGGCTGCAGGGCACGCCAGCACCTCCAAGGCGTAAAGGGCAAGCTCAGGCCATGTGCCCAATTTGGAGACCCAGAAGTTGAAGGGGGCAGACCCGTCATTCACTACATGTAGGCGTGTGCACACATACTGCTCCACCATGTTGGTAAAATGCTGCCTCCTGCTAAGACGTTCCATCTGAGCTGCTGGTGCTGCTGTTTGTTGTGGCGTGCTGACAAAGCTTTTCCACATTTCGGCCATGCTAACCCTGCCTTCTGAGGTGCTGGCGGTGCCCTGCTTGCGTTGGCGACCTCCTCCTCCTCCTCCTCTGCCTTGTGCTTCCACTGTGGCCCCGCTGTCAGATGGGAATGCCAGCAGCATGGCGTCTACCAGCGTGCGCTTGTACTCGCGCATCTTGCGATCGCGCTCCAGTAAGTGAATTAAGGACGGTACGTTGTCCTTGTAACGGGGATCCAGCAGCGTGGCCACCCAGTAATCAGCACAAGTTAGAATGTGGGCAACTCGGCGGTCGTTGTGGAGACACTGCAGCATGTAATCGCTCATGTGTGCCAGGCTGCCCAGAGGCAACGAAAGGCTGTCCTCTGTGGGAGGTGTATCGTCCGTGTCCTCTGTATCCCCCCAGCCACGCACCAGTGATGGCCATGAGCTGGCCTGGGTGCCACCCTGCTGTGAACATGGTTCCATCTCCTCCTCCAGCTCCTCCTCCTCCTCATCCTCCTCATCCTCCAGAACTGTGCCCCTGCTGGACAATTGCGTCCCTGGCGTTTGCGTGTGCAGGAACCCACCCTCGGAGCCCCTTGCGAATGACTGCCCTGAAAGCCTTGGAAATGTTACCTCTTCATCCTCCTCCTCCTCCTCATCCTGTGCCACATCCTCTTCCATCATCGCCCGAATTGTTTTTTCAAGGAGGCATAGAAGTGGGATAGTTAAGCTGAGAACGGCGTCATTGCCACTGGCCATGTTGGTGGAGTACTCAAAACAGCGCAACAAGGCACACAGGTCTCGCATGGAGGCCCAGTTAAATTAAATAGCGGAATAGAAAATATGATCCAAAAAAAGTGTATGTATATCACACGTACACAACCACACTGGGCCCCAATTACTATTGTTTGTACCCCTAAAAGGTTAGATGAGGAGTAGGGGGAGTATGGAACAGGCAGCACCCTCAAACCTTCAGAAGTATGAGATGAACCCCAACAACTTGGAAAGGTGGATCTCTCTCACACGTACCAACACAGACTATCCCCCAATTTGACTGATCCCCAAAGGTTTTTGATTAAATAGCGGAATAGAAAATATGATCCAAAAAAAGTGTATGTATATCACACGTACACAACCACACTAGACCCCAATTACTATTGTTTGTACCCCTAAAAGGCTAGATGAGGAGTAGGGGCGGTATGGAACAGGCAGCACCCTCAAACCTTCAGAAGTATGAGATGAACCCCAACAACTTGGAAAGGTGGATCTCTCTCACACGTACCGACACAGACTATCCCGCAATTCAATTGATCCTCAAAGGTTTTTATTGAATAGCGGAATAGGAAATATGATCAAAAAAAGTGTATGTATCTCGCACGTACACAACCACACTAGGCCCCAATTACTATTGTTTGTACCCCTAAAAGGCTAGATGAGGAGTAGGGGGGGTATGGAACAGGCAGCACCCTCAAACCTTCAGAAGTATGAGATGAACCCCAACAACTTGGAAAGGTGGATCTCTCTCACACGTACCAACACAGACTATCCCCCAATTTAACTGATCCCCAAAGGTTTTTGATTAAATAGCGGAATAGAAAATATGATCCAAAAAAAGTGTATGTATATCACACGTACACAACCACACTAGGCCCCAATTACTATTGTTTGTACCCCTAAAAGGCTAGATGAGGAGTAGGGGGAGTATGGAACAGGCAGCACCCTCAAACCTTCAGAAGTATGAGATGAACCCCAACAACTTGGAAAGGTGGATCTCTCTCACACGTACCAACACAGACTATCCCCCAATTTAACTGATCCCCAAAGGTTTTTGATTAAATAGCGGAATAGAAAATATGATCCCAAAAAAGTGTATGTATATCACACGTTCACAACCACACTAGGCCCCAATTACTATTGTTTGTACCCCTAAAAGGCTAGGAGTAGGGGGAGTATGGAACAGGCAGCACCCTCAAACCTTCAGAAGTATGAGATGAACCCCAACAACTTGGAAAGGTGGATCTCTCTCACACGTACCAACACAGACTATCCCCCAATTTAACTGATCCCCAAAGGTTTTTGATTAAATAGCGGAATAGAAAATATGATCCCAAAAAAGTGTATGTATATCACACGTACACAACCACACTAGGCCCCAATTACTATTGTTTGTACCCCTAAAAGGCTAGGAGTAGGGGGAGTATGGAACAGGCAGCACCCTCAAACCTTCAGAAGTATGAGATGAACCCCAACAACTTGGAAAGGTGGATCTCTCTCACACGTACCAACACAGACTATCCCCCAATTTAACTGATCCCCAGAGGTTTTTGATTAAATAGCGGAATAGAAAATATGATCCCAAAAAAGTGTATGTATATCACACGTACACAACCACACTAGGCCCCAATTACTATTGTTTGTACCCCTAAAAGGCTAGGAGTAGGGGGAGTATGGAACAGGCAGCACCCTCAAACCTTCAGAAGTATGAGATGAACCCCAACAACTTGGAAAGGTGGATCTCTCTCACACGTACCAACACAGACTATCCCCCAATTTAACTGATCCCCAAAGGTTTTTGATTAAATAGCGGAATAGAAAATATGATCCCAAAAAAGTGTATGTATATCACACGTACACAACCACACTAGGCCCCAATTACTATTGTTTGTACCCCTAAAAGGCTAGGAGTAGGGGGAGTATGGAACAGGCAGCACCCTCAAACCTTCAGAAGTATGAGATGAACCCCAACAACTTGGAAAGGTGGATCTCTCTCACACGTACCAACACAGACTATCCCCCAATTTAACTGATCCCCAGAGGTTTTTGAT
Organism: Pelophylax lessonae; assembly: GCF_965119305.1. Taxonomy (NCBI): domain Eukaryota; kingdom Metazoa; phylum Chordata; class Amphibia; order Anura; family Ranidae; genus Pelophylax; species Pelophylax lessonae. The sequence goes on along the minus strand of NC_138776.1, from coordinate 211,752,362 downwards.
TAAATAGCGGAATAGAAAATATGATCCCAAAAAAGTGTATGTATATCACACGTACACAACCACACTAGGCCCCAATTACTATTGTTTGTACCCCTAAAAGGCTAGGAGTAGGGGGAGTATGGAACAGGCAGCACCCTCAAACCTTCAGAAGTATGAGATGAACCCCAACAACTTGGAAAGGTGGATCTCTCTCACACGTACCAACACAGACCATCCCCCAATTTAACTGATCCCCAAAGGTTTTTGATTAAATAGCGGAATAGAAAATATGATCCCAAAAAAGTGTATGTATATCACACGTACACAACCACACTAGGCCCCAATTACTATTGTTTGTACCCCTAAAAGGCTAGGAGTAGGGGGAGTATGGAACAGGCAGCACCCTCAAACCTTCAGAAGTATGAGATGAACCCCAACAACTTGGAAAGGTGGATCTCTCTCACACGTACCAACACAGACTATCCCCCAATTTAACTGATCCCCAAAGGTTTTTGATTAAATAGCGGAATAGAAAATATGATCCCAAAAAAGTGTATGTATATCACACGTACACAACCACACTAGGCCCCAATTACTATTGTTTGTACCCCTAAAAGGCTAGGAGTAGGGGGAGTATGGAACAGGCAGCACCCTCAAACCTTCAGAAGTATGAGATGAACCCCAACAACTTGGAAAGGTGGATCTCTCTCACACGTACCAACACAGACTATCCCCCAATTTAACTGATCCCCAGAGGTTTTTGATTAAATAGCGGAATAGAAAATATGATCCCAAAAAAGTGTATGTATATCACACGTACACAACCACACTAGGCCCCAATTACTATTGTTTGTACCCCTAAAAGGCTAGGAGTAGGGGGAGTATGGAACAGGCAGCACCCTCAAACCTTCAGAAGTATGAGATGAACCCCAACAACTTGGAAAGGTGGATCTCTCTCACACGTACCAACACAGACTATCCCCCAATTTAACTGATCCCCAAAGGTTTTTGATTAAATAGCGGAATAGAAAATATGATCCCAAAAAAGTGTATGTATATCACACGTACACAACCACACTAGGCCCCAATTACTATTGTTTGTACCCCTAAAAGGCTAGGAGTAGGGGGAGTATGGAACAGGCAGCACCCTCAAACCTTCAGAAGTATGAGATGAACCCCAACAACTTGGAAAGGTGGATCTCTCTCACACGTACCAACACAGACTATCCCCCAATTTAACTGATCCCCAGAGGTTTTTGATTAAATAGCGGAATAGAAAATATGATCCCAAAAAAGTGTATGTATATCACACGTACACAACCACACTAGGCCCCAATTACTATTGTTTGTACCCCTAAAAGGCTAGGAGTAGGGGGAGTATGGAACAGGCAGCACCCTCAAACCTTCAGAAGTATGAGATGAACCCCAACAACTTGGAAAGGTGGATCTCTCTCACACGTACCAACACAGACTATCCCCCAATTTAACTGATCCCCAAAGGTTTTTGATTAAATAGCGGAATAGAAAATATGATCCCAAAAAAGTGTATGTATATCACACGTACACAACCACACTAGGCCCCAATTACTATTGTTTGTACCCCTAAAAGGCTAGGAGTAGGGGGAGTATGGAACAGGCAGCACCCTCAAACCTTCAGAAGTATGAGATGAACCCCAACAACTTGGAAAGGTGGATCTCTCTCACACGTACCAACACAGACTATCCCCCAATTTAACTGATCCCCAAAGGTTTTTGATTAAATAGCGGAATAGAAAATATGATCCCAAAAAAGTGTATGTATATCACACGTACACAACCACACTAGGCCCCAATTACTATTGTTTGTACCCCTAAAAGGCTAGGAGTAGGGGGAGTATGGAACAGGCAGCACCCTCAAACCTTCAGAAGTATGAGATGAACCCCAACAACTTGGAAAGGTGGATCTCTCTCACACGTACCAACACAGACTATCCCCCAATTTAACTGATCCCCAAAGGTTTTTGATTAAATAGCGGAATAGAAAATATGATCCCAAAAAAGTGTATGTATATCACACGTACACAACCACACTAGGCCCCAATTACTATTGTTTGTACCCCTAAAAGGCTAGGAGTAGGGGGAGTATGGAACAGGCAGCACCCTCAAACCTTCAGAAGTATGAGATGAACCCCAACAACTTGGAAAGGTGGATCTCTCTCACACGTACCAACACAGACTATCCCCCAATTTAACTGATCCCCAAAGGTTTTTGATTAAATAGCGGAATAGAAAATATGATCCCAAAAAAGTGTATGTATATCACACGTACACAACCACACTAGGCCCCAATTACTATTGTTTGTACCCCTAAAAGGCTAGGAGTAGGGGGAGTATGGAACAGGCAGCACCCTCAAACCTTCAGAAGTATGAGATGAACCCCAACAACTTGGAAAGGTGGATCTCTCTCACACGTACCAACACAGACTATCCCCCAATTTAACTGATCCCCAGAGGTTTTTGATTAAATAGCGGAATAGAAAATATGATCCCAAAAAAGTGTATGTATATCACACGTACACAACCACACTAGGCCCCAATTACTATTGTTTGTACCCCTAAAAGGCTAGGAGTAGGGGGAGTATGGAACAGGCAGCACCCTCAAACCTTCAGAAGTATGAGATGAACCCCAACAACTTGGAAAGGTGGATCTCTCTCACACGTACCAACACAGACTATCCCCCAATTTAACTGATCCCCAAAGGTTTTTGATTAAATAGCGGAATAGAAAATATGATCCCAAAAAAGTGTATGTATATCACACGTACACAACCACACTAGGCCCCAATTACTATTGTTTGTACCCCTAAAAGGCTAGGAGTAGGGGGAGTATGGAACAGGCAGCACCCTCAAACCTTCAGAAGTATGAGATGAACCCCAACAACTTGGAAAGGTGGATCTCTCTCACACGTACCAACACAGACTATCCCCCAATTTAACTGATCCCCAAAGGTTTTTGATTAAATAGCGGAATAGAAAATATGATCCAAAAAAAGTGTATGTATATCACACGTACACAACCACACTAGGCCCCAATTACTATTGTTTGTACCCCTAAAAGGCTAGGAGTAGGGGGAGTATGGAACAGGCAGCACCCTCAAACCTTCAGAAGTATGAGATGAACCCCAACAACTTGGAAAGGTGGATCTCTCTCACACGTACCAACACAGACTATCCCCCAATTTAACTGATCCCCAAAGGTTTTTGATTAAATAGCGGAATAGAAAATATGATCCAAAAAAAGTGTATGTATATCACACGTACACAACCACACTAGGCCCCAATTACTATTGTTTGTACCCCTAAAAGGCTAGATGAGGAGTAGGGGGGGTATGGAACAGGCAGCACCCTCAAACCTTCAGAAGTATGAGATGAACCCCAACAACTTGGAAAGGTGGATCTCTCTCACACGTACCAACACAGACTATCCCCCAATTTAACTGATCCCCAAAGGTTTTTGATTAAATAGCGGAATAGAAAATATGATCCCAAAAAAGTGTATGTATATCACACGTACACAACCACACTAGGCCCCAATTACTATTGTTTGTACCCCTAAAAGGCTAGGAGTAGGGGGAGTATGGAACAGGCAGCACCCTCAAACCTTCAGAAGTATGAGATGAACCCCAACAACTTGGAAAGGTGGATCTCTCTCACACGTACCAACACAGACTATCCCCCAATTTAACTGATCCCCAAAGGTTTTTGATTAAATAGCGGAATAGAAAATATGATCCCAAAAAAGTGTATGTATATCACACGTACACAACCACACTAGGCCCCAATTACTATTGTTTGTACCCCTAAAAGGCTAGGAGTAGGGGGAGTATGGAACAGGCAGCACCCTCAAACCTTCAGAAGTATGAGATGAACCCCAACAACTTGGAAAGGTGGATCTCTCTCACACGTACCAACACAGACTATCCCCCAATTTAACTGATCCCCAGAGGTTTTTGATTAAATAGCGGAATAGAAAATATGATCCCAAAAAAGTGTATGTATATCACACGTACACAACCACACTAGGCCCCAATTACTATTGTTTGCACCCCTAAAAGGCTAGGAGTAGGGGGAGTATGGAACAGGCAGCACCCTCAAACCTTCAGAAGTATGAGATGAACCCCAACAACTTGGAAAGGTGGATCTCTCTCACACGTACCAACACAGACTATCCCCCAATTTAACTGATCCCCAAAGGTTTTTGATTAAATAGCGGAATAGAAAATATGATCCCAAAAAAGTGTATGTATATCACACGTACACAACCACACTAGGCCCCAATTACTATTGTTTGTACCCCTAAAAGGCTAGGAGTAGGGGGAGTATGGAACAGGCAGCACCCTCAAACCTTCAGAAGTATGAGATGAACCCCAACAACTTGGAAAGGTGGATCTCTCTCACACGTACCAACACAGACTATCCCCCAATTTAACTGATCCCCAAAGGTTTTTGATTAAATAGCGGAATAGAAAATATGATCCCAAAAAAGTGTATGTATATCACACGTACACAACCACACTAGGCCCCAATTACTATTGTTTGTACCCCTAAAAGGCTAGGAGTAGGGGGAGTATGGAACAGGCAGCACCCTCAAACCTTCAGAAGTATGAGATGAACCCCAACAACTTGGAAAGGTGGATCTCTCTCACACGTACCAACACAGACTATCCCCCAATTTAACTGATCCCCAAAGGTTTTTGATTAAATAGCGGAATAGAAAATATGATCCCAAAAAAGTGTATGTATATCACACGTACACAACCACACTAGGCCCCAATTACTATTGTTTGTACCCCTAAAAGGCTAGGAGTAGGGGGAGTATGGAACAGGCAGCACCCTCAAACCTTCAGAAGTATGAGATGAACCCCAACAACTTGGAAAGGTGGATCTCTCTCACACGTACCAACACAGACTATCCCCCAATTTAACTGATCCCCAAAGGTTTTTGATTAAATAGCGGAATAGAAAATATGATCCCAAAAAAGTGTATGTATATCACACGTACACAACCACACTAGGCCCCAATTACTATTGTTTGTACCCCTAAAAGGCTAGATGAGGAGTAGGGGGAGTATGGAACAGGCAGCACCCTCAAACCTTCAGAAGTATGAGATTGTGTTCACTGTACCCCACAAAGATTGAGTTCACTGCACCCCACAATGATTGTGTTCACTGCACCCCACAAAGATTGTGTTCACTGCACCTCACAAAGATTGTGTTCACTGTACCCCCCAAAGATTGTGTTCACTGCACCCCACAAAGATTCTGTTCACTGTACCCCACAAAGATTGTGTTCACTGCACCCCAAAAAGATTGTGTTCACTGCACCCCAAAAAGGATGTTGTTCACTGCACCCCAAAAAGGATGTTGTTCACTCCACCCCAAAAAGATTGTGTTCACTGCACCCCACAAAGATTGTGTTCACTGCACCCCAAAAAGATTGTGTTCACTGCACCCCAAAAATGATTTTGTTCACTGCACCCCAAAAAGGATTTTGTTCACTGCACCCCAAAAAGGATGTATTTCACTCCACCCCAAAAAGATTGTGTTCACTGCACCCCAAAAAGATTGTGTTCACTGCACCCCACAAAGGATTTTGTTCACTGCACCCCAAAAAGATTGTGTTCACTGCACCCCAAAAAGGATGTTGTTCACTGCACCCCAAAAAGGATTTTGTTCACTGCACCCCAAAAAGATTGTGTTCACTGCACCCCACAAAGGATTTTGTTCACTGCACCCCACAAAGATTGTGTTCACTGCACACCAAAAAGGATTGTGTTCACTGCACCCCAAAAAGATTTTGTTCACTGCACCCCAAAAAGATTGTGTTCACTGCAGCCCAAAAAGATTGTGTTCACTGCAGCCCAAAAAGATTGTGTTCACTGCAGCCCAAAAAGATTGTGTTCACTGCAGCCCAAAAAGATTGTGTTCACTGCAGCCCAAAAAGATTGTGTTCACTGCAGCTCACACACAGAAAAATGGATGTGGATCACTGACACCTGCCTATCTCCAATCCCACACCACACAGCAATATCGATTGTAGTTTGTAGAACACAGTTTCCCTAAAATTCAGCAGACTCTGTCCCTAACAGGATTGAGAAGAGATCGTAGATCAGGATTGAGTGCAGACCCCACCCCCCACACAGCAATATCGATTGTAGTTTGTAGAAGACACTGACCCTATAATTCAGCAGACTCTATCCCTAAAATGCCTACAACTCGCCCTGCCTAAACACTCCGACCTGTCCCTCAATTCTATCCGGACACAAATGGTTTTTTCCTGCCTATCTTTCCCTAATCAGCAGCCAGCACGTTGATGTGTGCTCTGTCCCTGAATCTAAGCAGCATAATGACGCCGCTGCGGCTGCCTCGAACTTATAAAGACTTGGTCACATGCTTCAGACGGCCAATCACAGCTACTGAGACATTTGCAGGCATGGCTGGGATGGCTTAAGGCACACCAGTTAAATGATTGTTGATTGGCTGTTGAAAGCCCGCCATGAAAAGAGCGCCAAAGCATGCAAAACCCGGAAATAAAACGACCGAACACGGATTTTTACCCGAACATACAGTAAAGTGTCCGTGTCCGTGTTCGGGTACAAAAAATCCAATTATTCGGTACGAACACGAATAATACAGTCCGTGTTCGCTCAACACTAATCCTGACTAAATCTCTAGCTTCATTTGGATAAATGCAGCTCCAAACTTGCAAGGAATCTCCACCATACTTCGTTGTTTCCTGCAGATAATCATTATTGTACTGCTCTCCAGCCCTTCACAAACAAGCTGCCTTGTGCTACAGCCAAATATTTCAAATTTTGACTTATCAGACCGGAGCACCTGCTGCTATTTTTACCCACCCCAGTTCCTATGTTTTCGTGCATAGTGGAGTTGCTTAGCATTATTTCCACGTTCTATGCACAATTGCATTAAAACATAGGAACTGGGGTGCAGAAAAATGGCAGCAGGTGCCCTGGACTAATGAGTCAAAATGTGAAATATTTTGTATAATAAGGTCATCCCAGTTAAATGATAGTTTGACAACACAGCTGAAAGCAAGAGAGCCTTAACCACTTTACCACCGAAAGGATTTTGCTGTCTTACGTCCAGGCCACTTTTTGCGATTCAGCACTGTGCGAATTTAACTGACAATTGCGTGGTCATGCAACGCCGTACCCAAACGAAATGTACGTCCTTTTTTTCCCAAAAACAGAGCTCTCTTTTGGTGGTATTTGATCACTTGTGCGATTTTTACTTTTTGCGCTATAAACAAAAAAAAGAGCGAAAATTTTGAAAAAATAACAATATTTTTCACATTTTTTTATATGAAATTCCCCCAAAAAAATGTAAAAATCAAATTTTTTTTATCATTTTTGGCCAATTTGTTTTCTGCTACATATTTTTGGTAAAAAAAATCGCAATAAGCGTATTTTGATTGGTTTGCGCAAAAGTTATTACGTTTACTAACTAAGGGAAAGATTTCTGTCATTTTTGGTGTTTTTTTTTTTTTTTAACGAGTAATGGCGGCGATCTGCAATTTTTTTTGCGGGACTGCGACATTGCGGCGGACAGATCGGACCCTTGACTGACATTTTTGACACTTTTGGGGGTACCAGTGACATTACTACAGTAATAACTGCTATAAATATGCACTGTTACTATAAAAATGACACTGGCAAGGAAGGGGTTAATTTTATTGGAGAGGGAGGGGTTAATGTATGCCTGGTGCTTACTGACATGTGTGGGGGGAGGTGACTGAGTGACACAGGGACAGATCGCGGGTTCAGCTATGCTGAACCCTGCAATCTGTCACTGCCTGTCACTTAGGAGATCCGCCCGCTTTGTTTACACAAGCGGGTGGATCTCCAGACTCGATTCCCCGACGATCGGGGAAGAGCAGGGCCGATCGCCGCTGCTCCTTCCCTGGCCCGACTCCCGCTGTGACTGAACACAGCGGGAGCGAGCCTCCGGCGGCACGCGCGCGCTGCCCACATAGGGAGGAGTCCAGCGACGTAGGTCTACGTCGCTGGACGATAACGAGCCACATTGCTACAGTAGCAGCAATGTGAGCGGACGTAAAGTGGTTAATTGTCTCAGAGAATGTGGAACCTTCATATTCCAGACTAAGCACCAGGAATTACAGGTGTCTGAGCTCTTGAAACAGGATTATCTACAGTATTTTAAGTGGTTATCTGCAATTCAGTGTTTATATTACAGAAATGTTTAAAGTGAGTTTTACATTTTAATGTGCACTGTTCAATATATTCAAACATTAGCCCTTCAGCCTTTCAAGTGTGTGCTCCAAACACAATAAAATAGAAACTATTTTAAAGGTCCTGTTTGCTGCCAAGCAGGACTAATTACTGGCTGTTCATCACCATAATTAATCATAAACAAATTGTAGCTTGCCATTTTCTCTTTTTGTTATGTTTAATAAAAGCTTTTTTGTTTGCCTAGATTTCTCATTGGTTGGTACTTTATCACAACCTTGCTACTTCCTCAGGATATTGTAGGAATATATGACACAGAAGTGCCTTGATAAGAATTGTGGCTTCCACATATCTTTACAACTATATGCAGCAGAAACTTCTATTTTGTTATATGGTAGAAAAAGGTTTAATAGTTCCTTTTTTGTTGAAAAGGAGGCATGTGTGCCAGGAAATTCAGCAACCTGGAGTCGGTCTTTAATACCAAGGCATGCAAGGTGGTTTGCCGGATACCATTCAGCAGTATCAACTCAAGAACATTTTACCCTTCTACCCCAAGAGGCGCCACAAGAGTTACTTTAAAAACAAATAATTTTCCAACTAAATCCAAAGAAAGTATTATCAGACAGGTCATAGTAAGGTAGGCTGAATAGGACTAAAACGTGGGACAGAAAGTGTGTCTCCTATTAAGCACAAATCCCTAAAACATGTTTTCCTATTATTTTCATTTATGTTAATGAGCTTAGCCATGCAAATAATCCCTAATGTCCCTGGGCATACTGTGCATCCAGAAGCACTATTTTGAAGCACAGGCACAGCCCAACATCAAAGCGGTAGTAAGTCTAAGAATTGTTTATTTGACTCCACCTGCTATCCTGAAATAAGGAATAAGCTACATATTTTCAGATTTGTAAAGGAAATTAGATATTTATTTACTTTTTGTTAACAAAGTTCTATTATGCTTCAAAAATGTCCTCAAGTGTTTTTACAAACGTAACCCTTAATAATCCATATATAGCTTCCTATACACCTTTCACAATGTGAATGCAATGTACACTTACTAAAAAAGAATCATTAGTGAAACTGGATTGAGTCTGCGATGGGGAATTTTGGGTATTCAGCATAGTAATACTATGGTCAGGAAAGTTTATGTTGAATCTGTCTGTGAGTGATATAAAGGTTTTTCATTGCCAGAAATGTATATAAAGATTTTCAAGCAATACAAGGCATTGTGGCTATGGTGGAATTCATTAATTATACTATATCCTTGATGAAGTGGGGTCATCAAGATCAGCAGAGTTGTATAAAGTACTCGAAACCCATACTTGAGTAAAAGTACAAGTGCTCGATCAAAAAGTGACTTAAGTAGAAGTGGAAGTGCTCAATCAAAAAGTGACTTGAGTAGAAGTACTAAAGTATTCAACATTTTTTGTACTTAAGTATTGCAAGTAGTTTTTTAAAAAATTTTGCTACTCAAGTACTGAAAGTAAAAGTACCAGTAGTTTTGAAAAAAAATTGCTACTCAAGTACTGAAAGTAAAAGTACAAGTACTGTGTTATGTAGTTATTAAAGAAAGAAGTCAAAAGTTTGAACATCATATTGTTTTTTATTATTTCAAATGCAGCTTTTATTTATACATACAGTAGCATTTATTTTCGTATGCGCTGATAATACACATGTTTTGAACTTCATGAAACCTGCCATCTACTGTTCTGGCAGTGGTAATTTTTATAATAGTAACGAGTAACTATGCAGCACAAAAAAAAATATCGGAGTAGAACTATTGAAATCATCAAAAAAATGTAGTGAAGTAAAAGTGGAAGTAGGAGAAAAAAATTCTACTCCAGGAAAGTACAGATACCGCCTTTCGGTACTTAAGTACAGTAGTGAAGTAGTTCTACTTAGTTACTATACATCTCTGAAGATCAGCTATGCTAATTTACCATTTATACTGTGTACAGTCATAAAATAAGCTTTGTGCCACACAAATGTGTTAGAAAACAGAGACTATGAAATAAAATTCAAAGTTTGTAGAGATAGTGCATATTCTCAATGGTATTTTTTTTTCTTTTAAACAGGTGAATGCCACTGCTAAAACATTTTATTGAAAAAACATCATACTTAGTTTGACTTCATCAGTGCTAGAATCAACCACTACTGACTAGCCAAGCAACACTAATGAAAGAACTGTACAAATATGTATTAGCATCCGAAATAAAAATAACACCCAAGTACCAGGCATAATCAATGTTGTGCTCAGCCTGTTATCGTGGTATATAAATCTAGTGCTTTGCTTGCCCTGTCTAAGTGTTTGTTTTTTTTTTCTAAGTCATTCACCGGTCACCTTATTTACAGAGTTTGATGAGACTTGACAGCGACCTCACACAGGGCCCTTTTAATGAATTTTACAATTCCCATTGCAGCAGCAAAGCTATACCTACTGTCAAAGTATTGTGCGGCACATGACAGCATGCAGAGATGGTCAAAATAAAGATTCTAGGCTTATCCCTTAAAATCCCTGATCACTAAAAATAAAAAAATATAGATGGAGGATTTTTGGTTTCATTGATACTTTTGTATTTGAAGGAAAACAAAACAAAACAAAAAAAAAGAAAAACCCAAAAAACAAATCATAATGGTCCATATATATTTTTGCAGTGCATGAATACACATGTGTTAACACACTTTATATTCCATGGTCCATGTAAAATAATGGGCTGTCAATGCACTAAAATGTCCCAAAAATGGGAAATGTGAAAAACTGTTTTTCAAGGGACTATGTTACATAGCCATGTGCTAAGGCATGTTGCAACACATGTGCCTTGCCTATGTGTGTCGGGCTGCCATTCAAAATGAATGTCACCACAAAACTGCAATATGCGTAGCGCCTAGGTAGGTGCTAGAAGAGAGTATAGTTTTTGGGTCATTCTGCTTACCAGAGAGATTGCCAAGTAAATTTAGATTGCTCTCTGCCTAGCAGAGCGCAGGATGCATTGAAAGGGTCTGCACATGGTGCATAGGTGCAGCTCAGCTTGTCTGAAATGTTTCACACTGGTCCAATAGAGAGGTATATTGGACAGTGGGAGTAAACCTGACTAGTGAGGGTACAGGCATTGTTACAGCCCTGGTGATTGGCAGAGGAAAGTGCCTCAGTGCATGCTAAGTGACTGTATAAATGCCAAGGGTACATGTGCTCGGGGTCTTCGGCTAGTGAGCAGGCCCCCCGGAGGGAGGGGGCAGATGCCTCTCCTCTGTAGAAGTTGCCATGCGGCCTTGGGTAGTCAATCTAAGGGCTGAAAGTCATATAGGAGCTGAACCCAGAGGTCCTGCAGAGCTGACTGGAAGGAAGACACTGGAAAGCATCTGAATCTACCTTAAGTGAGTACAGATCTATGTCATGGGCATGTCCTGTGAGGGCCATCCCTTCAGCTAGAATAGTCAGTGGATGGGTGTCAGTCAAGGGAATGCTAGAGAATTATCCTGAAGATAAAGTAGTTTGCATCAAGTCTGCTGCTAGAGAGAGCAAGAAGACTTAATTCTTCCATTCAAGTGGCAGTATGGTAAAAGCAGTGTGTCTGCTTTGAACAAATAACCTGGTGAGGTCAAGTGAGCATTGTCCTTATCTACTGTGAATAGTTCAGTTCTAGTATCCCACTATTCCCTTCTCCAATCCAAGTACCACAATAAATATAAAACCAAATACCCTGGACTGTTTATTGAGTATTGAGCGGGAGTAAGGATGGCTATGTGAAAAATCCCCTAGTGACTGTCTGCAGGTAACCAGAGTGCCCTCTGGGGACAGTGCTACATTTGGGGGCTCATCTGGGAGTTACAACAGTGGTTGCTACTGACAAGGACCAGATATATACCCAAGAAAGTTTATGTCTTTTTATGTGAAGTGTTGGAGTGTCAGCTAAGAAAGTAATATCTGCTTTACAGTGATCAGTGCAAGTGTGCTTTCAAGTTATGGTCAAGAAAGCAGCCACCTGGGATGCAGGAATCGGTGCATCAGGAGTTGTGTCAGTATATATGCTGTAGAAGAAAATGTCTGCCATGCAGTCCATAACAGCAGGACAGTTCCCAGCATCACTGGGGGAGTTCGGTTGACATGTTAATGAAAAGGTGTAACTGGAGCTTAAGTAAAGACAGAAGAAGCAGATGTTTACATGTCTGTGCCAGGGAACACAATCTGTATTGCAGTACCATTCATACAGGCTGAGCAGTGTTATGGCAGCAGTGAAGGGTTACTGCACCACTCAGGGGAGTGCGCAAAAGAGATCTGCCTAGCAGAAGGAGCCACCGCCAGAGAGTCAGCTAGTCTGGGGACATGGGCGGAGTCGCCACCTGTGGGCCACCAATCTGAATGGAGGAAGGGAGCTGAGACCTCACTTCCACCGTCGGGTGTAGCTGAGGAGAAGACACATGTGGAAGAGCAAGATGGTGGATGCCGGAGTGAGCCGGAGCGTGAAGGCTAACCCACGTGTTGGTGGAGAGCCTGAAGAGTGGACTGAGATGCAAAAACGGACTCTGTTGGACACAGGATTCCAATTGATGCCCAAGGAAAGTCTGGCATTGTGCAGCGAAGGGGACACGGAGCATCTTAGACTGGTATGTGGCAGATGCTTGAATGTATCTGTGCGGCTGCGAGCATGGGGCCAGTGTGGGCACTGCAATGACGTGTCACTGAAGTTGGAGCAGAGCAATTGCCAGCCCAGAAGACTATCTGTGAACTGGGAGGTAGGAACCACTTCTGAGCTGGTAACTCCAGTAGTTGCTATTCCCTTTGGGTTAGGATGGGGAGTGCCGAGAACACCGCTGGGGCCGGGACCTGTGGTGCAGACCCGCACAACTATCTGCCAAACCAGGAAAAAATGTATTTCAGAGGTGCAATGCACCCAAGTCATGAGGGCCAAGCAGCGGCCACAGTTAGTTGTGGTCGCAGCAACAAAAGGTCCAGCTCTTACAGAGGCAGAGGGGCATCAATGGATCCAGAAGTTGAAGTCCTCCAGTTCATCCAGTGAGGAGGAGGCAGGGATCATTGATGTGGGGTTACCAAGCTTTGAGTGCAGATTCAGATCCCTGGAAGAAGGAATCGGTGAATGGGGATCAGATGCCGAGACTGAGTGGAACTGGGGAACTGAAGGAAGAAAAAATCCTACAAGTTCCAGTTCACTTAGCGAAGAAACAGAAGCAGCGGTCGATTGTATAGGTTGCGCGAAATCTCAGGTTCTGTGAGGCCTATAGAACAAGGATCCCAGACTTATTCCCACCCCACACCTATGCTTGGGCCTGAGCACAGAATGATGCTTACTCTAAACTGATCTCTAAAGTAGAGACCCGTATGCCCCACCTGGGATAGGAGATAGGTAGAAACTTTCCAGGTTCTCTTGTTGCCAGCGACTCATTCAGAGGAAGGTGGCCATGGAATACAGATACGATTACCCATATGCTCCATTCAAGGTAATGGAGGAAATCGAAAGCAAGATGGAGGCTTGGTGTGAAGAAGCTGCCTGGGACTTTCTATATGTCCCCAAGCCCCATTGGAATCCATCCAGGTTTCAGCTGTGAGAAACCTTCCTATCCATCAAAGAAAATTGGAATCTGGGTTGGTTGATATACATTGATCGAGTGGAAGTCAACCATCCATAAAGAAAGGCCAAGCTTGAGCTATCAGCATCTTACGTCCTGAAGGCAAGATTGTTCATATACATCGTTCTGACCATTACTAATGAGGTATGCCAAGTTCTTGATGTATGTTACAAAGGGGCTGTTGAGCCCAAAGAATTATTACTATTGAAATGTTGCTGTTGGGGCTAAAAGACATTTTCCCAAATCCCCTTACCCTTCTATCCTTGCAAATTGCCATTGTTTTAACACCTTAGAAAAAAGAACTTCCGCCACAGAGGATTTCTCCTGTTAAAGCCAGGGGCTGCTACCTAGAGGGGGTAAACCCCTATTTCACAGAAACACTTTGTGAAGATCCATGCTGAGGCAATCTCTCTTTAGGGACACTTTGTGAAAATACTTAATTTAAAGGACACTTTTCGAAGATATTTCATTTAAGGGACACTTTGCAAAGATTCCTTTGGGCCAATGGGCTAGTGTTATGTGGAAGGAAAATTTTTGCGATTTGCTACTTTTTTTTTGAGAAATGAGTATTGGCTCATTGTCTCTTCAGAGAGAGGGGTGTCAGAGAGAAAGGACCCCTTGAAGAGTTCTTACAAACACTAACAAGTAGGCCAGTTATTGCTAAGGCTCCAGCAATGACTGAGTGCCGCCACTAACTTGTGGGTCTGACTAGGATAGGAAAGAGTCAATATCCTGGTAATTGAGTGGGACTTAGCATATTCTGTACTGGTTCCATTCAGGAGCCAAATAACTAGCAATAGGCTTAGTTAGTCAGAGTGGTAGATTTTTCTGTTTGTCTATTACAGGAACACAACAGGAAGACGAGTCAAGAGTTGCCCTTAGGGGGCTGGATGCATCAGCTGTCTCTACATGAATGCTAGTGATAGAAATTCTTCATGTGAGAAGGTCGCCTCTGCGGAGAGGGCAGTCTCACTGTGAGTACATAGAATGTAAACTTGCTACATGCTTATATTTTCTTTGCAGGCTTGCAAGGGGTCTCCATGCCTTTTTGGGAGATTATCCATGACCCATTTCTGTGTATATGTGTACAAATGTTATTTGTAGTTTAGTTAGTCAGGATGTTTAACCATTTCCTGTCAAACTGTTTTTGTTTGGCAGGGGGTGCATTCAAATAATGCACTTGGTACATACGTCTGTGTAAATTGTTTCCTTTATCCATCTATCCCCTTTTATTTCCCCTTGTTTTTTTATGTTTTTCTTTAATATTTGCAATAATATACTTTCCCAACTTTTATATTTGAATGTCCAATACTTTCATATACATCTATGCTGTTCTTTTATTATATGTTATGCTTTTGCTGATTCTTATATTTGAGTCCTGTAAGGTTTTTTGAATAACAAAATCAATAAAAAAAAAAAAATGATATATATATATATATATATATATATATATATATATATATATATATATATATATATATATATACCAAACTTACAGTGCTTAATAAAAATTAAAACGTAATAACGTTTATTCTTTACAACACAATATAAATGCCCATTTAAGGTACAAGTCTAATATAAATGCCCATTAAAGTGTAACATCAATAGTATTGGTTGAGTATATTTAATTGTTATATACAATACAGCAGTTAGTATTTTCAGTCACTTTTGATTGCTTCCATCTAAATGGCTTGTCTGATTTACAAACACTTCCAGTGGCTTGCAAACGACTGGAGTTAGGTTGCGTGATCTGTAAATTCCTGGTATACATCTACACCCTTTATGAATAATGGAACCATGTTTGTGCTCTGCCAGTCAATTTGTACCTGTTATTAAGGAGTCTTTAAAAAATAGGAAGAGCAGCTTGGCTATTACAGAGCTGAGCTACCTGAGGACATGTAGGTGTAAGGCTGGATACACACTATACAACTTTTGTTGTTAGATTTCCTTTAGTAAAAGAGGAAAAATGGGCGATTAAACACGGAAACTTATGAGCATTTCCAAAGGCAATAATCAGCAGTATGTAATATAGTAAAGGTAATCAACTCAGAAAATCAACTAAAATAGTCCATTAGCCAGTGCAAGGAGCCATTGTGACCAGTTTGCATTGTACATGAGGACATGACCTTCCTTAGAATCCAATATATTTTCGTATTTATCTATCAATTTTATATGGGATATAACTTCTGTCATGGAAAGGGGGTCATTGGTCTTCCATTTGCACATAATAAGTGCTCTAGAAGCAAATAGGATATGCATGACGTTGGATCTGGAATTTTTCGGGTAAGAGGTGACATCCATTCCTAGTATAGCCAATTCCAACGTGGGAGTAAGATGAGTACCAGTGATCGTGTCAATCAGGTTACAAACAGCCCCCCAGAAACCTTGCAGGCGAGGGCCGGCCCACACCATGTGCGTGCCTACCTGACCGCAATCCCGCCAACACTGATTAGATTGGCCATTGGAGAATTTAGCTGTGATATAAGGGGTATGATAAGGAATTTGTGAGACAGTTCCCAGTAGTTGGAGCACAGAGAGTATTTATAAGTGGTGGATATTGCTGTTGACCATTGACGATCTGTCAAAGATTTGCCCAGGTCAACTTCCCATTTTTTATGTGCGGATGATTTAGAAAACATATGTTTAGAGTTTAGCATGTTGTAGATTAAAGCAATGCCTTTGGTTTTAGCTGTATTGGCATTCCAGAATTTCCAGAATTTCCAGAGAGCTTCCGGTATGGAAACATGAATACTATTCAATGTATTGCAAAAGGTGGAGATTTGATTGTACTTAAAGACATCTGTGGGTAGGAGGCCATATTTTGTTTTAAGATCCATAAAGGGGGGCAGTTTATTTTTATCGTAAAGTTGTGCTTGGGTTGTGATGTCAGGAATAACCCACCTGAGCGAAGATAATGGGATCAGGACTTTGACAGAGCGCGATAGGTCACTTGAGGAATTAAGAAAGTACGACCCCCCCCCCCCCCTGCATAGTAGCTTGTATAGTTGGGTGTGGTATCTTTTTGAGTAAGGCTGGGGCAAGTGGGGCAAGGAGTATAGAGGCAAAATAATTATTACCCATCCACTCCGATTCCCAGCTGGCACCAGGGTTTCATATGGGCAGACTGAAACCAATCTCTGACTTGATCCAGGACTGCCGCCGTGTGGTTGTCTCGTAGAACAGGCATGCTGCATCCGCCCGCTGACTTATGTTTCATCTGGAACTGCAGGGCCGTACGAGACCTCTTGCCGTCCCAGACGAATTGGGATAACTGTTTTTGTAAGGCGGAAAAGAAGGAGGGTGGTGCTGGTATCGGGAGCGTCCTAAAAATATAAATAATTTTGGGTAAAGTAAGCATCTTATATGCTGCTAAGCGTCCTGACCAAGAAATGTAAAAACAACGTATCTTAGAGAGGTCTTGTGCTTTTGAGGCTATCAATGGGGCGTAGTTAGTTTTGTACAAAGCTGCAAGAGGGTGTGTGAGTTTGATGCCTAGATACGTTAAAGGGCCCGTGGTCCTTGGGTAAGGGTTTTGTAGGGCTTTTGTGGATACAGTGTCAATATTTACACCAAGGACATTGGATTTGTTAGCATTAACCTTATAGTAGGAAACTTCTCCAAATTTAAGCAGGGTCTGGTGGGCAGAAGGCAAGGATCGCCTAGGGTCTGAAAGTGTTAAAATGACATTGTCTGCAAATAAGGAAATTTTGTGCTGAACAGAGTGGGAGTCAATGCCTCTAATATGCGCGTCTGATCTTATTTTTTCTGCCAGTGGTTCCATGACTAGTGCGAAGATCAACGGGGATAACGGTAACCTTGTCTGGTACTGTTAGATATTTTACATTTTTTTGAAAACATTCCCTTTGCATATACGAAAGCAGATGGTGAGGAGTATAAGGCCATGATCACATTCAAAACAGGACCCATGAAGCCAAATTTGTGTAATACCCGCCTCAAGTAACCCCAATGGATTCTATCGAAAGCCTTCTCTGCATCCAAAGTGAGGAGCAGAGAAGGCTTCCTTGACCGTTCCATCGTGTGAATAAGGTTTATCATCCGCCTGGTAGCATCTGTGGCCTGTCTACCAAGTACGAAGCCTACCTGATCATAATGTATCAGGCTCGGTAAAAATTTAGCTAGATGGTTTGCCAGTAGTTTCGCGTACAACTTCACGTCAACGTTAAGTAACGAGATTGGATGGAAATGTGGGGGAGAAGTGGGGTCCTTGCCAGGCTTTGGTAAGGTAATAACCGTCGCTGTCAACATCTCCGGGGGAAAAGCGGCGTTAGCTTTAGCTGACTCAAATACTTGTAAAAAAGGAGAAAGTGAGGCACACAGCATTTTTACACTCAGAGTCAATAAACAGGCCATGCAGCTCTCTTTTTGTTTTTATTTTAGGGGTAGAATAGGGAAGGGGTGAGCTTGGAGATACTCCAGAAAACATATTACAAGAAAGGAGGACTCTAATCTGAACCAGAACTTTAGGGTGAAGGCACCCTCTTTTGAAGCTGTATTACTGATCAACTCTCATACACACACGAGTCTCAATTGAGATGCAGTACTGATTGCCAACAATTATAACACTTAGCAGCAAACAAACAGGATTCTCAGTAGAGATGCAATTCTGAGTGCAAATGTTAGCGACAAAGATTTCCCAAAGAAGTTTAGGAAAGTTCCTATATCCTTGATGACTGGTAATCACTGTTCCAGATTCCTAGACAGCATGCGCAGGGTTAGCAAGCTTTAGTTTTCCAGCAGTCTGTATCCTGGACCTGTAGCTAAATTCCAAAGAATACTCCAGGAAGGACAGGGCGGAGCCCCCCCCCCCCAGCCAACCCACAGCTGGGACCCAACAAAAGGTTTGCAGTCCACGGTAATACTCCCAGGGATGCCATAGCCCTAAGGTTGGGTCTTATTACCCCAGGAACAAGAGATTTCTGTTCCAGGCCCAAACCCTTTTATGACTCTCTCATCCCCCTGCTGGCCACCTACAAATTGACCAGGGATTGACAGAGAAAGAATATTAATAGATAGGCTAGGATCTGAACTCACCCACCCACTATGTTCCAGGATTCCCTAGGACACACGGGGAAGCAGTTCAGCCCAAGCCAATAAAACCGAGAACAGACCTGTTAATCGATAGATGCTCTTCATGCAGTTACAGGGAAGCCAAAGACTAAGTTTAGCTTAAAACACTAAACACTATACACACCATCAAGTGCTCTGGTGAACATTGGTTAGTACTTAGACTCTGCAACTCAGGTGAGCCTGTGTCATCCACCAGGATGACCTGCCTGTGCACCTATCCTGCTGGTCGGTGGTAGGCCAGCTACTGCTACAGCAGCTGGTCTTCACGCCATACCAAGACAGCCAGGCTAGAAGTTTTTTCCACATAGGTTTAGCTTTTTGTTTACTTATTCTATATGTGTTCTCTATTTTTACTCAACAGAATGCTATTGTTTAGTGCACCCTAGAAACCCTCCCATTTTTCCTCTGTGTCCTTTGATTAGAACATTTTGTCCCAATTAACATTACACAACAAGAAGTGCAACTAGGAATGGACTCTGTGTTTGAGTCGAAGGTAAGTTTGCCCAGGGTTGTTGGGAAGAGGCCCTTGTTCCCATCAACATGGGGACAAGGTGCTTTGGGGTGGGGGGGGGGGCAGAGCATGTGGCCTAGTCTGGTTCGGGGGGGGTGGGTGCTCACTTTCTCCCTCCCCTTTCCTGACCTGCCAAGCTGCATGCTCGGATAAGGGTCTGGTATTAATTTTTTTAAATTTTGGCGTGGGGTTCCCCTTAAAATCCATACCAGACCCGAAGAGCCTGGCATTGACTGGGTGGGACCCTATGCTGCAATACATTACAGCCACGAGCGAGTTTAACCTGTACTTCAGCCGAGTGTGAGGGACAGGAAATGATGCAATCTTATTTCCTGGAGCCCCTTTCGGTTCCAGCGTGAGAAGAGAGCATCACCTGTGAGTGGGCAAGCACTACACTGACACCAATACACATAGGCACACATTTAACCCCTTGATCACCCCCAGTTAACCCTTTCACTTCCTGTCACAGTGTACACTATATACAGTGTACATATAAATTTACTGATCACTGTATTAGTGTCACTTGTGACTTCAGTTAGTGTGAGTGACAGTGATAGTTACAGGGAGTCCCAGATAGGGGATATATGAAAGGTACCCTAAACATAATAAGGATTTAACCCCCAATCACCTCCCCAGGTAACCCCTTCATTGCCTTGTCACAGTGTCACTATTATAGTGTACAGATCTTTTTTCTTATCACTGTATCAGTGTCACAGGTGACATCAGTTAGCGTTAATATTAGTGTCAATCCAGGTCAGATTGCCAGTGACACACACACACACTAAACACCTCCATTACTAGTGCAGTGTCTGAATGTATCAATATCTTTGAAACTAGCATTCCCAATAGTTTAGAATAGTGTTCCCAAAATGCAGGATCAGCCCAAACACCTGCCAGCACCTGTGTTTTGTCCCTCCACCCCTCCCCCCCCCAAGGAGTACAGAATCAGCAGAATACTGTCACTTCCAATACACAGCACACTAAACTGCAGCATTAGCAGAGTCAGGCCCGATCTCTGCTAGCACTAGCAGTTACATTTTAGCTAGCGGTTCAAACAGTCCTTGACAACCAGGTGCATTTTTCCCTATGAGTCGGACTAGGTACCTATACATTTATTGGCCAAAATGTCCAAACAGAGGTACACTAGTGTAGAGGCTTACACAATGCTGAGCATGACAGATGAGAGCGATAGGGAAGCCTCATTGTCAGAGTCAGGCTCATTATTCAAACCTGTAGACAGCAGCGGCACCCTGACAGATAGCTCTGATGACGGAGTAGTGGTCCCTGCTAAGGTCAGGCGTACCCAACCCTGTTCTTCTGTTGCTGAGGTGCAACAATCGCAGGGTTCTCGTATGCAGCAGAGTATTGGTACTAGTGCCGCTCAACCTTCTGGTGAACGGGCAAGCACAAGCGGCCTAGTACATCCTGGTCATAGTCCAACCATCACTGCAGTAACATCGGGTAACTATAGGCCGGTCAGCCTAACATCAGTAGTCTGCAAGATTTTGGAGGGGATGTTAAGAGACTATATACAAGACTTTAGTAATGAAAATGGTATTATTAGTAGTAATCAGCATGGATTCATGAAAAATCAGTCTTGCCAAACCAATCTATTAACCTTCTACGATGAAGTGAGCTGCCACCTAGATAATGGTAAGCTTGTGGATGTGGTGTATCTGGACTTTGCAAAGGCCTTTGACACCGTTCCCCACAAACACTTACTGTACAAACTAAGGAATGTAAGCATGGACCATAGGGTGAATGCCTGGATAGAAAACTGGCTCCAGAGTCCAGAGGGTGGTGATTAATGGGGAGTACTCGGATTGGGCAGGTGTGGAAAGTGGGGTCCCCCAAGGTTCTGTCCTGGGACCATTCCTGTTTAATTTATTCATAAATGATTTAGAGGAGGGGATATCTAGTACAATCTCAGTATTTGCGGATGATACTAAACTAAGCATGCCAATATCTTCTATACAGGATGTGGAAACCTTACAAGCGTATCTGAACAAAATAATGGGGTGGGCAACTACATGGCAGATGAGGTTTAATGTTGAGAAATGTAAAGTAATGCACTTGGGCGTCAGAAACACGAAAGCAAGCTATTCACAAGGGGGGAAACCTCTGGGTGAATCTAAGATGGAAAAGGACCTGGGGGTCCTGGTGGACAACAGGCTTGGCATTGGCATGCAAAAAAAACGCCAACAGAATACTGGCCGTGTATAAAAAAGTGGATTCACTCCAGAAATAAATAAATTATTCTACCACTCTACAAGACTCTGGTCCGGCCACATCTGGAGTATGCTGTCCAGTTCTGGGCACCGGTCCTCAGGAAGGATGTGCTGGAACTGGAGAGAGTCCAGAAAAGGGCAACAAAAATAATTAGGGGAATGGAGGGCATCGGCTATGAGGAAAGACTACAAGCACTGAACTTATTCTCTCTGGAGAAGAGATGATTGAGGGGGGATATGATATCCATGTACAAATGCTGTACTGGGGACCCTAGCATAAGGTACAAACTTTTTAGAGAAAGGGAATACAATAAGACACGTGGCCACTCACTAAAACTAGAGGAAAAACGGTTTAACCTTAAAATACGTAAGGGGTTCTTCACTGTCAGAGCAGTAAGGATGTGGAATTCTCTTCCACAAGCAGTGGTATCAGCAGGGAGCATTGATAGTTTCAAAAAACTATTAGATGGGCACCTTAAAGACCACAACATACAGGGGTATACAATGTACGGTTAACAGCAAACACACACACACACACACCATAGGTTGAACTGGATGGACTGATGTCTTTTTTCAACCTCACAAACTATGTAACTATGTAACACTTGGTGACGTGGCGAGTCCCATATATGCAGTTCAAGCTGGTGCAGGGGCTAGCACAGGTAGTGTTCCGCAGCCACCAATAATTTGAAGACAGGCCCGTAGAGCCCATAGTGTCCTTCCTGATGCGCTTGCAAATCCTGATTGGGAGCCCACCACTTCTGCAGTGCCCGTACTCCCCCCATTCACTAGCCATCCTGGAATTCAGGTGGAAACAGCCAATTTTACTCTTCATTTTTATGAGCTATTTTTCAAGGAAAAGATCGTTACAGATCTATTGTGAACCAAGGCAATTTATATGTTGATCAATTAATCGCCACAAATCCAAATTTTAACCTTGCCAGAGAATTTGCATGGAAACATATTACTACTTCCAAATTTTAAAACTTTCTGGGCCTATCTCTCATCATGGGCATTACTAAAAAGTGTGAATTGCGATCGTATTAGTCCACTGACCCAATTCATCATATGCCTATGTTCTCTGCTACCATGACCAGGACTAGATACGAGCAAATCTTGCAGGTTCATTCACTTCAGTGATAATGAACTCTGTTGTCCTCGAGGTGACCCTGGATATGATCGGCTCCACAAAATTCGGCCCCCTCGTAGATCACTTCAACCGGAAGTTTGCAGCCTTGTATACGCCCCAACAATCTGTCTGCATTGATGGGTCCCTGATTAAATTTTCTGGCTGCCTTGCTCTTAAACAGTTTCTCCCCTGCAAGCATGCCAGATATGGGGTCAAGATGTACAGTATAAGCTCTGTGACAGGGCAACAGGCTATATATGTAGTGTCTGGATTTATGAGGGAAAAGATAGCAATGGCAAACCCCCCTAACTGCCCAGACTACATAGGGAGCAGTGGCAAGATTGCTTGGGACTTGGTGTCACCCTTATTCGGAAGGGGGTACCATTTATACGTGGACAAATATTACACAATTATGTCTCTGAGCTCTTCAGGCAGTTCCTTTGACCTCATGATTCTCATTTGCTCTGACATGCATTGTGATCTGGAAGGTCTTATATAGACACGTGTGTGGCTTTTCTAATCAAGTCCAATCAGTATAATCAAACAAAGCTGGACTCAAATACAGGGTCTGAATACTTAGGACCATGTGATATTTCAGTTTTTCTTTTTTAATAAATCTGCAACAATGTCAACAATTCTGTGTTTTTCTGTCAGTATGGGGTGCTATTCATGTGTACATTCATGAGGAAGAAGAATGAACTTAAATGATTTTAGCAAATGGCTGCAATATAACAAAGAGTGAAAAATTTAAGGGGGTCTGAATACTTTCCGTACCCATTGTATGCCCATCATTTGAATTGAGTTGATGCTGGGAGGTCTAATGGTGGGCATACCACACACTTTCTGGTATCATTTTTTACAGCCAGCAGTCGACTTTTATGTAAAAGCAATCCTAGCATATAATTAGCCACTATACTTTCTTTTTCCGATATTAATAAAAAAAGAGCAAAAATTTTGAGAAAAAATGACATTTTCTACTTTTTCTTATAAAAAATATTCAATATACTCAATTTTTGTCATTTATTTAGGCCAAAATGTATTTAGCTACATGTCTTAGACAAAAAAAAAAAAAAATCTTAATAAGCGTATTTTTATTGGTTTGCACAAAAGTTATAGCGTCTACAAACTATGGTGTATATACTGAAATTTACGCAGCATTGTATCATCTTCCCACCAAATGTTTAAAATACCTAAATGCTGGACTACGTGCATTGTGCGCAGTGACGGGGAGTTGCAGAGTAGCCCAATTCACTGAAATAGATCACTTTCGGTAGGCGTTAGTGCCCACCAAGTGCGACAGCCTACTGAATGTGATCTATTTCAGTGAATTGGGCTACTCTGCAACTCCCCGTCACTGCACACAATGCACGTAGTCCAGGGCCATGGCATGTATACATCCACTGACTTTTCAGCTAAAGGGGTAGTGGGTAAAGGACAGTAAAACATGGCTCAACTATAGAGTTTTACTGCCCTCCAACCACAAGTGTAAATTAGCCCTATCTATTTGTTTAGTTATATATATAGCTATATGTGTTCCGCTCTGCATTAATTTTTTATTATCAGGCAGTAAATGTAAAATACACCAAACTTTCACTGCAGGTGCAAATGGTTTAACCTTTTCACTGGAAGAGCCATTTTGCATTTTTTTGCACACATGTAAAAAAAAATCATTTTCTGCCTAAAGATTACACAAAATTACACAAAACCCCCAAAACATTATATATGTTTTGAAAGCAGACACCCTATTAGCGCAAAGCACTGGGGAACACAAAATTACAGTAAAAAACAGACTAAAGTGAATTTTAGGCCAAACAAACCAATAAACTACCCACATATTTACTAAAATATAAAAGACCATGTTGTGAATAGATACCCAACATGTCCAACCTTAAATTTGTGTAAGCCCGTAAAATGGTGACAAACTTCAGTACCCTAAATTTTCTATTGTCGAAGCTTCAAAAGCCCCCTATAGGTTTTAGTTTAATGTTATGGAGGAGGTCTTCCATTCAGATTTTTTGCTCTCCCTCTGGCGTGCATGCAGGGGCGTAACTAGAACTTTCAGGGCCCAGGTGCAAGAAATCATGAAGGCCCCCCCCCCCAACACTGCCCTAAAACTCCTTCAAGACCCTCAACCTCTCACAGGCTTGTAAGGCCCCCTGGACACCGATGGGGTACATACAAAAAAAAAAAACTACTGTATATACTTTATATATAATATTCTTTCATTAAAGGGAATGTGAACCTCAACAATCAATTTCTTTGATTTGCCTCCTTAGGGTTGGTAAAATCAGACCTGGGGAATGAGATCAGTAATAGTGCTGGTGGGGAGAGGGCGGTATGGGATCAGTGGCAGGACTGGTGGGAAGGGGGAAATGGGACCAGTAATAGTGCTGGTGGGGAAAGGGGGGTATGGGATCAGTGGCAGGACTGGTGGGGAGGGGGGAATGGGAACAGTAATAGTGCTGGTGGACTAAAGAAACACCTCCAAATTCACCCATAAAAGGCAAACAATTGCAGAGTGACCCTATGCGCTCAGGAGTATAGGACACATATAACACAATGCTGCTACTTATATAGAAGTAATTATAGGTAATGAAATTGTGTATAAATGTTGTATTATTAATTAGATCACACAATACAAAATAGAAAAATTTCAGTAGCGCAGGAATGGTGGTACCTCCTAGCCACCTTTAGGGCTCTTTCACACAGGCGTTACGATCAGATCCGCCTGTCAGTTTTTTAGGCGGATCTTATTGGATGCCCCATTCAACCCTATGGAGCAGCGGATGTCAGCGGTGACATTTCCGCTGACACCCGCTGCCATCCGCATCCGATCCTGTCCGTGAAATCCGGACGGATGGAAACCCTATTTTCCATCTGTCCTGGGGATCGGATTGGATGGGATCGGATGAGAGCGGACAGGCAGTCTGCTCTCATCCGATTCCCCATAGAGAGCAGCGGGGCTCTGACACCTCCCTCTCGGCACACAGTGCGGTGACGGAGCTGTCATCCGCCGGCTCAACGGGGATCGGCAGATCGATCCCTGCTGAGCAGAGCACAGTCCGCAACGGAATGCGGACCGTGTGAAAGGGGCCTTACGTGTTTAAAGTAAATTGAGAAAACCAACTATAATATAATAACTGAATTACTGCACACTTCAGCTTAAAATCATTTAAAAGTCCTTAAAAGTCCATAAACTCAAATGGCAATAACTTGAAGCACACACACGAACATATATCTACACACATATAAACACACACACACATACATATATGCACGCACATACATACACACACAAATACATACACACATACATAAAGTACACACATACATACACACACATACACACACACACACACACATACATACATGCACACACATACATACACACATACAGTACACACATACAGTACACACATACATACACACACATACATACATGCACACACATACATATATAGATGCACATATGCACACACATACAGTACACACACATACAGTACACACACACATACAGTACACACACATACAGTACACACACACAGTACACACACAGTACACACACATACAGTACACACACATACACAGTACACACACAGTACACACACACATACAGTACACACACATACACAGTACACACACAGTACACACACACATACAGTACACACACAGTACACACACATACAGTACACACACACATACAGTACACACACATACAGTACACACACACACATACAGTACACACACACACACACACACATACTGTACAGTACACACACACACACACACATACAGTACACACACATACATACACACACATACAGTACACACACACATACAGTACACACACACACATACAGTACACACACATACAGTACACACACACATACAGTACACACACATACATATATAGATGCACATATGCACACACATACATGCACACACACATACATACATACATACATAAATGCACATACATACAGAGAAAGCCTTTTTAAAAAATGTGAGAGGACTGTACCGTCTTCCTATAACTTCCTGTCGGGTATTGCACTGTAGGGGGAGGCAGAGAGCACAGCACACACTGCTTTCACTTTCCTATCCCTCGGTGCAGATTTACTGTTCAGCTGAGGATCGGGGGAGCTCAGGTCTCAGCTTCGCCTGCCGCTCCTCCTCTCTATACATACAGGGGCCCCTCTCAGGCCCCCTGCAGCATGGGGCCCGGTCGCCATGGCGACCCCTGTACGTCCGCCCCTGCGTGCATGGTTATATGTGACGTATATTGTATTTAAGGTTTTCACTCGCATGCATTTATGTTTGTATGTGTGCATATGTGGGGGTGGGGGCTAAAAAATCTTTAGGGGGGATTTTATGTGCTTGCGTGTAACTTTATTCTTTTGCAAAAAAGTCCCCTTTTTTCTAGAAAATTACTTAGAACCTCCAAATATATATATATATATATATATATATTATTTTTATATAAAGACTCTGGAGAATAAAATGGTGGTCGTTGCAATATTTTTTGTCACGCGGTATTTGCGCAGCAGTCTTTCAAATGCCAT
The DNA here is from genome assembly GCF_965119305.1 of Pelophylax lessonae. Taxonomy (NCBI): domain Eukaryota; kingdom Metazoa; phylum Chordata; class Amphibia; order Anura; family Ranidae; genus Pelophylax; species Pelophylax lessonae. Next base: position 211,725,036 of record NC_138776.1, on the reverse strand, counting down.
TTTGTGGGAAAAAATACATTTCACTGCATTAAAAAAAAACTAAACAGTGCATTTTTTTTTGTATATTGTGAAAGATGATGTCACATCGAGTAAATGGATACCTAACATGTTACAGTTTAAAATTGCGCACACCCGCGGAATGGCGACAAACTATGGTCAATAAAAATCTCCATAGGCGACGCTTTAAAATTTTTTAGCGGTTACCAGTTTAGAGTTACAGAGTAACTCTTTTTTTGAATTATTGCTCTCACTCTGGCGATCGCAGCGATGCCTCACATGTGTGGTTTGAACAGCGCTTTAATTTGCGGGCGCGACTTCCGTATACATTTTCTTTTGTGTGCAAGCTCACGGCGATGGGGGCGCTTTAAATTATTTTTTTCCTAATAATTTATTTATTTTTTTAATTTTAGCACAAAAAATCATATCACTTTTACTGCTGTCACAAGCAATGTAAACATCCCTTGTGACAGCAATAAGCAGTGACAGGTACTCTTTATGGAGGGATCGGGGGTCTAAAAGACCCTAGACCCCTTCCACTGCACTTCAATGTATTCAAATTGCGAAAACTGCATTTTTGAATACTGTCACTTTTTTAACCACTTAAGCCCCGGAGGATTTGGCTGCTGAAAGACCAGGGGGTATTTTGTGATTCGGCACTGCATGACTTTAACGGACAATTGCGCAGTCGTGCGACGCTGTACGCAAATGAAATTGACGTCCTTTTTTTCCCACAAACAGGGCTTTCTTTTGGTGGTATTTGATCACCTGTGCGATTTTTACTTTTTGCGCTATAAACAAAAAAAGAGCGACAATTTTGAAAAAATAACAATAATGTTCACATTTTTTTTATATAAAATCCCCCCTCCCCCCAAAAAAAAAATGTAAAAATCAAAATTTTTTAACATTTTAGGCCAATTTTTTTTCTGCTACATATTTTTGGTAAAAAAAAATCGCAATAAGCGTATTTTGATTGGTTTGCGCAAAAGTTATTGCGTTTACTAACTAAGGGAAAGATTTTTGTCAATTTTATTATTTTTTTTAACGAGTAATGGCGGCGATCTGCGTTTTTTTTGCGGGACTGCGACATTGCGGCGGACAGATCGGACACTTTTGGGGGTACCAGTGACATTACTACAGTAATCAGTGCTATACATATGCACTGTTACTGTAAAAATGACACTGGCAGGGAAGGGGTTAACTTTTTTGGAGATGCAGGGGTTAAATGTGTCCCTAGGGGCGTGCTTCTAACTGTAAAGGGGTGTGGCTTGTGATTTAACCACAGAGACATACGATCCTACATAGCAGGATCATATGATGTTACACCAGGAAGAATGACAGGCGGCTTTGTTTACATCAGCCGCCTGCCTTTCTCCCTCTCCACCGGGAGATCACGAGTGACCGGCGGACATCGGGTCCGCCGGTCACACGCACGGACATGTTAGGGAATGAGCAGGGTCGCGAGCGCGCCTCCGGCGGGGTGCGCTCGCCCCCTAGACGCTCTCAGGCTAGCGAGGTAGTACTACGTCACTTTGCCTGTACGGGGCTGACCGCCGCAGTAAATAGTCATGCGGCGGTCGGCAAGTGGTTACATTCGGCTTTACCTGGACATGGACGCTTCCGTGTTACATCATCGGAGACCCGATCGAAGCCAAATCCAGCTTCTTTCTGGACTCCAACCAGCCAGAGGAGGTGTCAGCTGGTTGCTCGTGTCTCACAGTGGGACGGGAGAGCTGGGCAGAGCCACAAAAGGCGGCTGGAGGGGGCGCATCCCCTCCCGCTTGCTGGTGTAACGACCGAGAGGCTCCCGAGCATTGGCTGGTACCATCTGGAAGCTGAACGCCGGCTCTAAAAAAAGGTACTGGGATGATGCCTCTAGCTGCAAGCATCTCCCCGGTACAACCACTTCTTGCAGCTGACGTAGGGCTATGTCGGTTTGCAGGAAGTGGTTAATGAGACATGCAGGGTCTGCATGTTTCCTTTTGGGCTCCACAGATTGCATTGCAAAACATCTTTTCCTGGCTAAACTATACTAGAGTGGACGTGTATCTGCTCTTCTCCTTCCCTTCCAGCCACTGGCACCTGCCATCTCACTCCCGGGACTGCAAATAGGCAAGCGAAGCCCGGAAAGCATGGCCGGGGCACTGGTACCGGGGGTGTGTGTGAGCAATCGGGCAGCAGCGCTATTGCCCAAATACTTTCACCTGACAGGCAGGAGTCTGCCTGTCAGTTTCACACACTATCCCAGTGGCTGCACAATGTATGGACCTGGCAGTGAAAGGGTTAAGGTGTAACTAAAGGAAAACCTTTCTTTTTAGTTTTTGATGGAGTGGAGAGTAATTAGAACTCCTGTAAGTTTTTTTGCTGTCTGTGCCCCTGTTAGGGAGACTTGCCCTCTTTATTTGTCATGTTTACCTTTATCATCGAAAATGAAAGTAAAGGAAAATCCCAAATTTTTCCAAATTTTAGTTTGACATCAAAACAGTAATAAAGGAAAATCTTCCAATGGGAGCATTAATTCTGATGACCTTGATGACATACAGGGATTCCCTCCCTCCCTTCCGTTATAATCCTCACTCAATCCAAAATGAAAAAAAAAAAGCATTTCCTTTAGTTACACTTTAAATCAGGCATGTCCAACCTGCCGCCCGAGGGCCGCATGGGGCCCAGAACCACAGGCAATGCAGCCCACTGGCCCCTGACAATTTATTTATTTATTTTTGCTGGGGAGGAAGGAAGTCGAGTCAGGGGCACGGCCACGGCGACTTCCAACTAACTGTAGGCAGAGGCTGCCTCGGAGAGGAGGGGGGGGGTGGTTTACAAACAGAGCGGGGATCTCCTGCTTACCCGGTGGCCTCGGTAATACCATGCCCGCCTCCTGGACTGGCTCCTACGATAGACAGCACATTGGTGACCTCTATTATAGGAGCCGGTCCAGGAGGCAGGACTGATCCAGCGGCTCTGTGTAATCCAGCGGCTCTCCTTTCTCTTCATTGCAGACTGCATTGGATGGGCACTCACTGGTGAGGCTGCATTGGATGGGCATGCACTGGTGAGGCTACATTGGATGGACACTGATCAGGCGGCATTGGATGGCCATGCACTGGTGAGGCTGCATTGGATGGGCACTGATCAGGCTGCATTGGATGGGCATGCACCTGTGAGGCTGCATTGGATGGGCACTGATCAGGCTGCATTGGATGGGCACACACTGGTGAAGCTGCATTGGATGGGCATGCACTAGTGAGGCTTCATTGGATAGACACGCACTGGTGAAGCTGCATTGGATGGGCACTGGTGAGGCTGAATTGGATGGGGATGCACTAGTGAAGTTGCATTGGATGGGCACTGTTTAGGCTGCATTGGATGGGCATGCACTAGGCTGCAAGTGCCATGCGATCTCCTAGCTGCCGTGGGAGACTTAGGATGTCTGCAGTCAGTGACAGAGCCGCTGCTTCCTGTATGATATGAAATGCACTCCGCCTGTGACAGGAGCCATACAGGAAGCAGCGGCTCTGCTCTCTACTGCAGCCACTGCTTCCTCCAACAGTACCCGCATGACCAGCATTACCCACCAGCAGTAACTGCCAGCAGTAACCGCCAGCAGTAACCGCACCAGCAGTCTGCAAAATAAGTAGCAAGGTATGTGCATTAGCGTGTGTAAATTGTTGCAATACGTTTTTTAATAACTAGTTGTGTTTTGCCATAATATGTCATGTCCTTGTTCATACATGTATGAGTAAGGAAATTACATTTTCTGACTGCCTAAGTCATATGTGCTAGGGGTGCAACTAGTTCCCAGCACATAACTGTAACTATCCCAGCATGTGCAGTGTTTCTGACTCCTACCACCATCACCACTTCAAATCACTGTTCCTTTAATATCTCTCAGAAGAAATAATCCTCTGTATACTGATTCCAGTATTCCTGATACGGCGCAGGAAGGGCGCAGCGGTGTTTTATTACTTATATACCTTAACTATAGTATATATTTTATATGCGGCCCGAGAAAATTTCTCTACACTCAATGTGGCCCAGAGAAGCCAAAAGGTTGGACACCCATGCTTTAAATGATAGTAACTGATATACAGTATATATATGTATATATATATATATATACATACATGTGCACTCATACCTGTACACTGTCTTTTTATTAAACACTGAATCAAACTATATATATTAATTTGCAATAATAAAACAAAAGTAAACAGACTGTAATGAACCAATACAAAATCAAAATGAAGCTGATGTACTTATTGAAAATAGCCCAGTCTCTTTTTTCGGCTCAAAATTATTAAAATAGTTTTTTTGTCATTGTTTTTTAATACAGCAATGGGGCATAGAAAAAGCAGTAGGCATCTTAGTGTCTTGTCTTGTTTAGACATTATCTGTGCAAAGTAAAATTATATTGCTTGGTTCTCAATGTAGTTTTACTATACTGCCTATCCTGTGACTGCTCAAAGAAAGCTTTACAGTTGACTGTCAGCATTAATAAAAATTGCTATAGTTTTGTCTGCTAAGGAGCCCTGGAAAGTTCAAGGCTCTCTAAACATTAAAGCAACTACTCAAAAGAGACACATTAACAAAGCAGACTGGAATGCTTTATTTTTAACATGCATGGAGGGATCACTCATGGCAAATATGTTTAATATTTGACATTAAAAACTTGTTCTTACAGTTATTAAAACAGTGAACAATTAGCACTGTTGACATGCCACACTGTTAAACGTCAAAGCTTGCTTTCATGTGTCAGCTAATGATAAGGGAAGATGTTAGAAAGCCAACGGGAACCAATCAAGTTGTGAGAGTAGCCTGTTAAAATGACTTTGAAGATTGCTTCTATTTTATCATTCACAATCATTTTGTTTTATGTTTCACCAATCATAACTTTGGTTCAACTTCAAACTAAAAATGAACAAAAATCCTTTGTTCTTTTAATGCAGAACACAATATAAATCCATAATTAGTATAGATAACTTCATATTGTATATGCCATGAGCACCATTTGATAGTAAACAAAAGGAAGATGTTTATTGAGGTTTTTCTCTTTTAACAGCCATTTCAACCTTCCATTAAAAATGCTCCCATTTAGGATAAAAACAATATATTTATTAACTTTGTCTCTGATTATAACAATCAATTGCATTTAGTTTATTTGTTAGTAAATGTGTATTGACATAATAAATGCACTGTTGTTTTAGTATAAATAATTGTCCAACTATTAGTAGTAGGATTTTTATGCTCTAACCACAGAAAAAATGTGGAGCATATGTTCATTGGGCATGTATGATTATTAGTAGGGATGGGCAGAATGACCCCTGAACATAGCAAAAGTTCGGAACCGAATAACGAACCCCATTGAAGTCTATCGGACCTGTACTAGAAAAAATCAAAAGTGCTCATTTTGAAGGCTTACTGTATATGCAAGTAATTGGGCATACAATGGTTATGGCACAATGGTATCATGTATCAATGAAAAAAAGTTTGAAAAAAAAAAACATTTTAAATGAGCACTAATTTACTGATGCTTAAAGTGAAAGCATAAAAATGAGAAAAAACAATAAAAATGAAAAATGTCTTTCAATTTAGTGCCTGGGCGGCTCATCTGTACTGTCTATAGAAGCTACTGCAGCAATAATGACATTTAAAAAGCCCAGAAAAATGACATTTTTCCTACAAGCTTTCTTTACTTTGTAAACAATGGCTTTGGGAGCCAGTCTGTATGATGGGGCCACAATGTAGTGCACTGAGAACAAGATTTGAGATTTTTTGATTCAATTCTGGTGTCTCTTCTGCAGACTTTGTATAGAAGTAACAGGTGTGGAAAAATTGGTCTTTGGGAGTCTGTGGTGCCTTCACACCGTAACCCCCTTAGTGAAAGCAAGAATTGTCCTTGCCCTCAAAAATTTTAATGATATGCACCTGCCAAACAGGTGCTGACAAATTGGTCTTTGGGTGCTAATTGTGCCCATGAAACCTACACCAAACAATTTCTTCCACATGAAATCAACACCCACAACACTAGGCAGCCTAGAATTCTTGCAGAGATTCCACATCCCAAAAACATTTAATGAGTGACATCTGCATCAGGGACTTCAGGGACTTCATAGCTTCTGGTAATTCAGAACTGATTCAATTTGATAAATGTCAGCCGGTGCACGGAGTCTGAGGACAGACTCGCTCTATTATCAATAACAAAACCTCTGGCAGCACTGAATGCCTATTCGGAAAGCACGCTAGATGCAGGGCAGCCCAATAGCTTAATTTCATACTGGGCAAGTTCTGACCAGTGGTCTATTCCAGGGGTTCCCAAACTTTTCAGACCGCGACCCCCAATATTAGATTGCTGACGACCCGCGACCCCTCCCCCTCCCCCTCGTATGTAAGATTTGCGATTTGGTTACATACTGACAGAGCTAAAACAAAAAGGAACACAATCTCTAAGCCAGGCTATTTTATTAACAAATTACAGCCCACCAGCAGTGTCCATACATGCAGCCCACCAGCAGTGTCCATACATGCAGCCCACCAGCAGTGTCAATGAATGCAGCCCACCAGCAGTGTCCATACATGCAGCCCACCAGCAGTGTCAATGAATGCAGCCCACCAGCAGTGTCCATACATGCAGCCCACCAGCAGTGTCCATACATGCAGCCCACCAGCAGTGTCAATGAATGCAGCCCACCAGCAGTGTCCATACATGCAGCCCACCAGCAGTGTCCATACATGCAGCCCACCAGCAGTGTCCATACATGCAGCCCACCAGCAGTGTCCATACATGCAGCCCACCAGCAGTGTCAATGAATGCAGCCCACCAGCAGTGTCCATACATGCAGCCCACCAGCAGTGTCAATGAATGCAGCCCACCAGCAGTGTCCATACATGCAGCCCACCAGCAGTGTCCATACATGCAGCCCACCAGCAGTGTCCATACATGCAGCCCACCAAGTGTCCATATAAGCAGCCCACCAAGTGTCCATACATGCAGCCTAGCAAGCGCAATGTCCAAATATGCAGCATCGCAAGCGCCATTGGAACTAACCTCATTTTGTTTCAAAAAAGACCGGGAAGCAGCGCCGAGAGCAGAAGGGGCGGGCCGGGCCGAGAAGGAAGGACGAGCTGTCATACCGTAAGAGCAGAAGGGGGCGGGCCGAGCCGAGGAGAAGGGAGAACAAGCGAGCGCAGTCATCGGAAGTCCCGTCTCCTCTGCCGAGACGTGTGACGTCTGTCATAGGCGGGACTACCGATGACTGCGCTCGCTCGTTCTCTCTTCTCCTCGGCTCGGGCCGCCCCTTCTGCTCTAATGACAGCTAGTCCTTCCTTCTCCTCGGCCCGGCCCGCCCCTTCTGCTCTCGGCGATGCTTCCTGGCCGTTTTTTTTTTTAATATCGGCGTATAACACGCATCTCGCGACCCCCCTCTCCCCACTCCGCGACCCCCCGGGGGGTCGCGACCCCCACTTTGGGAACCACTGGTCTATTCTAATGACCCAGTAACCCAGTTGATCATCAACTGGAAAGTTCTCCAGCTCTGTTTTCGCCCCTAGATAATCATCCACCATATGATCCAGATGCTGCCAATGGGAGGTGGAAGCTGCCCTGGGTGCCGAGGCCTAAAAAAATTGTGAAATGCATCACTTAGAGTCGGAAAAGGCGTTAAATAAATTCCTCTTTAAGGTGTCCTCAAGAGATTTCATCTTCTGCTCCCTTTGTGGGGATGGGATGAGTCCTGAGACTTTCGCCTTGTAACAGTGGTCAAGGAGGGTTGCCAACCAATAGTGATCCTTCTTAATGCCAGGTATTCTTGGGTCATTTTGCAGGCTTTGAAGCACGAGGGAGCCAATGCATCACAAGTTTGTGGAGGCATGAGAAGCAGACTCCTCGGGGTCACTGAGGATTACAGTATCTAGAACTGCCTCCTTCCAGCCACGTATTACTCCCAAGGGTTCTGGGAATGGAAAATAACCTCTTAAGGTTTTGACGTATGTCTTCCTCTGCTTCAATTCTTCCAAAATTGCCAGAATCCTCCTCTTCCTCCTTCTCCTTCTTGTGTGTTCTGTGGCATGGCAAAAACAGTGTCTGCATAAAGCAGGCCTTGAGAGGAAAGGAATTCCTCTTCCTCCTGCCATTATGCCTTGAGTGCCCTGTCCCTAATTTCACGCAGAGTCTGCTGCAGCAGGAACACAACAGGGATTGTTTCACTGATGCATGCATTGTCATGGCTCACTATCCTTGTTGCCTCCTCAAATGGTGACTCTACAGTTTATGCATCCATTATCAGTGGCCATTGACAGCCTGAGCGTTTTGTTGTGCCATACTCACATATGTACTCGTTGTTTACCATCTGCCACATGTGCAGCCACTGTAGCATTGCCAAAGCCAAGTTTCACCTGGTGGACATGTCAAAAATCAGGTGGTTTACAGGCAGGTGGAGTTCAGGCTGAATTTAAGCCAACCGAGGACTGGCTGTGTATGACTGCCTGAAATGGCTACAGCTCTTCTGGCCTGCTTTAGCAGATCTTCCAACCCTGGGTGCCCTTTTGCTGCACCACCAAATTGAGAACATATGCCAGGCATGGCACATGTGTCAACTTTCCCTGTCTAAGGGCGGACAGGAGGTTTGTGCCATTATCGCACACCACCATTCCTGGCCCCAGCTGGCATGGCATGAACCATTTCTGGGCCTGCCCCTGCAGAGCTGAAAGAATCTCTGCTCCAGTGTGGCTCCTGTCCCCTAGACACACCAGTTGAAGCACTACATTGCACCTTTTTGCCTGATTCATTGAATAGCCCCTTGAATGCTTAGGGGGTACTTGTGGTTCACAGGACATTTCAGAAGAGGAAGAGGGGATAGGGTGGAGCTGACAAATATCGCATCATTGCCACTAGCTGTATGGGGATGTGGCAGCACAACGAGTTTCAGCACTGTAGGTATATAATAATAAAGCCGTGCTTATCCTAACATAATTAAAATCTATAATCAATAAATATATGTGAATAAACAATTAATAACATGCTTGATCAATAATAAATGATTAATATATTCAAAGTGCTCCTAGTGCCATCCAATGTCTACAAATAAAATATATAATAGCATGAAGAACCGTGAGGTGCAAACTGCTGTGACAATATATATATTTTGGAGGTACAGTGAGCCGTCACACTTGGACGAAGAGTGTATATGTATTGACGTCCCTGGATTTATATATAATCTTCTTGCACTTAGAACCTTTGTCACAGCAGTTTGCACCTCACGGACTATTTATGCTATTATATATTTTATTTTTACACATTGGATGGCACTAGGAGCACTTTGAATATATTAATCATGTATTATTGATCAAGCATGTTATTAATTGTTTATTTACTTATATTTATTGATTATAGATATAAATTATGTTACAATAAGCGCGGCTTTATTATTATATACCTACTTTGATTGATTTGGTTTTAATTGAAAGGCTGAGTTGAGAGCTGCAGCAGATCCTGTCCTTTACACCTGATTCCTGCAAGAGATTTCTCTGTTACTAAGTGATAGCGCAGGGGTCATTTCTTAAACTAAGTTTCAGCACTGAGCCCTGTCCTGCATCCTTCCGAGTTGCAAGCGGAGTTACCCAGTGTGTTGTGAATGAAATATATTGTCTCTGACCATGCTTGCTCGACCACATGTCAGCAGTAACATCGACCTTGTGGTTGACTGCCTTGCCCAACGATGCCACAACATTGCCTTCCAAGTGATGTTACAGAGCTGGAATGAAAAGACTAAAGGTAAGCCTGTGGATGTGGTGTACCTGGACTTCGCAAAGGCCTTTGACACCGTTCCCCACAAACGCTTACTGTTCAAACTAAGGAAGGTAGGTATGGACCATGTTGAGTACCTGGATAGAGAACTGGCTCCAGGGGAGGTTGCAAAGGGTGGTGATTAATGGGGAGTACTCAGACTGGGCAGGTGTGGAAAGCGGGGTCCCCCAGGGTTCTGTCCTGGGGCCAATCCTGTTTAATTTATTCATAATTGATCTAGAGGAGGGGATATCGAGCAAAATCTCAGTATTTGCGGATGATACTAAATTAAGCATGCCAATATCTTCTGGGCAGGATGTGGAAACCTTACAAGCGGACCTGAACAAAATTATGGGGTGGGCAACTACAGATGAGGTTCAATGTTGAAAAATGTAAAGTAATGCATGTGGGTGCCAGAAACCAGAAAGCAAGCTACTCACTGGGGGGGGGGGGGGCTCTGGGTGAGTCTAGGATGGAAAAGGACCTGGGGGTAATTGTAGACAACAGGCCTGGCAGTGGCATGCAATGCCAAGCCGCTGCAAGCAAAGCCAACAGAATACTGGGATGTATAAAAAAGGGGATTCACTCCAGAAATAAAGAGATTATTCTCCCAGTCTACAAGACTCTTGTCTGGCCACATCTGGAGTATGCTGTCCAGTTCTGGGCACCGGTCCTCAGGAAGGATGTGCTGGAACTGGAGAAAGTCCAGAGAAAGGCAACAAAAATAATTAGGGGAATGGAGGACATCAGCTATGAGGAAAGACTACAAGCACTGAACTTATTCTCTCTGGAGAAGAGACGATTGAGGGGGGATATGATATCAATGTACAAATATTGTACTGGAATCCCTAGCATATGGAAAAACCTATTCAGAGAAAGGAAATACAATAAGATGCGTGGCCACTCACTAAAACTAGAGGAAAGGCGGTTTAACCTTAAAATATGCAGGGGGTTCTTCACTGTAAGAGCAGTAAGGATGTGGAATTCTCTTCCACAAACAGTCGTATCAGCAGGGAGCATTGATAGTTTCAAAAAACTATTAGATGGGCACCTTAAAGACCACAACATACAGGGGTATACAATGTGTGGTTAACAGTAGACACACACACACACATCATAGGTTGAACTGGATGGACTGATGTCTTTTTTCAACCTCACTAACTATGAAACGATGTAACTATGTAACATAGCGACTAAACCTGCCATTGTGGTACAGCACATTCTGCAAAATCATGGAAGGGGACAGAATCCACCAAACAGAAAGGAAGGAGTTGTAAAGCCAGCAGCTTTTACAAGCTTGAATTTAGACGCTGGGCATGTAGATGGCTGTGACTCTGCAAGCTGTTCTTCTACTTCATGATAATAAAGAGGTGCAAGCACATGCCCTGAAATGTTCTGCATTCTGGGACTGGCACAGCAGCACCTTGCGAAACCAGAGACTTTACATACTACAAGTGTATATGCTTCTTTACTTCGGAGTGAGGCAAATCTGTGGAAACAAATCTGAAATAAGGAGGACATTTGAAGGACCATGCATGAGCTGAAACAACCACTTTGACGTTCCAATAAGCTGAAGCCCAAATTCAACCTCTCGAATACCGAGGTCAAGTTTTTTTGTCAAATGTTTGGGAGGATATCGGGCCTCTTCACCAGCTCTCCCTTCAAAATCTTGATCTGGTCTGTAAAAGTGTGCGACCCCCCACAGGCTCTGAACTTTGTCTTTCTAGACTGTGTTGTCTTCTGGCCTAGCAGGCATCGGTCCTGAGGGAAACCCCGACTTGCCAACTGTGGCCCAGATTATGGTGCTATTCAGATTGTTGCCAAAAGATGAAGCTCTTTCAAGGGGGTCTTACACCACACCTGCTAGAGGCGGGATCAGCAAGCCCAGGCCACAGCCATAGCTCTCTCTTAGCATAACTACTATGCAGATGATGTCAATTAAAGCTTCACCATTAAAACTGCTGCCAGCTCTGGCTCCTGAACTACCAAGTTTCTGGCCTCTTCATCTGAAAACACTCTTGACTACTGTGTCCCCATTCTTCTTACACATTTTTAATGCTTTGTACATGGCCACAAGAGCCCAGGCCGACTTTTAGGCCATTCACTGCATCTTCTAAGGAAGAGCGACATACTTGCTTGCCTCATCAAGACCTCAACAACTAGAGAGGCAGCCTTTAAATGCTTCTCATTCTTATCCTTGAATGGATAGAGCTTTGCCATCTTGTTCAGAAGGGAGATATATCTCACAGCCTTGCTGCACTCATCCAAAATGATGTCTCTTAGTTCCCTTAGGAATGGGAAATTAGAATGCTTTCTCTAGAGGTGCTTAAGGAACTTCCTCTTGCTTTGAAGGAAACTCTACTGGTTCTATCCATGAAATTGCCCCCTTCCTTGCCTTTATCAGAGGTGTCGCAAGTAGGGTTGAGCGGACACCTAGATGTCCGTGTTCGACGGGTTCGGCCGAACTTTAAAAAAAAGTCCGGGTCCGTGTCCCGGACTTTTACCGAACTTTTCCCGGACACCGAACCCCATTGAAGTCAATGGGGACCCGAACTTTAAGGCACTAAAATGGCTCTAAAACACCAAAGGAAAGGGCTAGAGTGCTGCAAATGGCAGCAAAACGTAATTAAGAGCATGGCAAGTGCTCTGCAAACAAATGTGGATAGGGAAATAACTTAAAACAACAAAAAAAAACAGAAAAATAAAACAATGTTCTTCTTCATCTCTGAAGGACGAGGCCCATATGGAGTAGGAGGGAGGTTGAGGTGGTGGTGGATGTGGCGGTGACATAGGCGTGCGCACAGGGTGTGCTGGGTGTGCCTGGGCACACCCTAATCACCTAGGGCACATAGCATTGCCAGTGAGGAGATGGGAAAGATCTCCCTGGGACCTGCTCTGCTCTATTTCTCCTTGCCTACAGGTACATGGCCCCGATACATTACTCTCCCTGCTGGCAAACACATGCATGTGTATTTCAACTTTGGGGTGCACACCTTAATGCAATAGGCTGCGCACACCTATGGGCGGTGTAGGTGGAAGCGGCGGTGGAGGAGGACCAGGGCCGGATTAACAGCATCATGGGCTTGGTGCTGAGGATTTTGAAGGGCCTTAGGGCCGTGCCTTGCCATGCACCCAGAGGAGGAAGGGTGCAGCCATGCATGCCTAATTCAACATGGGATGCTGTCTCTGAAGCCCATAAACACATCCATGCATCGCCAACTGTCCCTCCTTGTCCGGCCTTCACGCTGTGTGGGAAGGTTCTGAGGGTGCTGCCTGGGGAAGCGAGCATAGAAGCCAGACTTCTGTGTTTACAAGTGACAGAAGAGCGGTAACAGTGAATATGGCCAACCCGGGGCCTATATAAAAGGTAGGGGCCTGGAGCTGCAGCTCCAATAGACCCTACATTAATCTGGCCCTGAGGAGGAGGACGAGGTAGCCAACACTGCTTCTTTTCACAAATTTTAAATGAGGGTACACCCCAAAAGAGTGAGAAAGAGCAAAAATGGAACAATGGGTGGGTAAGGTCGGTATCCATTGCTATTCTGCATAAGGTACGGAAAAGTCCCGTGGGATACATGCCTGGTTCATTTTAATGAACGTGAGCTTGTCCACATTGTCTCTGGACAGGCGGCTGCGCTTGTCTGTTATAACGCCCCCAGCCGTGCTAAATACCCGTTCAGATAATACACTGGCTGCAGGGCACGCCAGCACCTCCAAGGCGTAAAGGGCAAGCTCAGGCCATGTGCCCAATTTGGAGACCCAGAAGTTGAAGGGGGCAGACCCGTCATTCACTACATGTAGGCGTGTGCACACATACTGCTCCACCATGTTGGTAAAATGCTGCCTCCTGCTAAGACGTTCCATCTGAGCTGCTGGTGCTGCTGTTTGTTGTGGCGTGCTGACAAAGCTTTTCCACATTTCGGCCATGCTAACCCTGCCTTCTGAGGTGCTGGCGGTGCCCTGGTTGCGTTGGCGACCTCCTCCTCCTCCTCCTCTGCCTTGTGCTTCCACTGTGGCCCCGCTGTCAGATGGGAATGCCAGCAGCATGGCGTCTACCAGCGTGCGCTTGTACTCGCGCATCTTGCGATCGCGCTCCAGTGAGTGAATTAAGGAAGGTACGTTGTCCTTGTAACGGGGATCCAGCAGCGTGGCCACCCAGTAATCAGCACAAGTTAGAATGTGGGCAACTCGGCGGTCGTTGTGGAGACACTGCAGCATGTAATCGCTCATGTGTGCCAGGCTGCCCAGAGGCGACGAAAGGCTGTCCTCTGTGGGAGGTGTATGGTCCGTGTCCTCTGTATCCCCCCAGCCACGCACCAGTGATGGCCATGAGCTGGCCTGGGTGCCACCCTGCTGTGAACATGGTTCCATCTCCTCCTCCAGCTCCTCCTCCTCCTCATCCTCCTCATCCTCCAGAACTGTGCCCCTGCTGGACAATTGCGTCCCTGGCGTTTGCGTGTGCAGGAACCCACCCTCGGAGCCCCTTGCGAATGACTGCCCTGAAAGCCTTGGAAATGTTACCTCTTCATCCTCCTCCTCCTCCTCATCCTGTGCCACATCCTCTTCCATCATCGCCCGAATTGTTTTTTCAAGGAGGCATAGAAGTGGGATAGTTAAGCTGAGAACGGCGTCATTGCCACTGGCCATGTTGGTGGAGTACTCAAAACAGCGCAACAAGGCACACAGGTCTCGCATGGAGGCCCAGTTATTGGTGGTGAAGTGGTGCTGTTCCGCAGAGCGACTCACGCGTGCGTGCTGCAGCTGAAACTCCACTATGGCCTGCTGCTGCTCGCACAGTCTTTCCAGCATGTGCAAGGTGGAGTTCCACCTTGTGGGCACGTCACATATGAGGCGGTGAGCGGGAAGGCCGAAGTTACGCTGCAGCGCTGCCAGGCGAGCAGCAGCAGGGTGAGAACGCCGAAAGTGCGCACAAACGGCCCGCACTTTCTGCAGCAGCTCTGACATATCGGGGTAGTTTTTAAGGAACCTCTGCACCACCAAATTCAGCACATGCGCCAGGCAAGGGATGTGCGTCAAACCGGCTAGGCCCAGAGCTGCTATGAGATTTCGCCCGTTATCGCACACCACCAGGCCGGGCTTGAGGCTCGCTGGCAGCAACCACTCATTTGTCTGCTGTTCCATGCTCCTCCACAACTCCTGCGCGGTGTGTGGTTTGTCCCCCAAACAGGCAAGTTGTAAAACTGCCTGCTGTCGTTTACCCCTGGCCGTGCTGAAGTTGGTGGTGAAGGTGTTACGCTGTCCGGATGAGGAGGCGGTAGAGGATGAGGAAGCGGAGTAGGAGGAGTTAGGAACAGGAGGCAAACTGAAGCGCCCTGCAATCCTCGGTGGTGGAAGGACATGCGCCAAATTGCTATCCGCCTCAGGCCCATCCGCCACTGCATTTACCCAGTGTGCCGTTAGGGAGATATAACGCCCCTGACCGTGCTTACTGGTCCACGTATCCGTAGTTAGGTGGACCTTGGCACAGATGGCGTTGCGCAGTGCACACCTGATTTTTTCCCCCACTTGGTTGTGCAGGGAAGGGATGGCTTGCCTGGAAAAGTAGTGGCGGCTGGGCACGACGTACTGTGGGACAGCCACCGACATAAGGTTTTTAAAACTGTGCGTCTCCACCAGACGGAATGACAGCATTTCAAAGGCCAATAATTTTGAAATGCTGGCATTCAGGGCCAGGGATCGCGGGTGGGTAGGGGGGTACTTCCTCTTCCTCTCAAGTGTTTGGGAGATGGAAAGCTGAACGCTTCCACGGGACATTGTGGAGATGGTTGTTGGTGACCCAGGTGGTGGTGTTGCTGACAGATCGTCTGTTTGCGGGGTGGCAGGTGCCGGTATCACTACAGATGTGGCTGGAGCGGCCGAGACTGCAGCAGAAGAGGAAGCAGGATGAGCCAGAGACGTTTCTTGGTTTTGAAGGTGTGTACTCCACTGCAGCTCGTGCTTTGCACTTAGATGCCTGATCATGCAGGTTGTGCTCAGGTTGAGAAGGTTCATGCCTCGCTTCAAGCTCTGATTGCACAGGGTGCAAACCACTCGTGTCCTGTCATCAGCACATTTTCTAAAGAACTTCCACGCTAGAGAACTCCTTTGAGCTGACTTTGGTGCGCTCGTTCCCTTGCTGCGTTGGGCAGTAGCGGGCGTAGTGTCTAGGGCACGGCCGCTCCGCTTCTGCACCCTGCTCCCTCTTCTGCTGTGCTGGTGGCTCTGTGTGACCACCGCCTCTTCCTCCAAACTACTCAGTTCACCTGCATGACGTTCATTCCATGTGGGGTCGAGGACCTCATCGTCCTCCACATCATCTTCCACCCAGTCTTCACCCCTGCCCTCCTTGTCGGTCTCCACAATGCTGAACGCCGCAGCAGTTGGCACCTGCGTTTCGTCATCATCGGAGACGTGCTGCGATGATCCTTGCATGTACTCATCTTGAGGAATAAGTGGTTGGGCATCGCTGCACTCAATCTCTTCCACTTCTGGGGCAGGGCTAGGTGGATGGCCCTGGGAAACCCTGCTGACAGAGTCCTCAAAAAGAATAAGAGACTGCTGTATGGCTTGGGGCTCAGACTGCTGGCCTGATTTGCAAGGGGGTGAGGTGAAAGACGGTTGGACATTGGCTGCAGGTGCCAACTCTGACCTTTCTGCAGTAGACTGGGTGGGAGACAATGTGAAGGAACTGGAGGCACTGTCAGCAGCAAACCAATCTACTATCGCCTCAACTTGTTCTGGCCTCATCACTTCTAGGGGCGTTTGATGCCCTACCAAATACTGATGCAGGTTCTGTCGCCTACTCACACTTGAGGAAGGTGTTTCACTTGTGCGTGTAGCTGGCACAGATCGACCATGTCCTCTCCTTGCAACAGGAGCTCTACCAGCAGCACCACGACCCAGGCCACGGCCCTTATTTGACGGTCTCCTCATATTTCTGTAATTTAAGATCTTGCCCTAGAAAGGTTTTTATTGAATAGCGGAATAGAAAATATGATCCAAAAAAAGTGTATGTATATCACACGTACACAACCACACTAGGCCCCAATTACTATTGTTTGTACCCCTAAAAGGCTAGATGAGGAGTAGGGGGAGTATGGAACAGGCAGCACCCTCAAACCTTCAGAAGTATGAGATGAACCCCAACAACTTGGAAAGGTGGATCTCTCTCACACGTACCGACACAGACTATCCCGCAATTCAATTGATCCTCAAAGGTTTTTATTGAATAGCGGAATAGGAAATATGATCAAAAAAAGTGTATGTATCTCGCACGTACACAACCACACTAGGCCCCAATTACTATTGTTTGTACCCCTAAAAGGCTAGATGAGGAGTAGGGGGGGTATGGAACAGGCAGCACCCTCAAACCTTCAGAAGTATGAGATGAACCCCAACAACTTGGAAAGGTGGATCTCTCTCACACGTACCGACACAGACTATCCCGCAATTCAATTGATCCCCAAAGGTTTTTATTGAATAGCGGAATAGGAAATATGATCAAAAAAAGTGTATGTATCTCACACGTACAGAAACACACTAGGCCCCAATTACTATTGTTTGTACACCTAAAAGGATGGATGAGGAGGAGGAGGAGTATGGAACAGGCAGCACCCTCAAAGCTTCAGAAGTATGAAATGAACCCCAAAAACTTGGAAAGGTGGATCTCACACGTACCGACACAGACTATTCCGCAATTTAATTGATCCCCAAAGGTTTTTATTGAATAGCGGAATAGGAAATATGATCAAAAAATGTGTATGTATCTCACACGTACAGAAGCACACTAGGCCCCAATTACTATTGTTTGTACACCTAAAAGGATGGATGAGGAGGAGGAGGAGTATGGAACAGGCAGCACCCTCAAAGCTTCAGAAGTATGAGATGAACCCCAAAAACTTGGAAAGGTGGATCTCACACGTACCGACACAGACTATCCCGCAATTTAATTGATCCCCAAAGGTTTTTATTGAATAGCGGAATAGGAAATATGATCAAAAAAAGTGTATGTATCTCGCACGTACACAACCACACTAGGCCCCAATTACTATTGTTTGTACCCCTAAAAGGCTAGATGAGGAGTAGGGGGGGTATGGAACAGGCAGCACCCTCAAACCTTCAGAAGTATGAGATGAACCCCAACAACTTGGAAAGGTGGATCTCTCTCACACGTACCGACACAGACTATCCCGCAATTCAATTGATCCTCAAAGGTTTTTATTGAATAGCGGAATAGGAAATATGATCAAAAAAAGTGTATGTATCTCGCACGTACACAACCACACTAGGCCCCAATTACTATTGTTTGTACCCCTAAAAGGCTAGATGAGGAGTAGGGGGGGTATGGAACAGGCAGCACCCTCAAACCTTCAGAAGTATGAGATGAACCCCAACAACTTGGAAAGGTGGATCTCTCTCACACGTACCAACACAGACTATCCCCCAATTTAACTGATCCCCAGAGGTTTTTGATTAAATAGCGGAATAGAAAATATGATCCCAAAAAAGTGTATGTATATCACACGTACACAACCACACTAGGCCCCAATTACTATTGTTTGTACCCCTAAAAGGCTAGGAGTAGGGGGAGTATGGAACAGGCAGCACCCTCAAACCTTCAGAAGTATGAGATGAACCCCAACAACTTGGAAAGGTGGATCTCTCTCACACGTACCAACACAGACTATCCCCCAATTTAACTGATCCCCAAAGGTTTTTGATTAAATAGCGGAATAGAAAATATGATCCCAAAAAAGTGTATGTATATCACACGTACACAACCACACTAGGCCCCAATTACTATTGTTTGTACCCCTAAAAGGCTAGGAGTAGGGGGAGTATGGAACAGGCAGCACCCTCAAACCTTCAGAAGTATGAGATGAACCCCAACAACTTGGAAAGGTGGATCTCTCTCACACGTACCAACACAGACTATCCCCCAATTTAACTGATCCCCAGAGGTTTTTGATTAAATAGCGGAATAGAAAATATGATCCCAAAAAAGTGTATGTATATCACACGTACACAACCACACTAGGCCCCAATTACTATTGTTTGTACCCCTAAAAGGCTAGGAGTAGGGGGAGTATGGAACAGGCAGCACCCTCAAACCTTCAGAAGTATGAGATGAACCCCAACAACTTGGAAAGGTGGATCTCTCTCACACGTACCAACACAGACTATCCCCCAATTTAACTGATCCCCAGAGGTTTTTGATTAAATAGCGGAATAGAAAATATGATCCCAAAAAAGTGTATGTATATCACACGTACACAACCACACTAGGCCCCAATTACTATTGTTTGTACCCCTAAAAGGCTAGATGAGGAGTAGGGGGAGTATGGAACAGGCAGCACCCTCAAACCTTCAGTATGAGATTGTGTTCACTGTACCCCACAAAGATTGAGTTCACTGCACCCCACAATGATTGTGTTCACTGCACCCCACAAAGATTGTGTTCACTGCACCTCACAAAGATTGTGTTCACTGTACCCCCCAAAGATTGTGTTCACTGCACCCCACAAAGATTCTGTTCACTGTACCCCACAAAGATTGTGTTCACTGCACCCCAAAAAGATTGTGTTCACTGCACCCCAAAAAGGATGTTGTTCACTGCACCCCAAAAAGGATTTTGTTCACTGCACCCCAAAAAGGATGTTGTTCACTCCACCCCAAAAAGATTGTGTTCACTGCACCCCACAAAGATTGTGTTCACTGCACCCCAAAAAGATTGTGTTCACTGCACCCCAAAAATGATTTTGTTCACTGCACCCCAAAAAGGATTTTGTTCACTGCACCCCAAAAAGGATGTTGTTCACTCCACCCCAAAAAGATTGTGTTCACTGCACCCCAAAAAGATTGTGTTCACTGCACCCCACAAAGGATTTTGTTCACTGCACCCCAAAAAGATTGTGTTCACTGCACCCCAAAAAGGATGTTGTTCACTGCACCCCAAAAAGGATTTTGTTCACTGCACCCCAAAAAGATTGTGTTCACTGCACCCCACAAAGGATTTTGTTCACTGCACCCCACAAAGATTGTGTTCACTGCACACCAAAAAGGATTGTGTTCACTGCACCCCAAAAAGATTTTGTTCACTGCACCCCAAAAAGATTGTGTTCACTGCAGCCCAAAAAGATTGTGTTCACTGCAGCCCAAAAAGATTGTGTTCACTGCAGCCCAAAAAGATTGTGTTCACTGCAGCCCAAAAAGATTGTGTTCACTGCAGCCCAAAAAGATTGTGTTCACTGCAGCTCACACACAGAAAAATGGATGTGGATCACTGACACCTGCCTATCTCCAATCCCACACCACACAGCAATATCGATTGTAGTTTGTAGAACACAGTTTCCCTAAAATTCAGCAGAATCTGTCCCTAACAGGATTGAGAAGAGATCGTAGATCAGGATTGAGTGCAGATTCACCCCACCCCCCACACAGCAATATCGATTGTAGTTTGTAGAACACAGTTTCCCTAAAATTCAGCAGACTCTGTCCCTAACAGGATTGAGAAGAGATCGTAGATCAGGATTGAGTGCAGATTCACCCCACCCCCCACACAGCAATATCGATTGTAGTTTGTAGAACACAGTTTCCCTAAAATTCAGCAGACTCTGTCCCTAACAGGATTGAGAAGAGATCGTAGATCAGGATTGAGTGCAGATTCACCCCACCCCCCACACAGCAATATCGATTGTAGTTTGTAGAAGACACTGACCCTATATAATTCAGCAGACTCTATCCCTAAAATGCCTACAACTCGCCCTGCCTAAACACTCCGACCTGTCCCTCAATTCTATCCGGACACAAATGGTTTTTTCCTGCCTATCTTTCCCTAATCAGCAGCCAGCACGTTGATGTGTGCTCTGTCCCTGAATCTAAGCAGCATAATGACGCCGCTGCGGCTGCCTCGAACTTATAAAGACTTGGTCACATGCTTCAGACGGCCAATCACAGCTACTGAGACATTTGCAGGCATGGCTGGGATGGCTTAAGGCACACCAGTTAAACGATTGTTGATTGGCTGTTGAAAGCCCGCCATGAAAAGAGCGCCAAAGCATGCAAAACCCGGAAATAAAACGACCGAACACGGATTTTTACCCGAACATACAGTAAAGTGTCCGTGTCCGTGTTCGGGTACAAAAAATCCAATTATTCGGTACGAACACGAATAATACAGTCCGTGTTCGCTCAACACTAGTCGCAAGGGCAAAGTGACTCTGGATGGATGGTTTGGTTGGGACAGCGCCAGTTTTTCCTGGCCAACCGGTTGAGAGAACACTCCGTAACAGCTGTTGTACTTTGCGTCTGGCTTGTACCCCACTCTTTAAGGGATTCTTGCACCACGTGCCTCACCAAAGATTCCATTTGCTGGAAATCACCATCCTCTTTTCCAATCACCTGGAGTCCCACATCCCCAGCAGGCTCCCTCCTTGGCGCGGCTGACATGGTGGTGGTTGTGGTGCCTGGAGGAGGATTCAAAGCTTCTGGTATGAAGGCTGGACCTTGACGGTGACCTATGATGACTAAGACTTAAAGAAGAATGTTAATGTCATGACCTAATGAGGTCTTTATCATCTCGTGCTGGGTATTGTCAATTCACCCTAGAAGGACTCACAAAAGAACAGAATAGGGTAGAAAGTAAAGGGTTAAGAAGTAAAAAAAAAGTGCTCAGGCAAGCAAGGAAAGGAAAGGGTTAAACACACCCTCTCATACATGCTACACAAGGGCTTGCCACAAGGGGGGGCAGTGATACATTTGTGTTGTGGAACTGCACAGACAGCCAACCTACACAGGTGATAGAACCATCAGGAACACACAAAGGGCAGCACACAAGTGTGTTAGGCTCCTTTCCCACTTGTGCTAACTAAAAGTCACATGATTTTAGCACAATTTTTTTGCCGTGATTTTGACTGAACTTGAAAGCAATGCCTATGTCTATGGACCTCAAAACACATTAAAATTGGACTAAAGTAGTTCAGGGACTACGTTGAAGTTGTTACGACTTGAAGTTGCACAGATATGAATGGTACTCATTGGAAATCATGACATACAACTTCTCATGCGACTTTGCAGTCCCAAGTTGCAGGACAAGTCACATAAATGTGAAAGGAGCCTTAATGCAGAGCATATACCTGCGATGATTGCACACAGAATTTAGGGAAACTGCTACAAGCTGCCCACAGAGAAATCCCAATATAAACAGTGTACTGACCGCTGATTGAATTTCTCCACTGTAATGATGCCACATGCACATGTGCTGAGTCCCTGGGCAGGAATAACCCAGGGACGCTAGGCCAGAAAAGAGAGCAGTGGCTTGGAATGCAAATGTGCTCTAACCGCCATAGACTGGAAAACGCTAGAGCCAGGGAAGTAAACAGACAAACACAAAAACTGCTGCCATGGAATATGCAATATAAAAGTATACATCATCGTGCATGGCATCCCCCACGACCACGCCTGGATATGGAAGATACTGCTTCACAGGCCAAGGGCGTTTATGGCCACCTACTAATAGCTAGGCTCTTAGGCCGTACTGTTGCTTTCTCTGGCAATGGCCAGGCTTCATGGCACCACATTCATCGCCCTTCTCCACCCCGATAATAGCTAGGGGTGGCTGGAGACACCATAGATCTTCCAGGGCTCAGCTAGCCAAACAACCAGGCCTTGATCATGGATCCTTTACCCAAGGTAAAACTTTAACTATTCTGGTCCTTAGGAGGAGGACAAAAAAAGGAACTCTTCCTCTTGCTCTGAGCAAAAAATTATGAGAGTGGGGTCCTATAGGAGTGGAGAGGAGGTGGGGTTAACCAATACGTATGCTGCCATGGAGTCTGTCAGGAAACAAGCTTTTATATACTGCACTAAAGTAAGTATATACTGTATTTAGGGAGAGAGAAGCATAAGATGATAAACCAGTGACCTGATACTTTAAAAGATACAATCACCTTTTTTTTAACATGTTATATGTTACACGTATACAGTATTCAGGTGAATTTATCTTTTAATTTTTTGGTAACAATAGTTGTCTTCTTTGTAAGACATTTACGAAGGCTCACTGTGAGTAGTAGTGTCTGTCTGTATCTTTTTTCTATGCTCTGCCATTACATTGTGTAATTTTAGAATTAGAATAAGCAGTAAAAAGTGTAGTTTGGCTCAGACACATAGGAACTATGTAAACAATCATTTTGAAAACACTAGGACATAAAACACACAATTTGGCTACATTATTAACACAAGGTCTACTTAGAGTTTCTCACATTTTCCCAACACCCTTTAAGATTTCCAGTTGTCTAAGCATCAGTAAGGTTATATAATCTGCAATGGTCTAAGATACAGTATATTATAAATAAAACTCTTCTCTTTTAGCCCTGGTTCACACTTGTGCAGTACAGGACACTGCATGTGATTCGCAACACATTCCTGTGGAAATCACATGTGATGTCTGTGCAGTTTAATTTGAGCCATTCATTCTTATGGATCAAATCGCACCACAACCACACCAAAATGGTGCAGGACCCTTTTATTTTGCCGCATCTGAATTGGATTGCATTGGTGTGATTCTGGAAATCGCATTGCGTTCTGCAAACTGTTTTGGGGTGTTATTAATTTACCATTGACACCTGCAGCAGATCGCATTAATGGCAATTTTAATGCAGTGCAAGAAACGCACAGGATTGGCTGTGTCATTGCATCAGTGTGAACCTAAGCCTACTTTTTAGACACCATGCCTTTTGTGACACTTTTCTTTGCTCTGTTTTCATGCTAAATAAGTACTCAGCAAAACGAATTGCTCATCTGGTAGCAACCAGTTGAATGGCATCCATGTCTGTGCAGCAGTCATCACATTGTTCTCTGATTCCTTCCAATCAAACCTAGCTGTCTGTCAAGGAAAAAAAAAGAACATCATTTTTTCAAACTGCAAAGTTTATCAGTTTGTGAATAAGACAAGCTCATATGTATAGTAAATGTAGCTAAAATCCACAAAAGTCCAATCTGTTTATTTATGGCAAAGTATTCTTGAGTCTCTTGCTGCAACTCAGACCTGGAAAGAACTAATATTTTTCTTAAGCATTGTGTTAATTTTTAATATGATGGCACTCCAGATGGAAGTGTCCTTGAAAGAAAAGGATGCATTCTTGTAAACAATATTACTGCTTTCCCAGCACAGTGATGGTGGCAATGTGTATGAAAGAGGGCAAGGATAATGTTATTTTGAAGAATATACTTCATAAAATTAAATACATTTTAAATAATTTCCCTTAGGAATGTAAAGAATTTGAATTGTGTTATTTTCCACTGACACTATACTAGATTTTAGCAGTAATTCTAATTCTCTGTTTCTCACATCGTCATTGTACAGTGTTAGTGCAGCAGATGGCAGGTTTCAGGAAACCTCTTACCATGGTTTTTATGCAACTCCCCAGTTTATAATTACAAAAAGATGTTTTATAGTCTGTGGTTAATCAATATGATGCCAACTCCACTAGCAACAAAAGATTTAGCCAGTGCATATATTTTGTAACAAACCCCACAGATAACTACTGATTCTCCAGGAAGCTGGGGCTGAAAATGGAAAAGAAAGCATAAAGGCTGTTTAAGTTAGAATACCTTTTTTGCAGACATAAACCCTCATCCAAGATATCAGACAAAAAAAAGACTCTTCCTGATATTAGTTATATTCAGAAGATGATAAATGGTTAAGATCTACAGCTAAAGGTAGACATCTACAGTATATATACAATAAATGTAGCACTATTGGGAATAATCAGGACCGAGTACAGTATGTATTAATCCGAGTTCTCTAAAAATCTCTGAGACTGATTGACAATCATTTTCCCTTGATGGACATTTTGTCTGAACAAATATCTGAACAAAGATCTTTGGGGGTCACAGTAGCGAGGATCAGATGATAATACAGTTCCAATACAATTCAATATAGGAGGAATTAGAGGGCCCTGCTCATTAGAGCCTGCAATCTAGAAGGGAGGGTCAAATGAAACAAAGGGCAATAACTGTGGGGGATGAGCTGATGGGGAAAATGGAGGTACAGTGGTTAGGTGTGGGTAGAATAGACTTCTCTAAAGAGGAGGGTTTTCAGGGATCGTCTAAAAGCTAATAGAGTGGGAGATATTTGGACAGATTGGGGTAAGGATTGGAGAGGCTCTGGAAAAGTCCTGGAGGCGAGCATGGGAGGCGGTAGCGAGGGAGCTAGAGAGCAGGAGGTTTTGAGTGGGATGAAGACAGTTATTGGGTTGGTATTTTGAGACTAGGCTAGTGATGTAGCTGGGGCTAAATTGTGGATGGCTTTGTAAGATGTTGTTAGTATTTTGAATTTAATTCATTGAGTGAGCGAAAGCCAGTGGAGGGATTGACAGAGAAGAGTTGCAGACACTGAGCAATAGATAAGTTGGATGAGTCTTGCCTATGTAGAGGTAAGCCAAAAAGAAGGGAATCGCAGTAGTCGAGGCGTGAGATGACCAAGGAGTGAACCAGGAGCTTTGTTGTGTCATTGGTTAGAAAGGGACATATTTTAGAGATGTCGCGAAAGTTAAGGCGGCAAGATTTTGACAGTGATTGGATGTGGGGCTTGAAGGAGAGTTCACAGTCCAGGACTACACCTAGGACCTCGGCATGCAGGGATGGGCTGATAGTTGTGGCAACAATTTTGACAGAGAGATCAGGGCAAGGGGCACGTGGTGGAGGAAAAAATATAAGTTCGGTTTTGGATAGATTGAGTTTAAGGAAATGGTGTGACATCCAGACTGATATATCTGCTAGTGAATTATTGATATGTGACGAGACTGAGGGAGTGAGCTGAGGGGTGGATAAGTAGATTTGGGTATCGTCAACGTAGAGATGGTATTGGAAGCCATGGAAGGCTATAGGCTGAACCCAGAGAGGAGGTGTAGATTTAAAATGGGAGAGGTCCAAGAACAGAACCTTGGGGGGCCCCAACAGAGAAAGGAAGAGGAGAGGAGGAAGTAGAAATGTAAGTAATGCTAAAGGTACGGTTGGATAAGTAGGAATAGAACCAGTGAAGAGTACAGGCATGGAGACCAAAGGCATAGAGTTTTTTGAGGAGGAGGGGGTGGTCAACAAACACATATCAAAGACAGCAGAAAGGTCCAGGAGTAGGAGTACAGAATAGTCTCCATTGGTTTTGGCCGTTAGTAGATTGTTAGTTAGTTTTAGGAGAGCAGTTTCTGTGGAGTGTTGAGGCCAAAATCCGGACTGAACTGGATCAAGAAGGCTATTCTTGTCAAGGTGGTCGCTCAGATGGTTGTAGACCAGATGTTCAAGGAGTGTCATGCCTTCGGCCTAAGAAAATAATTAATATTATTGAAACTTGCAATACCGATATTGTCCACAAGATGCCACTGTGACAAAGACTACTGATGGACAGTACTCAACGGTTATTCTTGTTCTCCATCACTGGTTATAAGCTCCACCTCGTGCTAAGAGGTTTCCATTTTCAGACCCTATTCTGATATCCATTCTATCTGACTTATATCCTGTTTCATGTCACCACCATTCTTTCACCGGAATAAAGCCTAAAGTTACAAAAAGACTGGTTATTATAGGATTGAAGGTTTAGCTGTATGTTGAGCTGCATGCACGCCTGGGGCATACATGTAGTGAGAACAGAACAGTGAAACAGCGGCTATCCAGCAAGTGGGATTTAGGACAGCGACTATACAGAGGCCTGCTACCCTGCCAGTGCAGTCATCTGCATGTGCAATACAGCGGTCTCTACACAGTCAAGCATTCCTGCAAGAAATGTGTCACATAGCCAGACATCCTCACTCAGGACAATGTCCCAAGTGTTTGGCTCCTCTAGATCTTCCTCCGCAAGCAATGCACTCGCCATCGCACGTGCAAAAGCTGAAGCCGCAAAGACCCGAGCAGCCTTTGCTGAGCAAGAAATGCAGATTAAACAAGAGAAGGTGAGGTTAAAGAAGGAGACAGAGGAAGCTCTCCTAAAAGCAAAGACAGAGGAAGCTCTCCTAAAAGCAAAGACGAGGAAGCCTTCCTAAAAGCAAAGGCAGAGGAAGCCCTCCTAAAAATGCAGAAAGAGGCAGAAGAAGCCCTCCTAGAAGTAGCTCTAGAGAAACTCACTGTAGAGAAGGAAGTAGTAGCAGCCATAGCTGAAGCAGAGGCCTTAGAATTAGCTTGTATACCCAAGAAGTGAATGCAGCAGATGCAGCAATATTCTCGACCTAGAAGCTGAAACTCAAAATTCTCTATAACGAACTTCAGATTACATCAATCAACACTTTAAAACAAGCAGTGACAAAGATGACGTCAAAGAGACAAGCCAAAGACACTCCATGGTACCCTTGCAAATCAGTGACAAGCCTCAAGCCTGCAAACGGGAGAAATCCATGCAAAGTTACGTCTCCTATGACAGACTCCCCACAAGTGAGATAACAGAATCTCCTTCTAATCGCCCTCCAGAACCAACATCCAAGCCAGAAGGGAACATTAGAGGCCAGCTTGGTGCCAGCAAAAGGTATGACTACACACATCCACCTTACCATGGCAACACACAGCAGGCTAACCAAGCCACAATAGACTTTGCAAGGTTCTGTGCACGACGTGAGTTAGTCACCAAAGGACTTGAAAAGTTTAATAACCACCCTGAAAACTACAGAGCCTGGCTGTCATTCTTTCAAAACACCATCAGAGACTTAGGGCTATCTTGCAGTGAAGAGATAGACCTCCTGATCAAATGGCTTGGAAATGAGTCTGCCGAGCACGCCAGGCAAATCAGGACAATAAATATAAACCACCCAGACACTGATCTTAAAACAATCTGGGATAGACTTGATGAGTGTTATGGTTCAGCAAAAGCAGTAGAAAATGCATTTTTCAAAAGACTTGATAACTTTTCCAAAATACCTAACAAAGCCTACCATAAACTTAGAGAGTTAAGTGACTTGTTAATGGAACTTCAAGTAGCTAAATCCGAGGGAAACTTACAAGGACTTGCATTCCTTGACACAGCCAGAGGTGTCAACCCCATTGTACAAAAGTTACCCTATAACTTGCAAGAGCAGTGGATTACACATGGATCCTGATTTAAAAGACAGCATGATGTTCCATTCCCTCCTTTTTCTGTTTTTGTGTACTTTGTGTGCCAGCAAGCTAAAACAAGAAATGATCCAAGTTTTGATTTTACGCTGTTGTGTGCTGCTCCTATGGGACTTAACCCTCGCAAACCTCCAGTAGCAGTACACAAAACGAACGTGTCTCCTCCAGGCTCCTTTCACAGGTCTGCCAACTTCTCTAACTCAGACACAAAGGTCAACGATCCTAGTAAGCAGTGTCCCTTGCATCGGAAGCCACATCCTCTCCTAAAATGCAGAGCCTTCAGAGAGAAAACCCTGCAGGACCGCAAAGTCTTCCTCAAGGAGAACCACATCTGCTACAGGTGCTGCTCTTCAACATCTCATCTCGCCAAGGACTGTAAGGTCAGTTTAAAATGCACAGAATGTGACAGCTCAGATCACAACACAGGGTTGCATCCTGGGCCAGTTCCATGGACTTTACAACACACCCTCAGCACTAGTGAGCATGGCGGGGAAGAGGAGCACACCACCACAACTACACCAGAGGTCACTTCACAATGTACAGAGGTCTGTAAAGGAGCCATAGGTGGTAGGTCCTGCTCCAAAATCTGCCTAGCCAGAGTCTACCCAGCAGGCCAAAAAGACAAAGCTATTAAGCTTTACGTAATCCTGGATGACTAAAGTAACAAGTCATTAGCCAGGTCAACTTTCTTTGACATGTTCGGCATTAAAGGCCCCAGCGTTCCCTACTCCTTGTGCAGAAATAGTGGAGATGGCCGGTAGGAGAGCATCCGGCTACCAAATCGAGTCCATCGACGGGCGATCTCGCTTGTCTTTGCCAACTCTTATCGAATGCAATCAGATCCCTGATCATAGATCTAAAATTCCTATACCAGATGTAGTTGCTCATCACCCACATTTGAAACGCATAGCGCATCTAATACCAGAACTTGATCCTCAGGCTCAGATTATCCTACTCCTCGGGAGAGATATCTTACAAGCCCACAAATCAAGAGCTCAAATTAATGGTCCCAATAATGCCCCTTATGCTCAGAAGTTAGACCTCAGATGGGTCATCATAGGAGATGTCTGTCTAGGAAGCATGCACAAACCTTACTCAGTTAGCAGCATGCTCACAAATACCCTAGATAATGGGCGTCCCTCTCTTTTCCAGCCATGCCACAACCATTTCCTTGTTAAGGAATCAGCCTACACCACCCACTCATCTTGTCCTTTCACAAGCCCCACTTGTGACAACTTTGCCTGTGACAGTGACCAGGACCATTTAGGGTGCACAGTCTTTCAGAGAATTAAAGATGACAATCGCGTGGCAATGTCTATCGAAGACAAACTCTTCTTAGAAATAATGGAGCAAGGTCTAGTCAAAGACAGCACAAACAGCTGGGTCGCACCTCTTCCCTTCAGACCACAGAGGCTACACTTACCCAATAACAGAGAACAAGCGCTACAACGTTTTGCTTCCCTTAGACTTAATTTACAAAGAAAGACAGAGATGAGGGAACATTTCTTTTCTTTCATGGGGAAGATCTTTGAGAACGGTCATGCAGAGATGGCTCCCACCCCTAAAGACTCTGAAGAGTGTTGGTACCTCCCTATATTTGGAGTGTACCATCCCAAAAAGCCAGGTCAAATTAGAGTAGTGTTTGACTCTAGTGCCAAATACAAGGGTATCTCCTTAAACGATGTCCTCTTGACAGGCCCAAACTTTAACAACAAACTCCTGGGAGTGCTCTTACGCTTCCGCAAAGATTCTATTGCCTTCATAGCTGGCATCCAGCAGATGTTCTATTGTTTCTTGGTCAGAGAGGAAGACAGGAACTTCCTAAGGTTACTTTGGTTAGAAGACAATGATCCTTCCAAAGATATCTCAGAGTATCGCATGAGGGTACACATCTTTGGCAATAGCCTTTCACTTGCAGT
This sequence comes from Pelophylax lessonae, assembly GCF_965119305.1. Lineage (NCBI taxonomy): Eukaryota > Metazoa > Chordata > Amphibia > Anura > Ranidae > Pelophylax > Pelophylax lessonae. Next base: position 211,695,246 of record NC_138776.1, on the reverse strand, counting down.
CGCTATCTATTGTGACAGGAAGTCAGGTAAATCTGGGAATGTAGTCACTGAGAGGAGACACATTCCCACCTGCTTTGAAAAGTTCAGTAATTACTATAGGGTGTCGGCTGCCAAAGGCAGCAGGAAGGTGTAAAGAAGTTGAAAGGCCTTCAGCTGTTCAGAATGAGGAAATTAAGGCCTCTATAATTGGTCCAAAGAAAGTCTATGCATTGCTGCCTCCTGTCGCCGTGTAGGCTGGGAGAGGAGGACAGACATACGTGTACCTCCCGACGCCGTGTGGGCATGGGAGAAGGACTGCTGCCGCCTGTCGCCGTGTGGGCTGGGAGAGGGGGACAGTCGGATGTGTGCCTCCCGACAAGCTGGTGAGCATGGGAGAAGACCCCCTACAGCGATGTGAAGCTAAGGAGGGTAACCACGAGTGAAGACGTCTCAAAGGTGAGAAGACAAAGTGTTCCATGTGAAGAGTGTGAAGAGTAAAGGGACCTGTTAAATGAACTGTGTTCAATGTGAAGAATCTGAAGAGTAAAGGATCCTGTTATAAATGAACATGTGCTGTGTGAAAGAAAACAAAGGGACATGTTCAATGGACAATGTTTGTGCTGTGTGAAAAGCAAACAAATGGACATTTGAGTGTCTGCTGTAGGAGCAGCAGTGTCGGCCCAACAGTAGGTTGGGAAGACTTCTTAGGTAGGTTCCAGCGTGAGAAGGTAGCCGCCCACAGAGGCAAGGATTTATTTTGTCTTTTATTTTATTTTGATGTTTTTGCTGCATGCACTGGTATGAAGAAAATTGCATGAATAAATCAGTCTTGTTTTCAACCTCTGCTCGGCTATCTCTCTGTGAAAACGCACCCCCAAAGGGGTCATCCACGCCTACCAATGAGTAATCCCTCACATATGGTGGAGGATGCGGGCATAAGCAGAGATCCCTGCAAGGAAGTGCAAATGTTTGATGAACTTTATCTGGTGCATGAGATTGCACAATCTATGTGTGCAGGAGAGAAGATCCTGACAGAAAAAAAAAAGTGTTTTAAAGAGACAGCGGTCTCAAAATTATTTGGTGAACTTTGTTGTGTCTGGTGCAAGTGACTGCACAAACTGTGTGTGCAGGAAAAGAGATCTTGCAAGAGAGAGAGAAAAACTACATGTGTTAAAGAGACAGTGGTCTGAAAATTTTTTGCTGGACTGTGAAAAATTTGTTTGTGGAGTTATTGAAGATGGGGCGTTCAAAACGCCTGAAGAATGCAAAGATAGATGAAATGAGAGACCGGATTCTATGGATGGAGGGGATGGTACCGTCTGAACCAGCCCCATCCATGCCTAAAGAGAGTCTACTAAAGAGGAAGGTTGTTGTCCCTAGCAACACTGATGAAACCGCTATGGAGACGCAGTGTGCTCAGATGAAAAGTAAACTCAAAATGGAGGAGATGTTGAAACATCTGATTATATCAAATGCAGCTCAACAGCAAGCAAATGCAGCTCAACAGCAGGCAAATGCGGATTTTCAGCAGAGCTTTGCAGCTCAACAAAAGGCTCATCAAGAGAGCATGGCAGGCTGGAAACAGAGACGCCAGCAGCCAATGGAGGCCATCGGTTTGGAGGAAACCGAGTATGTGTGCAGGGCTGAGGTGGATGCCTTGCAACGGAAAATGGAAGAAAAGGAACAAGCCTTGGAATTGCTTAAAATGGAGCATAGAAACTTGCAGGAAATGAATGAACTACTCAAGTCTCATGTGTTACAGTGGGAAGAATCCACTGCTCTTCTTTTGGTCGAGTTGCAAAAACGCAGAGAGACTATAATGGAGAAAGATACCATCCTCATGGAAAAGGAAAGTGAAATTCAGACTTTGCAGAAGCAAAGTATGGCTGATATGTTGGAGTTGCGTAATCAGCTGGAAAAAAGTCTTCAGTGTTTGGAAGTTACAAAAATAGACCTGCAGGAGTCGCAGGAACAGAATGTCGCTCTGAAAGCGACATTGTCTCTCAGCGACAAAGAGAAAAGTGAAAGAGAGGCTAAATTACTGAGTACTGTGTATGAGCTCACTACTTTGAGCAATGTGGTAGATGAATGGCGTGCGGACTGTGAAAGTTGGAAAGATGAAGCCCAACGTGTCCAGCAGCAGTTAAAGGAGAAAGAAGCCTGTGTGGCAGAATTACATTCTTATTCCCAGATGCTAGCCAGTGAGGTGAAAGCTCTTATGCAGGGAAAAGGAGATTCTGAACACAAGAGAAAAAAAGTAGAGGCACAGCTGCAGGAATCGCAAGTCAAGGTGTCAGAAGGTGACCGAGTGTGTGCTAAGCTGTCAGAGAAGGCAACCCGATTGCAGGTTGAGTTGGACAATGTTACAAATCAGCTTTCTCAAGCAGACAGAAAATCTAGAGAAATTGCGGAAGATTTTTCTATCTTGGAATCGCAGCTGCAAGACACGCAGGAACTCTTACAGGAAGAGAGGTGTCAAAGACTGAGTTTTAGCACAAAGCTCAAACAAATGGAAGATGAGAAAAATGGCTTCCTGGAACAATTAAAAGAGGAGGCGGAAGCAAAGAAAAACCTATCAGAGCAAGTCGCAACATTGCAAGCTCAGATAGCGGATATGAAAAAACGCATGGAAGAAAGCGTTGGTTCATTACAGTGTGTTGAAGATGTGAAAAAGAAGTTTGATCAGATGCTTGGTGAAGAGAAGACTGTGTCTGCAAAATATGCAGAAGAACGCGCACGTGCAGAAACGGAGGTGCGTGATAACGAGAGCAAAGCCCTGTTCTTGGCTCGCTCTTTGGAGGAAGCTCTAGAGTGTAAGGCTGAACTAGAAAGTGTTAAACAGCTGCGTACAGAAATGGAAGAATTGGTCAGCTCCAAGGATGATGTTGTGAAAAGCGTTCAGGAGCTAGAAAAGTCTAAGCGAGCCTTAGAACAGCAAGTAGAAGAGATGAAGATTCCGTTGCAGGAACTGGAAGAGGAATTCCAGGCAACAGAGGATCTGTCCCAAAGAGGGGATAGTGTGCCTGATGCAGTTTTTAAAAGGATCAGTGTTTTGGGGTCTGTCCTGAGTGAGCCTCAGAAATGTGACGACATGTGGCTTGAATCACCCCTTTGGAATAAACCGTTCCTTCAAAAACTTCAAGCATTGAAAAATGTATCATTAGAACTTCAGCAAACAAAGGAGCGGAGTAAGAAATGTGGTGATTTCTCAGTTCAGGCTGAAAACCTAGTGGAGAAAACTAAGGCTGTTGGTGAAAACGTGAAGCAAATGAATAAGTGCCTTTCAGGGAGTGTTTCCAAAATGGAACTGGTGAAAGACGGGTGGCAGAAGTTTGATCGTGATCTTGAGATGCATTCCATGTGGAATTCAGATAGAGAAAAAGAACTAGGTGACCTTGAGCGGTCAAATAGTTCAGCAGAAAGTGCATTGAAGAAACCTGTAAAAGAATGTGTTGCAGTTCCATGCTTCTTCACTGATGCAGAGAGGAGGTCTATAATGGATACCACCCAGATTGCTGGGTTCAACTGTGTTGTTGCCTTTGACCCCTATGTTGGTGGAAGGAAAGTTGATGATGTTCTGGTTGGCTTCTTCTGTGAAGAGTTTGGCAAGAAATATAAACTGAATATCAAATCAAATAGTAGGCCTTTACTGCGACTCGCTCAGGAGGGCGAAAAGTTTAAGAAGTTGATGAGTGCAAATGCTTCAGATCTGCCTATGAATATGAAATGTTTGGTGAATGATATTGATATCTCTGGGAAAAGGAACAGGGGTCACTTTGAAGAAATGTGTGACAGCCTGTTGTCTCAATTGGAAAATCCTCTGCACAGCATCTTAGAGCAAGCAAAGCTCAAGAAGGAAGATCATTCCCTTTTACAACAAAAAGTCAATGATTGTGTACAGCTGTATGGAGAGGCAACTCAAGTCACAGAGGGATGTCAAGAGTCCCTACTTGGAACAAAGCTTAGTGAAGCAAAGGTTCTCAAAGTTTTGTGGAAAACATTTATGGATTGCAGAGAGAGGCGTCTTAAGAATGTTGAAGACATTAAGACTAGCCCAATTGAGTTGCCTATGGATCACGGTCCTCCATGGTGGATTGGACAGACGGTTATGAGGGACAAGCTGTCTGACATTTATGAGAAAGCTGTCAATGAAGATGACAGAAACGAGAAGGAGCAAAATGATGCCAAAAATGCAGTTGAAGAATGTGTATATGAGATTAAAGACAAACTGTGTGGCATTTATGAGAAAACTGTCAATGAAGATGACAGAAACAGTTTCATCCGGAAGCTTGAGGATAATAAGAGGCTTATCAGTGAGTCAGCAGTGCCTGACACATGCGTGCCTGGAAATATGTGTCCCAACCCTAGGGTTGAAACAAGAGGGGGGGGTATGTGACAGGAAGTCAGGTAAATCTGGGAATGTAGTCACTGAGAGGAGACACATTCCCACCTGCTTTGAAAAGTTCAGTAATTACTATAGGGTGTCGGCTGCCAAAGGCAGCAGGAAGGTGTAAAGAAGTTGAAAGGCCTTCAGCTGTTCAGAATGAGGAAATTAAGGCCTCTATAATTGGTCCAAAGAAAGTCTATGCATTGCTGCCTCCTGTCGCCGTGTAGGCTGGGAGAGGAGGACAGACATACGTGTACCTCCCGACGCCGTGTGGGCATGGGAGAAGGACTGCTGCCGCCTGTCGCCGTGTGGGCTGGGAGAGGGGGACAGTCGGATGTGTGCCTCCCGACAAGCTGGTGAGCATGGGAGAAGACCCCCTACAGCGATGTGAAGCTAAGGAGGGTAACCACGAGTGAAGACGTCTCAAAGGTGAGAAGACAAAGTGTTCCATGTGAAGAGTGTGAAGAGTAAAGGGACCTGTTAAATGAACTGTGTTCAATGTGAAGAATCTGAAGAGTAAAGGATCCTGTTATAAATGAACATGTGCTGTGTGAAAGAAAACAAAGGGACATGTTCAATGGACAATGTTTGTGCTGTGTGAAAAGCAAACAAATGGACATTTGAGTGTCTGCTGTAGGAGCAGCAGTGTCGGCCCAACAGTAGGTTGGGAAGACTTCTTAGGTAGGTTCCAGCGTGAGAAGGTAGCCGCCCACAGAGGCAAGGATTTATTTTGTCTTTTATTTTATTTTGATGTTTTTGCTGCATGCACTGGTATGAAGAAAATTGCATGAATAAATCAGTCTTGTTTTCAACCTCTGCTCGGCTATCTCTCTGTGAAAACGCACCCCCAAAGGGGTCATCCACGCCTACCAATGAGTAATCCCTCACACTATGGACTCAGACATTCCACCCAAGAAGGTGAACTTGAGTTTGGCTCAGATGCAAGACAATTTTTAGAGAAAGACTTTTATGTGGATGACTGTTTAAAATCCTTACCTTCCAGCAAGTCTGCAATCTGTCTTCTTAAAAGAGCACAGGAAATGCTCGCTTGTTCCAATCTCAAGCTTCACAAGATTGCTTCAAACAGCAAAGAGGTAATGGAAGCTTTCCCTGCTCAAGACCATTCCAGTGATCTAATGGACTTAGATCAGGGTACAGACTCTTTACCTGTACTGCACAGTCTAGGTCTACTTTGGGACTTGAAATCTGATTCCTTTACCTTCCAAGTAAACGGAGAAGAAAGGCCCTTCACTCGAAGAGGTGTCTTGTCTACAATCAATAGCCTGTACGATCCATTAGGATTTGCGGCACCTGTTACAATTCAAGGTAAAGCCTTGCTTAGAGACTTAATTCGGGAAACATCTGACTGGGATGCCCCACTACCCCTTGATAAGAGGAACTCTTGGGTAGAGTGGAGGAACTCTCAATCAGTCTTATCTGATCTCCATGTTTCACGCCCATATGCTCCTGTACCTTCTACAAAGACACAGAGCCAAACCCTTTGCACATTCTGTGATGCTTCTGTCAAGGCAATAGCTGCCGTGGCCTACTTAAGAACTGTTGACACTACAGCACGATGCCACATAGGATTCGTCATGGGCAAAGCAAAGCTGGCTCCACACCCTGAGCATACTATACCTAGGCTAGAACTTTGTGCTGCAGTACTGGCTGTTGAACTAACAGAACTAATAATCTCAGAGATGGACATTGACCTCAAGGATGTTCAGCTCTACACAGACAGCAAGGTAGTGCTAGGCTACATCTACAATGAGACCAGACGTTTCTATGTTTATGTCAACACCAGAGTGTTGAGGATTAGGAGATCCACTAGTCCAACACAATGGCACTACATACCTACTGACTATAATCCTGCAGACCATGCTACAAGAGCTGTTGCTGCATGTAACCTTAAAGACACAACATGGTTTACAGGACCTGCATTCTTATATGATGCAGAACAGAATTTTCCTAAAAGCGACACTATTGAATAAGTAGATCCAGACTCAGATACTGACATTCGTCCTGAGATCTCAACATTTCATACTGCAACTTCAGGCTGCCAACTTAAATCTAACAGATTTACCAAAATGGAAGACACGTGTTCTAGCTATTTCTTGTCTTATCCATATAGCTCGCTCCTTTAAAGGTGACTCAAACAGCTGTGACTGCAAGGGATGGCACCATTGTCAAAGGATCAGTTCAGCATTAGAGCTACAGCAGTCTCAGGATCTTATCATCCGCACTGTACAGCATGAAGCCTATGCTAAGGAGATTGACTGTATCTTGAACAGAAAACCTATCCCTAGAGACAGTGCCCTGAGAAAACTTGACCCATTTCTAGATCAAAATGGACTACTTAGGGTAGGTGGTCGTCTAAGACAAGCCAACCTAGAGTCAGACGAGAGAAACCCTCTAATAGTTCCTAGTCACCACCACGTTGTTTACTTGATTGTATCACATCATCACTCCCAAGTAAAGTGGAAGTCAAGATCCACAGAAACAAGGAGACAAAGTTGTTCCTCAGACCAGTTTCTGAACTGATTTTGTTGTTGTCATCTGAGGAATAAATAGTGGTATCTGATGATTCCAGACAGGACTCCGCAGGCTCATCGAGTACAGCCCACAGTCCCGGAGGCTCCAAGATGGCACCAGCTCCACAATAAGAGCAGTGCCGCCTGCTTCTCCACATAGCTCTCTGTCACCCGTGGCAGAAGAGATAGAATGCACGGCTCCACACAATGGGACCTCCAGAGAGAGAGAAACAGAAGCGTCTTCTCTTTATGCCCTATCTCCTTCTATCTCCCTATCTCCTTCGGCTCTTGTAAGTAAAAGATGTATCACTGCTTAAAGTACTGATGATGATAATGATCCTGGGGAGATGCAGAACGCCTTCTTGGCTGACCTGCCTGCTACTGATAACCCAGTATCTGAAAATACACTGAAACACATGCTCCTTTCTCTTTCAAAAGATCTGCTAAAAGACCTCCACAAATCCATCTCTTACATGCAAAATCATATAGTTGACATAGGGGAGCATACAGATTCAGTTGTAAGGCAGCTCAATGAATACATTGGTGCATACAATGAGCTAGTGGATGCTCATTAAAGCCAAACAGAGGAACTGCAACGTATTACTGCCAAACTCAAACAAACCTCAAAATTAGCAGCATCCTGGAAACTGCTGAGCTTTTTTCCTATTTACCACAATTTTTTTTTTTTTAAATACTGGTTCCATCTCAATCTGCATTGGGCTAACTTATATGTGTTCAGAGCCCTGGAATAATCTTTTTCTAGGTGATTTATTTAAAGTGGAGCTCCACCCAAAAGGGGAAGCTCTGCTTGTCTGCCTCCTCCCCCCTTCCACTGCCACATTTGGCACCTTTTGGGGGGGAGTGGGTACCTAGTTTTGAAAGGCAGAAGTTCAGCTGAGGTAGCTACATGTATACTCTGCACTGCTGAACACTTCAGGGCCCACACTGGCGCCCCCTTTCACTCTCTTAACTTCAGGGCTTAGACACTGGCACCCCCTTTCCTAAGCCTCCTCTACTGGTTAGCTGGCTCCCGGATCACTTTGACCTTCTGGAATGGTTCCCTCTCCTAGGCAGACCCCTGGGCGGTTTCAAGTACTCATGACACTGTTTTCCCTGAAACTTCTGTCCTGCAGCACCACTCAGTCCACATTGCTCCCTCTCTGCAGCCCAGCTCAACCTTTGTCCTCTTGGCCGACTGCCCAGGACACCTTCTTTGGCTATGACAGGAGGAGAGACAGCTGTCAGCCTCCTCCTGGAACTCTGCTTCCCACCAAAGACGCTCTGTCATGTGCTCCCCTCAGACTTATACCCCATCCCAGGATGCATTGCAGCACACTCTGCCCACTGAGATGGCTATTTGCCAGGTTTCCTCCATTGCCCAACAAGAGCCCTCATTGGACACAGTGGGGACTCAACAGACACCCCTGGAAACACATGACAGCCTAGCTGAATGATCAGGCCCCCGTGATAAGCAGACAGGCCCATATAAATGCTTTTTCCTAGCACCTACCTAGGAGTGTTCTACACATGCATTGTGGTCCATCCGCCACCTTTATGGAACACGTTCCATAATTAGACTGTTTTTTGTTCTCTCTTCTGTTAGTTAACCAATTATAAACTAAATTAACAAAATGTATGTCCCATTTTTTATAATGTGTTATTCCGTTTTACAAAAGATGGTAGGGGACCAAAGAGATATGGTGATCATTGTTCTCCAAATCCAGAAGCAGCAAAATTTAAAATAGGGAGGGAACAATTATACCAACGAGCATATAATCAGTTAAACAATAGAAACGTCACTCTGTAGGACAGCAGAAGTTACAGTGTGCTGGAAGGTGTAGAAAGCCAGACTGCCCTTCTATTTCTAGTGTTATGTGTATTTAGAAAATGTAAAGTATACTGTATAGACATTTCTAACCTTATAAATCACACATTTTTGCAAGATATACAGGAATGTATATATAGAAGCTAACACATAATTTACTGGGTGATTAGTCTATGTGCCATTGTGTGAAGTTTAGTTTTGAAACTTATTATATTATTATGACAGCATGTTAATGACATCATCTGCTCTTTCATAGTCATTTGACTTCCATTTTCCAAAGTCACGATAAACAAACAAGGATGATTATTGCATGAGAGCATGTGCTGTGATGAAGGTCAAAGTGGCACTTTTTGCATTATCACCCTCTCCTCACCACGCAAAGCCTTGCTGAGAAGAATCTAAATGTCTCTCAGTTGTTAGCCTGAAAATGTCAAGAACAAAATGAAAATGAACAGACTTTTCCTTATGTTTTGTTGCCAAGTTAAAAACATCCAGTCTAACTTTCAGTTTACTTTAAACCAGTGTTTCTCAACCTTTTTCCAGTCGAGGCTCCCTTGAAAAGTATTTTCAGTCTTGAGGCACCCCTGTCAAATTACGCGCAAAATCAGGCTCATTCCTGACACAAAGGCAAATGCTCTGCTCTTTAGAGATGACATTAATTCTTAATAGTACCCCACAACATGGGGTGCTTTTGGTGCAGCGTATTTTTAAAAAAAGGTTACATAGTTAGTCAGGTTGAAAAAAGACACAAGTCCATCCGGTTCAACCAAAAAAAAAAAAAAAACAGTATTGAAAACCCAACCATACAATCCCATATACACAATCCTATACCCGCTGTTGATCCAGAGGAAGGCGAAAATAAACCCCAGCAAAGCACGATCCAATTTGCTACAGCAGGGGAAAAAAAAATTCCTTCCTGATTCCCGAGAGGCAATCGGATATTCCCTGGATCAACTTTACCTAAAACAAAAAATGTAGTACCCATTTATATTATGTACGCCTAGGAAAGAATCCAGGCCTTTTTTAAAGCAATCTAGTGAGCTAGTCAGAACCACCTCTGGAGGGAGTCTATTCCACATTTTCACAGCTCTTACGGTGAAGAAACCTTTCCGTATTTGGAGACTAAATCTGTTTTCCTCTAGATGTAAAGAGTGCCCCCTTGTCCTCTGTGTTGACCTTAAAGTTAACAACTCAACACCAAGTTCACTATATGGACCCCTTATGTATTTATACATGTTGATCTTATCCCCCCTTAATCTCCTCTTCTCAAGAGAGAATAAATTCAGTTCCTCTAATCTTTTCTCATAGCTGAGGTCCTCCATTCCTCTTATCAGTTTGGTTGCCCTTCTCTGCACTTTCTCCAGTTCCCCCATATCCTTTTTAAGAACTGGTGCCCAAAACTGAACTACATATTCCAGATGAGGTCTTACTAATGATCTGTACAGGGGCAAAATTATATCTATCTCTCTGGATTCCATGCCTCTGTTAATGCAAGAAAGGACTTTGCTGGCTTTGGAAACAGCAGCTTGGCATTTGTAACGCTCTAGCGTTTGTTTAGAGAGTTGGATTTGCAGCTGCAGAATCTGCACTCAGTAGTCGTGCAGAGATGTGTTGAATCACCATGTCCAACTCTCCAGACTCATCATTGTGGCCAGCCTGCTTCAGAATACAATATACAAACACTCAATAAGATGTTCCTGGAGTGATAGATTGTATATGATAGTATAGAGGTGATGTGCTGAAAGGACAGGCGTGAGTTGTGATAGCAATGATGAGTACTCTATAGTAATGTTCAGGAGAGTAGTAGATGATGGTAGATAGGTTAGCAATCATGTGCAATAACAGGTGGTAGGGGACAGCAGATGGAGTGTACAAGAGAGGCTAACTTAGTGCAAGGATATAGATGGTAGTAGACTCAAGAGCTAGCAATCTATGTAACAGTGCAGATGATAGAAATAGTAATGCATAGATAGTAACAGTCCTTAGTATGCAGAAGTAGATAGTGTAAGTTTGATAGGAAGGAATCCCCTGTGGGGTACTTATCACTAGTTAGATTAGTAAGCTGAAGGGTCCGGTAATGAGTGAATGATCGGGTAGCGAGATACGGGATCAATAGCGAGGTTCCGGTCTATCCAGGTATGGCAATAGCTGGAGGCTCCGGCAGCGTAAGACAAGGCTGTATACCATGCGGTTTGAACGAACAATTTGTGAGAGAGAAGCCGGCGATTGAAATAGCCGCTCAGAGCGGCGCTTAGTGATGACGTCATGCGGCTTAAAGGTATATGCGTTTCACCTAGCTGAAAAGGTGGGACGCAATATGAAGAAGGAAATGACCTATAAGGGTACCGAAGGTACCAGAATCTTACAGTACCCCCCCCTTAAGGCCGGCTCCGGAAGGCCTATAGCACTGGTCTCTCCGGGTATTTGGAGTGAAACCTTCGTATAAGCCTGGGTGCGTGAACGTCAGAAGTATCCAACCAGGTGTCGTCTTGGGGTCCATAGTTCTTCCATCTTATGAGATATTGGAGTTTTCCTCTGTGGATACGAGAATCCAAAATCTCCCTAATCTCAAATTCCTCTCCGCCTTCAACTTGTACTGGAGGTGGAGGCGAGATGGTAGGCCTTATTCCTTGGTTGGGAACATGTGGTTTCAGTAACGACACGTGAAAGATGGGATGTATTCTAAGATCTGCCGGTAAAGTGAGTTGCACTGCAGCTCTTCCAATGAGCTTTTTAATTGGAAAAGGTCCGAGAAATAGAGGTCCAAGCTTTTTACTGGGTATCTTTAACCTCAAATTTTTTGTAGATAGCCAAACAAGATCCCCAATAGCGTATTGAGGAGAAGGTTTTCTACGAAGGTCGTAATACCTTTTTTGTTGGCTATGAGCATGTGAGATGGTGGTGTTAAGTAAACCCAGAGAGTCTTTTATTTGGGTAAGATAATCTGAGGCTACTGGGTTACTTGATGGAAGGATGCGTGGTGGAAGAAGTGTTGGATGAAACCCATAGTTTAAGTAGAACGGACTCTGCTTAGTAGTACTGTGGGTTGCATTGTTATAAGCAAATTCTGCCAGAGGGAGGAGGTCCACCCAATCATCCTGTAGGTATGAGGTGTAGCAACGTAGGTATTGTTCAATGCACTGGTTGACTCTTTCAGTTTGTCCGTTGGTCTGAGGATGGTAAGGAGAAGTGAGTTTTCGCTCAATACGTAGTATATGACATAGAGCTTGCCAGAACTTGGAGATGAACTGTGAACCTCGGTCAGATAGAAGAGTCTTTGGAATTCCATGTAGCTTGAACACATGTTTCACTAGTAATTCCGCTGTTTGTTTAGATGAAGGTAGTCTGCGAATAGAAATGAAATGTGCCATCTTTGTCAGATGGTCCACTGACACTAGAATGGTATTGAATCCCCTGGAAGGTGGTAATTCTACTATAAAGTCCAAGGATACAACTTCCCATGGAACCTGGGGTATTGGTAGACTGCAAAGTAGACCAGATGGTTTTGTAGTGTCAATTTTGGACCTTGCACAGATGTCACACGAGGAAACAAACTTTTGTACAGACGTTTTCATATCAGGCCACCAAAACTGCCTGGTGAGCAAATTAAATGTCTTAGTCATACCCATATGTCCTGCCATAGGTACGTCATGTGATAATTCCAAGATCCTGGTACGCATACTAGGAGGTATGTAGAGTTTGTCGTTAAAGTAGAGGAAGCCTTCTGCATCAGCACTTAGTTGTGGTGGAGGTGAATCCAGTCCTATACTGTGCAGAATCTCTTCCTTCAGGGAGCGAACAACACCAACAATACGATCATAGGGTATTATAGGAAATGAAGGGATTTCGGCGCAGTTATCTTCGGTTAATCGTGATAGCGCATCCGCTTTTTTGTTTTTGTCTGCAGGCGTGTAGGTCACTAGGAAGTTGAATCTTAGGAAGAATAGTGACCAACGTACCTGCCGGTGGGAAAGGGTCTTGTTAGTCTGAAGGTATTGGAGATTTTTATGATCTGTATATATGAGTATTGGCAATCGGGTACCTTCAAGTAGATGTCGCCAATTCTCTAGTGCCAGTTTTATGGCAAGCAACTCTTTTTCACCCACTGGGTAATTCACCTCTGGGTTGCTTAATGATTTAGAGAAGAAAGCAACTGGGTGAAGTGGTGAAGTATTTGTTGGTCGTTGGGAGAGAACTGCTCCTACTGCCATATTTGACGCATCTACCTCCAGTATATATTGGAGGGATGGGTCTGGATGGAGTAGTATGGGAGCGGAAGTGAAGCTTGATTTTAACAAGCGGAAAGCTCCATTGGCTTCTTCAGACCATTTAAATGGTTTCTTTACACTTGTAAGTTGTGTGAGAGGTCTCACAATAGCAGAGAAGTTCTTGATGAACTTCCTATAGAAGTTTGAGAATCCAAGGAATCGCTGTAATGCTTTACGAGTTGTTGGTACAGGCCAATCTAGAATACACGATATCTTGCTCATATCCATTTTGATTCCGTTCTTAGATATGATGTATCCTAGGAATAGTACTTCTTCTTTATGAAATAGGCATTTTTTTAATTTTACGTATAAATTGTGTGCGAGTAATCTGGACAACACAAGTCTTACATGTTTTATATGTTCAGACAAAGATTGAGAATAAATGAGTATATCATCCAGATATACCACAACACAAACATCAATTAAGTCTCTGAAGATGTCATTTATGAATCGCTGAAAAGCTGCGGGAGCATTACACAACCCAAAAGGCATCACAAGATATTCGAATAATCCGTATCTGGTTCTGAATGCTGTTTTCCACTCATCCCCGTCACGGATTCGGATTAGGTTGTATGCCCCTTTTAGGTCCAATTTAGAGAAGTAGGTAGCTCCGCGCACTTGTTCAATGAGTTCAGGAATGAGAGGTAAAGGATAGCAATCCTTTATCGTAATGGTATTTAATTGCCTATAGTCAATAATAGGCCTAAGACTTGAATCCTTATTGCGGACAAAGAAAAGTCCTGCAGCTGTGGAAGAAGTAGAGGGTCTGATGAACCCTTTCGCTAAATTCTCATCCAAGTATTCCTTGAGATGAGAAAGTTCATCCTGAGAAAGAGGATAAACATGACCGAAAGGTAATTTGCTATTAGGGAGTAGATCAATAGAACAATCATAGTCCCTATGGGGAGGCAACACTTGAGCGTTTTTCTCAAGGAAGACTTCTGACAGATCCTGGTAGCATGGTGGTGGTGTAATTTCATCTGACACCATAGACAGGATTTTTTTTATATGATTGGAGGTTACACGTGATCTCGCAATAGTGAGAAGGGAAGGTTAGAGTCCGTGTCTTCCAATCAATGGTTGGTTGATGTATGTGTAACCAGGGAAGTCCCAAAATAATGGGAAAATGTGGTGAAGGTAATACATCAAAAGTGGTTGTCTCCGCATGAGACTCGTTAGCAGTAACAAGGAGTGCTTGTGTCTGATTGGTGATTGGACCAGAAGATAACGGGATACCGTTAATGAAACTAACAGAGACAGGTTTAGGTTTTGAAATAATAGGTATTTTATTTAAGGTAACAAAACGAGTATCGATGTAGTTCCCACAAGATCCTGTGTCGATCATAGCCTTGGTGGTGATCCTAATTTGGTCCCACTGTAGTGTCAAATGAATAAAGAGATAGGGATTAGAAAAGGAAGTCGTTAAACCCCCCAGCAAGACATGTGAACACTCACCGTCTTTTTTGCGGACAAGGGGACAGACGTTTATCAAATGATCCGAGGAGGCGCAGTACATGCAGAGGTTTTCGGATCTTCTCCTGGCTCGTTCAGTAGTCGATAAAGGTGGGGGTATCGTTCCTACCTCCATAGGAGTAGGGTCAACGGGCGAAACCCGAGAAGGACTGGACAATGGCATTCCCATCTTCTCAGCCTTTCTTTCTCGCAGTCGCCTGTCAATATTGATGCTGAACTTTATTAAGGCATCCAAAGTGCCAGGTAAATCCGCTCGGGCGAGCTCGTCTTTAACGGCTTCTGATAACCCGAGTCTGAACTGAGTTCGCAGAGATGCATCATTCCACCCAGAATCAAGGGTCCATCTTTTGAACTCTACTATGAAGTCTTCAACAGGTCTCCTTCCTTGTTTTAAAGCCCTCAATTGGCTATCAGCAGTACTCTGCCTATTGGGGTCTTCATATAAGCTAGCGAGTTCCGCTATGAACAAAGGATAGGAGTTGAGAAGAGGGTCCTCTTTCTCAAAGAGAGAGTCTGCCCAAGCCCGTGGATCACCCGATAAATATGAAATAGTAGTACAGACTTTAATTTGGTCTGTAGTATAAGTACGAGGTTTTAAATTAAAAAGCAATTGACATGCGTTTTTAAATTCACTAAATTTTTTCCGATCACCTGTAAACACTAGAGGAGGGTTTATTTTAGGCTCACGAGGTTGAGCAGCAGTGAGTTGTGAAACACGGGCTATCTGCTGTCTTAAAGTCTGATTTTCATTTTTTACTTCAGTAAGAGCAAGGATTAATGCATCTACCTTTTGTGTTAATTGTATCACTTGAGTGGCTAATTCTGCTGAATCCATTTTTTAAAGGTTCGTTCAATCTGTAACGCTCTAGCGTTTGTTTAGAGAGTTGGATTTGCAGCTGCAGAATCTCCACTCAGTAGTCGTGCAGAGATGTGTTGAATCACCATGTCCAACTCTCCAGACTCATCATTGTGGCCAGCCTGCTTCAGAATACAATATACAAACACTCAATAAGATGTTCCTGGAGTCATAGGTTGTATATGATAGTATAGAGGTGATGTGCTGAAAGGACAGGCGTGAGTTGTGATAGCAATGATGAGTACTCTATAGTAATGTTCAGGAGAGTAGTAGATGATGGTAGATAGGTTAGCAATCATGTGCAATATCAGGTGGTAGGGGACAGCAGATGGAGTGTACAAGAGAGGCTAACTTAGTGCAAGGATATAGATGGTAGTAGACTCAAGAGCTAGCAATCTATGTAACAGTGCAGATGATAGAAATAGTAATGCATAGATAGTAACAGTCCTTAGTATGCAGAAGTAGATAGTGTAAGTTTGATAGGAAGGAATCCCCTGTGGGGTACTTATCACTAGTTAGATTAGTAAGCTGAAGGGTCCGGTAATGAGTGAATGATCAGGTAGCGAGATACGGGATCAATAGCGAGGTTCCGGTCTATCCAGGTATGGCAATAGCTGGAGGCTCCGGCAGCGTAAGACAAGGCTGTATACCATGCGGTTTGAACGAACAATTTGTGAGAGAGAAGCCGGCGATTGAAATAGCCGCTCAGAGCATCGCTTAGTGATGACGTCATGCGGCTTAAAGGTATATGCGTTCCACCTAGCTGAAAAGGTGGGACGCAATATGAAGAAGGAAATGACCTATAAGGGTACCGAAGGTACCAGAATCTTACAGCATTGCATGCTATTATTAAGCTTATGATCTATCAAAACACCCAGATCCTTCTCCGCTTTGGATTCCCCCAGTTCTACTCCACCTAGTATGTATAATGTATGCATATTCTTAGGCCCCAGGTGCATAACTTTATATTTATCAACATTAAACCTCATTTGCTACATAGTTGCCCAATGAAACAATGCATTGAGGTCAGCTTGTAAGGTGGAGATATCCTGTAAGGAAGTTATTCCACTGCATAGCTTGGTGTCATCTGCAAAGACTACTTTTAATCCCAGACCCTATATCATTTATAAAGATATTAAAAAGTAAGGGTCCCAACACTGAACCTTGGGGTACACCACTGATAACTTTAGACCATTCAGAGTAAGAATCATTAACCACTACTCTCTGAATTCTATCTTTTAGCCAATTTTCTATCCAACTGCAAACCAATCTTTCCAAGCCAGTAGACTTTACCTTACACATTAGCCGTGTGTGGGGAAACGTGTCGAACGCTTTTGCAAAATCCAAGTTTACTACATCCACAGCTACCCCTCTGTCCAAGGTTTTACTTACCTCCTCATAAAAATAAATCAGGTTTGTTTGACAACTTCAGTCTTTCATGAATCCATGCTTTCCTGGTTCAGGGCCTTCTTTCCCTGCATTTCGGTGGGTAGGGAAGCCCATTGAAATGAAGAGGCTGCCCTACACACAGCAAGCAGCCCTACAGATGTGAACCAAGGGCTTGTTCACATGTCAGGTTGGAGGAGCGTTAAAACCATGTGGTTGAGCTGTTTTTACCACCCCCAACTTCTCCCCCTTTAGCTGCAGAGGCAGCAGCTGGGGGGTGTACACATGCTGTGGCTGCAGCTGGAGGTATAACAGGATGAATGGAGATGCACTGCAACTAGCCTGAAACTGTGTGCATTGCATGGTTGCGTGTAGTGATGCTGCATTTACAGGCTTAAAGAAGGTGATGAGGAGGCAACATATTGCCTCTTTACCACCTGCCAAATGCCTCTGAAAAGCGATCTGAGCATGGGTTGCTTTTCAGAGCAGCAGCAGTCCTTGCTGCTATCACAAACAAGCCCTAAAAAAGCAGTTCTGATGGTACAGGAATAGGGGGGTCAGGATTAAAAGTACCATACATACACACATACATATACACACACACACATACAGACACAAACAGACATTTGTACACACCCACATACAGACATACACATACACACACACACACACACACACACACAAGTACACACGTACACACACATGTATAAAGCCCTTTAAAACGTTCTAGCAAAGTACCTTTTTCTCATTCAGACGGGTACTGTACTGTAGGGGAAAGCAGAGAGCACAGCACACTCCCCCTCCATTTACTTTCTATTTTGAGGTTGACGGCTACCTCACAGTGCCGATATACAGTTCGGCAGGGGATCGGGAGATCGGGCTCATCTGACAGCCCTCCTCTCCCATGATCCTGCGGCACACCTGAGGACCTCTGGCGGCACACTGGTTGAGAAAGGCTGCTTTAAACATAAGGAAAAGATTCTGATGATCTCAAAGACAGCAGCTTAAATGTTATTTTCCTTATAGTTCATGGCAGGGCCGAAACTGGGGGGGGCAAATGCCCGAGTGCCAGCTTGGGAGGGGGGGAGATGCCAAATTGAGAGGGTTCAATGTCTGCAATGCTGACACTAGCTGGGATTTGGGAGTTTGGACTGGGCTGGATTGCCCCAGCTGAGCTGCATTTACAGGGAGCCAAGCTCACACACCACTGGCTGCTCTGTGAGCCCACGCTGCCACTGATCTCAGGGGTGCTAGGATCCGGAACCCAGAGATTCAGCCTGCTAACTTGCTGCCTTGAAATCAGACCTAGACATTTACTGGCCCCTTCATTTTTTGAATGAACAGTGTGAGTGATCGATACTGATGACTCACTCTGTTCACTAATAACCAAAGCAAAGTAAATTGCGATGCACCTAAAGCTGCAGAGAAAGGATTTGAAGAGTCTGTGTCCTTATATCCTCTGTCCCAATAGTGAGACATCAGGGAACTGTTTAGACCAACCAAGTCCCAAAGCTCCTTAACGGGCTCCTAAAAAATTGTAAAAAAAAAGTAAATAAATAATAATATGGTAAAAAATATATAAAAAATATATATATATTATTGTAAAAAATAAATAAATAGGTAAAAAAAACTACTGACACCGTCCTCTGCCCTACTGACACCGTCCTCTGCTCTTCTGAAACCATCCACTGCTCTACCGACGCCGTCCACTGCTCTACGGACACCATCCACTGATCTACTGACACCGTCCACTGCCCTACTGACACCAACTGCTCCCCTACTGACCCCTTCCACTGTTCTACTGATACCATCCACTGCCTTACTGACACCATTCTTTGCCCTACTGATACTGTCCACACACAACGTCCACTGCTATACAGGCTAACACTGTCAACTTATAAGGTAGGTCAAGCTCATATTTTTACAGTGACATTTGTTTTAGTAATCTTGGTATATTTTATTGGTACAAGAACACTTTTGCTTTATATAACATGTCCCTTTAAGCCCCTCCTACTGTTAACACAATTTGGCCACACTCACAGATCACTGTGGTGCACTATGCGCCCCACATTGCTGCTCTCCTTGGGGCACTCAAAGGTGCCCCAGGTTTTTTACAATCCTATAAGATATAATACAAAAAATAATTGGCTTGAGGAAATGGTAGCAATCCTAGCCATCATGCCAGAAGAAAGCAGCAGTGCTTTATGCGCAGATTTTAAGCCTCACCCAGGTGGATTGGGAAGAGCGCCTCTGGGAAGGAAAAAGAACACACAGAAGCAGGCCTCTCTCTGGGGTGGGGGCACTGAACTGAATCTTTGCCCCGGGTGAAAGAATATCTAGCTTTGCCACTGCTTCCTGTTATATGGATATTCTTGTAAACTCGGTTTAATATTAAATCGTGCATATTGGCGTTTACTTGGTCCAGAAATGTATTCCTATATGAGATAGACATTGTATCAGTGCTTTGCATTTTCATGAATTGGGACAAATTACTTTCTCATCACCAGAGTTGTATAAAGTACTCAAAACCCATACTTGAGTAAAAGTACAAGTGCTTGATCAAAAAGTAACTTGAGTAGAAGTGGAAGTGCTCGATCAAAAAGTGACTTGAGTAGAAGTACTAAAGTATTCAACATTTTTTGTACTTAAGTATTGCAAGTAGTTTTTTTTTTTAAATTTTGCTACTCAAGTACTGAAAGTAAAAGTACCAGTAGTTTTGAAAAAAAAAATTGCTACTCAAGTACTGAAAGTAAAAGTACAAGTACTGTGTTATGTAGTTATTAAAGAAAGAAGTCAAAAGTTTTAACATCATATTGTTTTTTATTATTTCAAATGCAACTTTTATTTATACATACAGTAGCATTTATTTTCGTATGCGCTGATAATACACATGTTTTGAGCTTCATGAAACCTGCCATCTACTGTTCTGGCAGTGGTAATTTTCATAATTGTAACGAGTAACTATGCAGCACAAAAAAAAAAATATCGGAGTAGAAGTATTGAAATCATTGAAAAAATGTAGTGAAGTAAAAGTGGAAGTAGGAGAAAAAAATTCTACTCCAGGAAAGTACAGATACCGCCTTTCGGTACTTAAGTACAGTAGTGAAGTAGTTCTACTTAGTTACTCTACATCTCTGCTCATCACTGCATATGCCTTTACCATTCTCTAATCAATAGGTAGGTGAATGAAATGTTTAAAACTCACTCTGGCTACTAATTTTCATGTATGTAAATCTAGATATGTTTTTTTTTTTTGAGAATTGTATCCAGGATCAACTAATTAATCTCTATTTATTCATGCTACACATGTGATCAGTTATGATACCAGTCAACTGTTGGTTTGACAGTTCAGTTGAAAGCACAAGCAACTGCTATAATTCATGGCATGCTTTGAACTTAACTTTTTTGGAAAGCTGTTAAATCAAGTTTAGTTACACTTAACTTAGTATTGTTCTAATAATACTAGTTGACTGCCTTCAATACTTCTTAGTTCCTGCTATTTTTTAAACTTCAAATTAATCTGACAGACCTACATGATGTAGGAACACCCAAGTTAAGAAGCTAGCTTGGGGTGTGCACGAGGAATGTGAAGATCTGGCAACAATGTAGTGATGAACCATTTTAAAATTTATTTAGCATGGAAATCTGTGATTTTTTTTAGTCATATGTATAATAGCAAGTTGGCCTAATCTGTAAAACTACTAATGAAATCAAATTAAGTGAAGAAAACATGAATAAAGTATCTGGATCTTAAAAGAAGTTAATGGAAAGAACAACAGCTCTTGTTTATGTATAATTAGCTATGCTTGCAAGATAAGCACAATGCCTGGTTTTGGATTACCAGTGCAGCACAAGCTGTATCCTTATCAAATTCCTGTATGACAAGGGGGTATTAGCTTGACATCCTGGTGCATGGACTGTGGACATCTTGAGGCTGTCCTTGGAGATGCAGATTGCCTATAGCGATTACCAGAGGGTTCCTGTATTAGCCAAAGTTTAATTTGTTTTTATTTGCATGCATTGCTTCTTTCACACGGATTGGACTATTACGATCAATATGGGATCTGTCCGCTGATCCCCTGCAGATCAGAGCAGTGTGGGCAGATGACACATCTGTTTCTGCTTAGTTTATGCAGAGTGAACATGGACAGAGCCTGCTTTGTTCTATGGGTATCACGATCAGGGGTCAGGCTCAAAGACCAGTTGCTATAGTAGTAGCGGAACTACCACTGACCAGCAGGATAGGTACACAGGTGATCACCCTATTGAATGATGTGGGCTCACTTGAGGTGTGGAGTCTAAGTACTAACTTGTGTTAACCAGAGCTTCTGATGTTGGACTTGGATTTTGCACCAGATAATAGTCCTCAGAATTGCCCCACCAGGAGATGAGCAAGCCGGGGTCCAATAGCGGATAAGCAGATAGGGATTAAACAGAAGCGTAGTCAGTAAACAAGCCAAAGATTGGTAACAGTGGTGGCTTGTGCATTGGGGGCGCTGCCACCCCCATCCATGCATCCTGCCCCCTAATCTACATGCAGGGCGCCAGACGCATGGAGTTCAATGGGGCTTTTTTTTTAGCATGTGAGCACTGCGCCCCGAGCCCACCCAGTTGTGTGACAATAGCGAAAATGGGAGGTGGTATGGTGTGGTCTGGTCCGTCTATCACCCCCCCCCCCCCCGCCCATAAAGCACCAGCCACCACTGATTGGTAATGAGTAGTTGCAGGTTGGGATCAGGCAGAAGCGTAGTCAAGGAACAATACAAGGGTCGATAATGAGTTGTAGCAAAATATGGATGTCAGCAGGGAAGACAGGAGTGAGTTACTGGCTGGAGAGAGCACCAAAATCTGAGAAACAGAAAGTGCAGAGACATGGCTTAAATCAGGAAGTTCATGGAAGGAGCAAAGAGTTCAGGGTTTAAGACAAACAAGGTTCAAGATAGGATCATTCAAGGTATTGTCCCAGAAATTGTCCTGCACTCCAAGTTACTCAACAAGAAGAGCCATTGCCTAACACAGCAGAGGTTCCATGTTCAAATCCAAGCCTTGACCTGGGTGGCCAGGAGTATGGAAGTAAACAAACTGTGCTATCCATTTACACCTGACTGCCCCCCAATCTGATCTGTCTAGATGAGGAGGATTTTTTTTTTTTTTTATAGCGGATCAGATTAGATCTGAGGTAGTCAAACACAAGCACAGTTCTGTTTACCCCTACCCCCTATTCCATAGGGGTGAATGGAAATTTCGATCGGGTCTGTCTGTCAGTTTTTCAGGTTTTCAGCCTTCATGTGAAATGGGCCTAATGCTATACAATCCTAGATAGGCACCTGCTATCCAAGCAATGACAATATCAATGGCCGTGGTCTTTAAAAGATTTAATCTTTTTCACCCCAAATAATCTTAGATAAGTCATATCTCATTAATTTTAATTGCTGCACATCCCTCTTTTTTTAAATTTCTCTGCATATTGTCAAAATGTGTAACTTCTTATTGAAATAACAATTTGCATTGTAATATATTAATTACTTTTGCATCCTAATAGTTTAAAAGGCTAATGTCCCACCTGTGATATAGCCCTTCTGACTGTCTGATAACTAACTGAAAAATCCAATATGCTCATGGAAAGAAAAGAAATCAACATCCCCTCTTCTGAAAATAAAGAAAACTCTAACTATATGTAGCACCCTCCCAGATAGGTGCTAGGTAGGTAAAGCCTATTGTCTCCATCTGCTTTTTAGGGGAGCCTGATTGTTAGTTTTGCCTGTTGCATGTGTCCATGTGTGATTCATCTGGTCTGAAGGAGTGTCTCCGCTGTATCCAATAGTGGAGCCTGTTGGACAGTGGAGGAAACCCAGCCAGCGACACACAGGTTTTTGTAACTATCCCAGTGGGTTGGCACAAACAGTGGTGCATCATGGAATAGGTTATAAAAGCCAAGGGCACATGTGACAGGGTGTCTTTGGGCAGGAAGCCAGGTCCCAGAAGAAGGGTGACAGTTGTCTCTCCTCCTGCTGCTTTGGATGGTGGTCACAGGTGGTCGGCCTTGTGAACCAGGAGTGTGGAGCTGAGCCAGGAGGTCCAGGAGAGCTGACTAGTGGAGTTGGAGGCAGAGCAACCTTGGGAAAAACAGTGTCCGTGAGTACCGGGAAGCTTGCCGGGGGTCTGCCTAGGAAGGGGATCACTCCAGTGGAGAGTCAGTGGACAGGTGCCAGCACACACAGTAAGTGAGAAAGGGGGTGCCAAGTTAGACCCTGAAGAGTAATTCAAGCAGGAACACATTATCTATCTTCACTTCAGTGGTCTTGTCGCACACTACAGCTAGTTGTCCTCACGATTGTGCATAGTTCATAGTTGGAGTATCCCACTCATCCCTTCTCCTATCCCAGTTCCAAATAAAAACACAAAAACCAACATCCCCTGGATTGATTATTGACTGAGCCAAGGACTTTCAATGCTAATTATCTGCTATCAGTTGCTAAGGGTAACCCAGGGGAATCCAGAAAGTGTAATTCTCAGCAGTCCTCTAGGGGGCAGTGCTATATATACATAGGCATTTATTTATGTAATTACAGTCATATTAAATACTGATTACAAACAAACAATAAAAATCCTCTTCGTACTGTCCCCAACAGACTTACTGCTCTCCATTCTAGTGCCTGTTTTCTTCATGGTTGAATGATGTTCGGCATCAACCAACCCACTTTCTGTGAACGCAATCCATCATAGACAACACAGTGCTCAAACATCATTACATGAGCAGATTGCAGCTACCACTACTGGAAAAAAAGAAAGATTCATGGCATCACTGAAACAATCTATAAAAGGTAATCATAAGATTAAAAAAAAAAAAAAGGAACTGGGAGCTTTAAAGGAGATAGAGGGGGGCATTACTTTTAAATTACTTGCAAATATTGGTTAATGGGGGATGGCATAATCAGCTTTGGATACTGAAGGCATGATATATATATTTATTGTAGATTCAGGAAAGCTAAAATATGTAAAATGAATCTGTCTTCTTGATTATTTAGTCATGCCTAGCTGAATAGTGAATTAAACTGCAGTATCTGAATTCCCTATTATAATTTCTCAGAACAAGCAAATCCATGCTGCTAGGATAAATTTTCCAAACCTCTTTACAAATCTGGCTAAATATCAGAGTATTTTAAAATTAAGACGTAGGAGATAAAATTGTGTTCTTCCAAATGCACTTAACTAGTACAGGACATTGAGCATGATACACACGCTCAAAAAATATTCATCAGGAAGATGGCAGACATCTGTTTAGACCAACTTTGGTCCCAACCTGCTTTCCACGGCCCCGCTCCACTCCACTCCACTCCAATCCAATCCTTACAACACCAATTGCATCGGGGGGGGGGGGGGGGTTAAGCTCATATGAACCTATAGCAGCCCAGGCACCCCATGGGCAAAATCGGATGGCAAAAATCCACCGGCCCAACCTCCTTTTACCATGGAGTTATTCCTCGTTAGGCCCTTATACCCGGCCTCAATTACACAGGAGGACCATGTGGAGCAGCTCCGAACCTTCCTGATGGAGGATCCTTCCATTCCTGCTCCATCCACTAGCGGACCTTCAGCTTCTCAGTCTATCCTGACACCAGAACTTCTAGCTGGGAAGCTACAAGCCCTACTCCATCAAATGGTCTCTCTACTTTAACTACAACAAGAGGAATTGGAAAATAGGGAACAGCGACAAAAACTGCACATATGAGGAGTGCCGGAAACTGTAAGTCACTTTCTTGCCTCCTGGGCTTATTCAACAGCCTAGCCCCGGATATAGCCAACATAGATTGGCAAGAAAAATATACTAGTATATTTCCACACGCCACTGGAAAAAGGGTGAATGTGCTATTGTGCAATCTATTAGTGATTTCTAATTATAAATAAATAAATAAATAGATGTGAGCTGCTGTAGAAAATAATGAGATAATTTTAAGCAATTGGTCTAGCAGACCAAATACAGCGCTTGCTGTAAACACTAGTATTAAATCTAAAACATCAATTCTGGTGAATATAGAGTGCAATAGTGTTGAATTAAAGTTATAAATCACACAAATATTGATATAAATCGAATATAAATATATAAAAAAACTAGGTAAAAAATCAATTTCCTGTGAATAAAAAAGTGCATCAATCTTGAAAAGATTATAATGAATAAATAGTAATTTCAGAATAAAAACAGTGACTTGGTGATCAAGTGTAAAAACAAAAAGTGTCCTTGGTGAGAGCGATTGTCCAAAGTTCATACAAAAGTGCTCCCCAGCATTATATTGCTTGATAAATATAATCTCGGCTGTTTCTTATCCCAAGTGGGTAATTAGTTGGGTCACTTACCAAATGAAGTGGGTACTGAATGCCATACGGCACCAGAACCAATCAAGCTTTGTAAGCCCCCTAAGCTCAGTGGATCTCCTCGAGATGTTATCCCATAGGCTGGCAATGGCCCCTCAGGCTCCCGTAATATGCGATCCAATTCAATATGGGGGACAAAGAATGCTCCAGATAGTGTAGTATTTTTAGATTAAGGCAATTTATTTACCCTTTTAGAGGGTTTTCAGCATTAAAATGACTTGCAGACATTAACATTGGTGGTCAGCGGTGCGGGCTGCACGTCCTCTTGGAACTAGCTTCTGGCTTCCGGCTTGCTCTCTAACCAACGTAACGTACCCACGCTATGCTTTCCAAGCTGACGCGTTTCGTCACTTCCGGTGACGTCTTCAGAGCTTAAGCTTGGGATAATGGAGTCTCCTAGAGGAGACTTACTGTATAGGTCTAAACATTACCCCCCATATACTGTATAACATTGCACTGCATCAATTCACAATATGTATGATATTCATAAAATTCTTTGAAATATCATAGACTATACATTAATTAATACCACAATATATACAATACTTATAAATTCCATAGACATATACAGTGGGTACGGAAATTATTCAGACCCCCCTTAAATTTTTCACTCTTTGTTATATTGCAGCCATTTGCTAAAATCATTTAAGTTCATTCTTCTTCCTCATGAATGTACACATAGCACCCCATACTGACAGAAAAACACAGAATTGTTGACATTGTTGCAGATTTATTAAAAAAGAAAAACTGAAATATCACATGGTCCTAAGTATTCAGACCCTTTGCTGTGACACTCATATATTTAACTCAGGTGCTTTCCATTTCTTCTGATCATCCTTGAGATGGTTCTACACGTTCATTTGAGTCCAGCTGTGTTTGATTATACTGATTGGACTTGATTAGGAAAGCCACACACCTGTCTATATAAGACCTTCCAGATCACAATGCATGTCAGAGCAAATGAGAATCATGAGGTCAAAGGAACTGCCTGAAGAGCTCAGAGACAGAATTGTGGCAAGGCACAGATCTGGCCAAGGTTACAGATTAGATTAGATTTCTGCTGCACTTAAGGTTCCTAAGAGCACAGTGGCCTCCATAATCCTCAAATGGAAGACGTTTGGGACGACCAGAACCCTTCCTAGAGCTGGCTGTCCGGCCAAACTGAGCTATCGGGGGAGAAGAGCCTTGGTGAGAGAGGTAAAGAAGAACCCAAAGATCACTGTGGCTGAGTTCCAGAGATGCAGTCAGGAGATGGGAGAAAGTTGTAGAAAGTCAACCATCACTGCAGCCCTCCACCAGTCGGGGCTTTATGGCAGAGTGGCACGACGGAAGCCTCTCCTCAGTGTAAGACACATGAAAACCCGCATGGAGTTTGCTAAAAAACACCTGAAGGACTCCAAGATGGTGAGAAATAAGATTCTCTGGTCTGATGAGACCAAAATATAACTTTTTGGCCTTAATTCTAAGCGGTATGTGTAGAGAAAACCAGGCACTGCTCATCACCTGTCCAATACAGTCCCAACAGTGAAGCATGGTGGTGGCAGCATCATGCTGTGGGGGTGTTTTTCAGCTGCAGGGACAGGACGACTGGTTGCAATCGAGGGAAAGATGAATGCGGCCAAGTACAGGGATATCCTGGACAAAAACGTTCTCCAGAGTGCTCTGGACCTCAGACTGGGCCGAAGGTTTACCTTCCAACAAGACAATGACCCTAAGCACACAGCTAAAATAACGAAGGAGTGGCTTCACAACAACTCCGTGACTGTTCTTGAATGGCCCAGCCAGAGCCCTGACTTAAACCCAATTGAGCATCTCTGGAGAGACCTAAAAATGGCTGTCCACCAACGTTTACCATCCAACCTCACAGAACTGGAGAGGATCTGCAAGGAGGAATGGCAGAGGATCCCCAAATTCAGGTGTGAAATACTTGTTGCATCTTTCCCAAAAAGACTCCTGGCTGTATTAGATCAAAAGGGGGCTTCTACTAAATACTGAGCAAAGGGTCTGAATACTTATTACCATGTGATATTTCAGTTTTTCTTTTTTAATAAATCTGCAACAATGTCAACAATTCTGTGTTTTTCTGTCAGTATGGGGTGCTATGTGTACATTCATGAGGAAGAAGAATGAACGTAAATGATTTTAGCAAATGGCTGCAATATAACAAAGAGTGAAAAATTTAAGGGGGTCTGAATACTTTCTGTACCCACTGTATACTTCCTAAACAACGTAAAATTCATAATGTACTAAAATATATAAAATATATAAATATATGAATGTAAAATCATCCTTAAAAATCAATAATAAAACAATTAATGTCTAACTCTACATTCAAACCTGAGGGTATCATACTACGTACCCTCAGGTATCACATATACAGTATCTCACAAAAGTGAGTACACCCCTCACATTTTTGTAAATGTTTTATTATATCTTTTCATGTAACAACACTGAAGAAATAACTAGTGATGAGCCGAACACCCCCCTGTTTGGTTCGCACCAGAACACCGCAAACAGGGGAAAAGTTTGTTTGAACAAATGAACTCCATTGAAGTCTATGGGACTCGAATGTCAAAACTCAAAAGTCCTCAATTTTAAAGGCTTAAATGCAAGTTATTGCCCAACTAAAGTGTATGGGGCTCCGGGTACTGACCTAGGAAACATCTAGCAATGCAAACATTTTTTTAAAAATTAAAATTTTTTAAAGGAGCAGTGATTTACTAATTTTAATGATGCTTAAAGTGAAACAATAAAAATGAAAAATTACTTTAAATATCGTGCCTGGGTGTCCCCTTGATGTGCCTGTAAAGTAGCGCATCTGTGCGATGTATGTAGCCTGCTGCAACAATACTGACATTTGTAAAGAATAAAATGTCATTTACAAATATACCTACAAAGTTTCAAATTGCATGAACTTGTCATACAGGTGCAGAAAAATTGGGTCTTGGTTGTTGGTGGTGCCTGGACACCGCAACTCCTTGCAATTACTCTTGCTGGGCGCAGGAATGGGCCCTGCTGGTAAAAATTCCATACAAATTTGAAATCGCTTCTCGGCCTTTGCCTAAGATCAAGTGTAGTATCTGTTCTTATCAGTGATCTAGTGGGGGCGCTGTGCTATGATGGGGACCCGGAAGGTTAGTAACGTCAGGAACTGAAACCGGAGCGCCCATAGGTAATTGGGGGCCTGGAGTAAGTTCTCCCTGAGACAGCTGGAAGGGTCCATTACCTCCTGATTCGAACGTTCTACCTGGTCTGGCCATGGGCTGGGAAGGCAAAGAGTCCATGGTGTCTGTGCCCTCTTACAGTGGTCTCCCCAGAGGCGCTCTTAGTAACACTTGGGTGTGGGACTCCAATGTGTGAACTGGCACATGGTCACAGCTCTAAACACTTTTTCTGCACTGCGCCTTTTAGGGCTGGGCCTTTTGGCTAAAGTCCGGGGCGATTTTTGTTACCAGGCCCGGCCAGTGCACCATGCATGGCTACTTATTTATTAAGTGTTCTTGGCTATGAAAAGTACACTTGCTATTCTTTCACATATATATTATTCTTATTATAGTGAAAGCCTATGGGAAAATTTGGCACCCTAACTTCTCCCACAGTTTTTACACTACATAGACAAGTAATATACCGAAACAAGCAGATCTTTCCTGATCGCATTGCTATTACTTTTTGGAAGGTTTCGCTGAATGGTTTATGAAATATCGTCATTTTTGTGGCAAAATTTGGCAACATTGGCCCCATAGGAATGAATGGCAGAATGTTCAAAACTAGAGTGGGGCCTGAAACTAGTTAGAGGGTGAGCGAAGAAATCTTGCCACAATTTATAAACTGCTGCCACTCCCTCATTTTTAGGCCACCTACACAAATGTTACATCAAAACGTTTGCCTATCTCTGCTGCCACTTAACATATCCACATCTAAGCCATAGCCCCAATAGTTTTTACACTATGACCATTTGTTTCCAACGCATGCCGTCCATTGACATTCATTGAAACTGCACTCAAACCATCTCAAATTTTAGGGCCATTATCTAACCTGTGACTGTGCCTTCAGTTTAAATGTTTCATAGACATACTATACAACAACATATTGGTCGGGGTCTTGTGATTCCTACGGTATATGTCTCTAAGCTGTGAGATTTAGAGATTTTAAACTAGAGCTGTATGAAGATGGGCACCTCCAACTTTAAATAAGTAAGTTGCCCCATAAGAATGAATGGTGGAATGATCCGGAATGTTCAAAACTAGACCATTTGTTTCCAACTGCCAAAATTTCTTAACTGCACACCACATCACACACACACACACACACCACACACACCACACTTACGCACACACAAACCACCCCCCCCACACACACACACACACCACAAAAACTGCTGCCACTTCCCCACACACATAGTTACTCCGCTCACTCCAGCTGGAGACTACTGGTGGAGGCAAGAACACTTGACACAATTTCCCTGGAAATTGTACATTTTCTAGTTTAATTTATTTTTCTCCCACGTTTGTCACCTTTCAATTTTGTGTGTGTTTTTCTCACGGATGAAGGGTGTGAGTCCTCGAGCTTTAATTGACATCTAGGGGGAGGATGTGTGTCTTTCTGGTTCCTTCCTCCCCTGCCCCTGGGGGGAGTCTCTCTTCGGGAGAGCCCCTAGACCATGGATTCGGTGGTGGCTTGGGCTGTCCAGAAGAATGGAGTCCGCCAGGCCTTCTGGCTAGGCGGACCATGTAAACACTTTGTCCCTGTCAGGAGCCTTGTGACCCGGGGGATCAGGGTAGAAGTCCTACCCCTTCGGGGGGTGGACTAAAAGCACACCCTTAAGTGCACTTTTTAGTGTGTGCTCACATGCACGTTTTTTGTTCACTTATGGGTTTTTCAGTTGTAGTTTAAAAAAAAAAAAAACAGGTGCAGAAAAATTGGACTTTTGGTGTGGTGGTGCCTGAACACCACAACCCCTCACAGTTACTCTTGCTGGGGGCAGGAACGGGACCTGCTGTTAAGAATTCAATACAAATTTGAAATCGCATGTACTTGTCATAGAGGTGCAGAAAAATTGGGCCTTGGTTGTTGGTGGTGCCTGAACACTGCAACCCTTCACAGTTACTCTTGCTGGG
The DNA here is from genome assembly GCF_965119305.1 of Pelophylax lessonae. Lineage (NCBI taxonomy): Eukaryota > Metazoa > Chordata > Amphibia > Anura > Ranidae > Pelophylax > Pelophylax lessonae. The sequence goes on along the minus strand of NC_138776.1, from coordinate 211,665,051 downwards.
TGCAACAAGGGACCCTGCTGGTAAAAATTCCATACAGATTTGAAATCGCATGTACTTGTCTTACAGGTGCCAAAAATTGGGCCTTTGGTGTTGGTGGTGCCTGAACACCGTAACCCCTCACAGTTACTCTTGCTGGGTGCAGGACACAGGGACAGGGCCTACTGTTAAAAATGACATACAAAATATAAATTGTATGCACCTGTCATACAAGTGCAGAAAAATTAGGCCTTGGGTGTTGGTGGTGACCTAAACCAAAAATATTGTGGGAAGATACCAGAATCAAGATTGAGGAATAGGATAGGCAGCATATGCAGTCTTGAAGGGATGGCAGACCCCCTAGCAAATTAAATCAGCTACATCAGCATCAGGGGCTTGATAGCTGCTGTTGATCCAGGACTGATTCATTTTGATATAAGTCAGCTGGTCAACAGAGTCTGTGGTCAGACGCACTCTTTTGTCCGTCACAAAACCTCCAGCAGCACTGAATGTCAATTCGGAAAGCACGCTGGAAGCAGGACAGGCCAGTAGCTCCATTGCATATTGAGCAAGTTCTGGCTAGTGGTCCATCCTCAAGACCCAGTAACCCCGTGGATGCTCAGTTGGAAAGGTCTCCACGTTTGCTCTTGCCCCTAGATAATCATGCACCATATGATGTAGACGCTGTCGATGGTTGCTTAAACCTAACAGCTCTGGGTGTTGCTGAGGACTAAAGAACTGTTTAAAGGCATCAGTCAGCCGGCCGCCTTCTCCACCACTTCTCCTTTGGCTGAACGATGCCTCAGAAATCCTCTGGTCCTTTCACAGGCTTTGCAGAATCAGGGAGCCCATGCAATGTAAGTTGGAGGAGGCGTGAGCTACTGAGTCCTCTGGGTCACTAAGGATGACATTGTCAGAAGCAACCTCTCGCCAACCACGTACAGCTCCTGGGGTTTCTGGGGAATGAAAAACCATCCCTTGAAGACTGCTGTATGCTATCCTCTACATTCATGCTGCTACATTCCTCCTCCTCTTCCTCCTGTGTGTTTTGTGTCCTCACAGGAATGATATCTGCATAAAGGGTGCCTTGTGAGGAAAGGAAGTCCTCCTCTTCCTCCCGCTGTTCTGCCTCAAGTGCCCTTTCCATGATTCCATCAAAAGCCACTGGCGTGGTGAAAAAAAAAGCCAAGCTTCCCTGACCCTGTCCTTTGTGCCATACTCACACAGGTATTCATTGATGGCCCTCTGCTGCATGTGAAGCCACTGCAGCATTGCCAATGTTGGGTTCCACCTGGTGGGCATGTCGCAAATGACAAATGAGTTGAATTCCCGTTGAATGTCAGATAGCCAAGCACTGGAATTGTATGAACACCGTATATATATAGGAGAGAGAGAGAGATAGACTATACTGAATTGACCGAGATAGATACTGAATTGCCTAATATCTACGCAAGTGCCCTGTATATACAATGGGGAGAACAAGTATTTGATACATTGCCGATTTTGCAGGTTTTTCTACTTACAAAGCATGTAGAGGTCTGTAATTGTTATTATAGATACTCTTCAACTGTGAGAGATGGAATCTAAAGCAAACATCCAGAAAATCACATTGCATGATTTTTAAAATATTAATGTGCATTTTATTGCATGACATAAGCATTTGATCACCTACCAACCAGTAAGAATTCCGGCTCTCACAGACCTGTTTTTTTATTTAAGAATCCCTCCTGTTCTCCACTCAATACCTGTATTAACTGCATCTGTTTGAAATCATTACCTCTATAAAACAAACCTGTCCACATGTTGAGGCCAGAACAAGTACAGGCGATAGTAGATTGGGTTGCTGACAGTACCTCCCGTACCTTCACATTGTCTCCCACCCAGTCTTCTGCTGAAAGGTCAGAGTTGGCCCCTGCAGCCGATGGCCATCAATATTTCACCTTACCCCCTTGCAAATTAGCCAAGCAGTCTGAGCCCCAAGTCATGCAGCAGTCTCTTCTTCTTTTTGATGACTCTGTTAGCATGGTTTCCCAGGGCCATCCACCTAGCCCTGCCCCAGAAGTGGAAGAGATTGAGTGCACCGATGCCCAACCACTTATGTCTCAAGATGAGTACATGGGAGGACCATCACAGCACGTCTCGGATGATGACGAAACACAGGTGCCAACTGCTGCGGAATTCCGAATTGTGGAGACTGACAAGGAGGGCAGGGGTGAAGACTGGGTGGAAGATGATGTGGAGGACGATGAGGTCCTCGACCCCGCATGGAATGAACATCATGCAGGTGACCTGAGTAGTTTGGAGGAAGATGCGGGGGTCGTACAGAGCCACCAGCACAGCAGAAGAGGGAGCAGGGTGCAAAAGCGGAGCGGCCGTGCCCTAGACACTATGTCTGCTACTGCCCAACGCAGCAAGGGACCGAGCACACCAAAGCCAGCTAAAAGAAGTTTCCTAGTGTGGCAGTTATTCAGACAATGTGATGATGACAGGACACGAGTGGTTTGCATGCTGTGCAATCAGAGCCTGAAGCGAGGCATAAACCTTCTCAACCTGAGCACAACCTGCATGACCAGGCATCTAAGTGCAAAGCACGAGCTGCAGTGGAGTAGACACCTCAAAAACCAAGAAAGGTCTCTGGCTCCTCCTGCTTCCTCTTCTGCTGCTGCAGTCTTGGCCTCTTCATCCACCTCTGTAGTGACAGTGGCACCTGCCACCCCGCAAACAGAGGATCTGACAGCAAAACCACCACCTGGGTCAGCAACAACCATCTCCACAATGTCCTGTGGAAGCGTTCAGCTTTCTATCTCCCAAACACTTGAGCGGAAGAGGAAGTACCCCCCTACCCACCCATGATCCCTAGCCCTGAATGCCAGCATTTCAAAATTCCTGGCATTTGAAATGCTGTCATTCCGTCTGGTGGACACGCAGAGTTTTAAAAGCCTTATGGCGGTGGCTGTTCCACAGTACGTCTTTCCCAGCCGCCACTACTTTTCCAGTCAAGTCATCCCTTCCCTGCACAACCAAGTGGGTGACGAAATCAGGTGTGTACTGCGCAACGCCATCTGTGGCAAGGTCCACCTAACTACAGATACATGGACCAGTAAGCACGGTCAGGGACATTATATCTCCCTAACAGCACACTGGGTAAATGCAGTGGCGGCTGGGCCTGAGGCGGATAGCAGTTTGGCGCATGTCCTTCCACCACCGAGGATTGCAGGGCGCTTCAGTTTGCCTCCTGTTCCTAACTCCTCCTAGTCCACTTCCTCCACCTCTACCTCATCCGGTCAGCGTAACACCTTCACCACCAACTTCAGCACAGTCAGGGGTAAACAGTCAGTTTGCCTCCTGTTCCTAACTCCTCCTACTTCACTTCCTCCTCCTTTACCTCATCCGGTCAGCGTAACACCTTCAGTTTTAAAACGTGCCTGTTTGGGGGAAAAACCCCACAGCACGCAGGAGTTGTGGAGGAGCATGGAACAGCAGACCGATGAGTGGTTGGTGCCAGTGAGCCCGGCCTGGTGGTGTGCGATAATGGGCAAAATCTCGTAGCAGCTCTGGGCCTAGCCGGTTTGACGCACATACCTTGCCTGGCGCATGTGCTGAATTTGATGGTACAGAGCTTCCTTAAAAATTACCCCGATATGTCAGAGCTGCTGCAGAAAATGCTGGTCGTCTGTGCTCACTTTCGGCGTTCTCACCCTGCTGCTGCTCGCCTGTCAGCGCTGCAGCGTAACATCGGCCTTCCTGCTCACTGCCTCATATGTGACGTGCCCACAAAGTGGAATTCCACCTTGCACATGCTGGCCAGACTTATTGATTGACTTATTGATTGACTTATTGACTTATTTATTGATAAGCGGAATTGAACAACAGTATCCAATGGGTGTATCTCACTGTTACATATGCAGACTAGCCCGCAATTAAATTTTTTCCCCTAAATGGGTTTTTATTGATAAGTGGAATACAACAACAGTATCCAATGGGTGTATCTCACTGTAACATATGCAGACAAGGCCACAATTTATTTTTTTCCCCTAAATGGGTTTTTATTGATAAGCGGAATAGAACAACAGTATCCAATGGGTGTATCCCACTGTAACATATGCAGACTAGGCCGCAATTATTATTTTTTCCCCTAAATGGGTTTTTATTGATAAGGGGAATAGAACAACAGTATCCAATCGGTGTATCTCACTGTAACACATGCAGACTAGCCCGCAATTAAATTGTTTCCCCCTAAATGGGTTTTTATTGATAAGAGGAATACAACAACAGTATCCAATGGGTGTATCTCACTGTAACATATGCAGACTAGGCTGCAATTTAATTTGTTTCCCCAAAATGGGTTTTTATTGCAAAGTGGAATACAACAGCAGTATCCAATGGGTGTATCTCACTGTAACATATACAGACTAGGCTGCAATTTAATTTTTTTCCCCTAAATAGGTTTTTATTGCAAAGCAGAATACAACAGCGGTATCCAATGGGTGTATCTCCTTGTAACTTATGAATGAAAAAAAATTATTTTTCCCTTTAATTGGTGATTTTTAAAGAGCAGATTTGAACAGCAGTGTCTCAATGCTGTATGACAGTATGACAATATGAATGAAAAACTGAAAAATAATTGTCCCCTTAATTGGTGCTTGTTGAATAGCAGATTAAAACTGCAGTGTCTAAACGCTGTAAGTAAAATATGAAGGAAAAACGTTTTTTTTTTTTTTTTAAATCCACATTAAGCAGACACATATGCACTGGGCTTGCATTAAAAATCCATTTGCATGAAAAACTGAAAAAAAAAATATTTTCCCCTAAATTTGTGCTTTTTGAAGAGCAGATTAGAAAAGCAGCGTCTAAACACTGTATGTCAAAGTAAAATATGAAGGAAAAAAGTTGTTTTTATTTTTTAAATCCAGATTAAGCAGACACATATGCACTGAGCTTGCATTACATGGCCGCTACACGCCGCACGCCTAACAGGGTGGATACTGTTGTTGTTCTATTCCACTATTGAATAAAAAAAAAACATTTGAATGAAAAACTGAAAAAAAAAATGTTTTCCCTAAAAACTGAAAAAAAAATTATCTTCCCCTTAAATTGGTGCTTTTTGAAGAGCAGATTAGAAAAGCAGTGTCTAAACACTGTATGTCAAAGTAAAATATGAAGGAAAACAGTTTTTTCTTTTTTTAAATCCAGATTAAGCAGACACAAATGCACGGAGCTTGCATTACATGGCCGCTGCACGCCGCACGCCGCACGCCGCCCACCTAACAGACTGATAAAAGTTTTTTTTGTTCTCCCTCCTCCTCACTGGGACAATAAAATCAATGTAGATCGCTGTCTGATTAAAGAAGATTCTTCCTATTCTTCCTATTCTTTCCCTTAAAGCAATCTCCAGCCTGCCCCTACAATAATCTCCTATCTCTCCCTCAGCAGCATCAGGAACCTGTCCCTAGTATAGTTAGAGCCGAGTGACGCGCGGCGCTATGTGACTCCAGCTTATATAGAGGCTGGGTCACATTCTGCACTGGCCAATCACAGCCATGCCATTAGTAGGCATGGCTGTAATGGCTTCTAAGGGAACACTAGTTAAACGCTTGCTGATTGGCTGCCTTGCAGCTGTTGAAACCGCGCCATTAAAACCACGCCAAAACATTAAAACCACGCCAAAACATGAAATAACATTACCGAGCAAAGGACTGTATCCCGAACATACAGTGAACTGTTCGGGTCGGTGTCCGGGTACCGAATACCCAAAAGTCCAGTACGATCCCGAACAATACAGTCCGGGTTCGCTCAACCCTAGTGCCTATATATATATATATATATATATATAAATATATATAGTACTTAGTGGTATGTACTGCACTGCTGAATACACTTCAGTATCTGATCTCTTAAATTGTAAAAAGCACATCTCTCTCTTCCTGCCTAACTGACTGCTAGTGTTGTCTTAACTAGACTACACTGCTGACTACACTGCACTGTCTGATAAGCCAACCATCTGATAAACTACAAATCACGTTCCTCTCCCTGCCTCAACCACTTCCTACTTGCCCTCACACTCTTTACGCTGCTGTTGCGTGTGAGCAGCCTTTATATAGTGTGGAGCGTGTACTTAGCCCCTGAGCCATGACTGGCCAAAGGCAGCCTGCCTTTGTCCAATTATGGCAGAAATTATTTGATTGGCCAAAGCATGGAGGTCAGGGTGCATGCTTTGGACAATCACATAATGCACTGCAAGCGTGTGCAGTGCATTATTTATGCGGGCGCTCAAATTGCCCACGAAAAAGCACATTTGTTCTTCATTCGACGAACGGGTGAACAGCCAGTGTTCGAGTCGAACTAACGTTCGACTTGAAAACGAAGCTCATCCCTAAGAATAACCTTTTGCTACAATGTAAACTAGTGAATGCACAGCTTGTATAACAGTATAAATTTGCTGTCCCCTCAAAATAACTCAACACACAGCCATTAATGTATAACCGCTGGCAACAAAAGTGAGTACACCCCTAATTGAAAATGTCCAAATTATTAAAAAAAAAAAAAAACTGAAAACAAGAAATCATAAAACCAGCCAAACATATAGACATGAGTGTACCCATCTGAAAAAAAAAATAAAGGGGAAGGAGGGAGGAAAAGGAGGGGAAGGGGAAAATGGTTAGAATGCAAAAAATACAATATTGACTATGCAGATATCCATTGGGGAACAAATGGAAAAAATTTACCTACAAATTACATCAATATTGCCACATAAATCAATATATAATTGCATCATAATATACCTCTGGCAATTGTTGGAGGCTGACAGCATCTGGGGAGGCTAAAATCAAAGAAATGGAGCATAAGGGTCCTTTCACACGGCCGCTCCGTGTGTCCGCAAATCATCCTATTTTTTTGCGGATGATTTGCGGACATCAATGTAAGTGAATGGCACTGCGGATGTCAGCGGAATACCATCCGCTGACATCCGATTTTCCTCCTTTCAGTTCTGTTCCGTTTTTACGAATGGAACAGAACCCCATTTTTCCATCCGTGTAAAAAACGGAAAGGAAGGAAAATCGGATGTCAGCGGTGTCATCCGCTGACATCCGCAATGCCATATACTTACATTATGTCCGCATATCATCCGCAAACGGATGGGATGATATGCGGGCACACGGAGCGGATGTCTGAAAGGAGCCTGACTCAAATTTTTATTCAAGCCAGGTTTGCTACAGGCATTTATATTATAAATCCACTTAGATTATTTCTGCAATATCCTTGCTGAAAAATCATCTCCATAGCATAAATATATAAATTGCTCTGGTCCACATGAAATATACATATCTGAGAGCTGAAGTGGTTAATTACTGGAAAACTATAGTGGTTTGGAGATAATGTATATAAGGAAAAAATAGAGGCATGATGGACTTTGATGGTACCATAAACACTGGACATAAACGGGGAATATCAATTTTGTATAAAAATATAAATGTATTCAATCACCATAAAATCATTTGTGAAAAACACAAAGCACATAGACAAATCATATATAAATAATTATACATCACTAGGGTTGAGCGGACACCTAGATGTCCGTGTTCGACGGGTTCGGCCGAACTTTAAAAAAAAGTCCGGGTCCGTGTCCCGGACTTTTACCGAACTTTTCCCGGACACCGAACCCCATTGAAGTCAATGGGGACCCGAACTTTAAGGCACTAAAATGGCTCTAAAACACCAATGGAAAGGGCTAGAGTGCTGCAAATGGCAGCAAAACGTAGTTAAGAGCATGGCAAGTGCTCTGCAAACAAATGTGGATAGGGAAATAACTTAAAACAACAAAAAAAAACAGAAAAATAAAACAATGTTCTTCATCTCTGAAGGACGAGGCCCATAAGGAGTAGGAGGGAGGTTGAGGTGGTGGTGGATGTGGCGGTGTCATAGGCGTGCGCACAGGGTGTGCCTGGTGTACCTGGGCACACCCTAATCACCTAGGGCACATAGCATTATCGCTCTGTTTGCCAGTGAGGAGATGGGAAAGATCTCCCTCGCACCTGCTCTGCTCTATTTCTCTTTGCCAGCAGGGAGAGTAATGTATCGGGGCCATGTACATGTAGGCAAACACATGCATGTGTATTTCAACTTTGGGGTGCACACCCTAATGCAATAGGCTGCGCACACCTATGGGCGGTGTAGGTGGAAGCGGCGGTGGAGGAGGACCAGGGCCGGATTAAGAGCATCATGGTCTTGGTGCTGAGGATTTTGAAGGGCCTTAAGGGCCGTGCCTTGGCATGCACCCAGAGGAGGAAGGGTGCAGCCATGCATGCCTAATTCAACATGGGATGCTGTCTCTGAAGCCCATAAACACATCCATGCATCGGCAACTGTCCCTCCTTGTCCGGCCTTCGCGCTGTGTGGGGAGGTTCTGAGGGTGCTGCCTGGGGAAGCGAGCATAGAAGCCAGACTTCTGTGTTTACAAGTGACAGAAGAGCGGTCACAGTGAATATGGCCAACCCGGGGCCTATATAAAAGGTAGGGGCCTGCATGGAGCTGCAGCTCCAATAGCCCCTACGTTAATCTGGCCCTGAGGAGGAGGACGAGGTAGCCAACACTGCTTCTTTTCACAAATTTTAAATGAGGGTACACCCCAAAAGAGTGAGAAAGAGCAAAAATGGAACAATGGCTGGGTAAGGTCGGTATTCATTGCTATTCTGCACAAGGTACGGAAAAGTCCCGTGGGATCCATGCCTGGTTCATTTTAATGAACGTGAGCTTGTCCACATTGTCTCTGGACAGGCGGCTGCGCTTGTCTGTTATAACACCCCCAGCCGTGCTAAATACCCGTTCAGATAATACACTGGCTGCAGGGCACGCCAGCACCTCCAAGGCGTAAAGGGCAAGCTCAGGCCATGTGCCCAATTTGGAGACCCAGAAGTTGAAGGGGGAAGACCCCTCATTCACTACATGTAGGCGTGTGCACACATACTGCTCCACCATGTTGGTAAAATGCTGCCTCCTGCTAAGACGTTCCATCTGAGCTGCTGGTGCTGCTGTTTGTTGTGGCGTGCTGACAAAGCTTTTCCACATTTCGGCCATGCTAACCCTGCCTTCTGAGGTGCTGGCGGTGCCCTGGTTGAGTTGGCGACCTCCTCCTCCTCCTCCTCTGCCTTGTGCTTCCACTGTGGCCCCGCTGTCAGATGGGAATGCCAGCAGCATGGCGTCTACCAGCGTGCGCTTGTACTCGCGCATCTTGCGATCGCGCTCCAGTGAGTGAATTAAGGACGGTACGTTGTCCTTGTAACGGGGATCCAGCAGCGTGGCCACCCAGTAATCAGCACAAGTTAGAATGTGGGCAACTCGGCGGTCGTTGTGGAGACACTGCAGCATGTAATCGCTCATGTGTGCCAGGCTGCCCAGAGGCGACGAAAGGCTGTCCTCTGTGGGAGGTGTATCGTCCGTGTCATCTGTATCCCCCCAGCCACGCACCAGTGATGGCCATGAGCTGGCCTGGGTGCCACCCTGCTGTGAACATGGTTCCATCTCCTCCTCCAGCTCCTCCTCCTCCTCATCCTCCTCATCCTCCAGAACTGTGCCCCTGCTGGACAATTGTGTCCCTGGCGTTTGTGTGTGCAGGAACCCACCCTCGGAGCCCCTTGCGAATGACTGCCCTGAAAGCCTTTGAAATGTTACCTCTTCATCCTCCTCCTCCTCCTCCTCATCCTGTGCCACATCCTCTTCCATCATCGCCCGAATTGTTTTTTCAAGGAGGCATAGAAGTGGGATAGTTAAGCTGAGAACGGCGTCATTGCCACTGGCCATGTTGGTGGAGTACTCAAAACAGCGCAACAAGGCACACAGGTCTCGCATGGAGGCCCAGTTATTGGTGGTGAAGTGGTGCTGTTCCGCAGAGCGACTCACGCGTGCGTGCTGCAGCTGAAACTCCACTATGGCCTGCTGCTGCTCGCACAGTCTTTCCAGCATGTGCAAGGTGGAGTTCCACCTTGTGGGCACGTCACATATGAGGCGGTGAGCGGGAAGGCCGAAGTTACGCTGCAGCGCTGCCAGGCGAGCAGCAGCAGGGTGAGAACGCCGAAAGTGCGCACAAACGGCCCGCACTTTCTGCAGCAGCTCTGACATATCGGGGTAGTTTTTAAGGAACCTCTGCACCACCAAATTCAGCACATGCGCCAGGCAAGGGATGTGCGTCAAACCGGCTAGGCCCAGAGCTGCTATGAGATTTCTCCCGTTATCGCACACCACCAGGCCGGGCTTGAGGCTCGCTGGCAGCAACCACTCATTTGTTTGCTGTTCCATGCTCCTCCACAACTCCTGCGCGGTGTGTGGTTTGTCCCCCAAACAGGCAAGTTGTAAAACTGCCTGCTGTCGTTTACCCCTGGCCGTGCTGAAGTTGGTGGTGAAGGTGTTACGCTGTCCAGATGAGGAGGCGGTAGAGGATGAGGAAGCGGAGTAGGAGGAGATAGGAACAGGAGGCAAACTGAAGCGCCCTGCAATCCTCGGTGGTGGAAGGACATGCGCCAAATTGCTATCCGCCTCAGGCCCATCCGCCACTGCATTTACCCAGTGTGCCGTTAGGGAGATATAACGCCCCTGACCGTGCTTACTGGTCCACGTATCGGTAGTTAGGTGGACCTTGGCACAGATGGCGTTGCGCAGTGCACACCTGATTTTTTCCCCCACTTGGTTGTGTAGGGAAGGGATGGCTTGCCTGGAAAAGTAGTGGCGGCTGGGCACGACGTACTGTGGGACAGCCACCGACATAAGGTTTTTAAAACTGTGCGTCTCCACCAGACGGAATGACAGCATTTCAAAGGCCAATAATTTTGAAATGCTGGCATTCAGGGCCAGGGATCGCGGGTGGGTAGGGGGGTACTTCCTCTTCCTCTCAAGTGTTTGGGAGATGGAAATCTGAACGCTTCCACGGGACATTGTGGAGATGGTTGTTGGTGACCCAGGTGGTGGTGTTGCTGACAGATCGTCTGTTTGCGGGGTGGCAGGTGCCGGTATCACTACAGATGTGGCTGGAGCGGCCGAGACTGCAGCAGAAGAGGAAGCAGGGTGAGCCAGAGACGTTTCTTGGTTTTGAAGGTGTGTACTCCACTGCAGCTCGTGCTTTGCACTTAGATGCCTGATCATGCAGGTTGTGCTCAGGTTGAGAAGGTTTATGCCTCGCTTCAAGCTCTGATTGCACAGGGTGCAAACCACTCGTGTCCTGTCATCAGCACATTTTCTAAAGAACTTCCACGCTAGAGAACTCCTTTGAGCTGACTTTGGTGCGCTCGTTCCCTTGCTGCGTTGGGCAGTAGCGGGCGTAGTGTCTAGGGCACGGCCGCTCCGCTTCTGCACCCTGCTCCCTCTTCTGCTGTGCTGGTGGCTCTGTGCGACCACCGCCTCTTCCTCCAAACTACTCAGGTCACCTGCATGACGTTCATTCCATGTGGGGTCGAGGACCTCATCGTCCTCCACATCATCTTCCACCCAGTCTTCACCCCTGCCCTCCTTGTCGGTCTCCACAATGCTGAACGCCGCAGCAGTTGGCACCTGCGTTTCGTCATCATCGGAGACGTGCTGCGATGATCCTTGCATGTACTCATCTTGAGAAATAAGTGGTTGGGCATCGCTGCACTCAATCTCTTCCACTTCTGGGGCAGGGCTAGGTGGATGGCCCTGGGAAACCCTGCTGACAGAGTCATCAAAAAGAAGAAGAGACTGCTGTATGGCTTGGGGCTCAGACTGCTTGCCTGATTTGCAAGGGGGTGAGGTGAAAGACGGTTGGACATCGGCTGCAGGTGCCAACTGTGACCTTTCTGCAGTAGACTGGGTGGGAGACAATGTGAAGGAACTGGAGGCACTGTCAGCAGCAAACCAATCTACTATCGCCTCCACTTGTTCTGGCCTCATCACTTCTAGGGGCGTATGATGCCCTACCAAATACTGATGCAGGTTCTGTCGCCTACTCACACTTGAGGAAGGTGTTTCACTTGTGCGTGTAGCTGGCACAGATCGACCACGTCCTCTCCTTGCAACAGGAGCTCTAGCAGCAGCACCACCACGACCCAGGCCACGGCCCCTATTTGACGCTCTCCTCATATTTCTGAAATTTAAGATCTTGCCCTAGAAAGGTCTTTATTGAATAGCGGAACAAAAGAACAACAGTATCGCACGGGTGTATCTCACAGTCAAATATGCAAACTATGCCGCAATTTAATGTTTTTTACACCAAAAGGGTGTGTATTGAATAGCGGAATAGGATAAAAAACTGTGTATCTCACACGTACAAACACAGACTAGGCCCGATTAAATTTTTTCCTACCCTAAAGGGAGGATGAGGAAGAGGAGTATGGAACAGGCAGCACCCTCAAATCTTCAGAAGTATGAGATGAACCCCAAAAACTTGGAAAGGTGGATCTTACACGTACCGACACAGACTATTCCGCAATTTAATTGAGCCCCAAAGGTTTTTATTGAATAGCGGAATAGGAAATATGATCAAAAAAAAGTGTATGTTTTTCACACGTACAGAAGCACACTAGGCCCCAATTACTATTGTTTGTACACCTAAAAGGATGGATGAGGAGGAGGAGGAGGAGGAGTATAGAACAGGCAGCACCCTCAAAGCTTCAGAAGTATGAGATGAACCCCAAAAACTTGGAAAGGTGGATCTCACACGTACCGACACAGACTATTCCGCAATTTAATTGAGCCCCAAAGGTTTTTATTGAATAGCGGAATAGGAAATATGATCAAAAAAAAGTGTATGTTTTTCACACGTACAGAAGCACACTAGGCCCCAATTACTATTGTTTGTACACCTAAAAGGATGGATGAGGAGGAGGAGGAGGAGGAGGAGTATAGAACAGGCAGCACCCTCAAAGCTTCAGAAGTATGAGATGAACCCCAAAAACTTGGAAAGGTGGATCTCACACGTACCGACACAGACTATTCCGCAATTTAATTGAGCCCCAAAGGTTTTTATTGAATAGCGGAATAGGAAATATGATCAAAAAAAAGTGTATGTTTTTCACACGTACAGAAGCACACTAGGCCCCAATTACTATTGTTTGTACACCTAAAAGGATGGATGAGGAGGAGGAGGAGGAGGAGTATAGAACAGGCAGCACCCTCAAAGCTTCAGAAGTATGAGATGAACCCCAAAAACTTGGAAAGGTGGATCTCACACGTACCGACACAGACTATTCCGCAATTTAATTGAGCCCCAAAGGTTTTTATTGAATAGCGGAATAGGAAATATGATCAAAAAAAAGTGTATGTTTTTCACACGTACAGAAGCACACTAGGCCCCAATTACTATTGTTTGTACACCTAAAAGGATGGATGAGGAGGAGGAGGAGGAGGAGTATAGAACAGGCAGCACCCTCAAAGCTTCAGAAGTATGAGATGAACCCCAAAAACTTGGAAAGGTGGATCTAACACGTACCGACACAGACTATTCCGCAATTTAATTGAGCCCCAAAGGTTTTTATTGAATAGCGGAATAGGAAATATGATCAAAAAAAAGTGTATGTTTTTCACACGTACAGAAGCACACTAGGCCCCAATTACTATTGTTTGTACACCTAAAAGGATGGATGAGGAGGAGGAGGAGTATAGAACAGGCAGCACCCTCAAAGCTTCAGAAGTATGAGATGAACCCCAAAAACTTGGAAAGGTGGATCTCACACGTACCGACACAGACTATTCCGCAATTTAATTGAGCCCCAAAGGTTTTTATAGAATAGCGGAATAGGAAATATGATTAGGGTTGAGCGGACACCTAGATGTCCGTGTTCGACGGGTTCGGCCGAACTTTAAAAAAAAGTCCGGGTCCGTGTCCCGGACTTTTACCGAACTTTTCCCGGACACCGAACCCCATTGAAGTCAATGGGGACCCGAACTTTAAGGCACTAAAATGGCTCTAAAACACCAAAGGAAAGGGCTAGAGTGCTGCAAATGGCAGCAAAACGTAATTAAGAGCATGGCAAGTGCTCTGCAAACAAATGTGGATAGGGAAATAACTTAAAACAACAAAAAAAAACAGAAAAATAAAACAATGTTCTTCTTCATCTCTGAAGGACGAGGCCCATATGGAGTAGGAGGGAGGTTGAGGTGGTGGTGGATGTGGCGGTGACATAGGCGTGCGCACAGGGTGTGCTGGGTGTGCCTGGGCACACCCTAATCACCTAGGGCACATAGCATTGCCAGTGAGGAGATGGGAAAGATCTCCCTGGGACCTGCTCTGCTCTATTTCTCCTTGCCTACAGGTACATGGCCCCGATACATTACTCTCCCTGCTGGCAAACACATGCATGTGTATTTCAACTTTGGGGTGCACACCTTAATGCAATAGGCTGCGCACACCTATGGGCGGTGTAGGTGGAAGCGGCGGTGGAGGAGGACCAGGGCCGGATTAACAGCATCATGGGCTTGGTGCTGAGGATTTTGAAGGGCCTTAAGGGCCGTGCCTTGCCATGCACCCAGAGGAGGAAGGGTGCAGCCATGCATGCCTAATTCAACATGGGATGCTGTCTCTGAAGCCCATAAACACATCCATGCATCGCCAACTGTCCCTCCTTGTCCGGCCTTCACGCTGTGTGGGGAGGTTCTGAGGGTGCTGCCTGGGGAAGCGAGCATAGAAGCCAGACTTCTGTGTTTACAAGTGACAGAAGAGCGGTAACAGTGAATATGGCCAACCCGGGGCCTATATAAAAGGTAGGGGCCTGGAGCTGCAGCTCCAATAGCCCCTACATTAATCTGGCCCTGAGGAGGAGGAGGAGGTAGCCAACACTGCTTCTTTTCAAAAATTTTAAATGAGGGTACACCCCAAAAGAGTGAGAAAGAGCAAAAATGGAACAATGGGTGGGTAAGGTCGGTATCCATTGCTATTCTGCATAAGGTACGGAAAAGTCCCCTGGGATCCATGCCTGGTTCATTTTAATGAACGTGAGCTTGTCCACATTGTCTCTGGACAGGCGGCTGCGCTTGTCTGTTATAACGCCCCCAGCCGTGCTAAATACCCGTTCAGATAATACACTGGCTGCAGGGCACGCCAGCACCTCCAAGGCGTAAAGGGCAAGCTCAGGCCATGTGCCCAATTTGGAGACCCAGAAGTTGAAGGGGGCAGACCCGTCATTCACTACATGTAGGCGTGTGCACACATACTGCTCCACCATGTTGGTAAAATGCTGCCTCCTGCTAAGACGTTCCATCTGAGCTGCTGGTGCTGCTGTTTGTTGTGGCGTGCTGACAAAGCTTTTCCACATTTCGGCCATGCTAACCCTGCCTTCTGAGGTGCTGGCGGTGCCCTGGTTGCGTTGGCGACCTTCTCCTCCTCCTCCTCCTCTGCCTTGTGCTTCCACTGTGGCCCCGCTGTCAGATGGGAATGCCAGCAGCATGGCGTCTACCAGCGTGCGCTTGTACTCGCGCATCTTGCGATCGCGCTCCAGTGAGTGAATTAAGGACGGTACGTTGTCCTTGTAACGGGGATCCAGCAGCGTGGCCACCCAGTAATCAGCACAAGTTAGAATGTGGGCAACTCGGCGGTCGTTGTGGAGACACTGCAGCATGTAATCGCTCATGTGTGCCAGGCTGCCCAGAGGCAACGAAAGGCTGTCCTCTGTGGGAGGTGTATCGTCCGTGTCCTCTGTATCCCCCCAGCCACGCACCAGTGATGGCCATGAGTTGGCCTGGGTGCCACCCTGCTGTGAACATGGTTCCATCTCCTCCTCCAGCTCCTCCTCCTCCTCATCCTCCTCATCCTCCAGAACTGTGCCCCTGCTGGACAATTGCGTCCCTGGCGTTTGCGTGTGCAGGAACCCACCCTCGGAGCCCCTTGCGAATGACTGCCCTGAAAGCCTTGGAAATGTTACCTCTTCATCCTCCTCCTCCTCCTCATCCTGTGCCACATCCTCTTCCATCATCGCCCGAATTGTTTTTTCAAGGAGGCATAGAAGTGGGATAGTTAAGCTGAGAACGGCGTCATTGCCACTGGCCATGTTGGTGGAGTACTCAAAACAGCGCAACAAGGCACACAGGTCTCGCATGGAGGCCCAGTTATTGGTGGTGAAGTGGTGCTGTTCCGCAGAGCGACTCACGCGTGCGTGCTGCAGCTGAAACTCCACTATGGCCTGCTGCTGCTCGCACAGTCTTTCCAGCATGTGCAAGGTGGAGTTCCACCTTGTGGGCACGTCACATATGAGGCGGTGAGCGGGAAGGCCGAAGTTACGCTGCAGCGCTGCCAGGCGAGCAGCAGCAGGGTGAGAACGCCGAAAGTGCGCACAAACGGCCCGCACTTTCTGCAGCAGCTCTGACATATCGGGGTAGTTTTTAAGGAACCTCTGCACCACCAAATTCAGCACATGCGCCAGGCAAGGGATGTGCGTCAAACCGGCTAGGCCCAGAGCTGCTATGAGATTTCGCCCGTTATCGCACACCACCAGGCCGGGCTTGAGGCTCGCTGGCAGCAACCACTCATTTGTCTGCTGTTCCATGCTCCTCCACAACTCCTGCGCGGTGTGTGGTTTGTCCCCCAAACAGGCAAGTTGTAAAACTGCCTGCTGTCGTTTACCCCTGGCCGTGCTGAAGTTGGTGGTGAAGGTGTTACGCTGTCCGGATGAGGAGGCGGTAGAGGATGAGGAAGCGGAGTAGGAGGAGTTAGGAACAGGAGGCAAACTGAAGCGCCCTGCAATCCTCGGTGGTGGAAGGACATGCGCCAAATTGCTATCCGCCTCAGGCCCATCCGCCACTGCATTTACCCAGTGTGCCGTTAGGGAGATATAACGCCCCTGACCGTGCTTACTGGTCCACGTATCCGTAGTTAGGTGGACCTTGGCACAGATGGCGTTGCGCAGTGCACACCTGATATTTTCCCCCACTTGGTTGTGCAGGGAAGGGATGGCTTGCCTGGAAAAGTAGTGGCGGCTGGGCACGACGTACTGTGGGACAGCCACCGACATAAGGTTTTTAAAACTGTGCGTCTCCACCAGACGGAATGACAGCATTTCAAAGGCCAATAATTTTGAAATGCTGGCATTCAGGGCCAGGGATCGCGGGTGGGTAGGGGGGTACTTCCTCTTCCTCTCAAGTGTTTGGGAGATGGAAAGCTGAACGCTTCCACGGGACATTGTGGAGATGGTTGTTGGTGACCCAGGTGGTGGTGTTGCTGACAGATCGTCTGTTTGCGGGGTGGCAGGTGCCGGTATCACTACAGATATGGCTGGAGCGGCCGAGACTGCAGCAGAAGAGGAAGCAGGATGAGCCAGAGACGTTTCTTGGTTTTGAAGGTGTGTACTCCACTGCAGCTCGTGCTTTGCACTTAGATGCCTGATCATGCAGGTTGTGCTCAGGTTGAGAAGGTTTATGCCTCGCTTCAAGCTCTGATTGCACAGGGTGCAAACCACTCGTGTCCTGTCATCAGCACATTTTCTAAAGAACTTCCACGCTAGAGAACTCCTTTGAGCTGACTTTGGTGCGCTCGTTCCCTTGCTGCGTTGGGCAGTAGCGGGCGTAGTGTCTAGGGCACGGCCGCTCCGCTTCTGCACCCTGCTCCCTCTTCTGCTGTGCTGGTGGCTCTGTGCGACCACCGCCTCTTCCTCCAAACTACTCAGGTCACCTGCATGACGTTCATTCCATGTGGGGTCGAGGACCTCATCGTCCTCCACATCATCTTCCACCCAGTCTTCACCCCTGCCCTCCTTGTCGGTCTCCACAATGCTGAACGCCGCAGCAGTTGGCACCTGCGTTTCGTCATCATCGGAGACGTGCTGCGATGATCCTTGCATGTACTCATCTTGAGAAATAAGTGGTTGGGCATCGCTGCACTCAATCTCTTCCACTTCTGGGGCAGGGCTAGGTGGATGGCCCTGGGAAACCCTGCTGACAGAGTCCTCAAAAAGAATAAGAGACTGCTGTATGGCTTGGGGCTCAGACTGCTGGCCTGATTTGCAAGGGGGTGAGGTGAAAGACGGTTGGACATTGGCTGCAGGTGCCAACTCTGACCTTTCTGCAGTAGACTGGGTGGGAGACAATGTGAAGGAACTGGAGGCACTGTCAGCAGCAAACCAATCTACTATCGCCTCAACTTGTTCTGGCCTCATCACTTCTAGGGGCGTTTGATGCCCTACCAAATACTGATGCAGGTTCTGTCGCCTACTCACACTTGAGGAAGGTGTTTCACTTGTGCGTGTAGCTGGCACAGATCGACCACGTCCTCTCCTTGCAACAGGAGCTCTACCAGCAGCACCACGACCCAGGCCACGGCCCTTATTTGACGGTCTCCTCATATTTCTGTAATTTAAGATCTTGCCCTAGAAAGGTTTTTATTGAATAGCGGAATACGAAATATGATCCAAAAAAGTGTATGTATCTCGCACGTACAAAACCACACTAGGCCCCAATTACTATTGTTTCTACCCCTAAAAGGATGGATGAGGAGTAGGAGGAGTATGGAACAGACAGCACCCTCAAATCTTCCGAAGTATGAGATGAACCTCAAAAACTTGGAAAGGTGGATCTCACACGTACCGACACAGACTATCCCGCAATTCAATTGATCCTCAAAGGTTTTTATTGAATAGCGGAATAGGAAATATGATCAAAAAAAGTGTATGTATCTCGCACGTACACAACCACACTAGGCCCCAATTACTATTGTTTGTACCCCTAAAAGGATGGATGAGGAGTAGGAGGAGGAGTATGGAACAGGCAGCACCCTCAAATCTTCAGAAGTATGAGATGAACCCCAAAAACTTGGAAAGGTGGATCTCACACGTACCGACACAGACTATCCTGCAATTCAATTGATCCTCAAAGGTTTTTATTGAATAGCGGAATAGGAAATATGATCAAAAAAAGTGTATGTATCTCGCACGTACACAACCACACTAGGCCCCAATTACTATTGTTTGTACCCCTAAAAGGATGGTTGAGCAGTAGGAGCAGGAGTATGGAACAGGCAGCACCCTCAAATCTTCAGAAGTATGAGATGAACCCCAACAACTTGGAAAGGTGGATCTCACACGTACCGACACAGACTATCTCGCAATTGAATTGATCCCCAAAGGTTTTAATTGAATAGCGGAATAGAAAATATGATCAAAAAGAAAGTGTATGTATCTCGCACGTACACCACCACACTAGGCCCCAACTACTATTGTTTGTACCCCTAAAAGGATGGTTGAGCAGTAGGAGGAGGAGTATGGAACAGGCAGCACCCTCAAATCTTCAGAAGTATGAGATGAACCCCAAAAACTTGGAAAGGTGGATCTCTCTCACACGTACCAACACAGACTATCCCCCAATTTAACTGATCCCCAAAGGTTTTTGATTAAATAGCGGAATAGAAAATATGATCCAAAAAAAGTGTATGTATATCACACGTACACAACCACACTAGGCCCCAATTACTATTGTTTGTACCCCTAAAAGGCTAGATGAGGAGTAGGGGGGGTATGGAACAGGCAGCACCCTCAAACCTTCAGAAGTATGAGATGAACCCCAACAACTTGGAAAGGTGGATCTCTCTCACACGTACCAACACAGACTATCCCCCAATTTAACTGATCCCCAAAGGTTTTTGATTAAATAGCGGAATAGAAAATATGATCCAAAAAAAGTGTATGTATATCACACGTACACAACCACACTAGGCCCCAATTACTATTGTTTGTACCCCTAAAAGGCTAGATGAGGAGTAGGGGGAGTATGGAACAGGCAGCACCCTCAAACCTTCAGAAGTATGAGATGAACCCCAACAACTTGGAAAGGTGGATCTCTCTCACACGTACCAACACAGACTATCCCCCAATTTAACTGATCCCCAAAGGTTTTTGATTAAATAGCGGAATAGAAAATATGATCCAAAAAAAGTGTATGTATATCACACGTACACAACCACACTAGGCCCCAATTACTATTGTTTGTACCCCTAAAAGGCTAGATGAGGAGTAGGGGGAGTATGGAACAGGCAGCACCCTCAAACCTTCAGAAGTATGAGATGAACCCCAACAACTTGGAAAGGTGGATCTCTCTCACACGTACCAACACAGACTATCCCCCAATTTAACTGATCCCCAAAGGTTTTTGATTAAATAGCGGAATAGAAAATATGATCCAAAAAAAGTGTATGTATATCACACGTACACAACCACACTAGGCCCCAATTACTATTGTTTGTACCCCTAAAAGGCTAGATGAGGAGTAGGGGGGGTATTGAACAGGCAGCACCCTCAAACCTTCAGAAGTATGAGATGAACCCCAACAACTTGGAAAGGTGGATCTCTCTCACACGTACCAACACAGACTATCCCCCAATTTAACTGATCCCCAAAGGTTTTTGATTAAATAGCGGAATAGAAAATATGATCCAAAAAAAGTGTATGTATATCACACGTACACAACCACACTAGGCCCCAATTACTATTGTTTGTACCCCTAAAAGGCTAGATGAGGAGTAGGGGGGGTATGGAACAGGCAGCACCCTCAAACCTTCAGAAGTATGAGATGAACCCCAACAACTTGGAAAGGTGGATCTCTCTCACACGTACCAACACAGACTATCCCCCAATTTAACTGATCCCCAAAGGTTTTTGATTAAATAGCGGAATAGAAAATATGATCCAAAAAAAGTGTATGTATATCACACGTACACAACCACACTAGGCCCCAATTACTATTGTTTGTACCCCTAAAAGGCTAGGAGTAGGGGGAGTATGGAACAGGCAGCACCCTCAAACCTTCAGAAGTATGAGATGAACCCCAACAACTTGGAAAGGTGGATCTCTCTCACACGTACCAACACAGACTATCCCCCAATTTAACTGATCCCCAAAGGTTTTTGATTAAATAGCGGAATAGAAAATATGATCCAAAAAAAGTGTATGTATATCACACGTACACAACCACACTGGGCCCCAATTACTATTGTTTGTACCCCTAAAAGGCTAGATGAGGAGTAGGGGGAGTATGGAACAGGCAGCACCCTCAAACCTTCAGAAGTATGAGATGAACCCCAACAACTTGGAAAGGTGGATCTCTCTCACACGTACCAACACAGACTATCCCCCAATTTAACTGATCCCCAAAGGTTTTTGATTAAATAGCGGAATAGAAAATATGATCCAAAAAAAGTGTATGTATATCACACGTACACAACCACACTAGGCCCCAATTACTATTGTTTGTACCCCTAAAAGGCTAGATGAGGAGTAGGGGGGGTATGGAACAGGCAGCACCCTCAAACCTTCAGAAGTATGAGA
Source organism: Pelophylax lessonae (assembly GCF_965119305.1). Taxonomy (NCBI): domain Eukaryota; kingdom Metazoa; phylum Chordata; class Amphibia; order Anura; family Ranidae; genus Pelophylax; species Pelophylax lessonae. Next base: position 211,643,827 of record NC_138776.1, on the reverse strand, counting down.
TGAACCCCAACAACTTGGAAAGGTGGATCTCTCTCACACGTACCAACACAGACTATCCCCCAATTTAACTGATCCCCAAAGGTTTTTGATTAAATAGCGGAATAGAAAATATGATCCAAAAAAAGTGTATGTATATCACACGTACACAACCACACTAGGCCCCAATTACTATTGTTTGTACCCCTAAAAGGCTAGATGAGGAGTAGGGGGGGTATGGAACAGGCAGCACCCTCAAACCTTCAGAAGTATGAGATGAACCCCAACAACTTGGAAAGGTGGATCTCTCTCACACGTACCAACACAGACTATCCCCCAATTTAACTGATCCCCAAAGGTTTTTGATTAAATAGCGGAATAGAAAATATGATCCAAAAAAAGTGTATGTATATCACACGTACACAACCACACTAGGCCCCAATTACTATTGTTTGTACCCCTAAAAGGCTAGATGAGGAGTAGGGGGGGTATGGAACAGGCAGCACCCTCAAACCTTCAGAAGTATGAGATGAACCCCAACAACTTGGAAAGGTGGATCTCTCTCACACGTACCAACACAGACTATCCCCCAATTTAACTGATCCCCAAAGGTTTTTGATTAAATAGCGGAATAGAAAATATGATCCAAAAAAAGTGTATGTATATCACACGTACACAACCACACTGGGCCCCAATTACTATTGTTTGTACCCCTAAAAGGCTAGATGAGGAGTAGGGGGAGTATGGAAAAGGCAGCACCCTCAAACCTTCAGAAGTATGAGATGAACCCCAACAACTTGGAAAGGTGGATCTCTCTCACACGTACCAACACAGACTATCCCCCAATTTAACTGATCCCCAAAGGTTTTTGATTAAATAGCGGAATAGAAAATATGATCCAAAAAAAGTGTATGTATATCACACGTACACAACCACACTGGGCCCCAATTACTATTGTTTGTACCCCTAAAAGGCTAGATGAGGAGTAGGGGGAGTATGGAACAGGCAGCACCCTCAAACCTTCAGAAGTATGAGATGAACCCCAACAACTTGGAAAGGTAGATCTCTCTCACACGTACCAACACAGACTATCCCCCAATTTAACTGATCCCCAAAGGTTTTTGATTAAATAGCGGAATAGAAAATATGATCCAAAAAAAGTGTATGTATATCACACGTACACAACCACACTAGGCCCCAATTACTATTGTTTGTACCCCTAAAAGGCTAGATGAGGAGTAGGGGGGGTATGGAACAGGCAGCACCCTCAAACCTTCAGAAGTATGAGATGAACCCCAACAACTTGGAAAGGTGGATCTCTCTCACACGTACCAACACAGACTATCCCCCAATTTAACTGATCCCCAAAGGTTTTTGATTAAATAGCGGAATAGAAAATATGATCCAAAAAAAGTGTATGTATATCACACGTACACAACCACACTAGGCCCCAATTACTATTGTTTGTACCCCTAAAAGGCTAGGAGTAGGGGGAGTATGGAACAGGCAGCACCCTCAAACCTTCAGAAGTATGAGATGAACCCCAACAACTTGGAAAGGTGGATCTCTCTCACACGTACCAACACAGACTATCCCCCAATTTAACTGATCCCCAAAGGTTTTTGATTAAATAGCGGAATAGAAAATATGATCCAAAAAAAGTGTATGTATATCACACGTACACAACCACACTAGGCCCCAATTACTATTGTTTGTACCCCTAAAAGGCTAGATGAGGAGTAGGGGGAGTATGGAACAGGCAGCACCCTCAAATCTTCAGAAGTATGAGATTGTGTTCACTGTACCCCACAAAGATTGAGTTCACTGCACCCCACAATGATTGTGTTCACTGCACCCCACAAAGATTGTGTTCACTGCACCTCACAAAGATTGTGTTCACTGTACCCCCCAAAGATTGTGTTCACTGCACCCCACAAAGATTCTGTTCACTGTACCCCACAAAGATTGTGTTCACTGCACCCTAAAAGGATGTTGTTCACTGCACCCCACAAAGATTGTGTTCACTGCACCCTAAAAGGATGTTGTTCACTGCACCCCAAAAAGATTGTGTTCACTGTACCCCCCCAAAGATTGTGTTCACTGCACCCCACAAAGATTGTGTTCACTGCACCCCAAAAAGATTGTGTTCACTGTACCCCCCAAAGATTGTGTTCACTGCACCCCAAAAAGATTGTGTTCACTGTACCCCCCAAAGATTGTGTTCACTGCACCCCACAAAGATTCTGTTCACTGTACCCCACAAAGATTGTGTTCACTGCACCCCAAAAAGATTGTGTTCACTGTACCCCCCCAAAGATTGTGTTCACTGCACCCCACAAAGATTCTGTTCACTGCACCCCACAAAGGATTTTGTTCACTGCACCCCAAAAAGATTGTGTTCACTGCACCCCAAAAAGGATTTTGATCACTGCACCCCAAAAAGGATGTTGTTCACTGCACCCCAAAAATGATTTTGTTCACTCCACCCCAAAAAGATTGTGTTCACTGCACCCCACAAAGATTGTGTTCACTGCACCCCAAAAAGATTGTGTTCACTGTACCCCCCAAAGATTGTGTTCACTGCACCCCACAAAGATTCTGTTCACTGTACCCCACAAAGATTGTGTTCACTGCACCCCAAAAAAGATGTTGTTCACTGCACCCCAAAAAGGATGTTGTTCACTCCACCCCAAAAAGATTGTGTTCACTGCACCCCACAAAGATTGTGTTCACTGCACCCCAAAAAGATTGTGTTCACTGCACCCCAAAAATGATTTTGTTCACTGCACCCCAAAAAGGATTTTGTTCACTGCACCCCAAAAAGGATGTTGTTCACTCCACCCCAAAAAGATTGTGTTCACTGCACCCCAAAAAGATTGTGTTCACTGCACCCCACAAAGGATTTTGTTCACTGCACCCCAAAAAGATTGTGTTCACTGCACCCCAAAAAGGATGTTGTTCACTGCACCCCAAAAAGGATTTTGTTCACTGCACCCCAAAAAGATTGTGTTCACTGCACCCCACAAAGGATTTTGTTCACTGCACCCCACAAAGATTGTGTTCACTGCACACCAAAAAGGATTGTGTTCACTGCACCCCAAAAAGATTTTGTTCACTGCACCCCAAAAAGATTGTGTTCACTGCAGCCCAAAAAGATTGTGTTCACTGCAGCCCAAAAAGATTGTGTTCACTGCAGCCCAAAAAGATTGTGTTCACTGCAGCCCAAAAAGATTGTGTTCACTGCAGCTCACACACAGAAAAATGGATGTGGATCACTGACACCTGCCTATCTCCAATCCCACACCACACAGCAATATCGATTGTAGTTTGTAGAACACAGTTTCCCTAAAATTCAGCAGACTCTGTCCCTAACAGGATTGAGAAGAGATCGTAGATCAGGATTGAGTGCAGATTCACCCCACCCCCCACACAGCAATATCGATTGTAGTTTGTAGAAGACACTGACCCTATAATTCAGCAGACTCTATCCCTAAAATGCCTACAACTCGCCCTGCCTAAACACTCCGACCTGTCCCTCAATTCTATCCGGACACAAATGGTTTTTTCCTGCCTATCTGTCCCTAATCAGCAGCCAGCACATTGATGTGTGCTCTGTCCCTTAGCTAAGCAGCAGAATGACGCTGCTGCGGCGGCTGCCTCGAACTTATAAAGACTTGGTCACATGCTTCAGACGGCCAATCACAGCTACTAAGACATTTGCAGGCATGGCTGGGATGGCTTAAGGCACACCAGTTAAACGATTGTTGATTGGCTGTTGAAAGCCCGCCATGAAAAGAGCGCCAAAGCATGCAAAACCCGGAAATAAAACGACCGAACACGGATTTTTACCCGAACATACAGTAAAGTGTCCGTGTCCGTGTTCGGGTAAAAAAAATCCAATTATTCGGTACGAACACGAATAATACAGTCCGTGTTCGCTCAACACTAAATATGATCAAAAAAAAGTGTATGTTTTTCACACGTACAGAAGCACACTAGGCCCCAATTACTATTGTTTGTACACCTAAAAGGATGGATGAGGAAGAGGAGGAGGAGGAGTATAGAACAGGCAGCACCCTCAAAGCTTCAGAAGTATGAGATGAACCCCAAAAACTTGGAAAGGTGGATCTCACACGTACCGACACAGACTATTCCGCAATTTAATTGAGCCCCAAAGGTTTTTATTGAATAGCGGAATAGGAAATATGATCAAAAAAAAGTGTATGTTTTTCACACGTACAGAAGCACACTAGGCCCCAATTACTATTGTTTGTACACCTAAAAGGATGGATGAGGAGGAGGAGGAGGAGGAGTATAGAACAGGCAGCACCCTCAAAGCTTCAGAAGTATGAGATGAACCCCAAAAACTTGGAAAGGTGGATCTCACACGTACCGACACAGACTATTCCGCAATTTAATTGAGCCCCAAAGGTTTTTATTGAATAGCGGAATAGGAAATATGATCAAAAAAAAGTGTATGTTTTTCACACGTACAGAAGCACACTAGGCCCCAATTACTATTGTTTGTACACCTAAAAGGATGGATGAGGAGGAGGAGGAGGAGGAGGAGTATAGAACAGGCAGCACCCTCAAAGCTTCAGAAGTATGAGATGAACCCCAAAAACTTGGAAAGGTGGATCTCACACGTACCGACACAGACTATTCCGCAATTTAATTGAGCCCCAAAGGTTTTTATAGAATAGCGGAATAGGAAATATGATCAAAAAAAAGTGTATGTTTTTCACACGTACAGAAGCACACTAGGCCCCAATTACTATTGTTTGTACACCTAAAAGGATGGATGAGGAGGAGGAGGAGGAGGAGGAGTATAGAACAGGCAGCACCCTCAAAGCTTCAGAAGTATGAGATGAACCCCAAAAACTTGGAAAGGTGGATCTCACACGTACCGACACAGACTATTCCGCAATTTAATTGAGCCCCAAAGGTTTTTATAGAATAGCGGAATAGGAAATATGATCAAAAAAAAGTGTATGTTTTTCACACGTACAGAAGCACACTAGGCCCCAATTACTATTGTTTGTACACCTAAAAGGATGGATGAGGAGGAGGAGGAGGAGGAGTATAGAACAGGCAGCACCCTCAAAGCTTCAGAAGTATGAGATGAACCCCAAAAACTTGGAAAGGTGGATCTCACACGTAACGACACAGACTATTCCGCAATTTAATTGAGCCCCAAAGGTTTTTATTGAATAGCGGAATAGGAAATATGATCAAAAAAAAGTGTATGTTTTTCACACGTACAGAAGCACACTAGGCCCCAATTACTATTGTTTGTACACCTAAAAGGATGGATGAGGAGGAGGAGGAGGAGGAGTATAGAACAGGCAGCACCCTCAAAGCTTCAGAAGTATGAGATGAACCCCAAAAACTTGGAAAGGTGGATCTCACACGTACCGACACAGACTATTCCGCAATTTAATTGAGCCCCAAAGGTTTTTATTGAATAGCGGAATAGGAAATATGATCAAAAAAAGTGTATGTTTTTCACACGTACAGAAGCACACTAGGCCCCAATTACTATTGTTTGTACACCTAAAAGGATGGATGAGGAGGAGGAGGAGGAGGAGTATAGAACAGGCAGCACCCTCAAAGCTTCAGAAGTATGAGATGAACCCCAAAAACTTGGAAAGGTGGATCTCACACGTACCGACACAGACTATTCCGCAATTTAATTGAGCCCCAAAGGTTTTTACTGAATAGCGGAATAGGAAATATGATCAAAAAAAAGTGTATGTTTTTCACACGTACAGAAGCACACTAGGCCCCAATTACTATTGTTTGTACACCTAAAAGGATGGATGAGGAGGAGGAGGAGGAGGAGTATAGAACAGGCAGCACACTCAAAGCTTCAGAAGTATGAGATGAACCCCAAAAACTTGGAAAGGTGGATCTCACACGTACCGACACAGACTATTCCGCAATTTAATTGAGCCCCAAAGGTTTTTATTGAATAGCGGAATAGGAAATATGATCAAAAAAAAGTGTATGTTTTTCACACGTACAGAAGCACACTAGGCCCCAATTACTATTGTTTGTACACCTAAAAGGATGGATGAGGAGGAGGAGGAGGAGGAGTATAGAACAGGCAGCACCCTCAAAGCTTCAGAAGTATGAGATGAACCCCAAAAACTTGGAAAGGTGGATCTCACACGTACCGACACAGACTATTCCGCAATTTAATTGAGCCCCAAAGGTTTTTATTGAATAGCGGAATAGGAAATATGATCAAAAAAAAGTGTATGTTTTTCACACGTACAGAAGCACACTAGGCCCCAATTACTATTGTTTGTACACCTAAAAGGATGGATGAGGAGGAGGAGGAGGAGGAGTATAGAACAGGCAGCACCCTCAAAGCTTCAGAAGTATGAGATGAACACCAAAAACTTGGAAAGGTGGATCTCACACGTACCGACACAGACTATTCCGCAATTTAATTGAGCCCCAAAGGTTTTTATTGAATAGCGGAATAGGAAATATGATAAAAAAAAAGTGTATGTTTTTCACACGTACAGAAGCACACTAGGCCCCAATTATTATTGTTTGTACACCTAAAAGGATGGATGAGGAGGAGGAGGAGGAGTATAGAACAGGCAGCACCCTCAAAGCTTCAGAAGTATGAGATTGTATTCACTGTACCCCACAAAGATTGTGTTCACTGTACCCCACAAAGGTTTTGTTCACTGCACCCCACAAAGATTGTGTTCACTGCACTCCAAAAGGATTGTCTTCACTGCACCCCACAAAGATTGTGTTCACTGTACCCCACAAAGGTTTTGTTCACTGCACCCCACAAAGATTGTGTTCACTGTACCCCACAAAGGTTTTGTTCACTGCACCCCACAAAGATTGTGTTCACTGTACCCCCCAAAGATTTTGTTCACTGCACCCCACAAGGATTGTCTTCACTGCACCCCACAAGGATTGTCTTCACTGCACCCCACAAGGATTGTCTTCACTGCACCCCAAAAAGATTGTGTTCACTGTACCCCACAAAGATTTTGTTCACTGCACTCCAAAAGGATTGTCTTCACTGCACCCCACAAAGATTGTGTTCACTGTACCCCACAAAGGTTTTGTTCACTGCACCCCACAAAGATTGTGTTCACTGTACCCCACAAAGGTTTTGTTCACTGCACCCCACAAAAATTGTGTTCACTGTACCCCCCAAAGATTTTGTTCACTGCACCCCACAAGGATTGTCTTCACTGCACCCCACAAGGATTGTCTTCACTGCACCTCACAAAGATTGTGTTCACTGTACCCCACAAAGGTTGTGTTCACTGCACCCCACAAAGGTTTTGTTCACTGCACCCCACAAAGATTGTGTTCACTGCACCCCACAAAGGTTGTGTTCACTGCACCCCACAAAGGTTTTGTTCACTGCACCCCACAAAGATTGTGTTCACTGCACCCCACAAAGGTTTTGTTCACTGCACCCCACAAAGATTGTGTTCACTGTACCCCACAAAGATTGTGTTCACTGCACTCCAAAAGGATTGTCTTCACTGCACCCCACAAAGATTGTGTTCACTGTACCCCACAAAGATTTTGTTCACTGCAACCCACAAAGATTGTGTTCACTGTACCCCACAAAGATTTTGTTCACTGCACTCCAAAAGGATTGTCTTCACTGCACCCCACAAAGATTGTGTTCACTGTACCCCACAAAGGTTTTGTTCACTGCACCCCACAAAAATTGTGTTCACTGTACCCCCCAAAGATTTTGTTCACTGCACCCCACAAGGATTGTCTTCACTGCACCCCACAAGGATTGTCTTCACTGCACCCCACAAGGATTGTCTTCACTGCACCTCACAAAGATTGTGTTCACTGTACCCCACAAAGGTTGTGTTCACTTTACCCCACAAAGGTTTTGTTCACTGCACCCCACAAAGATTGTGTTCACTGCACCCCACAAAGGTTTTGTTCACTGCACCCCACAAAGATTGTGTTCACTGTACCCCACAAAGATTGTGTTCACTGTACCCCACAAAGGTTTTGTTCACTGCACCCCACAAAGATTGTGTTCACTGTACCCCACAAAGGTTGTGTTCACTGCACCCCACAAAGGTTTTGTTCACTGCACCCCACAAAGATTGTGTTCACTGCACCCCACAAAGATTGTGTTCACTGTACCCCACAAAGGTTTTGTTCACTGCACCCCACAAAGATTGTGTTCACTGTACCCCACAAAGAATGTGTTCACTGCACTCCAAAAGGATTGTCTTCACTGCACCCCACAAAGATTGTGTTCACTGTACCCCACAAAGATTTTGTTTACTGCAACCCACAAAGATTGTGTTCACTGTACCCCACAAAGGTTGTGTTCACTGCACCCCACAAAGATTGTGTTCACTGTACCCCCCCAAAGGTTTTGTTCACTGCACCCCACAAAGATTGTGTTCACTGTACCCCACAAAGGTTGTGTTCACTGCACCCCACAAAGGTTTTGTTCACTGCACCCCACAAAGATTGTGTTCACTGTACCCCACAAAGGTTGTGTTCACTGCACCCCACAAAGGTTTTGTTCACTGCACCCCACAAAGGTTTTGTTCACTGTACCCCACAAAGGTTTTGTTCACTGCACCCCACAAAGATTGTGTTCACTGTACCCCACAAAGGTTTTGTTCACTGCACCCCACAAAGATTGTGTTCACTGTACCCCCCAAAGATTTTGTTCACTGCACCCCACAAGGATTGTCTTCACTGCACCCCACAAGGATTGTCTTCACTGCACCCCACAAAGATTGTGTTCACTGTACCCCACAAAGATTTTGTTCACTGCACCCCACAAAGATTGTGTTCACTGTACCCCACAAAGATTGTGTTCACTGTACCCCACAAAGGTTTTGTTCACTGCACCCCACAAGGATTGTCTTCACTGCACCCCACAAGGATTGTCTTCACTGCACCCCACAAAGATTGTGTTCACTGTACCCCACAAAGATTTTGTTCACTGCACCCCACAAAGATTGTGTTCACTGTACCCCACAAAGATTTTGTTCACTGCACTCCAAAAGGATTGTCTTCACTGCACCCCACAAAGATTGTGTTCACTGTACCCCACAAAGGTTTTGTTCACTGCACCCCACAAAGATTGTGTTCACTGTACCCCACAAAGGTTTTGTTCACTGCACCCCACAAGGATTGTCTTCACTGCACCCCACAAGGATTGTCTTCACTGCACCCCACAAAGATTGTGTTCACTGTACCCCACAAAGATTTTGTTCACTGCACCCCACAAAGATTGTGTTCACTGTACCCCACAAAGATTTTGTTCACTGCACTCCAAAAGGATTGTCTTCACTGCACCCCACAAAGATTGTGTTCACTGTACCCCACAAAGGTTTTGTTCACTGCACCCCACAAAGATTGTGTTCACTGTACCCCACAAAGGTTTTGTTCACTTCACCCCACAAAGATTGTGTTCACTGTACCCCACAAAGATTGTGTTCACTGTACCCCACAAAGGTTTTGTTCACTGCACCCCACAAAGATTGTGTTCACTGTACCCCACAAAGATTGTGTTCACTGTACCCCACAAAGGTTTTGTTCACTGCACCCCACAAAGATTGTGTTCACTGTACCCCACAAAGGTTGTGTTCACTGCACCCCACAAAGGTTTTGTTCACTGCACCCCACAAAGATTGTGTTCACTGCACCCCACAAAGATTGTGTTCACTGTACCCCACAAAGGTTTTGTTCACTGCACCCCACAAAGGTTTTGTTCACTGCACCCCACAAAGTTTGTGTTCACTGTACCCCACAAAGGTTTTGTTCACTGCACCCCACAAAGATTGTGTTCACTGTACCCCACAAAGATTGTGTTTACTGTACCCCACAAAGGTTTTGTTCACTGCACCCCACAAAGATTGTGTTCACTGTACCCCACAAAGGTTGTGTTCACTGCACCCCACAAAGGTTTTGTTCACTGCACCCCACAAAGATTGTGTTCACTGCACCCCACAAAGATTGTGTTCACTGTACCCCACAAAGGTTTTGTTCACTGCACCCCACAAAGATTGTGTTCACTGTACCCCACAAAGATTTTGTTCACTGCACTCCAAAAGGATTGTCTTCACTGCACCCCACAAAGATTGTGTTCACTGTACCCCACAAAGGTTTTGTTCACTGCACCCCACAAAGATTGTGTTCACTGTACCCCACAAAGGTTTTGTTCACTGCACCCCACAAAGATTGTGTTCACTGTACCCCCCAAAGATTTTGTTCACTGCACCCCACAAGGATTGTCTTCACTGCACCCCACAAGGATTGTCTTCACTGCACCCCACAAAGATTGTGTTCACTGCACCCCACAAAGGTTTTGTTCACTGCACCCCACAAAGATTGTGTTCACTGCACCCCACAAAGATTGTGTTCACTGTACCCCACAAAGGTTTTGTTCACTGCACCCCACAAAGATTGTGTTCACTGTACCCCACAAAGATTGTGTTCACTGCACTCCAAAAGGATTGTCTTCACTGCACCCCACAAAGATTGTGTTCACTGTACCCCACAAAGATTTTGTTCACTGCAACCCACAAAGATTGTGTTCACTGTACCCCACAAAGGTTGTGTTCACTGCACCCCACAAAGGTTTTGTTCACTGCACCCCACAAAGGTTTTGTTCACTGTACCCCACAAAGGTTTTGTTCACTGCACCCCACAAAGATTGTGTTCACTGTACCCCACAAAGGTTTTGTTCACTGCACCCCACAAAGATTGTGTTCACTGTACCCCCCAAAGGTTTTGTTCACTGCACCCCACAAAGATTGTGTTCACTGTACCCCACAAAGGTTGTGTTCACTGCACCCCACAAAGGTTTTGTTCACTGCACCCCACAAAGATTGTGTTCACTGCACCCCACAAAGATTGTGTTCACTGTACCCCACAAAGGTTTTGTTCACTGCACCCCACAAAGATTGTGTTCACTGTACCCCACAAAGATTGTGTTCACTGCACTCCAAAAGGATTGTCTTCACTGCACCCCACAAAGATTGTGTTCACTGTACCCCACAAAGATTTTGTTCACTGCAACCCACAAAGATTGTGTTCACTGTACCCCACAAAGGTTGTGTTCACTGCACCCCACAAAGGTTTTGTTCACTGCACCCCACAAAGGTTTTGTTCACTGTACCCCACAAAGGTTTTGTTCACTGCACCCCACAAAGATTGTGTTCACTGTACCCCACAAAGGTTTTGTTCACTGCACCCCACAAAGATTGTGTTCACTGTACCCCCCAAAGATTTTGTTCACTGCACCCCACAAGGATTGTCTTCACTGCACCCCACAAGGATTGTCTTCACTGTACCCCACAAAGATTGTGTTCACTGTACCCCACAAAGATTTTGTTCACTGCACCCCACAAAGATTGTGTTCACTGTACCCCACAAAGATTGTGTTCACTGTACCCCACAAAGGTTTTGTTCACTGCACCCCACAAGGATTGTCTTCACTGTACCCCATAAAGGTTTTGTTCACTGCACCCCACAAAGATTGTGTTCACTGTACCCCACAAAGGTTTTGTTCACTGCACCCCACAAAGATTGTGTTCACTGTACCCCACAAAGATTGTGTTCACTGTACCCCACAAAGGTTTTGTTCACTGCACCCCACAAAGATTGTGTTCACTGTACCCCACAAAGATTGTGTTCACTGTACCCCACAAAGGTTTTGTTCACTGCACCCCACAAAGATTTTGTTCACTGTACCCCACAAAGGTTGTGTTCACTGCACCCCACAAAGATTGTGTTCACTGTACCCCCCAAAGATTTTGTTCACTGCACCCCACAAGGATTGTCTTCACTGCACCCCACAAGGATTGTCTTCACTGCACCCCACAAGGATTGTCTTCACTGCACCCCACAAAGATTGTGTTCACTGTACCCCACAAAGATTTTGTTCACTGCACCCCACAAAGATTGTGTTCACTGTACCCCACAAAGATTTTGTTCACTGCACTCCAAAAGGATTGTCTTCACTGCACCCCACAAAGATTGTGTTCACTGTACCCCACAAAGGTTTTGTTCACTGCACCCCACAAAGATTGTGTTCACTGTACCCCACAAAGGTTTTGTTCACTGCACCCCACAAAGATTGTGTTCACTGTACCCCACAAAGGTTTTGTTCACTGCACCCCACAAAGATTGTGTTCACTGTACCCCACAAAGATTGTGTTCACTGTACCCCACAAAGGTTTTGTTCACTGCACCCCACAAAGATTTTGTTCACTGTACCCCACAAAGGTTGTGTTCACTGCACCCCACAAAGGTTTTGTTCACTGCACCCCACAAAGATTGTGTTCACTGCACCCCACAAAGATTGTGTTCACTGTACCACACAAAGATTGTGTTCACTGTACCCCACAAAGGTTTTGTTCACTGCACCCCACAAAGATTGTGTTCACTGTACCCCACAAAGGTTGTGTTCACTGCACCCCACAAAGATTGTGTTCACTGCACCCCACAAAGATTGTGTTCACTGTACCACACAAAGATTGTGTTCACTGTACCCCACAAAGGTTTTGTTCACTGCACCCCACAAAGATTGTGTTCACTGTACCCCACAAAGATTGTGTTCACTGCACTCCAAAAGGATTGTCTTCACTGCACCCCACAAAGATTGTGTTCACTGTACCCCACAAAGATTTTGTTCACTGCAACCCACAAAGATTGTGTTCACTGTACCCCACAAAGGTTGTGTTCACTGCACCCCACAAAGGTTTTGTTCACTGCACCCCACAAAGGTTTTGTTCACTGTACCCCACAAAGGTTTTGTTCACTGCACCCCACAAAGATTGTGTTCACTGTACCCCACAAAGGTTTTGTTCACTGCACCCCACAAAGATTGTGTTCACTGTACCCCCCAAAGATTTTGTTCACTGCACCCCACAAGGATTGTCTTCACTGCACCCCACAAGGATTGTCTTCACTGTACCCCACAAAGATTGTGTTCACTGTACCCCACAAAGATTTTGTTCACTGCACCCCACAAAGATTGTGTTCACTGTACCCCACAAATATTGTGTTCACTGTACCCCACAAAGGTTTTGTTCACTGCACCCCACAAGGATTGTCTTCACTGTACCCCATAAAGGTTTTGTTCACTGCACCCCACAAAGATTGTGTTCACTGTACCCCACAAAGGTTTTGTTCACTGCACCCCACAAAGATTGTGTTCACTGTACCCCACAAAGATTGTGTTCACTGTACCCCACAAAGGTTTTGTTCACTGCACCCCACAAGGATTGTCTTCACTGCACCCCACAAGGATTGTCTTCACTGCACCCCACAAAGATTGTGTTCACTGTACCCCACAAAGATTTTGTTCACTGCACCCCACAAAGATTGTGTTCACTGTACCCCACAAAGATTTTGTTCACTGCACTCCAAAAGGATTGTCTTCACTGCACCCCACAAAGATTGTGTTCACTGTACCCCACAAAGGTTTTGTTCACTGCACCCCACAAAGATTGTGTTCACTGTACCCCACAAAGGTTTTGTTCACTGCACCCCACAAAGATTGTGTTCACTGTACCCCACAAAGGTTTTGTTCACTGCACCCCACAAAGATTGTGTTCACTGTACCCCACAAAGATTGTGTTCACTGTACCCCACAAAGGTTTTGTTCACTGCACCCCACAAAGATTTTGTTCACTGTACCCCACAAAGGTTGTGTTCACTGCACCCCACAAAGGTTTTGTTCACTGCACCCCACAAAGATTGTGTTCACTGCACCCCACAAAGATTGTGTTCACTGTACCACACAAAGATTGTGTTCACTGTACCCCACAAAGGTTTTGTTCACTGCACCCCACAAAGATTGTGTTCACTGTACCCCACAAAGGTTGTGTTCACTGCACCCCACAAAGGTTTTGTTCACTGCACCCCACAAAGATTGTGTTCACTGCACCCCACAAAGATTGTGTTCACTGTACCACACAAAGATTGTGTTCACTGTACCCCACAAAGGTTTTGTTCACTGCACCCCACAAAGATTGTGTTCACTGTACCCCACAAAGGTTGTGTTCACTGCACCCCACAAAGGTTTTGTTCACTGCACCCCACAAAGATTGTGTTCACTGCACCCCACAAAGATTGTGTTCACTGTACCCCACAAAGGTTTTGTTCACTGCACCCCACAAAGATTGTGTTCACTGTACCCCACAAAGATTGTGTTCACTGCACTCCAAAAGGATTGTCTTCACTGCACCCCACAAAGATTGTGTTCACTGTACCCCACAAAGGTTTTGTTCACTGCACCCCACAAAGATTGTGTTCACTGTACCCCACAAAGGTTTTGTTCACTGCACCCCACAAGGATTGTCTTCACTGCACCCCACAAGGATTGTCTTCACTGCACCCCACAAAGATTGTGTTCACTGTACCCCACAAAGATTTTGTTCACTGCACCCCACAAAGATTGTGTTCACTGTACCCCACAAAGATTTTGTTCACTGCACTCCAAAAGGATTGTCTTCACTGCACCCCACAAAGATTGTGTTCACTGTACCCCACAAAGGTTTTGTTCACTTCACCCCACAAAGATTGTGTTCACTGTACCCCACAAAGATTGTGTTCACTGTACCCCACAAAGGTTTTGTTCACTGCACCCCACAAAGATTGTGTTCACTGTACCCCACAAATGTTGTGTTCACTGCACCCCACAAAGGTTTTGTTCACTGCACCCCACAAAGATTGTGTTCACTGTACCCCACAAATGTTGTGTTCACTGCACCCCACAAAGGTTTTGTTCACTGCACCCCACAAAGATTGTGTTCACTGCACCCCACAAAGATTGTGTTCACTGTACCCCACAAAGGTTTTGTTCACTGCACCCCACAAAGATTGTGTTCACTGTACCCCACAAAGATTGTGTTCACTGTACCCCACAAAGGTTTTGTTCACTGCACCCCACAAAGATTGTGTTCACTGTACCCCACAAAGATTTTGTTCACTGCACCCCACAAAGATTGTGTTCACTGTACCCCACAAAGGTTTTGTTCACTGCACCCCACAAAGATTGTGTTCACTGTACCCCCCAAAGATTTTGTTCACTGCACCCCACAAGGATTGTCTTCACTGCACCCCACAAGGATTGTCTTCACTGCACCCCACAAAGATTGTGTTCACTGCACCCCACAAAGGTTTTGTTGACTGCACCCCACAAAGATTGTGTTCACTGTACCCCCCCAAAGATTTTGTTCACTGCACCCCACAAGGATTGTCTTCTCTGCACCCCACAAAGATTGTGTTCACTGTACCCCCCAAAGATTTTGTTCACTGCACCCCACAAGGATTGTCTTCACTGCACCCCACAAGGATTGTCTTCACTGCACCCCACAAAGATTGTGTTCACTGTACCCCACAAAGATTTTGTTCACTGCACCCCACAAAGATTGTGTTCACTGTACCCCACAAAGATTGTGTTCACTGTACCCCACAAAGGTTTTGTTCACTGCACCCCACAAGGATTGTCTTCACTGCACCCCACAAGGATTGTCTTCACTGCACCCCACAAAGATTGTGTTCACTGTACCCCACAAAGATTTTGTTCACTGCACCCCACAAAGATTGTGTTCACTGTACCCCACAAAGATTTTGTTCACTGCACTCCAAAAGGATTGTCTTCACTGCACCCCACAAAGATTGTGTTCACTGTACCCCACAAAGGTTTTGTTCACTGCAACCCACAAAGATTGTGTTCACTGTACCCCACAAAGGTTTTGTTCACTGCACCCCACAAGGATTGTCTTCACTGCACCCCACAAGGATTGTCTTCACTGCACCCCACAAAGATTGTGTTCACTGTACCCCACAAAGATTTTGTTCACTGCACCCCACAAAGATTGTGTTCACTGTACCCCACAAAGATTTTGTTCACTGCACTCCAAAAGGATTGTCTTCACTGCACCCCACAAAGATTGTGTTCACTGTACCCCACAAAGGTTTTGTTCACTGCACCCCACAAAGATTGTGTTCACTGTACCCCACAAAGGTTTTGTTCACTTCACCCCACAAAGATTGTGTTCACTGTACCCCACAAAGATTGTGTTCACTGTACCCCACAAAGGTTTTGTTCACTGCACCCCACAAAGATTGTGTTCACTGTACCCCACAAAGATTGTGTTCACTGTACCCCACAAAGGTTTGTTCACTGCACCCCACAAAGATTGTGTTCACTGTACCCCACAAAGGTTGTGTTCACTGCACCCCACAAAGGTTTTGTTCACTGCACCCCACAAAGATTGTGTTCACTGCACCCCACAAAGATTGTGTTCACTGTACCCCACAAAGGTTTTGTTCACTGCACCCCACAAAGGTTTTGTTCACTGCACCCCACAAAGTTTGTGTTCACTGTACCCCACAAAGGTTTTGTTCACTGCACCCCACAAAGATTGTGTTCACTGTACCCCACAAAGATTGTGTTTACTGTACCCCACAAAGGTTTTGTTCACTGCACCCCACAAAGATTGTGTTCACTGTACCCCACAAAGGTTGTGTTCACTGCACCCCACAAAGGTTTTGTTCACTGCACCCCACAAAGATTGTGTTCACTGCACCCCACAAAGATTGTGTTCACTGTACCCCACAAAGGTTTTGTTCACTGCACCCCACAAAGATTGTGTTCACTGTACCCCACAAAGATTTTGTTCACTGCACTCCAAAAGGATTGTCTTCACTGCACCCCACAAAGATTGTGTTCACTGTACCCCACAAAGGTTTTGTTCACTGCACCCCACAAAGATTGTGTTCACTGTACCCCACAAAGGTTTTGTTCACTGCACCCCACAAAGATTGTGTTCACTGTACCCCCCAAAGATTTTGTTCACTGCACCCCACAAGGATTGTCTTCACTGCACCCCACAAGGATTGTCTTCACTGCACCCCACAAAGATTGTGTTCACTGCACCCCACAAAGATTGTGTTCACTGCACCCCACAAAGGTTTTGTTCACTGCACCCCACAAAGATTGTGTTCACTGCACCCCACAAAGATTGTGTTCACTGTACCCCACAAAGGTTTTGTTCACTGCACCCCACAAAGATTGTGTTCACTGTACCCCACAAAGATTGTGTTCACTGCACTCCAAAAGGATTGTCTTCACTGCACCCCACAAAGATTGTGTTCACTGTACCCCACAAAGATTTTGTTCACTGCAACCCACAAAGATTGTGTTCACTGTACCCCACAAAGGTTGTGTTCACTGCACCCCACAAAGGTTTTGTTCACTGCACCCCACAAAGGTTTTGTTCACTGTACCCCACAAAGGTTTTGTTCACTGCACCCCACAAAGATTGTGTTCACTGTACCCCACAAAGGTTTTGTTCACTGCACCCCACAAAGATTGTGTTCACTGTACCCCCCAAAGGTTTTGTTCACTGCACCCCACAAAGATTGTGTTCACTGTACCCCACAAAGGTTGTGTTCACTGCACCCCACAAAGGTTTTGTTCACTGCACCCCACAAAGATTGTGTTCACTGCACCCCACAAAGATTGTGTTCACTGTACCCCACAAAGGTTTTGTTCACTGCACCCCACAAAGATTGTGTTCACTGTACCCCACAAAGATTGTGTTCACTGCACTCCAAAAGGATTGTCTTCACTGCACCCCACAAAGATTGTGTTCACTGTACCCCACAAAGATTTTGTTCACTGCAACCCACAAAGATTGTGTTCACTGTACCCCACAAAGGTTGTGTTCACTGCACCCCACAAAGGTTTTGTTCACTGCACCCCACAAAGGTTTTGTTCACTGTACCCCACAAAGGTTTTGTTCACTGCACCCCACAAAGATTGTGTTCACTGTACCCCACAAAGGTTTTGTTCACTGCACCCCACAAAGATTGTGTTCACTGTACCCCCCAAAGATTTTGTTCACTGCACCCCACAAGGATTGTCTTCACTGCACCCCACAAGGATTGTCTTCACTGTACCCCACAAAGATTGTGTTCACTGTACCCCACAAAGATTTTGTTCACTGCACCCCACAAAGATTGTGTTCACTGTACCCCACAAAGATTGTGTTCACTGTACCCCACAAAGGTTTTGTTCACTGCACCCCACAAGGATTGTCTTCACTGTACCCCATAAAGGTTTTGTTCACTGCACCCCACAAAGATTGTGTTCACTGTACCCCACAAAGGTTTTGTTCACTGCACCCCACAAAGATTGTGTTCACTGTACCCCACAAAGATTGTGTTCACTGTACCCCACAAAGGTTTTGTTCACTGCACCCCACAAAGATTGTGTTCACTGTACCCCACAAAGATTGTGTTCACTGTACCCCACAAAGGTTTTGTTCACTGCACCCCACAAAGATTTTGTTCACTGTACCCCACAAAGGTTGTGTTCACTGCACCCCACAAAGATTGTGTTCACTGTACCCCCCAAAGATTTTGTTCACTGCACCCCACAAGGATTGTCTTCACTGCACCCCACAAGGATTGTCTTCACTGCACCCCACAAGGATTGTCTTCACTGCACCCCACAAAGATTGTGTTCACTGTACCCCACAAAGATTTTGTTCACTGCACCCCACAAAGATTGTGTTCACTGTACCCCACAAAGATTTTGTTCACTGCACTCCAAAAGGATTGTCTTCACTGCACCCCACAAAGATTGTGTTCACTGTACCCCACAAAGGTTTTGTTCACTGCACCCCACAAAGATTGTGTTCACTGTACCCCACAAAGGTTTTGTTCACTGCACCCCACAAAGATTGTGTTCACTGTACCCCACAAAGGTTTTGTTCACTGCACCCCACAAAGATTGTGTTCACTGTACCCCACAAAGATTGTGTTCACTGTACCCCACAAAGGTTTTGTTCACTGCACCCCACAAAGATTTTGTTCACTGTACCCCACAAAGGTTGTGTTCACTGCACCCCACAAAGGTTTTGTTCACTGCACCCCACAAAGATTGTGTTCACTGCACCCCACAAAGATTGTGTTCACTGTACCACACAAAGATTGTGTTCACTGTACCCCACAAAGGTTTTGTTCACTGCACCCCACAAAGATTGTGTTCACTGTACCCCACAAAGGTTGTGTTCACTGCACCCCACAAAGATTGTGTTCACTGCACCCCACAAAGATTGTGTTCACTGTACCACACAAAGATTGTGTTCACTGTACCCCACAAAGGTTTTGTTCACTGCACCCCACAAAGATTGTGTTCACTGTACCCCACAAAGATTGTGTTCACTGCACTCCAAAAGGATTGTCTTCACTGCACCCCACAAAGATTGTGTTCACTGTACCCCACAAAGATTTTGTTCACTGCAACCCACAAAGATTGTGTTCACTGTACCCCACAAAGGTTGTGTTCACTGCACCCCACAAAGGTTTTGTTCACTGCACCCCACAAAGGTTTTGTTCACTGTACCCCACAAAGGTTTTGTTCACTGCACCCCACAAAGATTGTGTTCACTGTACCCCACAAAGGTTTTGTTCACTGCACCCCACAAAGATTGTGTTCACTGTACCCCCCAAAGATTTTGTTCACTGCACCCCACAAGGATTGTCTTCACTGCACCCCACAAGGATTGTCTTCACTGTACCCCACAAAGATTGTCTTCACTGTACCCCATAAAGGTTTTGTTCACTGCACCCCACAAAGATTGTGTTCACTGTACCCAACAAAGGTTTTGTTCACTGCACCCCACAAAGATTGTGTTCACTGTACCCCACAAAGATTGTGTTCACTGTACCCCACAAAGGTTTTGTTCACTGCACCCCACAAGGATTGTCTTCACTGCACCCCACAAGGATTGTCTTCACTGCACCCCACAAAGATTGTGTTCACTGTACCCCACAAAGATTTTGTTCACTGCACCCCACAAAGATTGTGTTCACTGTACCCCACAAAGATTTTGTTCACTGCACTCCAAAAGGATTGTCTTCACTGCACCCCACAAAGATTGTGTTCACTGTACCCCACAAAGGTTTTGTTCACTGCACCCCACAAAGATTGTGTTCACTGTACCCCACAAAGGTTTTGTTCACTGCACCCCACAAAGATTGTGTTCACTGTACCCCACAAAGGTTTTGTTCACTGCACCCCACAAAGATTGTGTTCACTGTACCCCACAAAGATTGTGTTCACTGTACCCCACAAAGGTTTTGTTCACTGCACCCCACAAAGATTTTGTTCACTGTACCCCACAAAGGTTGTGTTCACTGCACCCCACAAAGGTTTTGTTCACTGCACCCCACAAAGATTGTGTTCACTGCACCCCACAAAGATTGTGTTCACTGTACCACACAAAGATTGTGTTCACTGTACCCCACAAAGGTTTTGTTCACTGCACCCCACAAAGATTGTGTTCACTGTACCCCAAAAAGGTTGTGTTCACTGCACCCCACAAAGGTTTTGTTCACTGCACCCCACAAAGATTGTGTTCACTGCACCCCACAAAGATTGTGTTCACTGTACCACACAAAGATTGTGTTCACTGTACCCCACAAAGGTTTTGTTCACTGCACCCCACAAAGATTGTGTTCACTGTACCCCACAAAGGTTGTGTTCACTGCACCCCACAAAGGTTTTGTTCACTGCACCCCACAAAGATTGTGTTCACTGCACCCCACAAAGATTGTGTTCACTGTACCCCACAAAGGTTTTGTTCACTGCACCCCACAAAGATTGTGTTCACTGTACCCCACAAAGATTGTGTTCACTGCACTCCAAAAGGATTGTCTTCACTGCACCCCACAAAGATTGTGTTCACTGTACCCCACAAAGGTTTTGTTCACTGCACCCCACAAAGATTGTGTTCACTGTACCCCACAAAGGTTTTGTTCACTGCACCCCACAAGGATTGTCTTCACTGCACCCCACAAGGATTGTCTTCACTGCACCCCACAAAGATTGTGTTCACTGTACCCCACAAAGATTTTGTTCACTGCACCCCACAAAGATTGTGTTCACTGTACCCCACAAAGATTTTGTTCACTGCACTCCAAAAGGATTGTCTTCACTGCACCCCACAAAGATTGTGTTCACTGTACCCCACAAAGGTTTTGTTCACTGCACCCCACAAAGATTGTGTTCACTGTACCCCACAAAGGTTTTGTTCACTTCACCCCACAAAGATTGTGTTCACTGTACCCCACAAAGATTGTGTTCACTGTACCCCACAAAGGTTTTGTTCACTGCACCCCACAAAGATTGTGTTCACTGTACCCCACAAATGTTGTGTTCACTGCACCCCACAAAGGTTTTGTTCACTGCACCCCACAAAGATTGTGTTCACTGCACCCCACAAAGATTGTGTTCACTGTACCCCACAAAGGTTTTGTTCACTGCACCCCACAAAGATTGTGTTCACTGTACCCCACAAAGATTGTGTTCACTGTACCCCACAAAGGTTTTGTTCACTGCACCCCACAAAGATTGTGTTCACTGTACCCCACAAAGGTTTTGTTCACTGCACCCCACAAAGATTGTGTTCACTGTACCCCACAAATGTTGTGTTCACTGCACCCCACAAAGGTTTTGTTCACTGCACCCCACAAAGATTGTGTTCACTGCACCCCACAAAGATTGTGTTCACTGTACCCCACAAAGGTTTTGTTCACTGCACCCCACAAAGATTGTGTTCACTGTACCCCACAAAGATTGTGTTCACTGTACCCCACAAAGGTTTTGTTCACTGCACCCCACAAAGATTGTGTTCACTGTACCCCACAAAGATTTTGTTCACTGCACCCCACAAAGATTGTGTTCACTGTACCCCACAAAGGTTTTGTTCACTGCACCCCACAAAGATTGTGTTCACTGTACCCCCCAAAGATTTTGTTCACTGCACCCCACAAGGATTGTCTTCACTGCACCCCACAAGGATTGTCTTCACTGCACCCCACAAAGATTGTGTTCACTGCACCCCACAAAGGTTTTGTTGACTGCACCCCACAAAGATTGTGTTCACTGTACCCCCCCAAAGATTTTGTTCACTGCACCCCACAAGGATTGTCTTCTCTGCACCCCACAAAGATTGTGTTCACTGTACCCCCCAAAGATTTTGTTCACTGCACCCCACAAGGATTGTCTTCACTGCACCCCACAAGGATTGTCTTCACTGCACCCCACAAAGATTGTGTTCACTGTACCCCCACAAAGGTTTTGTTCACTGCACCCCACAAAGATTTTGTTCACTGCACTCCAAAAGGATTGTGTTCACTGCACCCCAAAAAGATTGTGTTCACTGCAGCCCACACACAGAAAAATGGATGTGGATCACTGACACCTGCCTATCTCCTATCCCACACCACACAGCAATATCGATTGTAGTTTGTAGAACACAGTTTCCCTAAAATTCAGCAGACTCTGTCCCTAACAGGATTGAGAAGAGATCGTAGATCAGAAGAACTAAGTGCAGACCCCACCCCACACAGCAATATCGATTGTAGTTTGTAGAACACTCTGACCCTAAAATTCAGCAGCAGCCTCTCCCTAACAGGATTGAGAAGAGATCGTAGATCAGGATTGAGTGCAGACCCCACCCCCCACACAGCAATATCGATTGTAGTTTGCAGAAGACACTGACCCTATAAAGGCCCGTACACACGTACCGATCGTCGGCATACAAACGTCGGCGGACGAAAGATCTGCCGATTGTACGCGTGTTAGTATGGTGCCTCCGACAGATGTCTGCGCACAATCCGCGGACAAAAGTCTTTCGTGCAAACATGAAAATTTTTGTCTGCGGACACCAGAACGGACGATTGTTCGCCTGTCAGTACAGAATTCGGCCGACAGACCGCAGATTTGCAAGACTGGGCATGCTCAGAAAATTAAAAACACAGGGAAAGTTAACCATTACATGACATCACTTCTGCAGTCAGCTGAAGTCTGCAGACAAAATTCTTGTGCTGTCCTTGTGCTGTCTTTGCACTTTTCAACAGACACCGACATCCCGGGGAGAAAAGACGAACATTTGTATGCCGACGATCGGTACGTGTGTACGGGGCTTAATTCAGCAGACTCTATCCCTAAAATGCCTACAACTCGCCCTGCCTAAACACTCCGACCTGTCCCTCAATTCTATCCGGACACAAATGGTTTTTTCCTGCCTATCTTTCCCTAATCAGCAGCCAGCACGTTGATGTGTGCTCTGTCCCTGATCTAAGCAGCATAATGACGCCGCTGCGGCTGCCTCGAACTTATGAAGACTTGGTCACATGCTTCAGACGGCCAATCACAGCTACTGAGACATTTGCAGGCATGGCTGGGATGGCTTAAGGCACACCAGTTAAACGATTGTTGATTGGCTGTTGAAAGCCCGCCATGAAAAGAGCGCCAAAGCATGCAAAACCCGGAAATAAAACGACCGAACACGGATTTTTACCCGAATATACAGTAAAGTGTCCGTGTTCGTGTTCGGGTAACAAAAATCCAATTATTCGGTACGAACACGAATAATACAGTCCGTGTTCGCTCAACACTATACATCACATCTGGAGAAGCTCTATAATATTGATACCAAGGATGAGACAAAATAGACAATATAATAACTGCAATAAGCATCATCCTATTGGATCCTGCCTGACATGTTTGCTGGATTTAACAGCTTCCTCAGGGGCTTTTGGAGATCTTTTTAAAGAGCTTTGTTCAGCATCTAATATCAAGAAAAAGACAAAATTTGTGCTCTATTTTTTCCTTCTATTTATATAGATTAGGAGGACGTAGGTACCTTTTCACACAATCTGACACCTTGGAATTCATGGTTTGGAGATAATGTTAAATATACCCTTTAACGTATGTTCTGTATCTTCTTAATATTTATAAAAAAAAAAAAAAAAAAAACTTTTTTTTACAAATGAACATTTCAGGGTGTACCCAATATGGTTTTTCTAAAGAGGGCACAGCAGTCTGTTTCTGTTTTGAAGTCAGTAAGGAGAAATATAGAACAGGGAGATGGTAGGGGTAAATCACTTCTAGGAATCAGCTGTTTGACATTTACTTAAATGAAAAAGGTAAAATGTTTTATGTTCTTTTATAATGCTTTTCATTATAAAAATATATACACATGCATTATATATTTACTTTAAATATATCTAAAATGGCATGATAAATAAGGCCAAAAAAAGATTCTAAAAAAAAAAAAACTCATAATATAATAGTGTATTAGAAATGGATAATGGGAATCAGTGTCTTATGGAATAATATACAGTACATATTATAGTTGAATATTAGGAGTCTTTACATCTTATTTTACACATTTTTTTTCTTTGATGTACTATTGAGTTTGAAACACTGACATTAACATCACTGAAAAATGCACAAAGTGTATTCATATTCAGTTCTGAATTTATGATCAGGTAAGTCTCTGTGGAAAAATTACATTGTACGCTTAATGAAAAACAAGGCATTAATATGGAAAATAAACTCAACAAAAATCAACATATGAATGGAATAAAATATTTATATCCAAGATGATAACTATTAAAAAACATTAATAGTATACTATAACGACAATGTAATGTTTGGGTTTTAATTTTAATTCTATAAATTAAATTTCTCTCTAGGGCTGTAATTTTAAAGACTGGTCCATTGTGATCCCTTTAAAATGAAAGCTGTACTCCAGGAAAACAGCTAAATACACAGATGCAATACATACTGTATATGGGAGCTGTTTTTACCTGTCAAAGGGTTTTGACATTTTTCTGTACTCTCAATCTTTAGTTTTACACAGCTCTGCCACAGATCATAATCCAGCCTGGCAAGCAAAGGAACCTGATTATTCTTTGCATTTTTACTTTGACTTGCAGTTCTACACCCCACTCTCTTACTGGACAGGAAGGTCAGAAAGGAGACACTGCAAACTGTTTAGTAATGTTAAATAGTTACACAGTTACATAGTAGTTGAGGTTGAATAAAGACAATAGTGCATCCAGTTCAAACTGTGTAGGCGCACGTGCCCGTAATCATCTCTCATACCCCTTAATGTTCTGATCATTGAGATGTACATCCAAGAGTCTTTTAAAACCAGAGTTTTATAAAGTGGTAGGATTATAGTTTTATCTCTGGAATACATCCCTTTCTTTATGCATGCTAATATTCTGCCGGCTTTGGCAGCTGCCGCTTGGCATTGCATGCTATTGCTTAGTCTATCCTCTACCAAGACTCCCAGGTCTTTCTCCACTTTTGATTCCCCCAAAGGTTTCCCCCCTAAAGTGTATTGTGCTTTTATGTTTTTTGTCCCCAAGTGCAAAACCTTACACTTCTCCACATTAAACCTCATTTGCCATGTCGTTGCCCACTCCGTTATTTTGTCCAGGTCATTCTGTAAGATATCTGCCTCATGCTGTGCAGTTATTGCCCTGCCCAATTTTGTGTCATCTGCAAAAACTGATATAGAACTACTGATCCCGTCCTCAATGCTGTTTATGAATAAATTGAACAGGGTCAGTCCCAGGACTGAGCCTTGGGGGACCCCACTTACCACCCCAGATCAGTCTGAGTATGCGCTATTTATTACCACCCTTTGGACACGCCCTTTTAGCCAGTTCCGTATCCAAGAGCAAACCTTGTGGTCGATGCCTGCAGACCTTATTTTATAAATTAAGCGCTTGTGGGGAACTGTATCAAACGCCTTAGCGAAATCCAGGTACACCACATCCACTGGTCTCCCCCTATCTAGCTCACAGCTCACCTCCTAGTAGAATGTTAAGAAATTGGTTTGACAAGAAAGCCCTTTAGTAAACCCGTGCTGATTACTGATGATGATGTTGTTGTCTTTAGCAAACTCTAAGATATAGTCCCTTATCAGCCCCTCCAGAAGTTTACATACTATCGATGTCAGACTGACCGGCCTATAATTTCCCGGGACATACCTCTGCCCTTTTTTGAATATCGGTATCACGTTAGATTTCCTCCAATCCCCCGGTACATTTCCTGTCATAATACTGTCAGCATAGATCAGGAACAGTGGTCTAGATATAGTTTTACTAAGTTCTTTGAGTACTCTCAGATGTACGCCATCCGGGCTTGGTGATTTATTTGTGTTAATTTTATCCAGCTTTTCCCAGATTTCACCCTCTGTTAGCCATAGCGGCAAGTCCTGTGAATTACTGCTAACCATACAGTCATTGTCAGTGTACCCCTCCTTTTCCTGTGTACAGACTGAGGAGAAAAAAGCATTAAGAACGGTTGCATTTTCAGTGTCCTCTGTAACCATCCTCCCCTCATCGTTAATTATGTGTGCAACATGCTCTGCCCTTGTTTTTTGCTGTTGATATATTTAAAGGGTTTCTTAGGGTTCCTTTTACTATCCTCCGCTTTTTTTCTTTCGAAGTTGATTTTAGCCATTTTGATTTTGTATTTACTTTTCTTATTTGCCTCCTTGTATTGCTGGAAAGCCGATACTGTGCCCTCTGATTTATATTTCTTGAAGGCCATTTTTTCCCCTAATAAGTTTTTTAACATTATGGTTTAGCCAGCCAGGTTTGGCTTTGTCTCTTCTAAATGTATTTCCCATAGGAATGCACTGCGAGATGCATTTGTTTAATATGTACCTAAAGCATTCCCATTTTTCCTCCGTGGTCAGTGTTCCTAGGGTTTGGTCCCAGTTTACCCTTTCCATCATTGAGCACTATTTGGGAAAAAAAGAGGGAAAAAAAGTTGGTAAAGGCGCTACCTGTTTGAGATGGGAAGATGGTCTATAGTGCAAAGATATATATCTCCATCATAATAAATTCTGATTTCAGTATATCAAACATGCAATAAATAAATAAATACATGGTATGCTGATAGTAATTAAGGTGCATGTGCCAAATAAACGCTGATTGGGCATATATCAAGGCCCACAAAAAGTGCTCTGTGCCAATAAATGAATGTTTTATAAACTATAAATAAAACGAAGAGTGGACAGTGTGTGATAAATTTTATTATCTTAAATGGTGCTTATGGTGACTTATATTGGTGAATAAAAAATATATATTGGTGTAGTTAGTATGTAATAGTTGCAGTCTTATATTGTATGAAGTGACAGTGCATTTGGGAAAAATGACACTTAAAAATAAATAAATAAATCTGTCCTTTAAGGGTAATAAAAAAATAAATTAAAAATAGTGCCAGTGAATAAGTCCAAAATGCTATATAGCAAGTGATGCTGGTGAGTATCGTGCCTATACCCACTATACCGATGCCCACTAGGTATTGCACTCACCTTTCTCAACCCCTAGATGCAGGGTTATTGGTAGGCTGATGTTATTAATAACTACCAAAAAACAAATGAACAATCCGGGGCGTCCCTTATGTCTGAATATGAGCAGACTCAGATGGGCCTCCAAGAGACGTTCTCACGATCTATGTGCTCAAACAGACAGAAAACCCCATGGTTTTCCAGTGGCAGCTTCAGATGACGTCTGTATGATGAAACGCGTAGGGCGGAGTTCTCATACGTCAACGTCACTTCCGGTTTTGAGAGCTGTAGCCGTGGAACGCGGAAGTATCCCCCATCTCTCACTGAACGTAATCATTCCAAATTGTGAGTTATCTACACTGTTTTTCAGCAATATGTTATGTACTACACCATGGGGTTTACTGTCTGTTTGAGCACCTAGATCATGAGAACGTCTCTTGGAGGCCCATCTTAGTCCGCTCATAATCAGACATAAAGGACACCCCGGATTGTTAATTTGTTTTTTGGAGGTTATTAATATCATCAGCCTACCAATAACCCTGCATCTAGGGGTTGAGAAGGGTGAGTGCAATACCTAGTGGGCAATGGGCATCACGGGTATAGGCACGATACTCACCAGCATCACTTGCTATATAGCATTTTGGACTTATTCACTGGCACTATTTTTTATTTATTTTTTTATTACCCTATTTATTACCCTATTTATTATTTATTTTTAAGTGTAATTTTTCCTAAATGCAATGTCACTTTATACAATATAAGACTACAACTATTACATACTAACTACACCAATATATATTTTTTATTTACCAATATAAGTCACCATAAGCACCGTTTAAGATAATAAAATTTATCACACACTGTGCACTCTTCCGTTTTATTTATAGTTTATAAAACATTCATTTATTGGCACAGAGCACTTTTTGTGGGCCTTGATATATGCCCAATCAGCATTTATTTGGCACATGCACCTTAATTACTATCAGCATACCATTTATTTATTTATTTATTGCATGTTTGATATACTGAAATCAGAATTTATTATGATGGAGACATACTGTATATCTTTGCACTATAGACCATCTTCCCATCTTAAACAGGTAGCGCCTTTACCAACTTTTTTTCCCTCTTTTTTTAATCTATGTACCCTTGCTTTATACAAGGGTAGGTTGGTGGCAGATTACACCTGCTTTTTATATCCATATACACCATAGCGCTGGTCATATTTATTATTTTTTAACAATTTGGGAAAGTTTGCCCTTTCAATTTGGGAAAGTTTAGGGTTCTTATGTTCCCCTCTTGCCTTGTTATATTGTTATTTACGCTAATTGTGATCATCCTGTGATCGCTAGAGCCCAGGTTGTCCTGGACTCCTACCTCCGAGATTAGGTCTGTGTCATTAGTGATCAATAGATCTAGCACTGCATTTTCTCTAGTAGGAGAATCCACCAACTGAGACATGTAGTTGTCCTGTAAGGTTTCCATGAAGAGATGGGCATTCTGTGAGTGTGTAGTCCCCTCTTCCCAGTCAATGTCGGGATAATTGAATTCCCCTAATATGATGACTGATCCCAGCTTTGCCGCTTTACCCAACAGTGATATAAATTCCAGCTCCACCTCCTCCCTTTGGTTTAGTGGCCTATAGCAAACCCCCACAATTACTTTTCCCTTTACTTCTTCCCTATGGAGTTCTACCCATATGGATTCTAGCTCCGCACTCATCCCTTCCATAATATCACTCCTCTCTATCACCCTTACATTATTCTTGACATAAAGACATACCCCTCCCCCTCTTTCCTACCCTGTCCTTCCGGTACACAGAATACCCTTGCATATTGGCCAGCCAGTCATGTGAGGGGTTGAACCAAGTTTCTGTTATTCCCACAAGGTCAATGCCCTCCTCATGTACTAACATTTCCAACTCATCCATTTTATTGGCTAGGCTCCTGGCATTTGCATATACCCCTCTTAGATTTGTGGAAGTTGCTAGTGAATGGTGCTTATTCTTATTCCTGTTTGGTCTGAGGTTTTCCTGCACAGACCCCCCAATTGACATTTCGGATCTACTGTCGCTGCTGACCCTAATAATACCTTCTGTCATTTACTAAAACTGGAGAGTGCAAAATCTGGTGCAGCTGTACAAGGTAGCCATAAGCTTCTAACTTCAGCTTTTTCAATCAATATTGACAAAAAAAGTGGAAAGCTGATTGGCTTCTATGCACTCTCTATAGTATATACAGTATACACACACATACAGTACTCAAACGTTTTTGGCTGGTGTGAAGGAATGCTGTAAAGTAAGCTTACATTCAAAAAAATATATATTTTAACTGTATATTTGTATCAAAGAGATTGCACAAACAGAAGAACAATCTAATTCAAATCAATATTTTGTGTGACTACCCTTTGATTTTAAACCAGCATCTTGCACATTTTGTACACTTGCACAAAGACAGGGATTTTGTAGGATAAACCTATTATACCAATCAGGTTCTAATAATTATTTATTTGTTATGTAGGTTGAAACACAGTCATTTAAGTAGAACTTTAGGAAAAACTTTTTTTTTCACTTTGCATAGAGCAAGGGTTTGTCAGATTTATTTGCCATCTTTGCTCCATTGTGGAAATTTCCTTTCACTTCCTGTGCTGGAGCCAAACAGGAAGTGAGAGGAAATCCCTGCAAATTAAGGGAATTCCTTGGGGACTCACAGATCACCAGAACTAGTGTCCCTTTTGGAAGATTTCCCCTATATTACTTTTCCTGGGGACAACCTAAAATTTGGAATTTTCTTCTACTTTCACTTTTAGGCTCCATGTACACGGGACGTTGTAAATGGCCGTTTAGGAGCAGTTGGGCGTTTTTTTTAGAAGCCCCTGAACCCATCTACATTTTATCTTATCTGCCCATGTACACAGGGTCGTTTACAGTCAATTTCAGGCAGTTGAGTTCAGGGACGTTTTTTGGAACGCAATTATTTGCGTTCAAACGTGTGTTTCCTAGCGTTTGAAACGCAGAAACGCGGCCGAACACGACCAAACGTGACCGAACGCGATGAACACACGTTCAGCCACGTTATACGTTTTTTTTCTTCCATTCAAAATCTGTGACATAAGGGGGCCTGGCCTCCCGGTGACGTCACCGGGAGGCCATGGCCACAATGGCTATATAACAAGCTGCAGAGACCGGAGACCGGCATAATCACCGGAGACATTGTCGGAGGAGGACCGGAGGAAAGAGAAGAAGACCAGAAGAGGGAAAAGAGCAGAAGATTGGACAGCAGAAGAGCGGACAGCAAAAGAGCAGAAGACCAGAAGACTGGAGAGGGAGAAGACCAGAGCAGGAGAAGACCGGATGAAGATTTTTAATAAACTTTCCAAAACGTCTCCTGTCATTATTTACATACACTGCCTTTTATGGGGTGAATGGGTAGGGGTACAGTGTACCCCCATACCCATTCACATAGGGAGGGGGTCCGGGATCTGGGGGGCCCCCTTGTTAAAGGGGGCTTCCAGATTCCGATAAGCCCCCTGCCCGCAGACCCCCACAACCACTGGCCAGGGTTGTGGGGATGAGGCCCTTGTCCTCATCAACATGGGGGCAAGGTGCTTTGAGGTGGGGGGTGCAAAGCTCCCCCTGCCCCAAAGCACCAACACCCCCCCATGGTGAGGGCATGTGGCCTGGTATGGTCCGGGGGGGTGGGGCTGCTCGCTTGTCCCCTCCCCCTACCTGCCCTACCGGGCTGCATGCTCGGATAAGGGTTTGGTATGGATTTTGGGGGGGACCCCACGCCGTTTTTCGGCGTGGGGCTACCCCCAAATTCCATACAGGACCCGAAGGGCCTGGTTTGGAACCTGGGGGGGACCCCCACGCCGTTTTTTTCCCATTTTTGGCGTGAAGTTCCCCCTTAAGATTCTCACAGCGCAAGTCACGCCGCAAGTCGGATCATCCTGATCCGACTTGCGGTGCGACTTCCATTCAAATCAATAGTCTCCCATAGGGAATCATTGATTTTGAATGGAGGCGGAAAAAACGCTGCTAAAAGCAACGTGGCCAAACGTGCGATAACGCCAATGGAAAAAGCTACTGAAAGCACGTTTAACAGCTGCTTTTTCCCGTCGTCAGAACTTGCTTTGCAGCACGTTTTTTCTAACGTCCCGTGTACATGGAGCCTTAATGATAATGGTAAATAGAATAAATAGAATACATAGAAAGGGTGACTGTGACAAAATCCGAGTTATGCCATTTGCAGGTTGCTGGTTCGGTCGCTCTCCAGTAGTTCGGCTATTATCGTGGCTTTTGGCTTGTTGCTCGCCCCTAAACCTCGAGCTTCCAGCAGTTCCTTAAGCGTTGTTCGTTTCAGCCGTTCGTACATATGCGCCATTTACCACCTCTTTCAGTTCAGGATATCCATTCAGGAGAAAAATCCCACGGCTTGCCACCAGTGTAACGGATCCTATAGTCTCTATGAGAGAGATCCGTGCAGCTTCTCCCGAAATCCCAGTAGAAATAACACTAAGAGGTGAAAATAGCTTCCAATCCCCAATCATGAGTCCAGACTTCAGGAAGGGGTACAACGAACACTTTATTAAAACTCACACACAGTCAATTTATACACACATGAGCACATCCCCCTCCCATCAAATTACTACACACAGGTCAGGGGTTGAATGACCTCACCATCCCATGCAGATGAAGTTGTATACATAAACTGAACTAATTATCCAGCCATCTGAACAGAAGCAATGGGAATTCATTAACATTTCTAAGGAATAACGACCACAAACCGTATTCTTAACAGATAACAATGGTTCAATCAACCTGAGTCAATTAACTTGCAGACGGCCGTACTCAAGCTCATGAAAGACAGAGGGTTGAACTGATGACATTAGTATCTGTACACATCTTAGCATGGCTTTAATTATTTAGTAGTTACAGACTTTATGGCAACTGGCCACAGGTCTCACAGAGCAACTTGGAGAGACATTGTTGAAAACTAACCCTCTCCTTTACAGGCAAAACTCATATTTTGTCACAGTGACTCTCCCTAATAGGGACAGCTTTAGGCCTGGGCCCGCCCACTGGTCGCCCCACCGAATCCGCCCACTGACCATTCCATCGCGACCTTCGGTGCAGCCAATTTTTATTCTTACCACCTAATATATGAAAATGAAAAGTGTATTACAAGTTATCAGTGCTTTCAATATTTAATAGTAAGGGATTATTTCCCTTACTTATATATTTCCTCTGTGATACATGAATCAATAAATATCAATATTAATAAATATCACAACTCTTGACTGACTGAAGCACAGTATCTTTATTCTCTTTAAAATCCAATTCAACAGGCATAAAACATAAACACACTATTAAAACCAAGGAGGAGCCTGATTTTGGCACGCGGCAGGAGTCTAGCAGCACCAGGTGGCCAGACCAATTCCTCCATGAGCGGTGATTAACTCTGGTGGTCTGTCGCTCATGTCCCCCCCCTCAAACTAAAGGATGCACTCACCCAAGATCCATGATCGGTCAGCAGGTGTGGATCTCCCTGGCAAGGAGAGTGGAGACCAAGTGGCTGGGGAGAGAGACTGTAAGTGGTGGTGTATCCCGCCCCCCATCCTGGGAGGGATGAGCCCGGGCAGCAGGAGCTCTCCCTTAAGTCGGCCAAGGGTGCCAGGAGGAGAAAGGACGCAGGAGGGCTGTGAGAGAGCAGCGGGACTCGGCAGAGCCTGACCAAGCCTGGTCACTGGGGACACTGAGAAAACAGAGCCAGAGAGTCTGTGAACTCTCCACACCTGCCCAGGTCTGACCCACAGGAGATCTTGGGACTGCACCACAGGTATGTGGACCCTCATGTTTACCCTGAACAGCTCAACAGGAGACCCCTGTCGGGGAACCCATCGACCCTATAAATATAAATGTAAATGAGTAAAGATTCCCACTTCAGCGACTTTGCAACAGAGTGCAAAGTATGGTTCAAGTCAACCCCCTTTTATCTGGATTGGTAAGTCTCTCTTTTTTATGATTTACTCTGTGAAGTTTTCACTGAAAGTGAATGTGAGAAATAATGTCTTTGAGCAAAGAGCAGGACATTCACATATAACACAATACAAAGACACAGGGGAGAAAACACACAGAAAGTCTATAAGAGGAGAGAGGAAGATAAATACCAGCAGTGAAAGGGAAATCAGCAAAGGCGCCGACAGAGCAGAAAAATTACCCAAATTAAGTGCACCCAGGGACAATAAAAAAAAAATGTTGCAAGGAGGAAGCCAGGACAAGCCAGCAACAGAAAGACAGCAGGGATCCCGTAGGAGAAAAACAGCGGGTTTAAGCCCAGTTGATCATTTAAGGGCTGAACAGGAGGTGGATAGTGATATGGAAACAGGACTAGTAGAGGAACAAGACCCTAAGACTCAATTGCAGACAAAAACAGATATAGCGGACATGTTTGCGAAATTAGAAAATTCTTTAAAAACAGATATAGCAGCACTGCATAGAGATCTGGGGCTGATACTATCAAGAGTTGAGGAAACAGAAAAAAGATTGGACTTCCATACTCAAGAAATAAAAGAAATAAAAAATGAAATAAAAAATTTACAAAACAAAACAAAGGAATATGGCATTTATAAGTGAAGATCATGAAAACTGGCATAGAAGAAAAAATTGAAGGATCCATGGCCTACCAGAAGCAGCACAAAGAGAAGATCTAATGGAAACCATGAGAAAAGTCTTCAGTCTGTTATTAAACAGACAAACATCAGATTCACTAAAAATAGAAAGTGTGCATAGCATAAGAAAACCACAATGAATTCCAGCCAAGACCCCAAGAGACATATTAGTAAGATTCCAGAACTACGAAGACAAAGCACAAATATGGAGAAAAGTTAAGGAGGGGTGAAGATTGATATATGAAGCAGAAAACCTCCAGATTTTCAGTGATCTATCACAGGAGACTCTAAGAAAAAGGAGAAGGAGCAGATGAGGAAAAAAGAATATTCCCAGGTTTCCCAGCCTGTCTGGTAGGCCGAAAAGAGGGCCGCTCAGCTAAGCTAAGATTCCCTGAAGACCTTCAAGAATTCTGCAACAAACTCAATCTCACTTTTCCAGAGATCCCGGGGTGGATTGAAACTAGGAAAGAGAAAGGACCCGAAGAAGATCAATGGCACTTAATAGCGAAGAAAAAAGACTGAGACTTTGAACTGATGCAGGGATTGACTACATCATGGAGGGGAGGTGGAGAGGGTAGGAGTGCGGGGGCTATAGTGGATAAAATAAGAGGCAGGGATGGGGGATCTGGGCTGCCGCTGAGCACGGGCAAGCTTGGTCGCAAAGCCTTGGAGGTTGAGGTTGGGTGACTTAATCCAAGTGCCAGTTAAGTGTTCCATCTTAAATCCAAAGGAGAAAAAAATATGTCTACTCAAGGACCAGGAGAAAGGTCAGCTCTCCAATGAGAAAGATCATTCATATTGTATTGGAGTGGGAGGGGGAGGGTCAGAGGGGATGGGAGAGGAGAGAGGGGGGAGGATGGGAATTGGGAAGGGAGGTAAAGGGGGCATGGGGGGATAGGATGATAGGGACGTGGGGGTAGAGAGGGGTGGGAGAAGATTTTGTGCCAATTTTAAATCCTCCGCTTCTCTTGACTTGCGATTTTGAATTGAGCCCTTTCCTTTTAGACTCAAAGGATCAATTGGTGTTTGAGACTCGAATGATGATGGAGACAGTGAGGAGGGGAGAATGGAAAGAGAGGGAAAGATAGAAGGCCAAGGTAAAATGACTACATTAAATGTTTACATATAATGTAAGAGGGTTAAACACTCCAGAAAGAAGACATAAAGTACTAAGGGAAATTGAAAGGTACTCTGCAAGTGTAGTATTTCTACAGGAAATAGAGATGGCCTTGTGGTTCGCCCGGCGGTCGGTTCACGGCAAATTTTGCTTGTTCGCTACCCGCCAAATTTGCAAACACATGGCGTCGTTCGCGGCGGCCATATTAGTTTACATTGGGGAGAACTTTGACCCATGACACAGCCGTCAGGTGGAAGGGGACAGCCAATTGAAACATTTCAGCACATGGACATGCCCCCTACCCTATGAATAGACCTGAGCTATCGGCCATTTCACATTATGCTTTTTGCCAGCGTAGGGAGAGGTTGCCTGTGCTCATGAGGGAGAGATTGCCAGACACAAATAGCTCTGTGAAGATCCACAAAAATCCTTTTAAGGGCTGGAATTTCGGTATAGGTCTACTAGTATCTTTTCAGTTTAGGGGCAGGCATCCAGTCGTTGCTTTAGGGGCAGTTAGAGATCAGCTGCAGTCACACAAATTGCTCTGTTAATGTCCACAAAAGTCCTTTTCAGGGCTGGAATTTCTGTATAGGTCCAGTCTCTCTTCAGTATAGGGACAGGTATCCAGTCTGTGCTTTAGGGGCAGTTAGAGATCGGCATCTGCAGTGACAGAAATCGCTCTGTTAATGTCCACAAAAGTCATTTAAAGGGCTGCAATTTTTTTGGTATTGCTGTGCAGTGCACTAAAAAGGGGGGGGGGGGGGTAATCCACAGTATAATATACTTTGTAGAAAGCATATTATAGTGGATTCGTAGTATTATTGTGCACTGTGCAGCATTGTGACAGGTGTGGTGACTGAGCGTTGCTGTAGCAATACTACAAACAGTGCCAAACTCCCTGGCCAATTTTTGAACAACTGGTGTGATAGACCAGTGGCCCTCCAATACCACATATTGAAGTGGGGTGTTATCTGAGTATACTTTTATAAGTGTATTTGTGTCCTGCAACAATATTGCCTCTTTTGCTGAGTTGTAGTAAGTCTGATACACACAGTGCCAAACTCCCTGGCCAATTTTTTCAACAACTGGTGTGATAGACCAGTGGCCCCCCAATACCACATATTGTAGTGGGGTGTTATTTAACAGTATACTTTTCTAAGAGTGTATTTTAGTCCTGCAAAAATTTGGCCTCTCTTGCTGTGTTGACTGTGCTACACACATTGACAACAGTTACTGGCCAGTTATTTGTAGAACAGTTGTAATAAACCTGTGGCCCCCCAATACCACATATTGAAGCGGGGTGATATCTGAGTATACTTTTACAAGTGTATTTGTGTCCTGCAACAATATTGCCTCTTTTGCTGAGTTAAGTCTGATACACACAGTGCCAAACTCCCTGGCCAATTTTTTCAACAACTGGTGTGATAAACCAGTGGCCCCCCAATACCACATATTGAAGTGGGGTGTTATTTGACAGTATACTTTTCTAAGAGTGTATGTTAGTCCTGCAAAAATTTGGCCTCTCTTGCTGTGTTGACAGTGCTACACACAGTGACAACAGCTACTGGCCAATTTTTTGAACAACTGTTGTGATAGACCAGTGGCCTCCCAATACCCATATTGAAGTGGGGTGTTATCTGAGTATACTTTTACAAGTGTATTTGTGTCCTGCAACAATATTGCCTCTTTTGCTGAGTTAACCACGTCGCTAGCCTGTGAGGCTCGAGGGAGCGAGCGTGTGCTCCCGGAGGTGCGCTCTCGCTCCCGCTCGTTCACAGACCCCCCCACGCGTGTGCCTGGCGGACCTGATGTCCGCCGGGCATTCGCGATTGTCCGTTACAGTGGGAGAAAGGCAGACGGCTAATGTAAACAAAGCCGCCTGTCATTCTTCCCTGTGTAAGAATGGAGATCATACGGTTCTGCTATGTAGGACCGTTGATCTCTGTTCTTACACCTCAAGCCACATCCAATCACAGTTAGAAGCACGCCCCTAGTGACACACTTAACCCCTCCCTCTCAAAAAAAGTTAACCCCTTCACTACCAGTGTCATTTTTACAGTAACAGTGGATATGTATAGCACTGATTACTGTAGTAATGTCACTGGTAACCCCAAAAGTGTCAAAAATGTCAGTCAAGGGTCCGATCTGTCCGCCGCAATGTCGCAGTCCCACAAAAAAAATTTGTAGATCGCCACCATCACTCGTTAAAAAAACAACAAAAATGACAAAAATCTTTCCCTTAGTTATCGCAATAACTTTTGCGAAAACCAATCAAAATACGCTTTTTGCAATTTTTTTTACCAAAAATATGTAGCATAAAACCAATTGGCCTAAAATGTAAAAAATTTAGATTTTTACATTTTTTGGGGGGGAATTTCATATAAAAAATTTGAAAAATATTGTTATTTTTGCAAAATTGACACTCTTTTTTTGTTTATAGCGCATGATCAAAAAATCGCACAGGTGATCAAATACAACCAAAAGAAAGCTCTGTTTGTGGGAAAAAAAGGACGTCAAATTCGTTTAGGTACAGCGTCGCACGACCACGCAATTGTCCGTTAAAGTCACGCAGTGCCGAATCACAAAATAGGCCCTGGTCAGGAAGGGGGTAAAATCTTCCGGGGCTTAAGTGGTTAAGTCTGGTACACACAGTGCCAAACTCCCTGGCCAATTTTTTCAACAACTGGTGTGATAGACCAGTAACCCCCCAATACCACATATTGAAGTGGGGTGTTATTTAACAGTATGCTTTTCTAAAAGTGTAGTCCTGCAAAAATTTGGCCTCTCTTGCTGTGTTGACTGTGCTACACACAGTGACAACAGTTACTGGCCAATTATTTGTAGAACTGTTGTAATAAACCTGTGGCCCCCCAATACCACATATTGAAGCGGGGTGTTATCTGAGTATACTTTTACATGTTTATTTGCGTCCTGCAACAATATTGCCTCTTTTGCTGAGTTAAGTCTGATACACACAGTGCCAAACTCCCTGGCCAATTTTTTCAACAAGTGTGATAAACCATTATTATCTACCTTTTTCCATATATACTGTGATTCAGAGATGTACGCAGGGGTGGTAGGGGTAGGGCAGGAGCAGTAGGCCGGAGCCTAACTGTGAAGTTTCAAAAGCCGTGTGCAATTACGGCAAAAGAACGCACCAGACTTGGTTGAGTGGGTCACTCAGCCTTTCTCTTCTGCACCCTCCTCATCCTCTCTATCTGCACCCTCTTCATGCTCTGCTGTGTGAACCCCCAAAGACACCACCACCACCACATACCCTCCGCTTGAGTCACTGGAATTATTTTCCGCTCTAACACAAGACGTTTGCGATGTGCAGCCATTGTTGGCATCGGATGAGGAAGAGGAGGTAGCAACAGCCGCCACTCAGCAGTCTGACGACAGTACCCAGATAAGCCCAAGGAGGTTGGTCCCCGCTATTGCTGCCTACTCCGAGATCTCGAATGTTAGTGGTGGGGAAGATGACATGGATGATGACGAGTCTATGGACGTCACGTGGGTGGCCACAAGAGAGGAAGAGGAAGGGAGTTCAGAGGGAGAGACGGACCGGCAGATAGGGAGGAGAGGCAGGCAGAACTTGCATTGCACAAGAGGTACAAAGCAGACTGCAAATGTATAAGGAGCGAGCTATCAACCATGTACAGTCACATCTGGCACTCCCACGACGCCGGCACATGGCTCCGCAGTGTGGGTTTTTTTTATATGTCCGTTACTGACAACAGTGTTGCCATCTGCAGCCTTTGCAGTCAACGCATAAGTCGCGGTAAGCCCAACACTCACCTAGGGACAACCGCCTTAAGAAGGCACCTAAACTCCCATCACCGAGTCCAGTGGGAGCAACACCGTCAGAGCCCACAAAGCCACACTCCAGGCTCTCACCGTCCAGCCCCTTCTACGTCTCCTTCTCCTCTCTCCTCACATTTTGCCTTCCACTCCACCTTCCATAAAGCCTTAGTCACGTTGTTCTGGAAAAAGGCAGGCTTCTGTGGTCCAAATGTTTGAGCGGAAAAAAATGATGACGCCGGATAACCCTCTTGCCCAACGTTTGACTGCTGGCTTGTTGGAACTGATAGCCCGCAAACTACTGCCATATCAACTGGTGGACTTGGAGGCCTTTCGTAAATTTGTGGCCATTGGAACACCACAATGGAAGGTCCCAGGCAGGAAATATTTCTCGCAGAAGGCCATTCCAGAGCTGTATGGCCATGTTCAGCGGCAAGTGAATATATCTCTGGCACACAGTGTTGGTGCCAAGATACATCTGACCACAGACCCATGGTCTAGCAAACACGGGCAGGAAAGGTATATCACTTTTACTGCCCACTGGGTGAACCTTCTGAAGGCAGTTAAGCATGTAACCCGTGGCACCCGTGTAGATTTAGTTGTACCACCACGGATTGCAAGCAGGCCTGCCTCTTCTTCTCCTCCTCCTCCTCCTCCATCCTCCCTCTCCTCCTCGGCTGACTCCTCCTCTTCCGCTGCTACCGTCTCTTCTCCTGCGCCGCCCAAGATCCCCAGAACCTATTCCACATGCCAGGTGAGACGTTGCCATGCTGTGCTGCATCTGTTGTGCCTGGAAGCCAAGAGCCACACTGGTCCTGCACTCCTTTCAGCTTTGCGTTCACAGGAAGATCAGTGGCTGACACCGCTGAATTTGACAGTTGGTAACGTGGTGTGCAACAAAGGTGCCAATCTGGCACATGTCCTGAACTTGGTGGAGCAGCGATTCGTTGGTAAATACCCTGGGGTCCAGGACGTCTTGTGGCAGGCCAGGAAAATCTCGGGCCATTTCCGAAGATCTTACACAGTCATGGCTCGCCTTGCTGACATTCAGCGGCGACACAACCTGCCCCTCAGGCGCTTATTTGTTACTGCCCGACGCGATGGAACTTAACGTTGCATATGCTCAATAGGCTGCCCCAGCAGAAACGTGCAGTTAATGACTACCTGTTCGAACTCGGCAGCAGGACAGGTTCTGGGGAGCTTGTTTTTTTTTTCACCTCGGCAGTGGCTGCTCATGCGTGATGCATGCAGACGTTTCCGGCCATTCGATGAGATCACCAAACTAGTCAGTCACGGCCAGGGCGCCATAAGTGACATCATACCTTACGCCTTCTTTCTGGAGCGTGCATTGCGTCATGTCATTGATCAAGCCGTCGAGGAGCAGGAGCAGGAAGATGAGGAAGTCACAATGTTGGATGAGTTCCCAGGGGGTGCTACTCCATCTGAGACAAATCAACAGCAGGAGTCTGAAGAGGAGTCAGAGGAGGATGGTGCTGGGGGGGATGAGGAGGAGCAAGAAGAGCATGCTTTAAACCTTTCTGGGATCCCTGGTTTTATCCATGGATGGTGGGAGGAGAACGAGGACGACATTATCCTGGATGATAAGCTGGAAGCAGGCCACTACACCACTTCCAGTTTAGTGCGAATGGGGGCCTTCATGCTCTAGTGTTTTAAGGGGGACCCCCGTATAAAACGCATAAAGGCCAAGGACCAGTACTGGGTGGCAATGTACTTAGACCCCTGGTACAAACACAAAATGGCAGAAATGTTACCACAATCACAGAGGGCGGTCCGAATGCAGGGCTTCCAGGCCTTGCTGCGGGAAATGCTGCATTCTGTTTTTCCGTGCGCTGGCAGAGGAATTTCCAGTCACAGAGAGACAGTTGCGGGTAGCTGTCAGTTCTGGCTGATTTATAAAAAAATATATATATTTTTTTTGCTGTAAAAAAATAAATAAATTTAGGGCAACTTTTTCAATTGCAATACTTCTGTTATGACATTGTTCATGTGCTGGGACTATTTGAGCACAGCTAGTACGGCTTTTGTGGCTGCAAATATGACCTAAAGGTTTTTAAAGTTCGCCTCCCATTAAAGTCAATGGGGCCCGCCGCGAACTCGCGGGTTTGCGGACTTTTGAGAAAATTTGCGGCTGACGTTCGCGAACTGCCCCGGCCGATGTTCGTCCATCACTAACAGGAAACACATCTAGTACAGGAAACAAATGTTAAAATGTACTCAAAGTTCTATCTGACATGAAATTATGGAGATTCTCCAATCAAAAGAGCAAAAGGAGCTGCTATAGGAATGGCAAAAAAAGTAAGGTTTGATTTGGAAGATGGGATGTTGGACCCAGAGGGACGAT
Organism: Pelophylax lessonae; assembly: GCF_965119305.1. Classification (NCBI taxonomy): domain Eukaryota; kingdom Metazoa; phylum Chordata; class Amphibia; order Anura; family Ranidae; genus Pelophylax; species Pelophylax lessonae. The sequence goes on along the minus strand of NC_138776.1, from coordinate 211,602,732 downwards.
ATATATTTTCTTGAAAGGAAACATACAGGGTATGGAATGCACATTGGCCAATATATATAGTCCTAATAGAAATCCGAAAGATTATCTGAAAGAAGTTTTAGAATTAGGGAAATTAATGGACTTTAGGAAGGGTATGGTAAACTTGGCCGTTATGGTATAACTTTTGGGCAAACCAATAAGTATACACATTTTGAGATTTATTTTTTATCAAAAACATGTAGCTAAATACATTTTGGCCTGAATGTATGACAAAAATCTAGTTTATTGGATATTTTTTATAAGAAAAAGTAGAAAACATGGATTTTTAAATACAGACTTACCTGTAAAATCAATTTCTTGAAGTACATCACGGGACACAGAACCATAAATCATAACATTTGGGTTATATAGCCACCTACAGTTGAAGGACACTGGCAACCAATCAGAAAGGATATCCCTCTATATAACCCCTCCCACACAGGAAGTACCCCAGTTTTGTAGCAAGCAATAAAGACAATTTTTCCTTTCGTACATCACGGGACACAGAGCCATAAATCATAACATATGGGATGTTCTGAAGCAATGCATCTGAGGGGAGGGGGACACCAAAAAATACCGCCATCCCACCACAAAAAGGATTACACCACTGCCTGCAGAAAACTGCGGCCAAATGCAGATTCCTCCTGGGTCCTAACATCCACTTGATAGAAACTAGTGAACGTATGCACCGACGACCAGGTCCAGGCCTTGCATAATTGAGCCATAGAGTCTTGATGGCGATGTGCCCAAAAGGCACCTACTCCTCGTGTAGAATGTGCCTTTACAGGAAAAGGTGGAACCTTCGCTTCTAAATCATACGCATGGGTAATAACCTGGCAAATCCAATGAGAAATCATAGACTTAGAGGCTGCCAACCCCTTCCTGGGCCCTTCTGGCAGCACAAACAAGCTCTCGGTTTTATATATTCAAACTGATTTTCCTCCTCTGAGTGTGGATCTGGAAAAAAAGAAGGTAGTATAATGTCCTGATTCAAATGAAAGGCGGACACCGCCTTGGGCAAAAAACCTTGGTGTGGACATAAAACCACCCTATCTTGATGAAAAATAAAAAATGGCTCTTTACAAGAAAGAGCTGCTAGTTCCGATACCCTTCTAGCTGAAGTTATCGCAATCAAAAAAGACCAGTTTTCTGGTCAAAAGAACCAGGGAAACCTGCCCTAAGGGTTTAAAAGGCTGTATTTGTAAAACTGCCAGCACCAAATGTAAGTCCCAAGGACACAATGGTGGCTTCACAGGCAGAAGCAAACGTAACATTCCCCAGACTAACGTCTGAACCAACGAATGGGAATCGATTGGTTCTTGGAAGAAAACCGATAAGGCTGAAATTTTCCCTTTAATAGTTCTCAAAGCTAATTTCATATCTACCCCTGATTGAAGAAAAGCTAGAATTCCCCCGATTATATATTTGCAGGGATGCAATTTCCTGGCTTCACACCAGGCAATGTAGGTTTTCAAGACTCTATAATAAATGTTTCTAGATACTGGTTTCCTAGCATTTATCAACGTATAAACTGCAGGGCCAGATACACCCCGCTCCTTCAAGATTAACGCTTCAAATAGCCAATCCGTCAAATTTAGAGACTGAACAGCAGGGTGGAATATCGGACCTTGAGAGAGTAGGTCCGGAGGCAATGAAAGAGCCCAAGGTCTCGTCACTGCCAACCTTTGGATTTGTACATACCCAAACCCTCCTCGGCCATGCCAGAGCTACCAGGACTACTGGTTAGCTACTCTACTACTCTAGCTGGATTCTGTGCAACAGACGTGGTATCACCTGCACCGGAGGAAAGGCATACATCAGGGAATACTCCAAGGAGTCACCAAAGCATCCACTCCGGCTGCAAGTGGATCCCTGGTCTTGGACACAAATCTCTTCAACTTGTTGTTGAACCTGGATGCCAATAGATCTGTGTCTGGGACCCCCCAGAATAGGCAGATTGAAAAATCTCAGGATGTTGGGACCATTCCCCGGAAACATCTGTAGATGTCTCAAAAAAAAAAAAAACCTGCCTGCCAGTTCTCTATTCTTGGAATAAAAACTGCTGTCAGGCATGGCACAAACTTCTCTGCCCAGAATAGGATGATATCCACCTCTTTCTGGGCTGACTGATTCTTTGTGCCTCCCTGATAGTTGACATAAGCCATGGCCGTGGCATTGTCAGTTTGCACCCTGACAGGGTGACCCCCTAGTTTGGGTGTCCAGTATTTTAAAGCCCGATTGACAGCTCGGATTTCCAGAATGTTGATGGAGAGATTTGTCTCTACCCAAGACCATTTTCCCTGGACAGTGGCTTCCTCCAGAACCGCTCACCAGTGGGGTATGGTATTCCGAGGGTTCGGATACCAGGGTCCAGCATCTAAAAAGAACAGCATTAGAGGCAAAACCTTGTGTCTGCTTCCCGAGGCTCAGGTAACATCTTTTTAGTCTATTGACTGTTTTAGATGGATCTGATAGTAACTCCTTAGATTCAATGATCTTTGATCAGGGTAGGTAGGATATCTTCTTTCTTCCTTGAAGAGAAATGGGGAGAGACTCTCCACCGTGACGATCACCTTTAGACACTGGCAAAAAAAACCGAGGTACTTCCTGTGTTGGAGGGGTTAATTATGGGGGCATCCTTTCTGATTGGTTGCCAGTGTCCTTCACCTGTAGGTGGCTATATAATCCATATGTTATGATTTAGGGCTCTATGTCTCGTGATGTACGAAAAGAAATGTGTTTTTTTTCTCAAAATGTTCTGTCTTTTTTCGTTTATATTGCAAAAAATAAAAACCGCAGAGGTGATCAAATACCACTAAAAGAAAGGTCTAATTTGAGAAAAAAAGGACATCAATTTTGCTTGGGTACAGCATTGCAAATTGCAAAAAATGGTCTGGTTATTAAGGGGGCAAAACCTTAAGTGGTTAATGTTGTTCAGTAAGGGTTATGGAATGTTATTGGTCATGGCTATGCATTTAGATGGGTTCACGCATCTGTGAGGTTGTGAAAGGTTGTAAGTATAGAAAGAAGGTTGTGCAGGGAGAATTAAGGGTCGGTTATGAAAAGGAGGACATCATCTGTGTAAAGGCTTAATTTAAATTCCTGATTATTTTTGGATAAAATAGTATCTAGGTAGGGCCAGGGGATACTATCAAAAGCCTTGTTAATGCGTACATTGTCCGTAATTTGTTGGGAAGGTATAAATCCCATCTGCTCAGGAGAGATCAGTGACGTGATAACCGACGCCAAGCGATCTGCCAAAAGTCGGCCAAATGATTTAAATAAATATTGATGACAGATATGGGGCGATAATTCTGAGGTAGGGTAGGGTCTTTTACAGCTGCTTTTTCCTGGCGTCGGTAGTGGCTTTGCAGTTCCTTTTTTTTAACGCCCTATGTGCATGAGGCTTAAACCTGAGCATTCATTAGCAGTCAGATAAAGGCACCAATATACACAAAGTTGTATTAGACAGAGGTCCACAGGTTTTACAGCATGAAAAGCAGCAGCATTTTCATTTACAATGAGCATTCACCAGCAGTCAACATAGCAGCACTGATTTAAAGTGTTACTAAACTCACAAAAGTAAAATCTGTCTATAAATGCAGAATAGCATGCTTGTTATACTCACTGTGTAACTTAAGTGATTAATCCTCTGCATCAGGGGAGGACTGGCAGCCTTGGGCCTGGGGGGCAAGTCCAGTCAAGTGGCCCATTGAACCACCGAGCTCACCATCTATGCCCACCTGGTTTATAACGGATATTGATGTTATAAAGCAAGACAAATATGATACAATGTGGTAACATAATTTAATGTTAATAGCAACAAAGGAGGTTTAACAAAAATAATGCATCAATGCAGCCTCACCAGTGCCCATCAGTCCAGCCTCATCAGTGCCCATTAATGCAGCCTCACCAGTGCCCATCAGTCCAGCCTCATCAGTGCCCATTAATGCAGCCTCACCAGTGCCCATCAGTCCAGCCTCATCAGTGCCCATTAATGCAGCCTCACCTGTGCCCATCAAGGCATCCTGATCATTGCCCATCAATGCAACCTGACCAGTGCCCATCAATGCAACCTGACCAGTGCCCATCAATGCAGCCTGATCAGTGCCCATCAATGCAACCTGACCAGTGCCCATCAATTCAGCCTCACCAGTGTCCATCAATGCAGCCTCTCTAGTGCCCATAAATGCAGCCTCACCAGTGCAGCCTTATCAGTTCCCATCAATGCAGCCTGATCAGTACCCATCAATGCAGCCTCACCAGTGCCCATCAATGCAACCTGATCAGTGTCCATCAGCTCAGCCTCATCAGTGAAAGAAGATTATTGGTGAACCCAACAAAAACTGCGCAAAATGAATGTGATGTATAAATAAATAAACACTACTCATATCTATAAATGTGTTTAGGGTGAAATTGCTTCCACTCTGCGAGCTGCAAAATCAACGTGAATAACGTGACAAATGAAAAAGTGAAAAAATGTGGCGCTCAACAGTTTGATAAAACACAAAGTAAATTATTCCAATGTGCAAATGTTCGTGCAAAAAAACTGTTTCTAGTGTCCAAAAAAAAAAAAAAGGGTTAAGCAAACAGTCAATGATGGAAACACAGACTTGATAGGAGTGAATCTCAAAAAAGCCTCCACCTCCACACGATCACCCAGTGAAATGTATAGGTACCGCTTACCAGAACCACTGGACCCCTTAGTTATAGGGGGTCAAACATGCTTATTGATCCATATCAGATCCGACCTTGCACATCCCCCTCTCACACAGGCGAGATAGGAGCCGCCGCTCCACGCCTGCGTTCCTTAGACCCTTAGATTGGGAACGTGAGACCGTAAACTTCCGGATCTAAGGAACGCAGGCGTGGAGCTGGGTCTCCTATCCACAGCAAACTGAAAATGATCCTTTGATGAGTAATACTGCACCATGAGAGCCTGTTTGTCATTTCTCTCCATCTATGACTTGGTTCTTTAATGCTCCATCGATTTGGCTACACACTGTCGCCTGTGTGAGAGGGGGATGTGCAAGGTCGGATCTGATGTGGATCAATAAGCGTGTTTGACCCCCTATAACTAAGGGGTCCAGTGGTTCTGGTAAGCGGTACCTATACATTTCACTGGGTGATCGTGTGGAGGTGGAGGCTTTTTTGAGATTCACTCCTATCAAGTCTGTGTTTCCATCATTGGCTGTTTGCTTAACCCTTTTTTTTTTTTTTGGACACTAGAAACAGTTTTTTTGCACGAACGTTTGCACATTGGAATAATTTATTTTGTGTTTTATCAAGCTGTTGAGAGCCACATTTTTTCACTTTTTCAGCCTCATCAGTGTCCACCAGTGCAGCCTCATCAGTTTCCATCCATGCAGCCTCATCAGTGTCCACCAGTCAGTGCAGCCTCATCAGTTTCCATCCATGCAGCCTCATCAGTGTCCACCAGTCAGTGCAGCCTCATCAGTTTCCATCCATGCAGCCTCATCAGTCCCCATCAACGCAGCACCACCAATGTCCATCAGTGCAGCCTCATCAGTGCAGCCTGATCATTGCCCATCAATGCAGCCTCACCAGTGCATATAAGCTCAGCCTCATCAGTGCAGCTTGATCAGTGCCACCTATCAGTGTCCATCATTGCCACCTACTAGTGCTGCATATCAATCCAGCTTATTCATTGCTCCTGATCAGTGCTTACCATTGCCGCCACATTCTCTGCCCTGCTGACCCCGTCCTATGTCCCACTGACCCCCATCCTCTGCCCTCATGTCCCAGGGTCTGATAAGGAAGCCGCAGCCATTCATTGTGAACAGCTGTGGCTTCCTCATCAGACCCTGAGACAAGAACAGTATACTGTGGCTGGGGTGGGATACATTTAGATGGGGGTGCCCGATTTAAATCTTGCCTAGGGTAGCACAAAAATAAAATACACCACTGGACACTGATGCAGTAGTGACTAGTGGCAGTCATTAACCCCTTTGTGCTGCATTAGTTGTACTAGTGTCAGTGTTTATTAACCATTTCATGCTGCACAATACAGGGGTTAATTAACACTGACACTGGTGCCACTGTCACTAATGCAGCACAAAGGGGTTAATTAACTGTCACTGGTCACTAATGCATTAGTGGCCATTGGCAGTACATTAACCCCCTCCATGCTGCATTTTACAAACAGCATTGTAAATTAACTCCTCGCCTCAATGAGTTAATCACTTGAGCCATTTCACACATCTACAACACTGACATAACATTGCCTTATGTAAGGTGTATTATCAGCCTGAGCAGCCTCTGAAAACTCACTATTCCACAGGGCTTCACTGGGCTGGCTCCTCGCAGTTCCTTGCAGAAGCAATCTCCTCCGTCCTTTCTTCCCGCCTCCTGGCCTCTGGATGACATCACACTCGGCCGGGACTAGAAAGCATCTGTCGGGTGGAGATCACTCCGCCTGACAGGGAAGTGACTGGACTCACCAGTCAAAAAGGCCACTCGCTCTGCACCGATTCCACCCCTGCAGACAGGCATGACACCCGCCAGCCACCGCTACATTATAGTATACTTGCAGAGTTGCAGCAGAGCAGTGATGCTCCGCAAGTATAACACAATGTAGCGGCGGCCGGCGGGTGTCATGCCTGTCTGCAGGGGTGGAATCGGTGCGGAGCGAGTGGCCTTTTTAGAAAGCATCAGAGCGGCCTGGAGGGCAATCGCCTCCCTGCCTCCCGGCCCAGTCCGCCTCTGCTCTGCATTGTGTAAAAAGGCTGTGTGATCCTGCATGCACAGATCCTCCCCTCCTGCTGGTACACTCTGGGCAAGTCCAGATAGGCCACAGTAAGTGTAGTTCAGCTGCACATGCTCAGTTTGGTTTCTATTGCTCAGAGAACACTTCCTGGTTTTAGCTGAGCTATTCACATCACATGGTATTATCATCACACATATGGGCATGTATACAGATCCTAAATGACAGCCCAGTCCCTCCCTCCTCCTCCATGCCCAGTAACGAAAAAAAAACACAGTGGGTGAGATGGCACATCTTGATTGATGGATGATTTTTTTTTCTTGGCAGGGTACATGTGATCAGCACAGGGCCAATCAGCACTGTCCAGACTTGTTCAGACAGAGAATTAGGGGCTTGAACTCTGATAGGACAATCGGGGGAGAAATGAAAACTCCTCCTACAATCTATCAGCACTCACTGATACAAGTCACATGATTGCTCTAATTGCTATATACTGCTGATGAGAAAAGGTATTTATCATTGAACATTATCTGCCAAATTTTATCAAATTGGTTAGAAAATATCTAAAGTAGGGGAAAATCATTATTGTCTCATTAGTATATACCTTACGGTAAACAGCTAGTGCTCAAACCTCACTGCAGATTTCTAGTCTCATTGTCCACTTTTTAATCAAATGATGTATGGTGTGTATGTGACTTATTGTAATAAATAATAATTCATTTCCTATAATCAGGCTTTACTCACATTGATCTTGTTTGTGTTCTCAATAAATTCTTTTTGACTAAATGTACTCAAAATAATTGAGTCGGGTAAATTATTCTTATATCAAACAAGGTGCAGCACTGATAAATATGAATAACAATGTATCAGTCCAATTAATATCATGGTTAGTCCACACATGAACACTGTGTAGTAGTGTGTGATAAGGTAAAAGGAGTAAGGGGTATCCAAAGAAGAGCCATCACCCACCAACACACATTCACACTGCCTCTTACACCTCACTGTGGACCCCCATCAAGGAAGGTCAATCAAGCACAGTCAGAAAAAATCTGGGATGGTATCAATGAATTAGATCCTTAGCGTCTCTTTAGTAGAATGTTTCTCGATTGCCCTCAGTGTCTTTACCAATCTCATTAAATGCAAAAGCACAAGAAGGGGCATATCATAGTGTAGTATTTTCCAATAAATATTTTAATTGGGTTAGAATGTAACACTCCCTTGGTAACAAAATTAATCAGGCATCAAACAAGGAAACCGATTGTTTCCAACAAAAAAGATGGCCGCCGCCTTCTGGTACATGATAACGTTACACGTCATAACTCCTCCCTACGGGCTCCCCTGACGATATTATTGATGACAAGATGTGTAGGGAGGAGTTGTGACGTCAGATGTCATTGCATATCGGGATGCGGAGGCCATCTTTTTGGTTGGACAGAGAGAGGAGAGTCTAAGGTACAAAGAGTCAGGTGGCCATACTCAATAATTCTGACATGTCCACATGAAGCATGATGGGGTAAGGGTTTTTTCAAATAAGTATTTAACCTTAGGAACTTTTTATGATATGATGTTAAAGAAATATCCCCCAAAGGACATGTAGTTAGTGACAGCATATTTGGTAAGCCAAACCAGATAAATTAGGTGACAGCAGTTTTTATTCCAAGAATAGAGAACTGGCAGGCAGGTTTTTTTTTTTTTTTTTTGAGACATCTACAGATGTTTCCAGGGAATGGTCCCAACATCCTGAGATTTTTCAATCTGCCTATTCTGGGGGGTGCCAGACACAGATCTATTGGCATGCCACAAATCAAAAATTGAGCTGCATTTCCTGATGATGTGAAAAATGTGCCTTTTCCTTGAAGTCATTAAAGCCTAACTGATGGTCATGTAAAAACCCACATGTAAACCTAGGAAATACAGTTTTACTGGGATTTAATAAATCTGATGAAACAGTTGTATTACCTTGCCCTTAGCTCAGGTAAGAGTGGATAAGCAAGACTCCTAAACTTCCTGCCAACTCTCCTCTGTCAGCCTAGGGGGTATTCATCACTCTTTAGAATGGTATGCTTAGCGGGTCCAGTGCCCAATAGGGCTATATAAAAGGAAGAAAATATTTATTTCTGGATGTCATAAGTAGTTTTTCTAGAGTCATCAGAGTAAGAATATTTGATAAACCCAGCTGAACCTTGTGGCACACTGTAGCTGTATGTAATAAAAGTATTGTATACTGTAGAATTTGGGATAATTTCTGCAAGCATTGTAGTCATTGAGTAGATACACTTTAGTGTTATCTTCAAAAATGTATTAAAGCGGAGTTCCACCCATTTTTAATAGGTTGGAATACATAGATCTATGTAATCCCCTTTAAAACGGCTTTTACCAATGGAAACTTTTTTTTTTGCTAGTAAATACCTTAATTTCTGCTTTATTCCTCCTCTCCTCACTTCCGGGTCCGATCGGCGATGACGTCATTCGGCGATTCGCAGTGTCTGCTGGGATGTATTCTATTCCAGAAATCTCGCAGTAGCTGAACTGTACTGAGCCGTGCCTGCCCCGCCTCCGCCCCGCCTCCTCTCATTGAGTTGTATTATATGAATGTATTAAGGCCGTTCTCTGCCCCGCCTCCGCCCCGCCTCCTCTCATTGAGTTGTATTGTATGAATGTATTAAGGCCGTTCTCTGCCCCGCCTCCGCCCCGCCTCCTCTCATTGAGTTGTATTGTATGAATGTATTAAGGCCGTTCTCTGCCCCGCCTCCGCCCCGCCTCCTCTCATTGAGTTGTATTGTATGAATGTATTAAGGCCGTTCTCTGCCCCGCCTCCGCCCCGCCTCAGGGCGGAGGCGGGGCAGAGAACAGCCTTAATACATTGCATACAATGCAACTCAATGAGAGGAGGCGGGGCAGAGAACAGCCTTAATACATTCATACAATACAACTCAATGAGAGGAGGCGGGGCGGAGGCGGGGCAGGCACGGCTCAGTACAGTTCAGCTACTGCGAGATTTCTGGAATAGAATACATCCCAGCAGACACTGCAAATCGCCGAATGACGTCATCGCCGATCGGACCCGGAAGTGAGGAGAGGAGGAATAAAGCAGAAATTAAGGTATTTACTAGCAAAAAAAAAAAAAAGTTTCCATTGGTAAAAGCCGTTTTAAAGGGGATTACATAGATCTAAAGTTCCAAAAATGGGTGGAACTCCACTTTAAAGTGTTTCCAAAGGCAGAAGGTTTTATTTACTGTACCTTAATGTATTCTAATTAATGTATGCAGCACCCCCCCCCCCCACCCCCCGCATGAGAGCAACAGCTCTCCTAGAACTCTCTCTCCTCATTGGCTCACACAGTAATGGGAGCCTTTGGCTCCTGCTGCTATCAATCACAGCGCATGAGCCAATGAAGAGAGAAAGGGGGTGGGGGTATTGATTGTCCATTCACGGGAGTGTGGCTCCCATAGCAAGAAACATGCTATTAGGGTGAACTCAGCAGGAGAGAGGAGCCAGGAATGTCTGTGAGAGACCCAAAAAAAAAAACAATCCGGGTGCACAGAGCAGGCAAGTATAACATGTTTGTTAGTTTGAAAAAAAAATACAGCCTATTACAATCACTTTCATTTCTAGAGTTAATAGTTAAATTCTAGGATTTCTGTGTACAGTTATCTTTTGGTATTAATCTGGGGTTAGGTTAAACATCAAGTGAGTTGTCTGTATGTTAACATAGGGGGGTAAAAGGTTGAAATGTTAAAGTGATGATTGCCGTTTAGTGATATGACAGTTGAAAATGTATGTTTGCCTTAATATACTTTTTCAGTACCAACACATATGCATTTGTATATATTTTCACATGTGGTCAGTACTGAAGTGAAATTACTCTGTCTTAATAAGGCTCTCACAAACCGCAGCATTATGTTAACATTCGACTCTATGCCCACTTTAAATTATGTGTTTTGTCATAAGAATGCTGTGTTTTTCACATACCTGGCTGTGCTGCTTTAAATGTAAGCCCACCGAAGGCCCTATTCATTTTTTATTAATTGCAATACATGGTGTTATAATTAAATCATTAAATTTCCAGATGCTCTACATAACTACTGTAAAATTCAAATGTTGCCACTCTGTATTAAAATGGGAAGAGATCATTTTGAAATTTTTATTTTTTTAATTTTGTATTGAGCTACCTGGCTTATACCTTCATATATGATTTATTTCATTGTTTAAAAATATTAATTCAGTCTCTAACACAAAAATCCACAGTTATTCTTCTAAAACCTCATAGCCTGGAAAAAAATAAAATTCAAGACCATACAAAAAGCTCTATAACAATAACTAGAATTAAGGATAAGTCCCCTTCACAAAAAAATGTGATGGCTCAGAATACTAAAATTAGAATTCTGTTTGCTGCACAACCCTTGCTTTATTCCATCTCTGTTGGAAACTAGGGTGGGAGAAAGCAAGTATATACTTCAGTGGGGTATTTTATCATCAATCTATAATTTTTATAAAGCATAAACAAGTAAAAGTACTGAAGGAAAAATACATGATTTCAGGAATAATATCTTTGTGAGATGGCCCCAAAATAGTAAAGTTTTTGTATTTTTGAGATTTTTTAGCTTGATTTCGGATACCTTACAAAGTGCAGATCTGAGATGTTTCCTAAAGCCTCGTACACACGCAACGATTATCGGCCAACCAATTGTCCGTCTTTTGTCCAGAGTGGTGTTTTGTTGGTTGGAATGTGCCTAGACTGAACACAAATTTTCACGCCCGACAAAATTCTACTTCAGAAGTGATGTCATGTGTTGGTTTGCTTTCTTTGTGTTCTTTCTTCTTTGAGCATGCCCAGACTTGCTCATTAGATTTTTCCCTGTCGAAATCTGTACTGACTGCACGAAAATCAGCCGTGTTTTGACAGCGGACAAAAATTTTATAGCCTGCACGCCAGATTTTTTTCGGCCGAAAAGTCGGAGTCGTTGTCGGAAGCATCATACTAACAAGCCGAAAATCGGCAGATCTTCTGTCTTCTAGTCGTCGGACGAAAATTCCCTGCCGATTTTTGACGCGTGCGTAACAATCTAGTTCTTACTATAAGGATACCATTTTGGGATGGGGGGGGGGGGGGTGATTAAAGTAATTAAAGAATCAACTTTGAACTAAAATTTTATACAGCTTTTCTGAGTCCTGCATCACCTTTGGATTTATGTTAATCCAAAAGCATGTGCTGCCCATGCAATAAGCTCCATTGTCACCAGAGATAATGCATTTTAACCACCATAGAAAATTTGAATGACATAGATAACATTTCTTGGACATTCTTAGAAAATTTTATCTCCAGCGGTACTGTATGGCACTCACATTTCATGTTATGTAGCGTGACCAGAATTGCAAAACTGATGGATTTGAAAGCTGTCGCTGATAATTTTCATCCAGTGTTGATTAGTGGAAGACCTGTGCCAGACGTCATACTATAGGGATTTACATGAATGGCTTGGTTAAAAAAAAAAAAAACAGCTCATCTAGAAGAACATTTACATGTGTATAACTATAAGGAAGCATACTTATGTTTGCTTCCTTCTTTGACTAGAAGACATATTTATAAATCAGTGAATGTTTCAATCAAATGTTTACTGCAGAATCAATCACTGCAATTTAAAACACATGCACTAGGAAGATACATCTGCAGTGAATGTTTGGTGATAATATCAGATTATTGGGTGACAGGACTTTTAACCTCTTCATGCCCACGCTATAGCCGAAAGACGGCTACAGCGTAGGCCTAAATTGCCGGGAGGGCATTCGTTTACATCCTTCCATGCATGAGCTGCCTGCGCGCTCCCTGCGATGTGAGTGCGGCTCGCTCTGTGATCAGCGAGTCAATGTCCCGGCCCCTTACCACATGATCAGCTGTCAGCTACTGAAAGCTGATCACGTGATGTAAACAGAGCAGGTAATCAGCTTTTTTTTTCCTCGCACTGACAGCGTGAGAAAAAAAAAAAAAAGCTGATCACCGGCTGCTGTCAGAGGGACATCGTTCCCAAAGAGGGAGAGGCACTGCCACTTCATTTGTAACCACCAGTGCCACCTACCGGTGTCCACCAGTGCCGCCTACCAGTGCAAATCAGTGCCATCAACAAGTGCCATCTATCAATGCCCACCAGTGCCACCTATTAATGCCCACCAGTGTCACCTATCAATGCCTATCAGTTCTGCCAATCAGTGCCTCATCATCAGCGCTGCCTATCAGTGTCACCTTCCATTGCCTATCAGTGCCCATCAGTGCCACCTATTAGTGCCCTTCAGTGCCGCCTTATCATGCTTATCAGTGCCGCCTTATCAGTGCCTATCAGTGCAGCCTATGAGTGCTCATCAGTGAAGAATATCAGTAGCTATCAGTGCCCATCATGACCACCTCATATGAACACATCAATGAAGGTGAAAAATTACCTGTTTGCAACATTTTATAACAAACTATGAAAACTGATTTTTTTTTTTTTTTTAATTCTGTCTTATTTTGTTTTTTCAGAAAAAAATAAAATAAAAATCCCAGTAGTGATTAAATACCACAAAGAAAAAGCTCTATTTGTGTGAAAAAAAATGATAAAAATGTAATTTGGGTACAGCATTGCATGACCGCGCAATTGTCATTCAAAGTGCGACAGTGCTGAAAGCTGAAAATTAGCCTGGACAGGAAGGGGATTTAAGTGCCCAGTAGGTAAGTGGTTAGGGCAGGGATCCTCAAACTACAGCCCTTCAGCTGTTGCGGAGCTACACATCCCATGAGTCATTGTAAAACTCTGACATTCACAGGCATGACTAGGCATGATGGTAATTGTTGTTCCTGAACAACTGGAGGGCCATAGTTTGAAGACCCCTGGGTTAAGGCATACAAAACAAAGTATGTTCATAAAACAGTTATCTACAAAATGTTATCAGCAATAATACAATCCAATCCAATAAAATAATATAACATATGTCACAACAAATCATGCTCTATCACCCACTCAAATAGGTTCAACATTAATTCATAAAAGGTATCCCCATAAGAAGCTTTCATAAGCTCCCTTATAACGGTTATGATAGGCTATTTGTAGCGCAATGGTTTCCAGGACTAAAAAATTAAGCTTCCTCAGGAGCAGCAGTGCTCAAATAACCACAAAAACATCAAAATAAATTATTAATACTTATATATAGAATATATTAATGATTAACACTTGCCATATGATGTCTGTAAGCACCCCTCACCTGTTCAAAAAGATGGAAAAAGAACAACATTGGTCCCTAGGTGGTGGCCCAGGTGAGGACCAAAAGTGAAGGAGACACCTGCCCCACAGAAATAAGCACGCCTCCAAGAGTTCTGCAAACATGCCCAACTACCCAAATTTAGTGGAGTATGTTAGTGAGTATCTGCATAAGAAAAAAAAAAAAAATTAAGATAGCAAAGTAATTCAATTTATTGAGAGGGAAACTTGCATAAGAAAAATAATCTATAATTAGGTAACTCAATGGCACCATCTGCCTATATGTTTGGTTTAAACTATATTTTATAGTTAAACAGAACCAAAAAAATATTATTAAACTACTTAGGTAAAATGCACAATTAAATATTACCTAAGTGGCCAGCAAATGTTATGTCCAATCATGACTCATTGTTTTTAGTCCCACCCCACACTTCAAACGCATTCTTTCAATAGCGGCCATTTGTAGTGTGATATTGATTTGGACAGAGATAGAACAGGGCTCTGTTAAGTACTACTATAGAGTTAGTGTGCTAATCTGATTCTATTGTCAGTGTAGAATATCAGTTTAGTGTGTCTTTAGTGATAGTTCAGTCAGTGTGAGTGTAGTGCGACCATTCATTTTTACTTTAGTGTCAATTTGTTTTGTCAGCGCAGGTTTACTGCATTATAGTTCACTGCATTACTGTATGTTTAACAAAGTATATTTGTATGCATTACTGCACGTTTAACGAAGTATATTTCTGTGCGTCAGTGCACGTTTAACGCAGTATATTTCGTTGCTTTACTGCACAATTGACGCAGTATATTTCATTGCGTTACTGCACACTTAATGCAGTATAATTCTGTGCGTTAGTGCACGTTTAATGCAGTATATTTCTGTGCGTTATTGCACACTTAATGCATTATTTTTCTGTGCATTACATGCCGTTTAGAGCAGTATATTTCTGTGCATTAGTGCATGTTTAATGCAGTATATTTCAGTGCAACACGTGCCATTAGCACAGTATACCTTAGTGCGTTACTGCACGTTTAATGCAGTATATTTCAGTGTGTTACGTGCAGTTTAATGCAGCATATTTCTGTGCGTTACTGCATGTATAACACAGTATATTTCTGTGCATTAGTGCACGGTTTGCCCAGTATATTTCTTTGCATTACTTCTATCCAAAGTCTGCGGAAGAGGCACCAGAGTTCATCCAAAAAATCTCTAGTCTTGTTCCCAATGCACTACATTGTGGCCTCATCATACAGACTGGCTCTCCAAGCCATTGTTTACAAAATAAAGAAAGCTGGGGGCGTGGATTGGCGCTGGTCTGAGATGGCTGCCTGATCTCCCAGCTCCCGGCCGACTTGGGGATTCTAGCCCGAAAATAAGCGCCTTCATCCCCCAATTTGAGACCAGATGAGCATGGGGAAGTCCTCCACACATTCCTCTCCCTCCAGATCCCGCTCACCTCGCGATAGGTCCCCGACCTCTTCTGCCAGCAGCAGCTCTCACGCGAGGCCCCGGCTTCATCTCGGGCCTACGCGGATCACTACCCGCTGCAAACTCTGCATTAGGAAGCCCAGAACATCCATCCTCCCAAACTCCTATTACAGGACCCGACCCTGCTACAAGCATGTCCACCCCTCCATTAAACCTCCAAGACCTCAGGACAATTGCGGATGAAATCAAGGCCTCCCTGGCTGTGGCAGTGGCAGACCTGAAGAGAGACATCCAGCACATCACAGGGAGGATTGAAGCAGTGGAAGAGAAGACTGATCTACAGGCAGATTCAATCAACTCTCTCAATTCCACAACCAACTCACATTCATTTCAACTAAGAGAGCTACAACGCCAGGTAGAAGCCCTAGACAACAGAGGACGTTGCCATAACCTGAGGGTAAGGGGTCTCCCTGAATCAGTTGAGCCCAACATATCATGCGCGCCACAGTGGAAATCTTCAATGATGTCCTGGGAAGACCTCCAGATGCACCCATAGAATTTAAACACCTCCACAGGGCTCTTAGACTGAGATCCAGAGACACAGACTCCCCAAGAGACATTGTGTGCTGTCTGGTCAACTACAGATTAAAGGAGGACATTCTAAGAAGCGCAAGAGATAGCAGTACCCTTCTCTACCATGGCTCTGATATAAAGATATATCAAGATCTGTCGCCCATCACCCTCCAACGCAGAAGAGACCCCCGCCCTTTGCCGGATGCCCTCAGCAATACTGTAAGAATATACAGTATCGCTAGAAGTTTCCTTTTTGCCTGTCCGCTTCCGCAAATGGGCGCACCGCAAATCTACGCATCCCAGAAGATTTGACCTCATTCTGCAATACACTGGACATCCAACGAGTCAACCTCCCAGACTGGTACAGAAGTCTCCAATCACCTCCCCTCCGAAGAGCAACGTCCATGGACACAATCCCTGAACGGGATGAATTTCACTTGAGACGTCGCAGACCATCATCCCCCAGACAGGAGCATCTCTCGCAACCTCGTCCAAACAGCTTAGGCAGCCCAACAGCCTCCCCGGTACACCGAAGACCACGTCATGAAGAAACGGACTAAAAAGTCTGCGATTTCAGCTGCCTATGGAGACTCGCTTCATCTTATCCTTCTCTCTCTCCCCCTACCAGCACCCTGGTTTCTCTTTGTTGTTTTCTTTTCTCTTTTATCCCTAATGTTCCTGCTGCAAGTACCTCATCACGGCATCGGTACTTCCTTTCAACTTAAGACTCCTTCCACAAGAACTCACCCGGTCCTTCAATTCACGCTCTTTCCTAGATTTGCCTAGAATCCTTCTGGCTGCAAGCTCATTCCACCTCCTGAATCGCACAACAACCGGACTTACAGCTTCACCTATTCATCTTGAAGTCACTTTCTCCAAAACATGTAGAGTCTGGTAAAATACAGATCCCCAACATGTTTCTGCTCCCAGACTCTTATTTCCCCCATCAATGCATAAAGACTGACCTTATGTTGTTCCTTTTGAGAGAGATCCACAAAACGCTCTAAATAACCAACAACATATAACATCTAACCCCAACCCCGATGCCCCCCCATGACACAGATTAATCGGCCTTCTGTTTTATACTCATGATTCTTATATAACATAGAACCTACTAAACGCTTGTGAGTTAAATGCTTAACCTTTTATTTTACACTCACATTGGTTTTAATGTTTAATATGTTGCCTTCTCATACATGTGTGGATCGACCCTCCGGGACCCTTTACCCCTCCAGACCATCCAACTGACATTGGTTCCCTTTAGACCCAGATCTATCATTATTCACACCAAACTTTATTCCACCAACCATCTTTAGCTCTCATAAAGAGGTTTACACCTTGAGACCATATACCGCAGACACATGGTCTAAACTCTTAATACCATATAGCCCTTATAG
The DNA here is from genome assembly GCF_965119305.1 of Pelophylax lessonae. NCBI lineage: Eukaryota > Metazoa > Chordata > Amphibia > Anura > Ranidae > Pelophylax > Pelophylax lessonae. Next base: position 211,585,365 of record NC_138776.1, on the reverse strand, counting down.
GGGTCCCTGGAGGGCCGACCCTCAAAAGAAGTATAAATCTTTCCTATTATACACTCCTTCCCAGATCTTCCCTCCAACCATGCCTCAGGCGGTACAAGCAAGAAAATAACTTCCTCTTCCTCCTTTACTGTTAGGGCTACAAGATTGTGGAATTCTCTACCACAAGAGGTGGTTTCTGCAGGTAGTATGGTGGCTTTCAAAAGACTCTTAGACTTACATCTCAAGGATCAGAACATTCAGGGGTATGTGAGATGATTACAGCCACACACACCTACACAGGTTGAACTGGATGGACTATTGTCTTTATTCAACCTCACCTACTATGTAACTATGTAACTATGTAAGATACCCCTAATTTACCATCATACCTTTCACTCTAAACTTGGCTTTTGTACCTTTAAGGAACTTGACCCTTCACCACTCCACGTTATCCTAGCAACAAGGTATGTTGCTTACTGGTGAGGTTTTTCTGTGTCTCTCTTGTATTCATACCTCCCTCTGCTTTCCATCGATTCCCACAGGACAACACCATAAGGCATTTCAGATCCTCCAGGCTATTAGCTTATTGCTTAATTCTGGAATTTCTCACTCAACCTCCCCGTGGGAACCTTATCTACTCCCCTTTTTCTGTTCATTAGCCCATGCCCTATCTCCTTCCTTAACTTTTTTTTTTTTTACCCAAAGGATGAGGAATGTACTAGCTTATAATCCCATATCCCTGAGTTCTCTGGGATATCCCCCAGGATACTTCTCCGACCCAATTGCTAATTGCGCCCCCAAGAGACTGGAATAGGATATTTCCTTTCCATGTCACCTCCTACCGACCTGTAAATAAATCACTGGGGAGGGTTCTATCTTCTCTCCCTAGTCTCGGAGTTTTCTCTTTCTCCTACCCTTTCCCCCCTCTTTTTCCCCTCCCTTCCTCCCCTTGATTCTCCTCTCCATTCACTTGATCCCCCCTAATTTTTGAGATTCGCTTGGTCTCTGTCCCTCCGCCGATTTCCTACTCTCTCACCTAACCACTCTTGAGTGATAGCCTCGATTCCATAATAGACCCAGGAGGTAGATTCATTTTTTAAAGGGACAAATAGCAAACAAAACCTTCACACTCGCCAATATTTACAGCCCCAACTCAGCTCAAGTATCATTCTTTAGGAACATTGCCCACACACTTTCAGAATTCCAAAAAGGAACTACTATTTTAGGTGGAGACTTTAATGAAGCGCTATACCCCTTATTAGACGCCTCAACTGCCACATCTTCCTTACCCTATAGAGCAGTAAAGGAAATAAGAACACAACTTCAAGACCTCTTACTTTACAATTCCTGACATACCCTTCTCCCCTCTTCCAAAGACTTCATATTCTTCTCCCTGCCTCATAACAGATATTCCAGACTTGATTACATTTTCCTCTCCCAAAAAGACCTTCCACTTATCAAGAATGCTTTGATCGAACCAATGATCCTTTCTGACCACCACCCGATATTGTTAACCATATCCCTCCCGTCACATAATCCACACTCCAAGTCCTGGAGATTGGATTCTTCCCTCTTAACCAAGGCTCCGGATATACAACATATTAGGACAGCTATCTCAGATTTCTTCTTACCCAATGACACATCTGAGACATCTCCTATTAATGTCTGGGAAGCACATAAATGCGTTTTGAGAGGCAATCTAATAGCTCTCAAAACGTCTAAGAAAAAAGAACACCAAGCGAAAACCCATTCACTTCTCCATAAAATCAAGTCACTCGAATCATTGCACAAACGCACACAAGCTCTTGACACCTACGACAAACTTATTGGTCACAGGCAGCTTCTCCTTGATGAATTACATATCAAGGTCAAACATAAATTCATACTTCGACAGAAGCTTTTCTGAATAGAGTAACAAAAGTGTCAGATACCTAGCGAGAGCCCTACAGGCAAAGAAAGCTGCCACCTCTGTACACACTATTAAAAACAGTCAAGGACACACTTTTGCCAACACCCTAGATATTGCCGCCCAATTTAAACAGTACTACTCCAACCTCTACAATCTCTCCTCTATCCCCCCCAGACGCAGACAAAGACTCCCTTATTCGTGATTTCCTCCAAAAACATTGCCCGGCCCCTATCACCTCCTTGACAGCACAAAAACTGAACGATCCCATCTCCGAAGATGAACTCCTTAATGCAATTAAACAACTTAAAGTAGGAGAAAGCCCCGGCCCAGATGGATTTACTGCCCCGTACTACACGACATTTATAGACCTACTATCTAACCCAATGCTTAAAGCCTTTAACTCCTTGTCAACCCTCCCTCTTCCTCCTAACAGACTGTCAGAAGCTCATGTAACTGTCATCCACAAAGAAGGTAAAGATGCCACTTCGGTAATGAATTACAGGCCAATTTCTCTTTTGAATGTGGACATCAAACTATTTGCCAAAATTCTCGCAAATAGACTGCTGCCTATCATCCTCAGTTTAATCAACAAAAACCAAGTCGGCTTTGTCCCGGGCCGAGAAGCAAGGGACAACACAATAAAAGCTATTAACGTTCACTATTGGATATCATCCTCTAAATTTGAAGGTTTCATACTATCCCTAGATGCTGAGAAGGCGTTTGACAGGCTTGACTGGACCTATATGGCTAACGTGTTGAAACATCTGGGCATTCCTGACAAGATGTTTAACTTTATTATGTCTCTTTTCTCGACGCCCACAGCAAAAATTAAGGTCAACGGTCACCTGTCGGACGCCTTCTCCATTAGCAACGGGACAAGACAGAGATGCCCCCTGTGACGGTACTAAATCAGATACTTGGTGGTTTGGATTGCTTCAAATGGGATCTGTATTTACAAGTGATGTTAACGTGTATTGTACTGCAATGTCAGCAATGTCTTCATATAGAGATGTGAAGATTTAATCCTACACTGGGAGAATTAGACTGTTCTAGACTGCTAATACTGTCTGTGTTTTGAGATGGAATGTGTATTGTGCTAAGTATTCCTGTTCCATTGTTAGATGTTAATGACCTTGCATTATTGTGGCCAGGTGGCTAGATAATTAGTTTATTGTTATTCTGTATACAGGTCTATCTGCATATGCTAATGTAATCAAACTCATCTGACCTGATAGTGTATATAATGTATGTGTGTGGGTTTAATAAACAGTTCTTCTTGATACCCTCAGCATAGAGTTTCATCTCATGTTTGTGGGAGAAGGCTATACCAGCTCTATCCCTCTTCTGCTTGGATCGCTCAATTACTAGCTCTGGTAAGAGCGGTTCCTGCTCTACTCTACAGCATCCCTTCCACTAGGGGGAAGAGAACATCTCTGGTAACGAAACCCCTCTTTCCATGGGGGCGGCCGCTACAACTGGTGGCAAGCGGTGGGATGTTTTTTTTCCCCTAGAGGAGATGCTACAACTGGTTCCGAGAATGGAATGAGCAGATGGAGAATCGCTACGGAAACTTGAAGCGGCCAACCTTGAAAGATTTGTTGGAGAACCGTGGCCGACCAGCAAATAACCGTACCAAAAAGGAACTACTGGCCGAGCTGAAGGAAATGGACCGAAACAACGGTGTGACTAAAACAGTAGCCCCGAACCTGGAGGATGAGTTGATGCAGACTGTGCGTATGCGGTTGGTGTTGTATGGACCCAATCCTCCTGCAGACATCATTTCCCAGGTGATGAACACCACTATTGCTGAGAACCGGGAGAAACAACAATACCAGTTGTGCATGGTGGAGATCCAGAGACCAGTGAGCCCAACTGTGGAGAATGCTCCAGCCCCAACAGAACGGAAAAAGGTACCCTTCGCAGCCTTTAAGAGCTTCCAGGAATCGGAGGGGGAAATAGATGGCTACTTAGCCGACTTTGAAAGACAATGTGCTTTACACAAAGTACCCACAGACGAATGAGTCACCATCCTGGCCGGGAAATTAACAGGTAGAGCTGCCGAAGCCTTTAGAGCTATACCTGATCAGGAGATTCACCTCTACCCAGCAGTCAAGGAGGCTTTGCTTGCCCGGTACTCAGTCACCCCCGAGGCGTATAGGAGACGGTTTCGGGAGTCCAAAAAGCACAGCAGGGATTCCTACACCGAGTGGGCCTGCCGTCTTTACAGAACAGCCTCCCTCTGGATTACCGGTTGTCAAGTCATATCAGGAGAGGATGTGTTACAGCTGTTTCTATTGGAACATTTTTTCAACACCCTGCCGGGAGATACAGGTATGGATTCGGGAGCGGCGACCGCTCACCTTACCCGAAGCAGCTCGTCTGGCTGATGAGTATACTGATTCCAGAAAAATGAAGCAACCCTTTATAAGACCTGCTCCAGGACCAGTGGCACCAACCCGAAGCCCAGGTACCTGCAATCGCCCACCACCACGCTTCTGTCGGGATTATTGGGGTGATTGAAAATTAGAAAAAAAAAATGGATTTAAAAAGCCATGTATATTTCATATTATGTATATAAGATTCTGAACAGTATAGTTTCCATCTTGTTTTAAGGTGAAAGAAAGTTCATATATGTTCTGTTGTAAAATTTCTCTTACAATAGGGTCTTATACTTTCAGCAGATGTCTCTGTTTGCTTTTGGGCATAAATAAGTGGAAAACTGACGTTCTTTTAGATAAGACTCAGTCAGCCTGACGCTATGTTAAAGGGGTGATGTCTCCTTGATTGTCTGTATTCTAAAGATGAACAATAGGTTCATTTAGAATACATATTTTTAAGATACATTATTATGTATGAGAAGATATTAGCAACAATTATGTCATTATATTATGTAAGGCATATACATACATATTTAGAAATTGTTTGTCTACCATATGTTGGGTTTATATTCTTGTTAAATAACAAATCTTACTTAGACTTAAGAGTGAATACTAATTACTTAATTTTAAGGCATGTGGTAGGAGTGTTTATATAAGAATTGCTTTGGACTAGGCTAAGTGTTCAAGGTATCGTAAATATTATAGGCCAGACAAAATGTCTGACAACATGTGGCATGGTCAAATAATTAATGGATCTTCACTAGCCAAGAGTTCAAAGATCATCAGATAAGAATATATTCTAATTATTGTTAACTACAAAATCTAATGAACGGTACAACACTGCCCTCTTTAGACGAAATACCAAACGCAGTCTTGGGATAATTTCGATATTTCCAATATAGAAATATTATATTGTATTAAAAATATAATTATTGAAATGGCTTTGCTTGCCAAGATGAATGATGGAAAATAGATGGACATTTATGTATGTACTGGGAGTATGGACAAAGTTTTATGTCGTGTTTTATAGTTAATCTTGAACATAGAGAAATCATCATTTAACTTTATTATACAAGTATTGGGTTAATTATCAGAAGAGGTGTGACTCTGACCTCACCAGCTAAGGTATAGAATATCCCAACCCATGGGGATAATGTTTCATCCCTCTGGGTTTAACTTATGGTAATTTTTAATAGCCCTTTGTTCATACCATATAAAAGAAGAACCCAGATATGAGAGAGGACACATGACACATCACATTGCCCAACATACAATACACATACATCATACACACTACTACATCTCTCGATATACTCATCCAGACATACTCCATCTTGCTCCATCATTCATCTGAAACTCTGAGGGACGCCAAACAAAACTCCTCCCTCAATGGCATCCATCTTAAGACTCTGGTAACGACCATTTGAAGCTAGCAGCCATCTTAAGTGTGGTAAATATAACTTTGCTGTGTTATTTGATTTTATTCAATATTGTTTATTTCCTTCCTTATATGTTTTATATTGCATATTTAAGGGTAATAAGATTACAATCCCAGCCATATAAACCATGGTAGATTTTTCTCTATAAAGCTGATTTTTGTTTTTATACATTTTTATTACTATCAGATTTAGCGCATTATTGCGAATTTAGTCTTCCGTTTTGCATGGCTTATTCTCGCTTCATCTGCAGTGAGGTGACTTTTGGCTATACAATTCGCAGACAATTGTGGTCTGTTTATATAGAACACATGCCTATGGTTTATGCTATACCTGGGGCAATGGTAATCTTGCTTTCGTTTTGCTTTCACTTTGTTTCAGTTTCACTTTCATTATTGAGCTAAACATCACATTGCATTGATTGTTGGAAGTTAGTATTTTATGTTATTTTTACAGTTATTTTTTTTGTGTCACTTCCTGTTTGATCATATATTGTGATTACATGTCTTGAGAATAAATATTTTTTATATATTCCTTACTGTAGACTGTACTCACTAAGATTGGTATATGCTTTTAAAAAGAAATTAATCAATTAAAAAGAATTTGCTACATACTGATTTGTGGAAATAAGTGGAGATTCTCCTACCGCACAGATCTTTGCTTATTAACCATAAATAGACACTGTTATATTCAGAGCAGTATAAATCTTCTGACATAATGACGTACGAGCGCGAGATATTATTATTAAATATTCTTACACTTCCAACAGCAAAGCCAGGTACAGTGCCATCGGTGCAAACAGTTCGGACACTACCAGAGAAACTGTGACCAGAGAAGGAACCACGATTCATGGCTTCGAGCAGGACCACCTTCCCCAGCACGGACAGCCGTCCACTACTACCATGGCCACATGTAGCAACAACCTAGCCTTAGACCAATGCTCAAGCCCCAGATTACCAATCTTGGACCACCACTACCACAGAGAGGGGGGACTCCTCCAACTCGCAGGCACCCAGATACCAATCCCACAGTGGGGTACAGTGCTACAGGTGCAAGCAGGTTGGGCACTATCAACGAGACTGTACCCAGAGCAGGGACCAAGCTGCATGGATCCGACCAGGGTCACCCCCTCCAGTAAAGATAACGGTCCCTTTCTATCACACAGAGGCTCCCCCAGTCATACCAATATTCAAACCCACTGAGCAGCAATTGGGTACCCTTCATGAAGCTGTCCAGTTAAATGGAAAGCCTGTGCAAGGTCTCCAAGACACGGGAGCCACTCTCATTTTGTCCCAGATGCCGCCCGAACTGGGGGTTCAGTAGTGGTACGGGTAGCAGGGGGAGGGGTGCACCGGATACCCACTGTGAGGGTCCACTTGAATTGGGGTGTTGGGTCAGGTCTGATTGATGTGGGGTTGATACAGGAGCTCCCCACCAATGTCTTACTGGGGAACGACCTAGGCCACTTGACCTCAGCGTTCCTGCCGGTCCAGATCCCAGGCCCACATCACGGAGACCTACTTACATTCTGAGGTCCAGATGCTTGAATGTTTGGATGGAGTGCGGTCATATGGGATAGGTTTTAGTTTGGGAAGGGGGGGGGGGCCATGGCAGATTTACTTGGAACTCCCTGGATTGACTCTTTGGGACTTGTTACCCGACTAACTCAGGCACAGACCAGTTGGAGGTCTGGTACCTGGATTAGTCTACCTTTGGGGGGAAGATATGTGACGGTACTAACCGTCACTATAATTTTAAAAATCCGATACTTGGTGGTTTGGATTGCTTCAAATGGGGTCTGTATTTACAAGTGATGCTAACGTGTATTGTAATGCAATGTCAGCAATGTCTTCATATAGAGATGTGAAGATTTAATCCTACACTGGGAGAATTAGACTGTTCTAGACTGCTAATACTGTCTGTGTTTTGAGATGGAATGTGTATTGTGCTAAGTATTCCTGTTCCATTGTTAGATGTTAATGACCTTGCATTATTGTGGCCAGGTGGCTAGATAATTGGTTTATTGTTATTCTGTATACAGGTCTATCTGCATATGCTAATGTAATCAAACTCATCTGACCTGATAGTGTATATAATGTATGTGTGTGGGTTAAATAAACAGTTCTTCTTGATACCCTCAGCATAGAGTTTCATCTCATGTTTGTGGGAGAAGGCTATACCAGCTCTATCCCTCTTCTGCTTGGATCGCTCAATTACTAGCTCTGGTAAGAGCGGTTCCTGCTCTACTCTACAGCATCCCTTCCACTAGGGGGAAGAGAACATCTCTGGCGGCGAAACCCCTCTTTCCATGGGGGCGGCCGCTACACCCCCTTTCCCCCATTCTATTTATCCTCACCCTGGAACCATTTCTCCATTCTCTTGATTCCAACCCTGATATCCATGGCGTCAAGTTAAGGACTTATCTATAAAATAGCCGCCTTTGGAGACGACATTTTGCTTTTCCTAGGTAAACCTATCCTTTCTATCCCTACCCTCCTGTCTCTTCAAAATTAATTTTTCCAAGTCACATGCACTCAATATATCGATACCCACAGAGATAGTTACCCAATGTAAAGACAACTTCCCTTTTCAGTGGAAGCGTGACTCCATAAAATATCTAGGTATATACCTCCCCTCCAAACTATCGGACCTCTTCACCAAAAACTTCTCCCCAGCACTACAAGCCATTAAAGAAGATATTCAAAGGTGGAACAAACCATTTTTCACCTGGTTTGGTAGGGCCGCTATCATTAAAATCAATATCCTCCCACGCCTCCTGTATCTACTCCAGACTATTCCAATTAAAATCCCGTCATCATTTTTCAATTCCTTCAAATCCTTATGCTCAAAGTTCCTTTGGAGTCAAAAAATACCAAGACTCTCATTTGATCTATTATCCAAACCAAAACTGAAGGGAGGTATTGGCCTCCCTGATCTTAAGAAATACTACTGGGCTTGCCATCTCACAAGAATTCTTGATTGGTTTCTTCACGGGAAAAACAAAGATTGGATATCCTTGGAGAACTCACTTGATATTATACCCCTTCAATCCTTACCGTGGATCTCTCCAAGGAATATCCCACAAGTCCTAAAATCACACCCATTAATAGGCGCAACCTTACACACTTTTGCAGACATTTGCAAACATTCCACGTTATCCTCCACTCCGGGTCCCCTTACCCCAATACAACACAATCCTGACTCCCTCCCAGGAATGTCATCCTCCTTCCATTTACAACATTGGAAACATGACATAACTCGTGCACATAAATTTTACAAAGAGGGTTCTTTAACAGATTGTGCCCAATTACCAACTACACTAGGATCTCCCCCTATACCGCAATGGACTTACCTCCAAATTTGCCATTTCCTTATTTCCCAGAACTGTTCAGGTATCCTCGCCAGAAGATTAACGCAATTCGAGCGACTCTGTTTAAGCGATAACCCCCAACGTCATCTAATTTCCACTACATATAACCTCCTCTTTTCTGACTCCAGCATGTTAGGACCCAAAACACTAAATGCTTGGGAAACAGATCTAGCAATCCCATTCACTGATAACGACTGGAAAAACATTTGCCTCATTACGCATAAAAGTTCTCTCAATGTTTCTATGCAGGAATCCTGTGATAAACTCCTAACCCGATGGTATAGAACGCCATCAATCCTACACAAGTTTTACCCAGATGTTTCAGCAGAATGTTGGAGATGCAACAACCACCCGGGCACACTCTTTTATATTTTTTGGGCCTGTCCTCGAATCCAGGTCAAAAATTCACGAAATTCTCACTATCCACCTCAACATTCAAATATCATATTCTCCGGCACAATATCTACTCCACCACACCAAAACCCCCCCCCACTCCGCTACTGCAAATCCTTGACCCCCCATCTGATTAACGCAGCAAGAGCTTGTATACCAGCACACTGGAAATCTAGATCTCCACCCTCCATAAGTGAATGCCTCCATAAAATTGACAAAATTGCAAAACTAGAGGAATTGATAGCGATTGCACATGACTCAACTGCCAAATTTGCCCGCATTTGGGACACACGGTCCACTTTCACTTCTTCTAGCACCTACTGTGCAATTCCCTATTAACTTAAGCCACCATATTTACCCCCTGTATCCTTCTTCAATCTATAGCCTACTACTTTTATAATACATTTTAAGCCAACCCCATACCGCTCTACTAGTACGTGCATTCTGGGTCTGTCTCCTAACCTTCCCCAACCATTTTTGGGAGAATACTCTCACCCCTAAACAGGGGCAGGAAGTGAGAGTCCTCCTACTAAGTTAGACCCTTACCCTCTTGAGACTTCTTCTCATTATTTAGTTTCTTGTCCCCCCCCCCCCCGAGACTATATTTTCAATCTCCTAATAAGATTGTCCATAGGCGGGACAGAGGCCAAGCCGAACTAATATCCCACCTCCCTTCCTTTCTCACCCACCCCTCCTTCCTTCCCCCTCAACCCACCACCTCCCCCCTCCTCTCCTCTCTCTTTCTCTTTCTTCCCCGATACTCATCAATTCTATAGGAGCAGAGGGAAGAACCGGGATCAGCTCTAGAAGCTGGACCCCTCTTTTCTACCCTCCACCCTCGCATACAGCAAATTTAGCTATCAGCTACCCATTTATCCTTTTATCTCTTTGTTTCTCTTTCATCCTTAGCTTTCTTCCTGAATAGATACGAACCAATACCAACCCATACTGAAAAACATACGAATACTATATCTATACTTGAAATAGCGAGCTTGACTACGAATTACACTTTCTTTTCTTATATCTGATGGCTCGCTTTAATTCACACCCAAAACACCCAGACCTTCCGTACCTTTTTATTTTTACTCGTTTATACAACTTTGGGTTTTCTCATCGTTCTATCTGTTTCAAAATACCCTTGAGTGCGTTAAACTTGTTTGATTCCTCCCTTCTGGATTACCACAGCGTGTTTGATATGACAATTTAACTCTGTTATGCAAGCATTATACTTTATATTGTACTTGTTAAGATTTTATATTCACTGGTTGATATATTTCCCATGACTGCTGTATGACTTACTCACTTCTATTCAATAAAATATATTGAAAAAAAAAAAAAGAAAGCTTGCAGGTAAAATGTCATTTTTTTTGGCATTATAAATGCAATTATTTCTGCAGCATCTTCTATACACAGTATAGATGTGCCACTTTACAGGTAGACTAAGGGAACCCCCAAGGCACTATATTAAAAGGAATTTTTCATTTTTATTGTTATTTCTCATTTTGATGCTTTCACTTTAAGCATCAGTAAATCATTGCTCATTTAAAAATGAGTTTTTTTACAATTTTTTTTCATTAATACATGTCCCCCAAGGCAGTACCAGGACCCCCATAACCATTGTATGCCCAATTACTTGCATATAAGCCTTCAAAATGGGCACTTTTGATTCTTCCAGTTCAGGTCCCATAGAATTCAATGGGGTTCATTATTCTTTTTTTTCGAACTTTCGCAATGTTCGAAAGTTATGGTGCGAACAGAAAAGAAGGGTCCTTTGGCCCATCCCTAATCAGCTCATAGCTGTATAAGACAGGAAATTAATGCTACTCTACCATATATCTTGGATACATATGGTCAGGAAAGTATATATCAGTGCCTGAAATGCTGTCAAAAGTATGGAGAACAAGGGTGAGCTACCAAGAGCTTGCCATAATCCAAACAGGCAGAAGAAAAAAGAATTGTCCTTAGTCCCTGTCACCTCAGGGAGGCCCCAGAGCCGGACATTATTCTGTCTGTTCCTGTCTTCCATGTCCTCTACCTGTAGCGGCAGGGCGATTGACACATCGAGCTGGGAAGTCTGGAAGGTCTCAAGTTTGGTCAGTCTCTGCTCTATGGCCGTTACAGCTGCCTCCCCCATGTAAACCCGGTCAGTCAGAGTCTTCACCTCCTTACGGATCGCTTGTACCTTCCTCCGGTGTGTCTCCTCTATATGGCCCACCATTACCTCTAGGTCTGCCTTGCTAGGTAAGGAGCTGAGTAGGGGGGCAGCTTTGCATCTACTCGCAGAGTCAGCAGGCCCTGTAGTAATCCTGGTGGTTGAGGGAAGAAGGCAGCAGAGGTGTCCGAAGGTGTCTCTGACACCGAGGAGGGAGCTGGCGAGGTAGGTGAGTCCCAGACCTCCTGCACCTCAAATGAAATGCACGTGGCTCCGCCATCTTCGGACTCTGAGATGGAGTCTGTGAATGCACCAAGAACTGCTTGATTTCAGCTCTGGTGGCTGGCCTGCAGGATGTCCCATTTGGTGCCATTGGTCCTCCGCTTAGCCGATCACATTCCCCCGCTGTTTAAAGCTGTAATTGCCCGGCTGGGTGAGTGAGAAGACGGAGCTCAGGAAAAGTGCGGCTTCACCCGTCCATGTCCAGGCACGCACCCCCCCCCCCCACATTGGGCGGATTTGACATGTCAAATCCCATGCCAAATTGGAGCCTATTGTCGGCAATGACATCGTCAAAATTGGTGCAACGCCGACTTTGCGTTGCTGCACCGATTCCCAAAAGTAGTTTCTGCACTCCTTTTGCCGACTTTGGGGGGCGATTTCAGTAGACATCTGTGCAGGAACCTGCACAGATGTCTGTCAAATCGCCCCCAAAGTTGGACTGAAATGCCGGTTTGGTAAGTTTCATTTAGGTACAGATGCTTTACAAAATGAACTCTGAGCTATATGATGTTTGCTACTAATTCAAATGCATTTTTTAAATTATATAATATTTAAAAATATTTTTTTTTCTGTACATTCTGGCAAAATATCACACAGGCAATCAATTCTATTAGCCAGTTAAATGTAACCAATCTTCTGATGCAGCTAGATATTCATGTGAAGCCAATTTTATTATGCCTCCCCACATCTTCAAGCTGCAAAAATGTGATAAATATAACTGCTTTTACATTTAAGACAGGATTGGGACTTGTGAAATTAGATGCAAGAGTGGATCACAAAAAAGTTTTCAAAATGGTGGATTCATAGATGCCAGGTGGGTAGGTTGCCTGTAACAGATAGATCCACCGCATTTCACAATAGCCATTTGGTCCAGCCCCCAACCCAAGACTCTGGATGCACTCAATATAGGGCAATAAACTGAACATACAAGGGACTGTGGTTAAAATACCGGGCAGCATTATAGTCTATGGGCGAACTAAGATTTCCAATTTGTACTGGTCTTATATGGCTCTACCTCCATAGTTCCCTTTTAGTTCTTCCTTTAGAGAGCGCCTTACATGTCAAATAGTATATCACTCCTGTCATTTTACAGTTCACAACATGTATGGATTTCACTGTCTTTACATTTGGTAATTTGATATTTTTGTTGATGTTATTAAGCCTACAGTGCAAGCAGGTACCACACCAGAATGTCCCCTTTGATGTGCATGAAGTTGCCCTCCTAAAAGGAATCTTTGGGTAGTCTGCCATGAACTGGCTCACTAGCAGGTCAGTATGTAACAGCTGCTGTAAAAGGTGCTGTGATGATAGACATATGTGTTTGTGGAGGGTGTATGAGGTAGAATGCAGATACCACACATTTATACATGGCCATGTGTTAATACAGTATGTGGGTTAGAATTTTTTTTTCAAACATTTTTATGGGTCTATTAAAACTTTTTTCATGTTTCACTTCTTCCCATGCACAGTATACAGTCTATATTGGGTGCACCTATATATAGCTTGTTGGGTTACAGGACTGTAGTAGTACCATATAGGAGTTTTTAAATATAAGAGGAGAGATTTTGATCTATGTATACCCATAGGCCCCAATTGGTGGATACCCTTGAACATTTTTTTTGTATTGTTTGTGTATCAAGGGTTACTATACTATATACTCAAATTCCTAAAAATAAAACATGTATTTATATACATATGTTTTTTATTTCATGAATTCTTATTTTACCTACACCTCACAAGACTTCTTTTCCTGTTCCCCTTGATACACCTCATACAACCTCCCAATTAATTTGGTAAATTTGGTCAAATACTGTACCACAAGCAATTCTTCTTATAGTATTTACATTGATAATGTGATAAAATTGTGAGAATAATGAGTCCTGACAAACCCCAAACTAAGTGGGGAGAATTAGGAAGTTTATTAAACATAATGCCATCTTCAGTTTTCCATATTTTGCAAGTTGGTGACTAGAGTTGGGCTGAACACCCCCTGGTTTGGTTTGTGCCAGAACTCTCGAACATCGTAAAAGTTTGGACCCGAGCCGCAAACCCTATTAAAGTCTATGGGACTTGAACTTGAATAGAGAAAAGTGCCCATTTTGAAGGCTTATATTCAAGTTATTGGCTATAAAAAGGATATAGGGGCCTGGGTACTGCTCTGGGCGACATGAATCAATGCAAAAAAGTTGATGTTAATGATGCGAGAAGTGAAACAATAATAATGTAAAATTCCTTTAAATATAGTGCCTGGGGGTGCCTGTAAATTGGCTCATCTGTACCATGTATAGAAACTGCTGTAGCAAAACTGACATATACTGTATAAAGAAAAAAAAATACATTTAAATAGATTTTCATAGCTTTCAAACCATTGCCTGCAATACAAAAATGTGAAAAAACAGCGTTGGGTCCCCCCCCCCCCCAATCCATACCAGACCTTTGTCTGAGCAGGCCAGAAAAGGTGGGGGGGGGGATTGCTGGAATTATGTTTTATTTAAATGTTACTGTATATAGTCATGCTTAATTGAATGATTGGAGTTATGCTTAAACTTTTACTGAAAATCTCTCGCTTTGTAACTTAGACATTTTTGCTGTTGAGGATGTAAATTTCCTCTCATTGTTTCTGACTTGTGAGAATATTTTTTGGCCACACAGTATTTTGCTAGTATGTTTCTTTCCTGAGTTTGCTTTCCTGTTATGTGTACTGTACATCTTTTTCCTACTATGTATATTTTATGTCCATTGTGCTTAAATATTATATGTATATAATGGGAAAATAATGTCACATCCCCTTTATGAACTGTAAATAAGCTGTACTGACCAGAATGGTGTTGAATACAGGCTGGAAGACCATACCTGTCTTGATGACTTATTTCCGAGTGCTCGTAAATTCTTTACAGGTTGAAGGGAGACTGGCCAGCAGAAGTATACCTACCAAGGGGTATTACCTTTCAGGGGGGGTGAGTGAGTGCCCCCACCCTCCTGAACTATACCAGGCGACATGTCCTCAACATGGGGGGGGGGGTGCTTTTGAGCAAAGGGACTCTACCCCCCACCCCAAAGCACCTTGTCCCCATGGGGACAAGGGACACTTCCCCACCCTGGGCAGTGGCTGTGGGGGTCTTCAGGTGAGGGGCTTATCTGAATTTGAAAGCCCCCTTTAACAATGGGGGCCCCTAGATCCCACCCCCCCTGTGAATGAGTATGGGGTACATTGTACCCCTACTCATTCACCAAAAAAAGTGTCAAAAAGAATAAAAAAACACACCGTTTTTGACAGTTCCCTTTTTTTTTTAAATAAAAAAAACAATGTCCACGATGTAGATCCATCCTCAACCATGACATCTGCCACACTGCCCCCTTTTTCATCTGATTTCTTAAAAAAAAAAAAAAAAAAGTGACTGAACGGTTAAAGAAAATGGAACCCCCAAGGGAAAGAAAACGTAATGTATCTGCATTTTGGGTGAAATAGTAAAACAGACACCTTTGGACAGCAGCATTATAAGTCTGGGTAGAGAGTAGTAGATTTAGATAGACTTGGCTAAAAAATTGAGGTTGAACTCCAGCAAACACTGTATAAGCATTCACAGCCAACCGCTTTTCTCCTTTTACAAGTTTTACATATATGAATAAAAGCTGACCACTGTAAGCACATCTGTCAGTTTTAAATGGTTTGTCTCAACCCTTTAATTGCTACTTTGTCTGGACTTCCTGGTCTGTTAGTGCCGATTCACACTAATACGACTTGTCAGGTGACTTGGTTAGCCTGACAAGTCGTGCACCGTCGCGGTCCATTGAGTAGTACAGGACCGGTTCTAATAGGAGCGACACAAGTCGCTCCGGCTTAGAAAAAGGGTCCTGTACTACTTCCGGGCGACCTGGAGGCGACTTGCATTGACATTCATTTTATGAAGTCCGTGCAAGTCGTGCCGAAGTCGCGCTGCACGCGACTTCACAGGTCGCCCCTAAGTCGGAGCAACCTAGTGTGAACCGGCACTTAAAGTAAGTTGCAAAATAACAAACTTAGTGACCAGATCACACGGTAAAAATAAAGTTAAAAAGTAAAAAAGGAATGATGCAGCCACCACATCTAAGAAATGGTAAGCTGCAATAAAACTCATTTTGTTTTTTGGGCTTAATACCACTTAAGGGGGTGCCTGCATAAAATAAACAAATGCCTTCAACATACAACCCCACCACACCGCTCAGACTTTTTTGATTGGGTGAAAATTGATCTGAGATGCCCTCTCCATGGACAACAATGCTGTTGTATTTGGGAACTGTTTCTCTCGTTTACCATTGAAGTTATGAAAGAATGCTAAGAGTCATTTATGAGAAGCAGGGGGAGATAAACTAAAACTGGAGCACTCAGAATCAGGTGCAGCTGTACAATGTAGCCAATCAGCTTCCAACTTAAGCTTGTTCAATTAGGCTTTGACAATAAAACCTGGAAGCTGATTGGTTTCTAGGCAGAGATGCACCAGATTTTACACTATCCAGCTTTAGTAAATCTCCCCCTGCAGTGTCTTTGATGTATTAGATTGGACTTACTCTGCAAGAAAATTGGACTCTGTATGGAACCAAAGACCAGGCAAACTTTGCTAAAAATATTTCAATTGTGAGGATTTTTTTTTTACTGTAATTTTGATTTTTTTAACTTGTTTGCTTTCAATATTTTCTTGCACCATGTGTTATTAAATTTAATTAAAAGGTACTTCAAGATCATTCAGCTGGATCTCTGAATGCTCTAAGTAAACATTAAAATACATTTCCTTCTCCTTCTCTCTCTCTCTCCCTCCCTCTCTCTCTTTCTCTCTTTTTTCTTCTCTCTCTCTCTCCCTCCCTCTCTGTCCCCCTCTCCCTCTCTATCCCCCGCTTTCCCTCTCTTCTCTCTCTCTCTTTTTCTCTCTCTCCCCCCTCTCTCTCTCTTCCCTTCTCTCTCTCTTTCTCCTTCTCTCCCTCCTTCTCTTTTTCTTCTTGCTCTCCCCCTCTCTCTTCCTTTCTCCTTCTCTCGCTCCCTCTCTCTCTTTCTCCCTCTCTCTCTCTCTCTCTCTCCCTCTCTCCCTCTCCCCCTTCTCTTTCTTTCCCTCCCTTTCCCTCTCTCTCTCCCCATCTTCCTCTCTATCCCCCTCTCTCCCTCCTTCCTTCTCCCCCCCCCCCTTCTCCCTGTCTCTCACTCCCTCTCTCTCCCCCTCTCTTTCTTTATTTTCCCCTCTCCCTCCCTCTCTCTCTCTCTCTTCCTACCTCTCTCCTCGCTTGAAGGCAACAGCATGTGGTGAAAATTGTGGTTTTTCCACATTTTACATGTTTCTCTTTAAAAACGCTTATAAAAGCAAACATGCATAAATGCAGATTATCGCGTTTGTACGCATTTACAAGCATTTAGTGTTTGAAATTCCGGTAAACTACAGCCTTGAACATAAGTTATCTGCTTTCAAAAAATTGGCAGTAAACTCCACTGCCTCTAAATGACTATAAATGACTCATGTACATGTACTGTTGAAGTCAGCGCCCAATAGGCTTAGACGTAACGCGTATAGGGGCGGAGCCTTCCCTGCTGCTCAGTGTATCCTCTCAGCTGTGCGATCTAATTTTTACAAGCATGACTCCAAGTGGCTGTTTGTGAGTATTTATTTTAATAAACGGCTGTTACCAGCTTATCCGCACGGAGAGCATTAGATTTCTTTTTGCTTCTTTGCTTATGTGGTGATCTCTATGTGCCCTGTGTGAAAGCGGCACCATCGCTGTAACCTTGTCCCTGTGCATCCGTCTGAGACCCCCTTACCATTTGGCGACATCTGCCTGTGACCCCAGAGGGGTAAAAAAAGCTGTTTTTGACTCAGTGTTCTGGGTCAAATCTTAAGGTGAGAGGCTTTGATCTCTGGTGGCGGTGGAGTGAAGCACAATATCATATATTAATCATGTCTGTGGTGGCCATTACTTTGAGGATTGGAATGCACCTATTTATGGACATTTAATTTCATGATTTTGAGTGTATGCACATATTGATTTATTGACACTTATTTATTTTCTGTTTTTTTTGTGTGATATTGAGAAACACTTATGATTTAAGGTCATTGAGTTTGCTTATTATTTACACATATTGTCATTATACATAAAAAATTTTTTTTACATATTCACTATTCATTTTTCTGGCGCAGCACCTGTTTGTTTTGAATCATGCACATGTACACTTAAGATAACATAGAGGAGAGTTCAGGGGCTGCTGAAAAAAAATGCCCAACTGCTCCTAAACTTCAGTTTGGCAGCTGCAGTATACATGAGGCCTTAGTTTGTTTGCCTAAAGCAGAAAAATCTTGGCACATGGTGGAACCTAACAGTATTCATTATAGTAATAACTTTAGTAATTATGTATATCTAGCTGATGAAAATAACATCCAGTAAAGCAACTACAGGTTTTCAAAGTTGTAAGCCCTTTTTGTTTGTAAACCCAGATTTAACCATCGTCCGTATTATTACAAAAATGCCTAGAATTACTGAAAAGCCTCCTGTGTAATATGGAATGGTACATGGCTGTATTCTTTAAAATGGCTGTCATCTTGACATAAATCTACACTGATGGTTGCTATGGTAATGTAATGGTAGTTAGAGGCCTTTACTTTTGATCTAGATTTTGAATGCCTGCAGAGAGCAAAAAGTTTAAAAAACTGCAGAGGGTTTGAGTTTAAGAGTGAACATTTGTAATTCAATAAATATTCAGCAGCATTAAAGATTTAAACACTCTTAATTGCATTTGTGTTCCTTAGAAAACAGTATTGTGCAAGTATCTGTGATTTTCTTAGAATACATTATTTTCTTTCAGAGTTAGATGAAAGAAGTTCACCTTTACCTTGCATGGCTGAATAAGGATGGGAAGAAAAGGAATAACGTGTACAGGCAAAGCTCAAAGATTGACTTGCAAATTCAAGTTGTCACAGAAATACTCAATCCCTCCTGAATTCTATGCTATTTCTTCTTTGCCTTAGTGGTTTTCATTTCTGAATATTGGATGTACTACTCCGTCCCAGCAAGACATTCTGCTGTATAGTACAACATTACTAATTCTGAATTTGAGCCAATATCTTTGTTGTTTACTAGAACGTGGAAGATATCCAATAATGTACCAGACTGCACCCAAGATATCAAGACATACTCACTTTCTAAATCCTTTTTAGTCCCTTCGATGATCATTTGGACTTCTAATAAATATTTTATCTCAAAAGTACTGGAGTCAAATGTAGAAACCAAGTTATGCCAAGAGCTTAAAGTGGAACTTCACGCTCCAAATCAACATTGATTATGTTTTATTCCTCTTCCATGCTGCTAACATTCATAAATAGATAGGAAAGAATATAATATTTACTTGTTTTCAACTTTTTAAAAAAAACGTTTTTTCAGTTACTTCCTGGTTTCCTGCCTAGGCAAATGATGTCATATATCCAATGAGTCTTCAAGAGGGAAAGGGAAGAAGAGGGGTTTTCTCAGCTAACCACACTCTTCTGCATGCATACTTGAGCCAAGGGCAGGAAGTAAATGCAACAGGAATAATTTGCCCTTATTCAAAATGGTCACTGCCAGAAATGCTAGGGGTTGTTTTTCAAAAAGATTACTCACCAAAATAAAGCATAGAGATATGGATGGATGGGGCAGTTTGCCTCTAAATATTAAAAATAAATTAAATAGTATTTTTAATTTATGGTGCTCAGATGCAGTAAAGATCAGCTTTAAAGTTGTGTCTGTTGTTTCCTTTTGGATGCATGCTGATCACATTCTATTATTTTCAGCACATTCTGAAACATCCCAAAAGCTGTTGAAAACTTAATTAAAAAAAAAAAAAAAAATAGGCACCTTGCAGTTTAAAGGAGTTGTAAAGTCAGAAAGGTTTTTTATCCTAATGCATTCTATGCATTAAAAAAAAAAAAAGGCCTTCTGTGTGTAGCAGTGTTAATTTTTGCAGCAAATTTCGATTTAGTTTTAGTTATAGTCTTTTGACTAAAATGCCATTTTTGTTTTAGTCGTATTTTAAGTCTTTTGACTAAAATGCAATTTTAGTTTTAGTTATATTTCAGTCATCTGAATTGTTTTCGTTTTAGTCATATTTTAGTCGAGTAAAATCTCCAGTACATTTTAGTTGGCTAAAATCTCATACATTTTAGTCAACTACAAATCGAATAGGTTTAGGTTAATTGTAATGCATTATTTAAACATTTCTCTAGCATTTCCAAATGAATTGTATACCACTGGAGTAAAAATTGAATAATAAGTTATTATAAGGCTTGAACACACACTACAGACACAGATTTAGCCATTGTGATATATAACGTCTTTACAAATAAAACCAAGTTTCATAAACAAACAGAAATATTGCTTTTTGACAAACCAAAGTGCAACTTTAAAATACAAAAAACCCAAAAGACTGTAAACTCCATTGGCTGTAATGTCATTGCACATATTACCTGAATATATTACCGACATTAAATATTAGGGAAAAATATAAGAAAAGCCTTTTTCTTAATTTTTTCTTTTTCAGCGGCTTAGTAGATGCCCCTTACGTATGCTTATGCGGTGGTGCAATACATGTTTAAACTTTAAAGTGCAATTATTACAGGCTTTGGATGGAATTGTGTTGCCGATTTACAAATGGCCAGCAGAGGAGCGTTAATTTTGATGATGTCAATTTTCAATTTAGTTATAGTATTATGACTAAAATGCTATTTTAGTTTTAGTCGTATTTTAGTCTTATGACTAAAATGCCATTTTAGTTTTAGTCGTATTTTAGTCATCTGAATTGTTTTAGTTTTAGTCGTATTTTAGTAGACTAAAATTGTGTTAATTTAATCAACGAAAATATTTTAGTCGACGAAATTAACACTGGTGTGTAGCAGCCTCCCCAGTACCCTCTAATACTTACCTGTGCTCCCTCTCTGTCCAGGGATGTCCATGAGTCCCTCGGCCATCCTGGGACTCTCCCTTCTGATTCACTGAGATTCAGCCACAGCGCCATTGGCTCCCACGGCTGTCAATTAAAGTCAATGAGCCAATCAGGAGAGAGAGGGGGTGGGGCCAAACAGCAGCTCTGTGTCTGAATAGACACACGGAGCTGAAGCTTGGCTTGGATGCCCCCAATACAAGCTGCTTGCTGTGAGGGCACTCAATAGGAGGGAGGGGCCAGGAGCAGAAACAAGGGATGCTAAAAGAGGAAGATCCTGGCTGCTCTGTGCAAAACCAATTGCACAGATCAGGTACGTTTAACATGTTTGTTATACTTAAAAAAAAAAGAGACTTTACTTTAATTCATAATGTGCTAGTATGCATAGCTGTCATCACTGAAGGTGCTTCCATCTTCACCCGATCTTTCTTCCAGGTTCGCAGGCTTCGGCGATATAAATTGCCAAGCCGGCAATGACGTAACTCTCGACCATACAATGTGAGAGTCACTGTTTACAGCACAGCTCTAGAGGAAAGGCACAGGTATGCCGTTTCTTCAGAGCGCATGCGCCGGTGACGTCACAGGCTGCATTTATAGTAAATATCTCCTAAACAGTGCACATTTAGGAGATATTTACTGTGCCTGTAGGTAAGCCTTGTTAAAATAATTCTGTACATGGGAGTTTACTCCGATCTTAAAACCCAACTGAACAATCGTTAAAAGCCAACTACATATTGGTTTTAATACAGGTAGTTGCCAAGAGATTATGATGACCATCAATCTATCCACATTTATTCTCTGAATGAATCTGAGGCATTGTCTCCTTGCTTCTCTATTCATATGGGATAGACAATGAGAGGTACAAAGGGAAAATTGTTTCTAGACATAGGAAAGAGGTAGTGGGAGCTGTAGTGAGTAGTAGTGAGCAGCTCAGTTAACGTGCACAATAGAAATGGTTACTTTCTGTGGCAGCCTGACAATGCTAAGCAACTGCCACTCAATTAGTAGCGGCATTGTCCACCTGCCGTGTGTACTTCTTTCAGCTGACTGTTGGGCTGCCTATTAGATTTGCTGGAGTCTAGGAATCTATGTGAAATAAACTGAAATTATGCCAGTTAATACTAAACTCATCCCTAAAAAAAAAATTAAATCTGGCTATGCCGTGCTGTAAAGAACTCTGGGGATCCACAAGATATGCAAGACGATTTTGAAGATTTGGAGTCTGGAAACAATATTGCTGTAAATTTGCTGAAATTATTCAATAAATACAGGATCACACACAAATCAGTTTAAAGCAGAGGGGAGCACTTGGGGAGCAAAATATGTAAGGTGCCATTGTTGGTTGGTTGTTTTTTAAACCAAAGAATTTTAATTGATGACAGAGAATCCAGTAATGTTGTCAATATTTCTCATATTTTTATGAGTAACTCTATTCTGGAGTTCTATTTCTTGGCTAATAAAGCAGAGCATCAGGGGCATTGCTAGGGTCCTGAAGGACCTGGAGCACCCTGAAGGAAGTAATAATGCAGTGCTCGTAGTGCGCTGTGGTTAGTGGTGGGGGTGGTCATGTTGTACTAAGAGTGAGGGCTTTAAGAGGTAGAACCTACACCTACTCACACATATGCCACAGTCCTTGCATCCACCAAATATGGAGTATGCGATGTATAATAGAACAAGCAGTGTGTGAGAGTCAATAGTATAACATGTACAGCCCAGAGTACAGAGAAGTGGGGTCAGGAGTACATGATGTACAGAATCCAAGGGTTAGGAATATTTAATGTACAAAGCAGTAAGGACAATATATGGGGTCAGTGGTATGTAGTGCATATAATGCAGGGGCTGGAGATATGTAACTTAGAAGGGTCAGGAGTATGTAATGTACAGGGCTCAGGAGTATGTAATGTATGGAGTTTGAGGGCACGGCGTACTGACGTCATCGGATCGCGACCAGAGAGTGCGGGCGAGCGAAGCCGTCTGGCCGGCGGCTGCACCCAATTTGCTCATTCCTTCCTGGTCTTTTGTAAGTGTATCCTGCTTTTTTACTTTAATAAATTTTATGGTTTTACGCTATGGGAGCCTTCTTTCTCTCTTTTTGATTGGTGAACTTTTGGATACTTCCGAGGACCAGTCTTTCAAGTCCATGGTCGGGCCCCCATATTATTGATTGTCATACAGGCTTGGCTGAATACTTCATCTGGTAAGAGGTGACCCCTACTGGTGCTTTTTGGCATTGAATCCTGTTGTCACATTGGATTGATCTGTACACACTCGCTTTTATTTTTCATTTGGTAAGAGGCTGAATCAGCTGGTGATGGTTCAACACCATCATTGTTTCTTTCACTTGGGCTTTTTAATATTGTCGTCTGGTAAGAGGCAACCTCAACTGGAATACATCAATTGTTTTGTTAGCATTTACCCTTATCTGTCTTTGGTAAGGGGTATTTATCACATAAATATTCTCTTTATTTATATCAGTTCACTGTTATCAGTGATCCCTGGTGGTGGTTCATTCTACACACATTTCATCCTTCAAGTCACACTGAGGTGATAATTTACCTAGTTGTTGGGTTTTACGCTATTGCGTATGTTTACATTTTTTTCATGATCCAATGACCATTGAGTCTACTGCTCACGTGGGCCTGGATCTTCTATCAAGGTGACAAGACATAAGAGAGCATCTGCTTCTTTCTTACCTCAATCTGGTAAGCGTATAAAGTGTGAGGTGTCACTGTCCTGAGGAAGAAATAAAGGGTATTTGCCTCCAGTACCTGGCATAAATGATGCCTATGAAGAGAATATGGTGGTGCTTAGAAAACATAGCTCAGAAAGAGCCAAGCCACTGTTTATAATGTTTAAATACATCTTGGAATGAATGGAAGGGAGCCAACTGATTGGCTTAGAGCAAATTAGGTACATTTACAAAAAAAAGGCTTGAGATGTATACCAAGGTAATTTAAAGAATGTTAAGGGACTCTATATAGAAATGTGTCTGTGATAAGTGACAACCATCATGGATATACCGTATGAAAGATAGTTCTTGTCAGACCAACCTGTTATCATTCTATGAGGAAGTTAGTGGGAAATTGGAGAGTGGAAGTCCTGTGGATGTAGTTTATCTACATTTTGCTTAGGCATATGATACTGTACCTAATAAATGTTTGATCTTTTAAAAAAGGTCTGTTGGATTTGATGAAATTATTTTTACATTGGCAGAAAACTGGCAAATGAATGGGTCAGAATGTAATCATAAATTATTTATTCTCTGCATGGTCTAAATTTGTGTGTGGTGTGCCACAGGGTTCTGCCTCGGAGGCAATGCTGTTCAGTTTGTTTATTACTAATATAGAGGTTGGAATCAAGAGCTCAATTTCAGTATTTGCTGAGGATACCAAATTATACAAGGAAATAACTTTTCAACAGCATCATTAGAGGAAGACCTTTATGAAATAGAGGGTTGGGCTGCTATATGTCAGATAAAGTTCAATATTAAGAAATGTAAAGTAATACATGTTCAGGGTTTGCTCCCCCAACTTTTTGCTTGTTTATTATGTATTCGGTCTGACCAGACTTCTGGGGTTGAGCACCCCCCCCACACACACCTGTACTCTATCAGTGTCCACCATCAAGTAGATATAGGAGGAGTCCCTTGTAGTGCATTAGCACATCTCTCCCAGCAAGGAGTGTTGTCTCCAAGGGTTAGAGAGGCTGGATTCATCCTTTTTTATGGATAGTGTAGGACCCACTGACAATGGGGTACTTTGACGTAGTGGTGGGCTTGAGCACGATATGGCCATATGGTGGGACCAAATCCCCATTTTTATTTATGCATTGTCTTCATATTTTATAGTCATTTCTTTTGCATGTGTGTGCGCTATTCTTTTTTAATATGTATGTCGCTTGGTTCATAGCTGCACCAGCTTTAGAAATACGTGTTCAGGGTTTGCTCCCCCAACTTTTTGCTTGTTTAATAGCATGCAATACCCAGCTACAGCTAACAAAGATAGCAATATACTACCTTACATTAAAAAGGGCATGCCTTCAAGAGATAAATCAATAATTCTACCTCTTTACAAAACAGTGGTTCTGCCTTATCTTGAAGAGGTTGTAAACCCTCTCTTATAACTTGTACCTATAGGTAAGCTTTTAATAAGGCTAAAAAAAATGGGCAGTTTTGGGACTTTAGATGAGACACCGGTCAGCACTGCTCCGCGTCTCCATCCCTATACATAATGAAGTTGAAAAGCAAGAGGGATAATAGAAGGTGTGTGGGAACCAGCCGGTCCCCAGTTTGATATACAGTCTGCTAATAAACCAAATATACCTGTCTAACAACTTGGGTTAAAAACAGGGGTTTAGTTAACACACATTTGCAAACGCATGTATAAGCTGCAAGGCCAACAACAAGGCACCCTGTGTATCTTGCAGTCCTAACACATACTAACACTACTCAACCTGAGTGTCTGAGTGTCTCCACTGTGGAAGTACATGAATGCTGATGGATGGATAGGAAACAGTTGGGCTTGGAGATCGCCCAAACCTCCCCCCACCTGCTCCAATCCATGACTGGTAATCAAAAACTAATGGCTATGTACTAGCCATAGGGTGCAAACTAAAAGTGATCAGCTGGGAAACACACACCCCTATCCCTTTAGTAAAAAGGGGGGACTTTGAGTGAGACACCCGCCTGTAAAGCAAGCGTCTCCATCCCTGATAAGGTTCAAAAAATTGGTAGTTTTGGGACTTTAGATGAGACACCGGCCAGCACTGCTCAGCATCTCTATCCCTATACATAATGAAATTGAAAAGCAAGAGGGATAATAGAAGGTATGTGGGAACCAGCCGGTCCCCAGTTTGATATACTTACCCACCAGTCTGCTAATAAACCAAATATACCTGTCTAACAACTTGGGTTAAAAACAGGGGTTTAGTTAACACACATTTGCAAACGCATGTATAAGCTGCAAGGCCAACAACAAGGCACCCTGTGTATCTTGCAGTCCTAACACATACTAACACTACTCAACCTGAGTGTTTGAGTGTCTCCACCGTGGAAGTACATGAATGCCTTTAATAAGGCTTACCTATAGGAACTGTAAATATCTCCTAAACTTGCACCGTTTAGGAGATATTTACATTTAATGCAGCCGAAGACGTCATTGGCGCATGCGCTCTGAAGGAACGGCAACTCGTGCCGTTCCTTTAGTACCCTGTGCCATGAATGGCTAATTAGATGGCCAGAGGATGCGAACCAGGAAGCAGGACATCCGAACATGTTGGCCATGTCACTGCTGAGCAGGCGGCACTGCGAGGCTTTGTTCTAAGGCAAGTATTTCATAATGAGCTAGTTGGTCATCAATCCTCAGGAAAAATAATATTGAATAAGAAAGGGCTTAGTGAAGGACAGAAAAATTAACAGGGTGGGGTTGGGGGTGAGGGTGGAGAACTAGCTATGAGGATCGATTACATACAGTACAGTACAGTTACTCACACATGATTATAATGTACACATACTGTATATCAAAGGTAACTTTAGTAACTGTAATAAACTTTTTACTTTAAGGCCCCTAAAGAAGACATACAGCCACAGTTTGAGATTGAAAGAAAGTCAGTTTAACCTTAGATTGTGTGCAGGGTTTTTTACTGTTATGGCAGTAAAAATGTGGAACTCCCTCCCCCAGGAAGTGGTACTAGCTAAGGGTGTCAGCACATTCAAAAATTAGATATCTTCTTCTGGAAGCAAAATATGCAAGGGCTATTGAAAATGTTAGAGAATATAAATCACGCACATTAAAATCAGTTAGAATGAAAATCAAAACTTTAAAAACAAGATCAGACTACTAGAGATAATGCTTTTTTAGTTAGTGGGTAAGAGTAAAATGTACCCGATACCCATTCACATTCTGGGACTGGGATCTGGGGTCCCCCTTGTTCAAGGGGGCTTCCAGATTCTGAGAAGCTTGCTCGTTCCCTCCCCTTTCCGGACCTGCCAGGCTGCATGCCCGGTTAAGGGTCTTGTATTGATTTTGGGGGGGACCCCATGCCATTTTTTCTTTAATTTTGGAATAGCTGGGAGGCGGCAATTGTAACCATGACTCATTTTAAATGTGATTTGACTCGTTTGTTTTTCTTTAGAAATTTCATTTTTGCTGTAGCAAGATCTATACATGCTACAGATGCGTCACTTTACAGGCACATTAAGGGTACCCACAGGCACTATATTTGAAGGAATTTTTCGATTTTATTGTTGCACATTAAGCATCATTAAAAATACTGCTCCTAAAAAAACAATCACTTTTAATTTTTTTTTGTTATTGATCCATGTCTCCCAGGGTTGTACCCAGACACTCATACCACTTTTATGGCCAATTACTTGCATAAAAGCCTATAAAATGGGAACTTTTGATTTTTCCTGCCTCATTGACTTCAATGGGGTTCACCGTTTGGGTCAGAACATTTCCCCTGTTCGGGAGTTTTGCTGCGAATCGAACAGGGGGTTGTTTGACCCATCCATAGCCATATGCTATATAGCTGCCGGAGGCGCGCTCCTGCTCCCGCCCCCGCTCGTTCCCCTGCATCCCCGCGCGTGTGACTGGCGGGTCTGATGTCCGCCGGTCACTCGCGATTCCCGGTGTAACAGCAGAGATCATACGATCCTGCTATGTAGGATATGTGTATATAAAATTGTATATTTTTTTTTCTATTTAGTTGTTGAGCTAGATGGAAATATGTAACTTTAAGATAAAAGTGATTTCAGCAGTGGATTCACCACAAGATCACTTTTAGAAGTAGCGAGAAGGGTGCCCACCCCCCCCTCCCCCACTGCTTCCCGTGGTTCCCGGGCTAATACAGTGGGGATCGAAAGTTTGGGCACCCCAGGTAAAAATTTGTATTAATGTGCATAAAGAAGCCAAGGAAAGATGGAAAAATCTCCAAATGGCATCAAACTACAGATTAGACATTCTTATAACATGTCAACAAAAGTTAGATTTTATTTCAATCATTTACACTTTCAAAATAACAGAAAAAAAATGGCGTCTGCAAAAGTTTGGGTATCCTGCAGAGTTAATATCTTGTACTGCCCCCTTTGGCAAGTATCACAGCTTGTAAACGCTTTTTGTAGCCAGCCAAGAGTCTTTCAATTCTTGTTTGAGGTATCTTTGCCCATTCTTCCTTACAAAAGTCTTCCAGTTCTTTGAGATTTCTGGGCTGTCTGTCACACACTGCTCTTTTAAGGTCTATCCATAGATTTTCAATTACGTTGAGGTCAGGAGATTGTGAAGGCCATGGCAACACCTTCAGTTTACGCCTCTTGATGTAATCCCCTGTGGATTTTGAGGTGTGTTTAGGATCATTATCCATTTGTAGAATCCATCTTCTCTTTAACTTCAGCTTTTTCACAGATGGCATCAAGCTACCATCCAAAATTTGCTGAAATTTTATTGAATACATTTTTCCTTCTACTCGTGAAATGTTCCCTGTGCCACTGGCTGCAATACAACCCCAAAGCATGATTGATCCACCCCCATGTTTAACAGTTGGACAGAGGTTCTTTTCATTAAATTCTGTGCCCCTTCTTCTCCAAACATACCTTTGCTCATTCCGGCCAAAAAGTTCAATTTTAACCTCATCGGTCCACAGAACTTGTTTCCAAAATGCATCAGGCTTGTCTATATGTTCATTTGCAAAGTTCAAATGCTGATTTTTATGGTGAGGACCTAGAAGAGGTTTTCTTCTGATGACTCTTCCATGAAGACCATATTTGTATAGTGAAATAGTGTACCACAACTCCAGTGTCTGCCAGATCTTTCTGGAGGGATCGTGCAGTCAAACGTGGGTTTTGAATTGTTTTTCTCACAATCCCGCGAGCTGTTCTGTCTGATATTTTTCTTGGTCTTCCAGATCTTGCTTTAACTTCCACTGTTCCTGATGACTGCCATTTCTTAATTACATTCCGTACAGAGGATATTGACATCTAAAAACGCTTTGCTATCTTCTTCTCCAGCTTTGTGAGTGTCAACTATTTTCAGTTTCAGTTTTCTAGACAACTGCTTAGAAGATCCCATGGTGCTGATTGTTGGGGCAAGGTCAGATGAGTCTGGGCATTTAAAAACTTTGAGATTGACATCACCTTGTCTTCCCAGACGATGATTGAGAACAATCCATGACACTGGCAGATCTCAGCCTTGCAAAGGGGGCAGTGCATGCTATAAATTCTGCAGGGTGCCCAAACTTTTGCAGACGCCATTTTTTTGTTTTCTGTAATTTTGAAAGTGTCAATGATGGAAATAAAATCTAACTTTTGTTGACATTATAAGAATGTCTAATCTGTAATTTGAAGCCTTTTGGAGATTTTTCAATCTTTCCTTGGCTTCTTTATGCACATTAATACAAATGTTTACCTGGGGTGCCCAAACTTTCGATCCCCACTGTATTACCGTTCGGTAGCTCTAGCACCCATCCGGCATCGGCAGTGATTTCAATAGAGATAAGCGATGGCTAGATTGTGTAATGTTCTGGTACCTTTGGGTACCCTAATTACTCTTTCATAAGTGTATGCGCCCCACCATTCTCTTTTGGTAAGGTGCGCATACACCTTTAAGACTGATGCTGTCATCACTGAGCGCCGGACTGGATGGCTATTTAGATAGCCGGCTCTCACTCACATGTGTTCGTTCAAACTGCTTTGTGCCTTGATGCTAACCTGTCTTGAAGCTCTCATGCTTGCAAGCATACCTCGCTGTCGGAACCACGCTGCGCTGATCCCTGTATCCCGCTACCGGATCATCCGCTCTTGCCGAACCTCTCCTCTACTACATTGCTATTAGTGATAAGTACCCCACAGGGGAAACCTCTATAACTTTCATACTAAAGCTTACACTATCTAGCTCTGCATACTAAGGACTATTACTACATCTGCATTATCTAAGATTGCTAGCTCTTGAGCCTACTACCACCTGTTCTTGCACTGGGTTGATCTCTCTTGTATGTCCACCTGCTACTCTGTCATCTGCTACCATACATGATTGCTAAACCTATCTGCATCCCATCTGCTACTATCTTACTTTCAAGAACATTTCCTTTCAAGTGTCTGTCATCTACCATCTCTACCCAACCTGTCTCTTCAGCCTATCATCACTGTGTTACTATATACATAAGTCACTCTAGGAAACATCTTATTGAGTGTGTGTATTTACTTGCTAAATTGAGATCATCCACACATGATGAGTCATTGAGAGTTGGGATTGGTGTCTCAGCGTTTCTCTACATGACTACTGAAGTGGAATATTTCTGCAGCTGAAAATCCACATCATACATAAAACGCAGGAGCGTTACAGATTGAACGAACCACAAATGGATTCAGCAGAAATAACCACTCAGATGACACAATTAAAACAGCAAGTACCTGCGTTAATACATGCACTTGCTGAATTAAAAGAAGACAATCAGGCTCTGTCGCAGCAGGTAATTAGACTGACACAACTTACCACTGCTCAGTCCCCTGAACCCAAAATAAATCCTCCTTTGGTATTTACAGGCGATCGCAAAAAATTTAGCGAATTTAAAAACGCGTGTGAGTTACTTTTCTTGCTAAAACCCCGTACCTACCTTACTGATCACATTAAGGTTTGTACTATTATTTCTTACCTAACAGGCGATCCTCGGGCCTGGGCAGACTCTCTTTTTGAGAAAAGCGACCAGCTTCTCAACTCCTATGCCTTGTTCCTAGCAGAACTCACTAGCCTATATGATGATCCCAATAGGCAGAGTACTGCCGATCTTCAATTAAGATCCTTGAAACAAGGTGGGAGACCTGTAGAAGACTTTGTCGCAGAATTCAAGAGATGGACCCTTGATTCAGAATGGAATGATGCATCTCTGAAAACCCTATTTAGGCTTGGCCTATCAGAGGCCGTTAAATACGAGCTCGCCCGAGCGGATCTGCCAAAAACCCTGGATGCATTGATACAACTCAGTATCACCATAGATAGAAGACTACGAGAAAGAAAGGCTGAGAAAATCCAGTTCTTCTCGGATTTCGGCCGTTGACCCCGTTCCTATGGAGGTAGGAACCATACGCCCACCTCTATCAACTATGGAAAGAGCCAGAAGACGATCTGGTAATCTCTGCTTGTACTGTGCATCCCCGGATCACAAGATAAACGTCTGTCCCCTAGTCTACAAAAAGAAGGGTGAGTGTTCACATGTCCTCCTAGGGGGATTGACAACTTCAATCACTAACCCTTACCTTTCTGTTTGCTTAACATTACAGTGGGACCAGAACAGGATTACTACTAAGGCCATGATTGACACAGGATCTTGTGGAAATTATATTGACATACGTTTTGCTGCTTTAAATAAAGTTCCTATTATTTCTAAACTTAAACCTGTCTCAGTGAGTCTTATTAACGGTGTTCCTTTATCCTCTGGTCCGATCACTGATCAGACACAGGCACTCCTAGTCACTACTAACGGGTCTCATATGGAGACCACTACCTTCGATCTAATACCTTCACCCCACTTTCCCATTGTTTTGGGACTTCCCTGGTTGCACACACATCAACCAACCATAGATTGGAAGGAACGGACCCTGACCTTCCTCTCTTGCTATTGCGAGGGTACGTGTAACCTCCCGTCTTTTGGGAAGATCCTGTCTGTGGTGACAGATGAGATTGCACCACTATGTTATCAGGATCTCTCTGAGGTTTTTCTTGAGAAAAATGCTCAAGCACTACCTCCCCATCGAGACTATGATTGTAGCATTGATCTACTCCCAAATAGCAAATTGCCGTTCGGTCATGTTTATCCTCTTTCACAGGATGAACTTTCCCATCTCAAAGACTATTTGGATGAGAATTTGGAAAAAGGTTTTATTAGACCTTCCACTTCTTCCACAGCAGCAGGACTCTTTTTTGTCCGCAATAAAGACTCAAGTCTCAGGCCTATCATCGACTATAGGCAATTGAATGCTATTACAATAAAAGACCGCTATCCTCTACCGCTTATCCCTGAGCTCATTGAGCAGGTGCGTGGAGCTACCTATTTTTCAAAATTGGACCTGAAAGGAGCATACAATCTCATTCAAATCCGTGATGGACACGAGTGGAAGACTGCATTCAGAACCAGATACGGATTGTTCGAATATCTTGTAATGCCATTCGGGCTATGCAACGCCCCTGCAGTTTTTCAACGATTTATAAACGATATTTTCAGAGACTTACTAGATGTCTGTGTTGTGGTATATCTGGACGATATACTTATATATTCACGATCCCTATCTGAACACATAAGACATGTAAGACTAGTATTATCGAGATTGCTTGCACACAACCTTTATGTGAAACTGAAAAAATGCTTGTTTCATAAAGAAGAGGTACTGTTTCTAGGCTACATCATATCCAAAACAGGAATCGAGATGGACATGAGTAAGATATCCTGCATTCAGGATTGGCCTACACCAACCACACGCAAGGCGCTACAGCGATTCCTTGGATTTTCGAATTTCTACAGGAAGTTCATTAGAAACTTCTCTGCCATTGTGAGACCCCTCACACAGCTCACTAGCATTAAAAAAACATTCAAATGGTCAGATGAAGCAAATAAAGCTTTTCACCTGTTAAAGACAAGGTTTACTTCTGCTCCCATACTACGCCATCCAGACCCATCCCTCCAATACATTCTGGAAGTAGATGCGTCAAACATGGCAGTAGGAGCAATACTCTCCCAACGACCAACTCACACTTCACCACTTCATCCAGTCGCCTTTTTTTCTAAATCCCTAAGCAGCCCAGAGATAAATTACCCCGTGGGTGAAAAGGAACTGCTTGCTATAAAATTGGCTCTGGAGAATTGGCGACATCTACTCGAAGGCACCCAATTACCAATACTTATATACACGGACCATAAAAATCTCCAATATCTTCAGACTAACAAAACTCTCTCGCACCGACAGGTACGATGGTCACTATTCTTTCTAAGGTTTAACTTCCTAGTGACCTACACACCTGCAGATAAGAACAAAAAGGCGGATGCACTATCACGACTAACTGAAGAAAACTACTTTGAAATCCCTTCCGTTCCTATAATACCTCACAAACGCATTATTGGAGTTGTCCGTTCCTTGAAGGAAGAGGTTTTGCATGGTATAAGTTTGGATTCACCCCCACCACAACTAAATACTGATGCAGAAGGCTTCCTCTACTACAACGACAAACTTTACATACCACCTACCATACGCACCAAGATCTTGGAATTATCGCATGATGTGCCTATGGCAGGACATATGGGTATGACAAAGACTCTTAATCTGATTACCAGGCAATTCTGGTGGCCTGACATGAAAACATCTATACAAAAATTTGTCTCTTCATGCAATGTCTGTGCCAGGTCCAAAATTGACACTACGAGACCATCCGGTCTACTATGCAGTCTACCAATACCCCAAACTCCATGGGAAGTTGTGTCCTTGGACTTTATAGTGGAATTGCCTCCTTCCAAAGGATTTAATACCATCTTAGTGTCAGTGGACCATCTGACAAAAATGGCACATTTCATTGCTATTCGCAGACTACCTTCGTCCAAACAAACGGCAGAACTCCTGATGAAACATGTCTTTAAGTTACATGGTATCCCAAAAACTCTTCTGTCTGACCGTGGATCACAATTTATTTCCAAGTTCTGGCAAGAACTATGTCACATACTATGGATCGAGCGGAAGCTCACTTCTCCTTACCATCCGCAGACCAATGGACAGACTGAAAGAGTCAACCAATGCATCGAGCAATATTTACGTTGTTACACTTCTTACCAACAGGATGATTGGGTGGATCTTCTCCCTCTGGCAGAATTTGCCTACAACAACGCAACCCACAGTACGACCAAGCAGAGTCCGTTCTACTTGAACTATGGGTTTCATCCCTCTATTCTTCCACCACGCATCCTTCCTTCAAATAACCCAGTAGCCTCAGACTATCTTACCCAAATAAAGGACTCTCTGGGTTTGCTTAATACTACCATTGCACACGCTCATAGTCAACAAAAGAAGTACTATGATCTTCGCAGAAGACCTTCACCTCAGTATGCTATCGGGGACCTCGTTTGGCTCTCAACAAAAAATTTAAGACTGAAAATCCCTAGCAAAAAGCTTGGACCTCTGTTCTTGGGACCTTTCCCAATCAAGAAACTTATTGGAAAAGCTGCAGTACAGCTTACATTGCCAATAGACCTCAAAATACATCCCATTTTCCATGTGTCGCTACTGAAGCCCCATGTTCCTGACCAAGGAATAAGGCCTACTATCCCACCTGATAACAATAAAAAGGAATAATAGTAGCGCTAGAACAATCTAAAAAAGTTCCTGGAAGAGTTCCTACAATCACCCGTGGATGATCACCAAATTGACAGTGCGGTTGATAAACAGTCCTCACAGTCTTTTAGTCAAATGATCCCATAGGTGAAATATGAACATCAGTCCACTTTCAGATCTTCAATCACCATAAAAATTCATGTATTGTTGACGACAGTGTTTGGATATATGCCAAAACTCTGTGCAATCTGATTGGATCACCACAAGTCCACCACCAAGTGCAGGGGAAGTAAGAAATGGCCACTCACCGGATGCATTTGCTCACTTACTCTCATAAATGAGCATACTGCGCATGTAAGTAACAGATCCCAATGTTACCATAGGACAGGTCACAACACAGGCAAGGATGGTTTCCACTCCAGTGCAGTAGCCCTCTTTTCACACTCTCTCCCAACCGTATGGAAAATAAAAGAGATAACTTCCCTAGTGCAGTATGTCTGATAAATTTTATTCACACCAAATACTCATACATTGCACTCACTTGTATAGTAGTAAAAACACGCCCCCAGTTGAAGTCCGGAAGTGACGAAACGCGTCGGGGCGTGGCCAGACGACGCACCCTATCGTGGATTTTGGCAGCGAAAGAACTTCCGGGACTACCCGACCTGGCGTGGAGCCAGATCTGAGTAAGAGTGGAGGTTCCGCTACTGCCTTGCATTTTGAGATGAGCGTGTTTTTACTACTATACAAGTGAGTGCAATGTATGAGTATTTGGTGTGAACAAAATTTATCAGACATACTGCACTAGGGAAGTTATCTCTTTTATTTTCCATACGGTTGGGAGAGAGTGTGAAAAGAGGGCTACTGCACTGGAGTGGAAACCATCCTTGCCTGTGTTGTGACCTGTCCTATGGTAACATTGGGATCTGTTACTTACATGCGCAGTATGCTCATTTATGAGAGTAAGTGAGCAAATACATCCGGTGAGTGGCCATTTCTTACTTCCCCTGCACTTGGTGGTGGACTTGTGGTGATCCAATCAGATTGCACGGAGTTTTGGCATATATCCAAACACTGTCGTCAACAATAC
Organism: Pelophylax lessonae; assembly: GCF_965119305.1. NCBI lineage: Eukaryota > Metazoa > Chordata > Amphibia > Anura > Ranidae > Pelophylax > Pelophylax lessonae. Next base: position 211,550,147 of record NC_138776.1, on the reverse strand, counting down.
ATTAATTTTTATGGTGATTGAAGATCTGAAAGTGGACTGATGTTCATATTTCACCTATGGGATCATTTGACTAAAAGACTGTGAGGACTGTTTATCAACCGCACTGTCAATTTGGTGATCATCCACGGGTGATTGTAGGAACTCTTCCAGGAACTTTTTTAGATTGTTCTAGCACTACTATTATTCCTTTTTATTGTTATCAAGTATTTTATATTTGTTTAAGTGGCAGCTTTAGTTTTAAGAGTTTTTTTACCAGCAGTCTGCTGGTGCTACCTAGAGCGCGGAGTTAATCACACAGTTTGGGCGGGAGACTGAGGATTAATATCTACATTCTACTATCCCACCTCCTCCTCCTGTACAAGTTGAAGGTGGAGAAGAATATGAGATAAAAGAGATTCTGGATTCTCGTATCCACAGAGGAAGACTTCAGTACTTGGTTCGATGGAAGAACTATGGGCCCCAAGACGACACCTGGCTAAACACCTCTGACATACATGCCTCTAGATTAATCCGCAATTTTCATGCGAAGTACCCAGACAAACCAGCTCCAGAGGCCTTCAGGAGCCGGCCTTAAGGGGGGGTACTGTAATGTTCTGGTACCTTTGGGTACCCTAATTACTCTTTCATAAGTGTATGCGCCCCACCATTCTCTTTTGGTAAGGTGCGCATACACCTTTAAGACTGATGCTGTCATCACTGAGCGCCGGACTGGATGGCTATTTAGATCGCCGGCTCTCACTCACATGTGTTCGTTCAAACTGCTTTGTGCCTTGATGCTAACCTGTCTTGAAGCTCTCATGCTTGCAAGCATACCTCGCTGTCGGAACCACGCTGCGCTGATCCCTGTATCCCGCTACCGGATCATCCGCTCTTGCCGAACCTCTCCTCTACTACATTGCTATTATTGATAAGTACCCCACAGGGGAAACCTCTATAACTTTCATACTAAAGCTTACACTATCTAGCTCTGCATACTAAGGACCATTACTACATATGCATTATCTAAGATTGCTAGCTCTTGAGCCTACTACCACCTGTTCTTGCACTGGGTTGATCTCTCTTGTATGTCCACCTGCTACTCTGTCATCTGCTACCATACATGATTGCTAAACCTATCTGCATCCCATCTGCTACTATCTTACTTTCAAGAACATTTCCTTTCAAGTGTCTGTCATCTACCATCTCTACCCAACCTGTCAGCCTATCATCACTGTGTTACTATATACATAAGTCACTCTAGGAAACATCTTATTGAGTGTGTGTATTTACTTGCTGAATTGAGATCATCCACACATGATGAGTCATTGAGAGTTGGGATTGGTGTCTCAGCGTTTCTCTACATGACTACTGAAGTGGAATATTTCTGCAGCTGAAAATCCACATCATACATAAAACGCAGGAGCGTTACAGATTGCTGGCACTCATCTCTATTCCCTTGGAGGACTGGATCGATGTCAACGTCACTTCTGGTACTCGAGCCATCTCAACATGATTTTTTTTTCTCTTAAAGCAAAACATATATATTTTTTACATCTTTTGCTTTTTAAAGGGTTGTAAAGGCAGACATTTTTTTTATCCTAATACATTGTATACATTAAGTTAAAAAACCTTCTATGCGCAGAAGCTCCCTCAGCCCCCCTAATAATTAGCTGAGCCCATCTCTATCCAGCGATGTTCTAGGAGAGACTAAGCTGCCTGGGACTATACCTCCTCATTGGCTGAGACACAGCAGAGTGCCATTGGCTCCCCCTGCTGTCAATCAAAGTCTGTGAGCCAATGAGAAGAGAAAGGGGGTGGGGCAAGCTGCTCGCTGTGGGGGCACTCATTAGGAGGGTGTTGGCCACAAGCGAAAAAGAGGGACCAGAGAAGAGGAGAAGCTGGGCTGCTCTGTGCAAAACCACTACATACATAGAGGTGGTAAGTATAACATGTTTATTATTTTTAAGCAAAGAAAATTTGACTTTAGTATCACTTTAAGGGCAAAGAAAATTAGACTTTAGTATCACTTTAAGGGTAAAGGAGCAGATCTCTCCTTAAAGAGGACATGTCATGCTGTATTGTTATCGTAGGAATGTTTACATTCCTTGTGATAGCAATAGAAGTGATAACACATTTTTTTTATTAAACAGACAATGTAAAATTTTATAAATATTTTAAAAAAAGAAAAAATATTTTTAAAGCGCCCCTGTCCCCTTGTGCTTGTACGAAATAGTGAACACATACGTAGGTCACGCCCAAATATGTAAACAGTGTTTGCACCACCCATGTGAGGTATCGCCGTGAACTTCTGAGCAAGAACAATGATGCTAGCACTAAACCCCCTCTGTAACTGTAAACTGGTAACCTGTAGAAATTTTTAAAGCTTTGTCTATGGAGAAGTACTGTAGATTGGAGCCATTCCATGAGAATGCAAAATTTTAAAGCACGGCATGTTAGGCATCTATTTACTTGTCATAACATTATCTTTATTATTATACAAAAAAGTGGGTATATATTATGTTTTTTTTTTCATTTTTATTAAAGTGTATTTTAGCCCAAAAATTGCGTTTAAAAATGTGACATAAAAGATTTTAACAAAAGTCTCTGCTAAACAAAGAAAAAAAAAACTGTTTTGGGGTTCTAGTAATTGTCCAGCAAAAAATACTGATTTTAATTTTTATGCCCCGTACACACGTGCAGATTATCTGAAGACTTTTGTCTGCAGACTTACCTTTTCTATGTAGTGCAAGGGCCTGCCGGATTGCATACAAATTGAAAGTGTTTAGATTTGACCTTATATTATATGGTTTTGGTAAGTCTGCAGACAAAAGTCTTCAGATAATCTGCACCTGTGTACGGGGCATTAGGCAACAAATGTCAGAAAAAGGCAGAGTCAGCAAGTTGTAAAGCCTCTGTGAGATTTCTATCACTGTCTGACTGTGTGTCTTCTTGGAGAGATGCAGTCTTATGCCCCGTACACACGTGCAGATTATCTGAAGACTTTTGTCTGCAGACTTACCAAAACCATATAATATGAGGTCAAACCTAAACACTTTCAATTTGTATGCAATCCGGCAGGCCCTTGCACTACATAGAAAAGGTAAATCTGAAGACAAAAGTCTTCAGATAATCTGCACGTGTGTACGGGGCATTACTTTGTGTCCTGGTATCTCTTGTAGATAACGTTGTAATGAATTCAACATTTTAGAGCTGTCAAAGGGACAGGAGGTGAAGGGAAATTTTCCAATGAGAATACCCATTCCGGTGACAGCTGTCTAAGAGGTAATATCCTTTTTCTTTGGACTTATCGTCTGTTACCTTTTGATACAGTATATTCTTTGGATAAGAGGTGAAGCAAAATCTCCTCTGTAAAACACAGCAAAAAGAAAAATCTGACAGGTTCTAACCATTTCCTACTCTCTATTAACAGTTTTAACAATTGTATTAATTCTCTAGAACCATTCTCATAGAGATGGGGCTCCTGTAATGCCCCAGAGAACAGGAATACATAGTTTGGCTGTGTTTAGCATGTGCATGGCTATTTAAGAAATGAGCCTAGATAGAGTGGCATGGTGTAGGAGGAATTAAGCGTGGGAGAAATCTAAGTCGTAGGTAGAGACCCAAGCAACTAGGCTATTGACCTCACTGTGACTGCAATATATTAATGGTGCCGCTCCAAGCAGAGATATTCTGTCCCATTGGTGCTCAGGAACAGGGGGGCTGGCACGCGATATCACTCTGCCCTGCCCACCATCGGGTGGATTGAAACACATCAAGAGGCGCGGTTTGTGGATCAGTGCTGACTGAGGCTGCCACAAACACATGTACTAACAGGATCGGGACAGGCATTTGGTGTTTTTTCTGCTTTGATCTTCCCAAGCTGAGGACCTTTGTCAATAATTTTTGGACAGGATATGCCCACCAAATATGTAACAGTGAGCCTGGTTCCAATCCACACCTCTAGCATAGGTTGGACAATGGTAAATATTTATGAACAATCGTCGGAACTCTGTACCAACGTTGCAGGCATAGACTGAGAGAGACAGTGAAGTGGAATCTGCAGCCCTAGGAGCCAATCACGAGTGCTGCAGTGCACATGTGCTGATAAGTAAAGAGAGAGAGAAAGGAAAGCTGACCACAGCATTTTTCTTTGCTGTTTTTTCACTCTCTAGTTGGGGGCAGGGTGGTGACCCGGCTGTATTGTATAACTGCAGCAGAGAACCCAAAAAAATGCCCAAAAAAACGCTAGCGCCAAAAAAAACGCCCTGGTGTGTTGTTGCAGGCATTTTTTTGGGGTTTTTGGAGGCAGGCAAAACATCTGAACTTGTGTATAGTGGTATATATACACACATACTTATATGTATTTTACACTTAGACATATATAGGTGTTATAGGAGCGGAGCCATATTAGTGAAAATGATTTCATTAGCGCAAGCATATATTTCTGCTACTATCACACCTATATATATGTCTAGGTGTATATATACATATAAGTATGTGTGTGTATATACCCGTATACACAAGTTCAGATGTTTTGCCTGGCTCCAAAGAACCCAAAAAAATGCCCAAAAAAACGCTAGCGCCAAAAAAAACGCCCAGGTGTGTTATGCAGGCATTTTTTTGGAGTTTTTGGAGGCAGACAAAACATCTGAACTTGTGTATACGGGTATATATACACACATACTTATATGTATTTTACACTTACACATATATAGGTGTTATAGGAGCGGAGCCATATTAGTGTAAATGATTTCATTAGCGCAAGCATATATTTCTGCTACTATCACACCTATATATGTCTAGGTATATATATACATATAAGTATGTGTGTATATATACCCGTATACACAAGTTCAGATTTTTTTGGGGCATTTTTTTGGGTTCTTTGGAGGCAGGCAAAACATCTGAACTTGTGTACAATGGTATATATACACACATACTTATATGTATTTTACACTTAGACATATATAGGTGTGATAGGAGCGTAACTATATTGGTGTTAATTTTTTCATTAGCGCAAGTAGTGTTTTCTGCTCCTTTCACACCTATATATGTGCAGGTGTATATATACATACATGGGTGTGTATATATACCCCCTATACACATGTTCAGATGTCATGCCTGACTCCAAACATGTGCTCAAAAAATCCCTATAGACGCCTGCAGCTAAAAAGCAAGCTGACAGGGGCGAAGCCATATTACTGCAGAGAAAGTGACTTCAGAGAAACTAGCTTTTCTCTATAGCGGTCACCCTGATATGGAAGGGTTTGGTCACCCTGACATAGCAGTCAGTGTCAGTTCACCCTACACTACACTACGGTCACCCTGGCACTTAACACTTTCCCTACAGAAACTAAATTTTTGCATCTAACTAAAGTGTAAAAGAGCACCCTAACTACACTAGATATCCCTTTCCTCACACTAATAAATGCTAAATGACACTTTGTAGCAGAAGTCACAGAACTTGTCAGAGAAACCTTCAGCTGCAGACTGGTCATCACATGACAAGCACCACATGACTTCCACATGACTTCCTGGCTGCCTATAAAAGCTGAGCAAGTGCTCAGAGGAATTGCTGGTTTGTCTTTCAGCTTCCTGTACCTGAGTTCCTGTTTCCTGTGTGATCGTTTACCTGCTGTGACCCGGATTGACCCTGACCTGCTCTGCTCTTCTCCTGGACCCGACCTTGGCTTGTTTTACGGACTTTGCTTTTGCTTACCTGTGTTTGACCCTCTGCCTGCGACCCGGATTTACCTTCAGTCTCCTGTGCCTTGACCTTCTGCTTGTGACCTAGTCTTGTCTCCTATCTCCAGTGCCTTGACCCTCAGCCTGTGACCTGGATTGTCTGCTTACCTGTGTTTGACCCTCAGCCTGCTCCGGACTTCTACTGCTGGATCCTGATCAGTCTCTGCTCCAGCTCTACAGGACCTCCACGCAAGCTCTACCCTGCCTGCTGGTAGCTTGTGCCTCTTTGTGCCATCCACCCTCTGTATCACCTCCAGAGGGGCGGAGTGCGCTTAGTCGCAACAGCGAACCGCTCTCGGCATCTCGGCCTCGGTGAGTACCTCTATTCTGATAGTACAAACCAGCCATGTCAGAGGCCGACAGAGCGCGTTCTCCTCTTGAGATCCTGTGCCAGCAGGTCACCACCCTCACTGATGCAGTCCAGAAACTGCAGGAAGGCTATGCCCAGATTGACGGTCGTCTCCAGCAACTTTCAGGGTCACCTGCATCAACAGCCGCAGCCCCTGCGCCCACCAGCGGAGCCTCCTCTTCTCAAGTTGCATCAAGCCCCACAGTGATCATGGCTACCCCTGAGCCCAGGGTTCCCACACCGGAGCGTTTTTCAGGCGATCGCAAAAAGTTCCGGGCCTTCAAAAATGCATGCTCCTTGTACTTAGCCCTTCAGCCCAGGACTTTTTCGTCTGAAGTAGTTAAGGTGGGATTTGTCATCTCCCTGTTGACCGAAGAGCCGCAGGCCTGGGCCCACAGCCTGATGGAACAGAGGAGCTCTCTTCTGAATTCTTTGGACCTTTTCTTTGAAAGTATGTCTCAACTATATGACGACCCCCAACGCACCGCTACTGCAGAAGCCGTGCTACACTCCCTGTCTCAAGGAAAGAGACCAGTGGAGGACTACACTGCTGAATTTCGAAAATGGTCAGCTGACACAGGGTGGAACGAACCCGCTCTTAAATACCAGTACCGCCAGGGGCTATCAGAAGCTTTGAAAGATGAGTTGGCCAGGATTGAAACCCCTGCCACTTTGGAGGATTTAATTCAATCCGCTACCAAGCTAGACAGGCGCATGCGCGAGCGGCGCTCTGAGCGCTCCCAGGGTCCCCGACCTAGTTGGATGCTCCCTAAACCTTCTCCCGTTCACCCATCCTTTCCAGTGACTCCTGTCACCTCTGCTCCAGAGGCTGAGCCCATGCAGCTTGGATTGGTCCGTGCTCCTCTTACCCCTGAAGAGAAGCAACGACGGCGACAGGCCAATCTCTGTCTGTACTGTGGGGGAACTGGACATTTTCTGCGTACCTGCCCCGTGAGACCCAGTAAGTCACGCTCGCAGTTTTTCATGAACTTTCAGAACCCTGGCTTATCCCAGACTTATGTCACCCTCTCTGTCTCCTTACAGCTAATGGAAAAGGAAGTTCATCTACCAGCAATTATTGATTCCGGAGCCTGTAGTTGTTTTCTAGACACTTCACTGGCCCAAAAACTACACATTCCACTGCAAACCAAAGAACAAGGCCTCCAAGTCTACCTGGCTGATGGGTCTCTCCCTCGCTCTGGATTTGTCACACAACAGACAAGGCCCATCCTTGTCACCACGGACTCCGGCCACCAGGAGCTTCTAAGCTTTGACATTATCTTCTCCCCCATGTTCCCCATCATTTTGGGGCTCCCCTGGCTACAGGCACATGAACCTGACATCAATTGGAACAAGAAGAAAGTCTCCTTCTCCTCTCCCTACTGTTCCCAGCATTGCCTTCCTCCAGCTCCAGCCGCCTGTTTAACCGTAGCACCTACACCTGACAATCTCCAGCACGTCCCTCCGGTATATCTTGAATTTAGGGATGTCTTCGATAAACAAAAAGCTGATTGCCTACCACCTCATCGGTCTTACGACTGCCCCATTGATTTGTTACCTGGTTCCGAAATACCCTTTGGCCGCATCTTTCCACTATCAGAGACTGAACTAGCGGCTCTTAAAACGTATATTGATGAGAACTTGGATAAGGGTTTCATTCGTCCATCATCTTCACCAGCCGGAGCCGGCATCTTCTTTGTGGAAAAGAAAGATGGTTCCCTAAGACCATGCATAGACTATAGAGAACTGAACAAAATAACGATAAAAAATCGCTATCCTCTTCCACTTATCCCAGAGTTGTTTCAGCGTTTCCGGTCTGCCCGAATTTTCTCAAAGTTGGATCTGCGAGGTGCCTATAACCTCATCCGAATCAGGCCTGGAGACGAATGGAAGACTGCCTTCAGGTCCAGGTTTGGACATTTTGAATATTTGGTAATGCCCTTTGGGTTGTGTAACGCCCCGGCCACATTTCAGCACCTGGTAAACGACATTTTTCGAGAATATCTGGACAATTTCCTAGTTGTTTACCTGGACGACATTCTTATTTTTTCTGCCACCATTGAGCTACACCGGGTTCATGTAAAGACAGTCCTTGCAATTCTCAGGAGACACAAATTGTACCTTAAAGCAGAGAAATGCGAATTCGAAAAATCTGTTGTGCAATTCCTAGGCTTTATCATTTCTACCAACGGGGTCGCAATGGATCCACAGAAGGTCAAGGCAATTTAGGAGAGGCCGGCTCCAGTAGACAAAAAGGGGGTACAGCGGTTTATCGGATTCGCTAATTTTTACCGGAGGTTTATCGTTGGCTTCTCATCCATTGTTGCACCCATCACCCAACTAACCCGCCAACACAGTCGTTTTCAGTGGTCCCAAGAGGCCCAGGAAGCTTTTACCAAGCTCAAAGCCCTGTTCACCTCTGCACCAATCCTACGGCATCCGGATCCAGCCCTGCCATTTGTGTTGGAGGTAGACGCCTCGGAAACTGCCACTGGAGCCATCCTCTCCCAGAGACAGGGCCCCAAGGCTCTCCTCCATCCTGTAGCTTTCGCATCTCGGAAACTAAGTTCCCCGGAAAGGAATTATGATGTGGGAGACCGGGAGCTGTTGGCCATCAAGTTCGCTCTGGAGGAGTGGAGATATCTGTTGGAGGGTGCTTCCCATTCCATCATGATCTTCACCGATCATAAAAACCTAGAATACCTCAGGACAGCCAAACGCTTAAGACCCAGGCAAGCCCGGTGGGCCCTCTTCTTTTCTAGGTTCAACTTTCATATCTCTTATAGACCTGGCCTCAAGAATGGGAAAGCAGACGCACTCTCCCGGATGTTCCCTGAATCTCCCCAGTCAACGGAACCTAGCACCATCTTATCTCCACAAAACTTCCTTCTGCTCACAGACACTGATCTTATGACCACCATCAGGTTGGCATCCAGCCATTGTACTGACCCAGAAATATCCTCCTTGGAGAAACGAGATGACTTGTTCTGGTCCCAAGGAAGAATTTTTGTCCCACCGGAGGCTAGACCCATGGCGTTAAAGTTGCTTCATGACCATAAACTGGCTGGTCACTTTGGGACTCAAAAGACTTCGGAATTGGTTGCCCGTTCTTTTTGGTGGCCTGGTTGGAGGCAGGACTGTAAAAAGTATGTCCTCTCTTGTATTTCTTGCCAGCGCAGTAAAGTGGCTAACACCAAATCTTGGGGATTACTTAGACCTTTACCCATTCCAGAACGCCCATGGGCTGAAGTTTCTATGGACTTCATTGTTGATCTTCCTCCCTCAGAAGGTTTCACCTCCATTCTGGTTGTTGTCGACCGCCTTTCCAAAATGGCACACTTCTTGCCCATGGTGGGCACCCCATCTGCTTTGGAGACAGCTAACATTTTTATCAAAGAAATAATAAGGCTACATGGAGTACCCGACAGTGTTGTTTCTGACAGAGGGGTTCAGTTCACCTCCAAATTTTGGAAAGAACTTTGTAAAGCACTACAAATAAAGGTCTGTCTCTCCTCTGCGTATCACCCTCAAAGCAATGGCCAGACAGAGAGAACGAACCAAACTCTGGAGCAGTATCTCCGCTGTTTCTCTTCTGGCTCCCAGGATGACTGGTCCTCTCTGCTACCCTACGCGGAGTTCGCGTATAATAATTCAGTTCATTCAGCCACCAACCAAACGCCCTTCTGGTCTAACTTTGGGTTTCACCCTACTTTCCTTCCAAACGCTACCCCTGAATTATCTGTTCCTGCTGTCCAAGATCGCATAGCCTCCATCCAACAGAACTTTCAAAGGATTCAGGAAACCATGCAAAAGGCCCAGGATGACTATAAGAAGTACTACAACAGGGGAAGGAAGGAGAACCCGGTTTTCAAGGTCGGTGAGGAAGTTTGGTTATCTTCAGCTAACCTCAAATTACCTTTTCCCTCACGGAAGTTGGGCCCAAAGTTCATAGGGCCATTCAAAATCAAGAGGATGGTTAACCCAGTGGCCTTTGAATTGGCCTTACCCAGCTCTTACAGGATTCATTCTGTTTTTCATGCATCCTTACTAAAACCAGTGATTCCTAGCCCCTTCCCGGGAAGAGAGGAGCCGCCTCCTCCACCGGTCCAGGTGGATGGAGAAAATGAATTTGAGGTTGAAGCCATACTGAACTGCAGGAAGAGGGGTAGACTTCTCCAATACCTAATCAAGTGGAAGGGGTACCCACCTGAAAACAACTCTTGGGAACCCTCAAGAAACATACACGCCCCTCGCTTGATCCGAGCTTTTCATGTGAATCACCCGGAGTTGATGTCCAGTTTGGGCGTCCAGAGGCCGCCCCTCGGGGGGGGGCACTGTCAGAGAAACCTTCAGCTGCAGACTGGTCATCACATGACAAGCACCACATGACTTCCACATGACTTCCTGGCTGCCTATAAAAGCTGAGCAAGTGCTCAGAGGAATTGCTGGTTTGTCTTTCAGCTTCCTGTACCTGAGTTCCTGTTTCCTGTGTGATCGTTTACCTGCTGTGACCCGGATTGACCCTGACCTGCTCTGCTCTTCTCCTGGACCCGACCTTGGCTTGTTTTACGGACTTTGCTTTTGCTTACCTGTGTTTGACCCTCTGCCTGCGACCCGGATTTACCTTCAGTCTCCTGTGCCTTGACCTTCTGCTTGTGACCTAGTCTTGTCTCCTATCTCCAGTGCCTTGACCCTCAGCCTGTGACCTGGATTGTCTGCTTACCTGTGTTTGACCCTCAGCCTGCTCCGGACTTCTACTGCTGGATCCTGATCAGTCTCTGCTCCAGCTCTACAGGACCTCCACGCAAGCTCTACCCTGCCTGCTGGTAGCTTGTGCCTCTTTGTGCCATCCACCCTCTGTATCACCTCCAGAGGGGCGGAGTGCGCTTAGTCGCAACAGCGAACCGCTCTCGGCATCTCGGCCTCGGTGAGTACCTCTATTCTGATAGAACTGCTTCCACTCTCTTCCATTACCCTGTATAACAATGCTAGGAATTTGGCGGGGGCTATCTTATATACTGGGGGCATATTCACTAACGATTGGCTTATGGACCCCCTAGTCACTCCAATCACATTCCTAGCATTCTCTTGCCCCCTCAATTGGCTTTTGGTAATGGTTCTGGTCCAATCATGGGCTTTTAAAGCCCATTTCCTGTCCCATTGCATTTTAGTCGGTTCTGGTTGCCGAATTCCGAACTTTTTGGGCAAAAAGTTCTAAATTCGGCCGAACCTCGAACAGCCAATGTTCAGGTCGAACCGATGGTCGACCCGAACCATTCGATCATCCCTAATGAAGAGGCCTACACGATGCAGAGCATGACAGATGAGAGCAATGGGGAAGCCTCACTGTCAGAATCAGGCTCAGTATTCAAACTCGTAGAGAGCATCCTGACAGATAGCTCTGATGATGGAGAAGTGGTCCCTGCTAAGGTCAGGTATACCTGACTCCGTTCTTCTGTTGCTGAGATGCAACAACCACATGGTTCTCGTATGCAGCACAGTGTCGGTACTAGTGCCTTTTAACCTTCTGGTGAACTGGCAAGCACCAGCGGCCTAGTACATCCTGGTCATAGACAAACCAGCAATGCAGTAACACTTGGTGACGTGATGAGTCCCATAAGTGCAGTGCAAGATGGTGCAGTGACTAGCACAAATAGTGTCCCACAGCCACCAAGAATTCAAAGACAGGCCTGTACAGCCCACAGTGTCCTTCCTGATGTGCTTGCAAATCCTGATTGGGATCCTGATTGGGAGCCCACCACTTCTGCAGCTCCTGTACTTCCCCCAATCACTGGCCAACCCAGAATTCAGGTGCCTAATGTACCTCCAGCCACAGAATACAACGTTCTTAGCTGTCAGGTAAACCCATGTGGGCTAATTTTTGGGGCCTGGAATGGCCGACGCTTACTTCTGTATCCTGTGAATGCCTAATGTACCTTCAGCCACAGAATACAACATTCTTAGCTGTCAGGTAAACCTATGTGGACTCATTTTGGGGCCTTTTATGGCCGACACTTACTTCTGTATCCTGTGAATGCCTAATGTACCTCCAGCCACAGAATACAACGTTCTTAGCTGTCAGGTAAACCCATGTGGGCTCATTTTTGGGGCCTATACTGGCCGATACTTACTTCCATATCCTGTGAATGCCTAATGTACCTTCAGCCACAGAATACAAAGTTTTTAGCTGTCAGGTAAACCCATGTGGGATAATTTTTGGGGCCTGGAATGGCCGACATTTACTTCTGTATCCTGTGAATGCCTAATGTACCTTCAGCCACAGAATACAACGTTCTTAGCTGTCAGGTAAACCCATGTGGGCTAATTTATGGGGCCTTTCATGGCCGGCACTTAATTCTGTATCCTGTGAATGCCTAATGTACCTTCAGCCACAGAATACAAAGTTTTTAGCTGTCAGGTAAACCCATGTGGGCTAATTTTTGGGGCCTTTCATGGCAGACACTTACTTATTTATCCTGTGAATGCCTAATTTTTCAGAATTGAAAATCAACGGGTCTGTAACCGTTCCGCCAAATTGTGGAATGGATGCGGACCCATTTTACAGATGTGTGAATGGACCCTATATGTATTTGACATGTATTTACCGGCTGCTGTCAGTTCTCGCTGATTTAGGAAAAAAAAAGTTTTTTTTTTAAGGTTTGCCTCCCATTAAAGTCAATGGGGCCCGCCGCAAACTTGTGGTTAGCGGACATTTGAGAAAGTATGCGGCTGACGTTCGCGAACCGCCCCGGCCGATGTTCGTCCATCACTATTAGGTTGTAGCTGAGTGCCTATCCAACTGGGGAATGTTCACAGGTTGCAGTGTTTCCACACCGTTGCTCCACAAACTTGTGTTCTATATTGCAGAGCATCCTCTATATTTATACATTATTTTTTCATAGGGCATAATATCATTAACTGGGCCCGTCCATTTATAAATGCTGAATCACATGTACATTGCTGTATATGATAGCCAATCCTTCACATTTAGAATACCACAAATGCACACTTCTGGATGGAGGACAAAAATATATTAATTTTCCTATTTTTGTAGCCCAGTTGAGCAATTAAAAATTGTAAATATATAATCTGTATAGCTCTTGCCTAAAAATAAATTTAAAAAATTCACTTAAAAAAGTATAACAATTATTTTTTTAGAACATTAATCAGATACCTATTTTATGTACGGTAATTGTATTTCAGAATATAAGCATATGCTACCCATAATAATTCAGAAGACCTCACAAAGAAGTGTTTTTGTGTATTGTGTCAAAATTGATTGGAAATGGATGGTTGCTACCACAAACCTTTAATTTTTGATTTAGTAAAAAAGATGTTACTTTACAAACCTAATTGGTTTGGTCATATTGCATCAACATCTCAAAGGTAGTTATGCTTCTAAATGAAGTGATGTGTAATCATATGAAGAAAAAAACAATTACTGTCATTCATATTTGCGGCAAAGATGTATGCCTAGTGCTTTTTAAATAGGTTTTTAAATAGGGTATGCTGTGTGAGGCTGTGAAAGATATAAAATTGTTTTGGAGAGAATCCTGATCTCAAACCAACTAAAGGCTCACTGGACTAGACAGGCTGGGGAGGAGCATAATGAACATTGTCATTTCTCACTGAGATGAATGATTTGTGTGTCATGAAATGCATTCATACATCCATGATGATAACATTTCATTAGATAGCCAGAAAGCATTGATCAAAAAGGGCTTTTTTTTTTCACTTTAGTACGATTTTTTTTATTATTTTATTGCTTAGTAAAATTACTTTATTGTTAGCAATAATTACCAATATTATCATTATATATTGTCAGAATTTTCTGTAAACAAGCCAAACATCCCATGTCAATGTCACAGTAATACACAATAATTGGATTTTTAATACAGATTTACCTGTAAAATCCATTTCTTGAAGTACATCACGGGACACAGAGTCATAAATCATAACATATGGGTTATATTGCCACCTTTAGGTGAAGGACACTGGCAACCAGTCAGAATTGATGCCCCCCTATATAACCACACCCACACAGGAAGTGCCTCAGTTCTATAGAAAGCAATAAAAGGCCCCATAAAAGAGGGGAGGTACATTTATGTCCCTTGATGTACTTCAAGAAATGGATTTTATAGGTAAGTCTGTATTAAAAATCCAATTTTCTTTTTGTACATCACAGGACACAGAGCCATAAATCATAACATATGGGATGTCCCAAAGCAATGCACCTGAGGGGAGGGGGACACCAAAAAATACCGCCATCTGACTCCAAAAGAGAATTACACCGCTGCCTGCAGAACAGTGAGGCCAAGTGCAGATTCCTCCTGGGTTCCAACATCCACCCGATAGAAACGAGTGAACGTATGCACCGATGACCAAGTCGCGGCCTTGCAAATCTGAGCCATAGAGGCTTGATGGTGATTTGCCCAAGAGGCCCCTACTCCTCTGGTAGAATGTGCCTTTACAGGAAAAGGTGGAACCTTTCCTACTAAACCATATGCCTGGGTAATAATCTGGCAAATCCAACAAGAAATCATAGATTTAGATGCTGTCAACCCTTTTCTGGGGCCTTATGGCAGCACAAACAAGCTCCCCGTGTTACGAATCTGAGCTGTTTCCTGTAAGTAAACCTTAAGTGCACGCATTACATCAAGAGAATGCAATAACTTTTCCTCCTCTGAGTGAGGATCTGGAAAAAAAGGAAGATAATATAATGTCCTGATTCAAATGAAAGGCAGACACTACCTTGGGCAAAAAATCTGGGTGTGGATGTAGCATCACCCTATCTTGATGAAATATCAAGTATGGCTCTTTACACGAAAGACCTTCTAGTTCCGATACTCTTCTAGCTGAAGTTATCACAATAAATAAAAACAGTTTTCTTGTCAAAAGACCCAGGGGAACTTGCCCCGGAGGCTCAAAAGGCCGTTTTTGCAAAATTGCCAACACCAAATTAAAGTCCCAAGGACATAATGGTGGTTTCACTGGTGGAAGCAAACGTAAGATTCCCCAAACGAAGGTCTGAACCAACGAATAGGAAGCAATTGGTTCCTGGAAGAAAACCGATAAGGCTGAAATCTGCCCTTTGATAGTGCTCAAGGCTAACTTCATATCTACTCTTGCTTGAAGGAAAGCTAGAATTCTCCTGATGATATATTTGCGGGGATACCACTTCCTGTCTTCACACCAGGCAATGTAGGATTTCCCGACTCTGTAATAAATATTTCTAGAGACTGGTTTTCTAGCATTTATCAGTGTATGGACTGCAGGGCCAGATACACACAGCTCCTTCAGGATTAAGGCTTCAATGGCCAAGCCGTCAAATTTAGAAACTGTACAGCAGGGTGGAATATCAGACCTTGAGAGAGTAGGTCCGGATGCAGTGGAAGGGCCCAAGGCCTCATCACTGCCAACCTCTGGATTTGTGCAAACCAAACCCTCCTCAGCCTTGCCGGAGCTACCAGAATTACTGGTTTCCCCTCTAGCTGGATTCTGCACAACAGACGCGGTATCAGCTGCACCAGAGGAAAGGCATATATCAGGGAATACTGCTCCCAAGGAGTCACCAAAGCATCCACTCCGACTGCGAGTGGATCCCTGGTCCTGGACACAAATTTCTTCAACTTGTTGTTGAACCTGGTTGCCAACAGATCTACGTCTGGGACCCCCCAGTGTAGGCAGATTAATTGAAAAATCTTGGGGTGTAAGGACCAATAAACATCTGTTGATGACTCGAAAAGACCGCCTGCTAGTTCTCTATTCACGGAATAAAGACTGTCGTTAGGCATGGCACAAACTTCTCTGCCCAAGACAGGATGAGGTCCACCTCTTTCTGGGCTGACAGACTCTTTTTGCCTCTTTGATGGTTGATATAAGCCACAGCTTGTGGCATTGTCAGATTGTATCCTGACAGGGTGACCCTGAAGCTTGAACGTCCAGAATTTCAAAGCCAGACTGACTGCTCAGATTTCAAAAATGTTGATGGGGAGACTTTTCTCTACCTAAGAACATTCCCCCTGGACAGTGGCTTCCTCCAGATCTGCTCCACAGCTGGAGAGACTGTAGTGACTAATTTCCAAGTCACTGGAAGAAAGGACTTCCCTTTCTCCAAATTTCTGGTCAACAACCATCAATTTAGACTCTGACGTACTCTTGGTACCAGAGACATGGGTCGGTCCAGAAACTAAACTTTCTAGTACAGGCAGACAGAATGTTGTTCTGTAAGGGTCTGGCATGGAACTGGGCATAGGGAATTGCCTTGAATATGGACACCATTTTCCTCAGTAACTTCATGCAAACACGTATAGAAGGGTATTTTAGCCTTACTACGGACCCAACCTGCTCCTTCAGGTCTGCGACCTTCCTTGCTGGCAAAAAAGTCTTTGCCTGCACTGTGTCCACAAGAAGACCCAGATATTCCAGACGCTGGACCGGCTGTAATGCTAACTTTACCAAGTTCAGTATCCAACCCAGACGTTCTAAGAACTGTATTGTCTGATGGACATTTTGGCTTAGAGCCAAAGTCAATCGATCTATTAGTAATAGATCATCCAGATATCCTATTATAGATATCCCTCAGACCTTAGAACAGCCAATACTGGAGCTAGGATCTTTGTGAACACTCTTGGAGCCTTGGCCAACCCAAAAGTTAGGGCCACAAATTTAAAATTACAGTTCTCTATTGCAAAGCATAGGAACTTTTGATGAGCCTGGAATATAGGCACATGAAAATATGCATCCTTAATGTCTATGGATGCCAGAAATTACTTCCCTTGCAGGGAGGTTACAACTGAGCGAATTGACTGCATCCGGAAGGTACCAACGTTCAGAAACTGGTTTAAAGCTTTGAGATCCAGAATAGGTCTCACATCCCCATTTGGTTTGGGAACTACAAACAAGTTTGAGTAAAAACTCTTGAACCTTTCATCTTCCGGAAACCTCCATTATTACTTTTTGAGCCTTCAGCTGGTCTAATGCCAGAAAGAGAGATTTTCTTTTTAGAGGATCTATCGGTACACTCGACTTTATAAATCGGGGATACGGGAACATCCGAAATTCCAGTTTATACCCCTGTAAAATGGTGGAGATAATCCAGTTGTCTTGGATTGATTCCACTCAAACGTTTGAGAACTGCCACAGCCCCCCCCCCACCCCATGTGAGTGGGGGCACCTCTTCACAAAGAGGGCTTGGAAGAAGACTTGGTGGATTTCTGGGTCCAGGGCTGAAGGCTTGGTTCCGGATTCAGATGATTGAGGCCATCGCCACTGTCTGGAAGTAGAAGCACTGGTATTATGAGAGCTGGGGATTTTGAAAGAAGGACACTTGCTCTTCCTTTTTACAGGCAGCAATGTCCCCCCCCCCCCCCCGAGATATTTTGGATATACTTATTCAGATCATCACCAAAAAGGCTTTCTCCCTGAAAAGGGAAGCCAGCCAGTATTTTTTTTTTACATGGCAATTCCGCAGACCAATTTTTCAACCAAAGGATTCTGCATATATGCACTGATATCAGAAAAAATCTTGACATTTGCCTTATGGAGTCCATAAGATGATCCACTGCAAAGCATAAAGTGCAAGGTAGATCTGACAGATCTTCCACAGACTCTTCTTGAGAAAAAACTGTCTTGGCTACTCGCTTCATACGGTCTTTCAAAGACTGACACACTCCTATGGCCGCTACTGATGGTTGTATTGCAGAACCTGCAACCGCAAAGCAGGCTTTCAATAAAGATTCCAACTTTTAATCTGCTGTATCTTTAAAAACCTGGGCAATATCCACAGGACAGGTTAAACTTTTGTTAACCGCAGAAATAGAAGCATCCTCCCAGAGTGTATTCCTTTTTTTAGAAAATATTTCCTCCATAGGATACAATGACGAAAACCTTTTGGGAGGAACAAATTTGTGTCCAGATCAGCCCATTTCAGTAAGAGACTAAATGAACGATCTCTGGGCCTGAGAGGTAAATAGAGACTCCTCTGACCCTGACTCCCCAGAAGTGGAAACCTCAGCTTGACCTTCCATAGGGTCATCATCAGCTGCTTGTTCCACATCCTCTGCCCAATCCTGAACTGACTCAGGGGGTGGCTCCGGTGAGGGAGATCTATCACGTTTCTTCCCTTGAGATGCTGCAATGATACCAGCAATCCTACCCTCAAGGCTGGCCAAAGCCACCATCAAATCATCCTTAGTGACGTAGGTTGCGGCAGAAGTACTAGGAGTAAGTGCTCTGCCTGACAACCACAATGGCTCAGTTTGGCAAGATGCCTCCGGCTCTTCGGGAGGAGTAGACACAGTGGAAACATGGCTAGTACCTTGAAGCCATGCCGATGGCATCACAGTGTCCCTTCTAGCTGTGCCCCCCCCCCCGGCCCTTTTTTGGGCAGACATTGCTTTAAAGCAAGACAAACCTGAGGTACTATCTTAAAGTGTACTCAGAGGCCAGTGCTAAGCTTATACAGCCTAAATGCACACAGCACTCAATACCTCAGATACAGGACCTGTTTGTGCCAGTAACATAAACCCACAGTGACTCACACAACCCAGCTGCTGCTGCTGCTCTGTGTCCCTTACAGCCTGTGACAGAGGCTAGTGTGTTGGAGACAGTTCCTTGCAGGACGCACCCATTTATGCATGTGCAGCATGATGCGTGGCATCCACGTGCACGCCAATTGTGTTGGAACATGCCCACCATGCCTGTACTTATAAGCGAAGATTCCCATGTGAATAGGCCTATGCCATAGACATGCGATCAAGGCAGAGGCGAACATGCGGACATTAATGTGCCAGGGTGAACACAGCAAGCAAATGGAGTAAGAACAGCTTAGGCTAAATCTTGTTTGTCACAGCTGATACTGTTTGAGGCAATCAGCACAGGGTACACACAATGTGAAACAATAGGCAAGGAAATAATGATTTTAAATCAACAATCCTACAATTGCCTTAACAAGATATAACTTGTAAGTATAACATCCCTAACTCATGGAGGGATACATTTGGTACATGATCTCTGTTATATTTAAAAGGAACAGTGAATAAAATATTTACAATTTGCATTCATGCCAGCAATTTTTACCTTCAAGGTTTGCTGAATCAGTAAGTATTTTAAATTGGACTCACAAGTCCAGCCGTAGGATTCTGTTAAGAAACAGGAATCCAATCTTTACCCATCATGGCGAGCTTTGTTTTAGCAACCTTCAAGGACTGGGTCCCCTGTGTTTCCAGAGGGGCCACTGCCTTTGACCTGTAGAGCACCCTACATGGAGCTCCTTTGGGGTTTGGTATTCCAAGGGTCCGGATTCCAGGGTCCAGCGCCTAAAATGGACAGCATTACAGGAAAAACCTTGTATCTGCTTCCCGAGGCTCAGGTACCATCTTCTTAGTCCATTGACTGTTTAGAATAGATCTGATAGCTAACCCCTTAGATTCAGTGATTTTTGATTGGGCTATGTAGCATATTTTCTTTCTTTGCAGAGAAACATGGAGAGACTCTCCACAGTGACCATAGAAAACAAAATGAACTACCCAACAAGTGCCATCATCCAAATAATAACATTGAGAAAAAAATGCGAAATGTATTGTTAGAAGCAGTAACATCCATGTGGTCATAGGACAACATTCCAAGTGAGACAAAAAATCATGGGGAGTACATAAAACTTGTGTCAACAGTGTAAGACTTCATTTTGTGGCATGTTAAAATAAAAGAGCAGGCACACATAGATATTGTCAGTCTTCTCTCCCAAGGCACCCCAATGGGAACAAAACTGTGTCCCGGGGGGAAGACAATTGGTTTCAAGAATACATATCAACATATCAACAATATAACAAATATAGCAACTAAACAACATTAACATCAGTACTCCTATGAAAAAGTGGGGTATACTCACTTTTTACAGGGTAGAAAAGTCTACTGCATGGAGAAGGAAAAGGTGAGAAAGTGAGGAAAAATAGGGGGGAAGGAGGGCAAAAAAAAAATGGGGTACAAAGACAAGAGAGGGTGAGAGGAAGAAAGTGAGAAGAAGAGGGGGGGGGGGAGGAAAAAGAGAAGAGAGAAGAAAAGTCAAGTCAGGCCCAATGGTTAAATATTATACTTCAGTCTATAACTGTGCACTTAGGGTGAGACAACCAAACCTCCCTCTTCTTTCTAGATGAGTAGGTGCTAAGGGTTGTGATCGCCAGTATTTTTTCCATTTCACATCGGTGGTTGAGTGAGAGGATAACCTCGTTATGGGAGGGTAGCACGGCAGATTTCCAGTGTTTCGTAATAGTAGTTTTTGCCGCTAAGAGCAGGTGCATTATTACTGTTCTATATTTGGGTAAGAGGTCATGGATATTGAGGTGTAGAATAGCTAATTCTGTATTAGGAGGGATATTTTGTTCTGAGATATCTGAGATTATAGAGAATATTTTATTCCAGAAGGACCTTAAAGATATACAGGACCACAGCATGTGGTATAGCGGTTCCGATTTCTCCAAAGTTTCTCCAGCATAGAGAGCAGTGGATAGATAGAATTTCGAGAGCCTAAAATGGGTAAGGTACCAAGAGTGTACCACTTTCTGGTATTGTTCCCAGTGGTTAATACATTTAGAGGCGGAGTGGGTGGAGGCAAAGGCCTTCAACCAAGTGGAGTCCGTGAAGTCTTTCAACAGGATATTTTCCCATTTGGTGATTGTTGGTGTCTTTGAGAAGGTACATTAGTTGTTAAAAATACCATAGAATAAACCTTTTTTTTTTATTGCACACAATTGGGTATTTTTAGCAAAGTAAAATTGCATCACATTCATTAAGCTCTGAGAAAAATTTGCTTGCAAAATGCAACTTTCTTTGCAAATTTTAAAGTCTATTTGCTTTTAGTAAATCAACCCCAAAGCCTCAGAAAAGATCTTACTCCCAGAATAATCCCTGGGTCCCAATTTTTGCATTGAATGATCTGGATAACATTTGCAACTACGGTGCAATCATTACTGTAAATGCTCACATAAGCGAATGCAATATCATTTGGATTTTTAGCAATTGCAAGCATGTGGGAAAATAATTGTTGTGCTAATTGTACCTATACCAACCCAACTTGATTTCATCTTAATGGTATGCTACTAATTCATACTAATTTTTTTTTTTTTCCTGTGTGCATCACAATGTTGCTTCAAAAGGGGATTATAGCACTCCTAAGGTAAAACACATACATTCTCTTTGAGCTTTACCATTCTGCTATGTTAAAAAAAAATGTGATATTGATTAATTCAGGAGACTTGTTGATTATTTCAGCCGACTTGTTGGGGATATAATAAATATATGGGGGTGCAGAAATCACGTAACACTTGCAGAAGGCAGGGCAAAACAATAGATTTGCATTAAAGCCTGACTCACCAGCAACACATATTCACCTTTCATGAAGATAAAGTTAAAGCCATACTCGAATGCCTATAAGCCAAGGGGACTTTCACCACATCCCTGATATATGTAGAATTTGAGAGAGAAACAGGTGTTACCAAAACAACGGACTCTGTATTGGCCCCAGAAGGCCCGTATGTACGTTTGGAATACACCAAATTGTGGGACTTTAAAGGTGAAGTTCACTTGGCATAAATAGATAAATAATAATACAACACAATGAATAAAATGCAAAAAGTTTTATTAACACATAATGATAATAAAATTAGATCACAAAGTGATACTAGGCATCAGTGCAATTATACAAAATAGTACAATTGAAGAACCATGTCTTGTAGTCAAGGGGTCACAAGGGTCCGACATGTTTCGCCGCCATTATGTGGGCTTCCTCAGGGACCATAAAGGTTGGTGACCTCCAAGTAGGTTCAATTATTGTATCCTGGCCATAATACAACCATCTGTACTCAAAGGCATGTATTGTGCATCCATCCAGGGAGTATATAACTCCTGGCCAAAATCCAGCTGAATATGTCCTCCCTGAATGACAAAGACTGAACCGGGTAGTGCTAGACAACGGGAATTTCCAGTAATAAGGCCAGCAGTAAAAGACATTGAAACTGCTGCCTCATAAGCGTCATAGCACAATTGATATCGGTGCAGCAGGTAACGCCATCGTAGTCATTCACCTTTCATTTGTTTCCCTGTTGAGCCACTACGACAATGGAAACACTTGACATTTCTAAGTATAGAGAAGTATAGAGAAGCATGTGATTCACCTCATGAGACAGTGCTGTTGTTTGGTAATTGGTTCAGCACTGTCAAAAGTGAGTATTTGCTGCTGGGGATGGCGGGAATAAAGTGGACCTGTATTTTGCCCTGCATTAGCATAGAGTTAATAGATACTGGTCTTTTAAAATGAACATTTAAACTGATAGGCATATTTGGAAAATACCAGTTACCTAGTACACATTAGTTGTCCTTGGTGCTGCTTTTTTTTTTCAAGGAACAACAATCTTTAGCCCAGCCAATAGACCTTTCCCACAAAGATCCCTAGTATGAACACATATAGCCAACGCAAACTGTTCTCGATTTTAGGACCAGAGTTTCTTTTTCAGTTAAAATTTGGTGAAATGTACCACTATCTATACTGTCTGACTTATGGTGGTCACTTATGCTACTTATGTTTAATCCTGATAGTTGGAAAAAGTAGTCATCAATCGCCTATCTCATAATATGGTATCTTATTATTCTATCTTACTCCTGTGTATTTTGTGGCTTGTTAAACGGACCCTTGGTAGTCATGTTTGTAATCTGTCTATTGTAATTTAATCAAAATATAATAAAGATATTGAAAAGGATATTTGGAGAAATGGAAACTCAGTTCTTACCCCGACCCCTTTAAAATGATAGCTGATGTTTTAGTTTTTGCAACAAAACCCAAAAACTTCTAGGGGCCCTTTAACATCCTTGCATTGTTTTAGAGCATGTGTTATTGCAACATGTGGCTATGTACATGTAGCCCTGTCCCCGTAGGGCTTGCTGTGCGTTGACTTCTTAGGCTGCCCTCTGTTTACCTGCAGACAGATTTTTCACACATCCATTCTTACTCCTGTTTCCTAGTTACTCAATAAACAGTCCAGGATATTTGGTTTTGTATTTATTGTGGAACTTGGATGGGAGAAGGGAATAGTGGGATACTTCAACTGAACTATTCACAGTAGATAAGGACAACTCTCACTTGGTCTCACCAAGCTATTTGTGGAAGCAGAAACACTTATTTTACCATACTGCCACTTGGAATAGAAATAAGTCTTCTTGCTCTCTCTAGCAGCAGACTTGATGCAAACGACATTATCTTCAGTATACTCTCCGGCATCCCCTTGACTGCCATCCATTCACTGACTCTTTTAGCTGAAGGGATGGCCCTCACAAGACAGGCCCCATGATACAGATTTGTACTCCCTTTAGGCATATTCAGATCCTTTCCAGTGATTCTCTTCCAGTCAGCTCTGAAGGGCCTCTAGGTTCAGCTCAGACTTTCAGGCCCTCAGGTCGACTACCCAAGGCCCCATGGCAACTTGTACAGAGGAGGGGCTGCTCCCCCCTCCCTTCAGGACTGTCACGGAACCATGAACCAGACGTACAACAACAGATAAGTGAAAATAAGAAGGCTTTATTGAAAATCAAGCTGTAAAGCAAAAGTCCAAACGGATGGCAAAACCGAAGCAGAGTCTTTGCGAAGCCAGAGGTCAGGAGCCAGGAGGGTAGTCAGACGAAGCCGGAATCAGGAACCAGCAGGGTAGTCAGACGAAGCCAGGATCAGGAACCAGCAGGGTAGTCAGACGAAGCCAGGATCAGGAACCAGCAGGGTAATCAGACGAAGCCAGGATCAGGAACCAGAAGCAGCAGCAGTCTTAGAAGCATGTGAACACAGGAGGACCAAGCAAGGAACTGAAGCCACAGACCTCCTATATATATGAGCTAGGCATCCAGCTCCTCCCAGTGGAAAGGAGGAGCCGCAGAGTGGGAGGCTACAAGAAACCCAGAAACCAAGATGGCCGCCAGCACATGTCAAACGAAGGAGAACAGCAAGAAGGTAAGACCATGACAGTACCTCCCCCTCAAGGGCCCCTCCTCCGCGGAGTAAAGAACGGTTTCTGAGGGAAGCGTGCGTGGAAGGCATGGAGCAAGGCAGGAGCATGGACATCTGCGGAGGGAACCCAGGAACGCTCCTCTGGACCATAACCACGCCAATGAAACAAAAACTGCACCCGACCGCGGACCAGGCGTGAGTCCAGGATATTGCTCACCTCATACTCCTCACGATTGCCCACTTGGACCGGACGAGGCCGAGGAACCGAGGAAGTGAAACGATTACACACCAGTGGCTTCAACAGGGAGACATGAAACACGTTGGAGATCCGCATGCCAGGAGGAAGCGCAAGGGCATAGGCTACCGGGTTTACCCTGCGAAGCACTCGGAAGGGACCAACAAAGCGAGGCGCCAGCTTGGGAGTGGGCACTCGAAGGTTGAGGTTGCGGGTGGACAACCATACACGGTCTCCGGCCTGGTAGGAAGGGGCAGGCACTCGTCTGCGATCAGCCTGGAGTCTCTGGCGCTGCGCAGAGACCTCAAGGGACTTCTGGATCTGTACCCAAGAAGCACGTAGGACGGAAAGGTGATCCTCCACAGCCGGAATATCCTGGGGAGAGAATACCTCCGGTAACACGGCAGGTTGGAACCCATAATTGGCCATGAAGGGAGACGTCCCAGAGGAAGAGTTCACCGCCGTGTTCCTGGCAAACTCAGCCCAAGGCAGGAGGTCAACCCAATTGTCTTGGTGATCGGAGACATAGCAACGAAGGAATTGCTCCAAGGCCTGATTGGATCGTTCTGCGGCCCCATTGGACTGAGGGTGGTAGGCCGAGGAGAAGGAGAGATGAATCCCCAACTGGGAGCAAAAGGCGCGCCAGAACCTGGACACAAACTGACTCCCCCGATCCGACACAATCTCCTTGGGCAAACCGTGCAACCGGAAAACCTCCCTGGCAAAAATCGTGGCCAACTCCTGTGCAGAGGGTAACTTCTTGAGAGGAACACAGTGGCACATTTTGGAAAACCGATCCACAATCATGAGAATGACCGTATGGCCTCGGGATGCAGGGAGGTCCACAATGAAATCCATCCCCAGGTGTGACCATGGGCGCTCCCCGGTGGCTATGGGTTGCAGAAGGCCCAACGGAAGGTGCCGAGGGGACTTACTCTGGGCACAAACGGAGCATGCCGCTACATATGCGGCGATGTCGGAACGTAGGGAAGGCCACCAGAACAGACGTGAAACAGCCCAGGACAGCTGATTCTTTCCAGGATGCCCCGCGGTCTTGGAGTTATGGTAGGTTCGCAACAACCGAGTGCGCAACTCCTCAGGCACAAAACTTCTGCCGTTGGGTCTCCCAGAGGGAGCACCAGATTGAGCCGCCAAAATCTGCTCATTAAGGGGAGAGGTCAGGCTGGTGCGAATGGCGGCCAGGATCTGATTCGGAGGTATGACCGAAGTCGGAATCGACTCCTCCCTGGACAGGTCGGAGTACTGCCGTGATAAGGCATCCGCCCTGATGTTCTTGGAACCGGGTAGGTAGGAGACCACGTAATTAAAGCGTGACAAGAACAGAACCCATCTGGCCTGACGTGGTGTCAATCTCTTGGCCTCAGAAAGGTAGGTGAGATTCTTGTGGTCCGTCAGGATGAGGACCGGAACCACCGAACCCTCGAGCAAGTGCCTCCATTCTTTAAGGGCCTGCACGATGGCCAATAACTCCCTGTCACCAATCTGATAGTTGCACTCCGCGGAAGACAGTTTCCAGGAGTAAAACCCACAAGGAAGCAGAGGACCCTCTGGTGTTCTACGCTGAGACAGAAGGGCGCCTACTCCCGTCTCAGACGCGTCCACCTCGAGGACAAAGGGCAACCCAGGGTTGGGATGCGACAGAATCGGAGCCGACACAAAGGCGGACTTTAGAGCCTCAAAAGCTCGGATGGCCTAGAGCGGCCAGACCTGGGAATTACTGCCCTTCCTGGTCAGATCCGTGAGAGGCTTGGCTAGCATGGAAAAGTCCCTTATGAACTTCCGATAATAATTGGCGAAGCCCAAAAAACGCTGCAGGGAGCGAAGACCACTGGGCTGGGGCCACTGTAAGACAGCCGAAACCTTCTCAGGATCCATGGAGAACCCCTCAGCGGAAATGATGTAACCTAAGAAGGTTACCTGGGATCGGTGAAACTCGCATTTCTCAAGCTTACCGAACAGCTTGTTCTCTCGTAACCGTTGCAACACTCGTCTGACATCCAGAATGTGGGTCTCCATGGATTCAGAATATACCGAGATGTCATCCAAATAGACCACCACACACTGCTGCAACAGGTCACGGAAAACATCGTTGATGAATTCCTGAAAGACTGCGGGCGCATTGCACAACCCAAAGGGCATAACCAAGGATTCATAATGACCGGTCCTGGTGTTAAACGCGGTCTTCCACTCATCGCCCGCCTTGATCCTTACGAGGTTATAAGCCGCCCTCAGGTCGAGTTTGGTAAAGACCGTGGCCCCTTTAAGGCGAACGAACAGCTCGGAAATCAAGGGTATCGGGTAAGCGTTCTTGATCGTGATGCGATTGAGGCCCCTGTAATCGATGCAAGGCCTCAACTCACCGCCCTTCTTTTTCACAAAGAAAAATCCAGCCCCTGCCGGGGACGAGGATTTGCGAATGTGTCCGCGTAAAAGCGCCTCCTTCACGTACTCCTCCATGGCCTCATTCTCCGCTACCGACAGTGGATAGACCTTGCCACGAGGAGGAACGGCACCAGGTTGTAACTCGATGGCACAATCGTATGGGCGGTGCGGAGGTAGGGCAACCGCGCGCACCTTATCGAATACATCCCGGTACTCCTCGTATTCAGGAGGCAACAGAGAGTCCGAGGAAGTACACAGCAACTTGACAGGCCCATGGATGCAACTAGCCCCACACTGTGGTGACCACGAGAGGATCTCGGCCGATCTCCAATCGAAAGTCGGATTATGCTTCTGGAGCCAGGGGTACCCCAAGACCACCGAGTAGTGTGGAGACGAAATAACCTGGAAGCAGACCGACTCTCTGTGAAGGGCACCAATGGCTATCCCCACTGGAAGGGTCTCATGAGTCACGTGTGGCGGCAGAAGGGGTCTGCCGTCTATCGCCTCAAGAGCCAGTGGAGAACCTCGGGCCTGCAGGGGAATGGAATTGGCGGCAGCGAACACACTATCAATGAACAAACCACCAGCACCAGAGTCCACCAACGCCTGGGTCGTCACTGAGCCCCCGACCCAGGAGAGGACAACAGTGATCAGTGGTTTGTCAACACGGGAAACCGGGGACGAGGAGACTCCACCCAACATCTGCCCCCGACAGGATCTCAGGTTCGAGCGTTTCCCGGACGGTTCGGACATGCCAACCGAAAATGCCCACCGAGACCACAGTACATGCATCGGCCCTCGCGTCTCCGGAGTACCCTCTCCCCCTCGGACAGGCGAGCAAAGCCCAGCTGCATGGGTTCATCCCCAGCCAAGTCATCCCCAGGAGGCGTGGGAGGAGAGGGAGGCACGGGTGGGACAGCAAAGGTAGGCGCCAATCTGTTAGGAGGCCTCCGCAGACTCTCCTTAAAGGAAGGTCTCTCCCTGAGTCTGGTGTCAATCAAAATCAGGAAAGAAATAAGAGACTCGAGCTCCACTGGTAGGTCCTTAGCTGCAACCTCATCCTTCAAGGCATCCGAGAGACCATGAGAGAAAGCAGCGACCAGAGCCTCATTATTCCAGCCCACCTCTGCTGTCAGGGTACGAAACTCAATGGCGTATTCAGCTACGGATCGTGAACCCTGTCTGATGGACATAAGGAGCTTCGCAGCAGAGGCAGCACGAGCCGGCACATCGAATACCCTCCGAAGAGAAGCAACAAAACCGGAAAACTCGGCAACCACCGGATTGTTGTTCTCCCATAAAGGGCTGGCCCAGGCCAAGGCCTTGTCCGAGAGCAGCGAAATTAAGAAGCCCACCTTTGATCTCTCAGTAGGAAAGGCATGTGGCAGCAACTCGAAATAAATGCCCACCTGGTTAAGGAAACCTCGGCACTGAGTTGGCTCTCCCCCAAAGCGCTGTGGAAGGGGGGCAGAACCGGACATACCCCGAAACACCGCAGGCGCAACAACAGGTGTCGGGGTAGACTCTGGCGCAACAACCGGAGCGGCAGTAGGAGCGGGCCCAGGAGCGACAACCGACCCATCGGCAACGGGAGCGAAATGAGCCGTGCGTTCAAGTAGGATTTGCAACGCCACGGCGAACTGACCCAACAGGTGATCCTGCTGATCAAGTCTGGCAACCAGCGTGGGTAGCGAGGATGGCCCTGTACCGTCAGAATTCATGGCTTGGTCCTAATGTCACGGAACCATGAACCAGACGTACAACAACAGATAAGTGAAAATAAGAAGGCTTTATTGAAAATCAAGCTGTAAAGCAAAAGTCCAAACGGATGGCAAAACCGAAGCAGAGTCTTTGCGAAGCCAGAGGTCAGGAGCCAGGAGGGTAGTCAGACGAAGCCGGAATCAGGAACCAGCAGGGTAGTCAGACGAAGCCAGGATCAGGAACCAGCAGGGTAGTCAGACGAAGCCAGGATCAGGAACCAGCAGGGTAATCAGACGAAGCCAGGATCAGGAACCAGAAGCAGCAGCAGTCTTAGAAGCATGTGAACACAGGAGGACCAAGCAAGGAACTGAAGCCACAGACCTCCTATATATATGAGCTAGGCATCCAGCTCCTCCCAGTGGGAAGGAGGAGCCGCAGAGTGGGAGGCTACAAGAAACCCAGAAACCAAGATGGCCGCCAGCACATGTCAAACGAAGGAGAACAGCAAGAAGGTAAGACCATGACAAGGACCCCACTCTTCAGCTGAAGACCCCAAGCACGTGTACCCTTGGCATTTATACAGTCACCCAGCATGCACCGAGGCGCTTTCCTCTGTCAATCACCAGGGCTGTAACAATGCCTGCACCCTCGCTTGTCAGGTTTACTCCCACTATCTAATATGCCTTCCTATTGGACCAGTGTGAATCATTTCAGACAAGCTTAGCTGCACCTCGAGCACCATGAGTAGACCCTACCAATGGACCCTGCTCTCTGGTAGACAAAGAGCTATCTAAATTTACCTGGCAATATCTCTGGTAAGCAGAAAGACTAAAAAACTATACTTTCTTCTAGCACCTACCTAGAAGGGTACTACATCCTCCCCCTGCCAAACTGAGCCATGTCCTCATTGGCTCTGGGCATCTGCCCCTACAAAAATACCTGTACAAAAATATACAGGGAATATCCCACAAACCCGGGAATGGGGGAAAAGGGAAATAACATATGCACAAGGCCATGGGGCATACCCCATATGTGGTCAGTAAGCACAACAAACAAATATAACAAATTACAACAAATATATAACAAATTGGATTCAGCTAATAGAAGTTGTGAGAAAATCACTTCAGGACAGCAACCTCCCAAACCATATTAAACCTAGATAATGAGTCATCAGTAATGCAGTTAAATGTTCCATTCTGTGTATGTCTGCTATAGTGGATGCCAGTTGAGAACATGTTGGTGGGAGGTAGACAGCCAACATTGTGAAATGTCACGTTTAGCTGCTAATAAAGGAAATGCCATCAATTTACTGGAAGACTTGGAGATGCCAAAAAAAGGGAGACCCAATAGATAATGTATAGGATTTTTTAATATACATGTCTTTTGGTTCATAGCTGCAGCAGCTTTAGAAATACATGGGTATGCTCCCCCAAATTTTTTGCCTGTTTATTATGTATTCGGTCTGACCAGACTATCGAGGTTGAGCAACCCTCCCCACCCCCCCACACACACCTGTACTCAATCAGTGTCCACCATCAAGTGGATATAGGAGGAGTCCCCTGTAGTGCATTTGCACATCCTTCCCAGCAAGGAGTATTATCTCCAAGGGTTAGAAAGGCTGGATTCATCTCTTTTTCATGGATAGTGTAGGACCCACTGATAATGGGGTACTTTTACGCAGTAGTGGGCTTGAGCACGATATGGCCATATGGTGGGACCAAACCCCCATTTTTATTTATGGATTGTCTTCAGATTTGGTAGTTATTTCTTTTGCATTTGCGCGCTATTCTTTTTTAATATACATGTCTTTTGGTTCATAGCTGCAGCAGCTTTAGAAATACATGGGTATGCTCCCCCAAATTTTTTGCCTGTTTATTATGTATTCGGTCTGACCAGACTATCGAGGTTGAGCAACCCTCACCCACCCCCCACACACACCTGTACTCTATCAGTGTCCACTATCAAGTGGATATAGGAGGAGTCACCTGTAGTGCATTTGCACATCTTTCCTAGCAAGGAGTATTATCTCCAAGGGTTAGAAAGGCTGGATTCATCTCTTTTTCGTGGATAGTGTAGGACCCACTGATAATGGGGTACTTTGACGCAGTGGTGGGCTTGAGCACTATATGGCCATATGGTGGGACCAAATCCCCATTTTTATTTATGGATTGTCTTCAAATTTGGTAGTTATTTCTTTTGCATTTGCGCGCTATTCTTTTTTAATATAAATGTATAGGATTTAAGGGAATATAAATATTTAGGAGACTGTGCAAGATATTTTGGACATAGACCCAAAAAGGCTTAATGCTGGGACAGTCCCAAAAAATGTCACTGCCACATCTCCAGCAGCTCCGGGAGACCTCTGGGTTATGAGCATGTAAAATGTCTGGGGTCCTATACCAGAAAAGTAAAATTTTTTTTTTTTTAATTCTTTTTATTTGGTTTTCAGAAAATAAAAAACACAAAATGCATACAAGTACGGAACAGCGAAGTATTTGTACATATCACAACTTTGCAAAGAATAGAAAGGAAAATACAATGTTTTTGAACAAACAAGTAAGATATAATGCCATCTAATAAACATACGTGTGAAGCCCACAGCCCCAAATGGATACATTCCTAGGCGGTAAATTAGTGAACAAACCTCATTAGCCAACATCTTAATATATGTTTCTACAATGACCTGATCGGGTGGGGAGTAGGCGGAGGGGCTTATGCCCCATATCTACATTGATTTAGTAAACAGTAATTTTACATTTCTCGGAGGGTGCCCCATCCAGGGAACACGCTGCCACCCCCCAGTTCGGGTCTAGCTTCCCTCCGCCCCGGCCCCCCCGAATCCATCGCCCACATACAATTGGGCTCAACTTGAACTATGTTTGGGGAAATAATCGTTCCAGAACGATCATTTGGCCTGAAATTGTCGTACCTTAAGTTCAGTGAAGGCTAGGGGTTTTTCGTAGATATAAGATTCTCCTACAAGTTGAATGACCTCCCTCTGAGAGGGAACATCTACACATTTCCACTTGCGTGCTATGGACAATCTAGCAGCAAAAAGAATGTTTTGGACAACAGTCCTAAATTGGGGGGGATATCTGTCTACATTAATACCTAAGATGGCCTGTTCAACCGTCACTCTGTTTAAGATTCCCGTAATGGATGCAATAAGTCTTGATACAGAGGCCCAGAAACTTCTCAGAGAGATACAGGACCACATCACATGTAGTAGGGTGCCCACCTGACCGCACTGTCTCCAACATAGGTTAGATGTCTCTGGGGAGTACTTGGCAGTAGTGTATGGCGTTTTATACCACCTGAGATGTAGTTTTTGAAGCCCTTCCCTGAAGTTGGAGCATCTAGTATGTGTCCGAGTGAGCTTATAGGAGTTTAGCCATTGCTCAGTGGTGAATTCCTGGTTAAGTTCGCTTTCCCATTTGAGATGATGGGTGTTTTTGATAAATGACCCTTTATCCTGTAGAGCTGTGTAGAATGTGCCTATGCCTTTGAGCCGTTTGTTGGATCCAAAACATAGGGAGTGAACCTGTGCTGGCATGGAGATACTAGTCGCTTCTAGGCTAGAGATCAATTGAGTCACCCTACAGAACGTGAGAAACTCCCCGGCAAACGAGGGGAACCTCACACACCTGGTGGCAAAGGAGGAGCCACCCTGATTATTTTTAAAGTCTTGGATTGTATGTATGCCAAAAGATGGCCAGTGGTTTACTTTCAGATTTGGGGAAAGGAAGGAGAGGGTCGTCAGAGGGATAGGGATATCCACTCTGCAACCTACCGTGGTGTTGTGGGTAAAAAAGTACTGCCAGGCTTGTAGTGTGGCACTTATAGTCGGGTGTACCACAGAAAATGTGTGTTTAGATAGAGGGATGCTAAGTATCAAGTCCGCCAAGGAACCCTGTGGCACCACCGACTTTTCTAACCTGGTCCAGCTGGGAGCCTGATCTGGTTTTAGCCAATGTAGAGATTGTGTGAGGATGGCTGCCATATGATAGTCTCTCATGTCTGCAACCCCCATGCCTCCCACCAGGGCATGTCTGACCAAAAGCTTATGAGAGCAGCGGGGTTTTTTCCCGGCCCACAGGAACCCAGAGACCACGGACTGCACTTTGCGGTAGAATGCTTGGGGAATCTTGATGGGAAGCGCCCTGAAAAGGTATAGGAGCTTCGGGAATGTTAACATTTTAAATGCTGCATTTCTGCCCGACCATGAGAGGAAATGTTTACCATATCTGTCGATGTCACCTGTCAAGGTGTCCATAAATGGGTTTAAGTTAAACTTAAACAAATCCTACGTATTACTTGTCAGCTTGATGCCCAAGTAATCGATGGGGCCCTGACTCCACTGGAAGGGTACTAAATGTTTAATCTCTGTTCGTGTGTTGTCATCGATTCCCACCCCTAGCATGTGCGACTTAGTGTCATTAATTTTGTAATATGAAATGGAGTGAAATTTCTGAAGAACTTCCTGAGCTGCAGCAAGGGAGGTTTTTGGGGCTGTCATGGATAAGATAACATCATCCGCGAATAATGAAATCTTATTTGGGAAACCGTGGATGTCCAGACCCCTGATTCCCGGGTGGTTTCTAATCCTTTCCGCCAGAGGCTCCATCAGGAGAACGAAGACCAATGGGGAAAGTGGGCACCCTTGCCTGGTCCCATTTGTGATATCAAATTTTGTAGAGAACATACCCTCCGTGTAGACATAGGCCGAAGGTTGAGTATATAGAGCCATGATCGCGTCCAAAATCTCACCCCCCATGCCGAAACGTTGCAAAACTTTATGTAGATATCCCCAGTGAATCCTGTCAAAGGCCTTTTCGGCGTCAAGAGACAGGAACACTGTGGGCGTATTTGTGGATTCGGCATGGTGAATGAGATCCAGGAGGCGCCTTGTAGCGTCAGTAGCCTGACGGCCCAGTACAAAACCTACCTGGTCCTGGTTAATGAGGTCAGGCAAGAACTTAGCTAACCGGTTAGCCAAAATTTTGGCGTAGACCTTCAGATCCACGTTCAATAATGATATGGGTCTGAAATTCTTCGCACAATCCGAGGGTTTCCCCGGTTTAGGAAGCGTTATCACAGTAGCCTCCAACATTTCTGGAGGAAAGGAGGCAGACGAGGCAGCTCTGCAGAACACATCTTGAAGCCTTGGGGCCAAAATCTGCACAAATTGTCTATAGTATTCTGATGAAAATCCATCAGGGCCAGGAGCTTTTTTTAAGGGTAGTGATAGGATCGCGGTGGAGATTTCTGCCGCGGAGATAGGGAGGTTCAAGTCTGATAACGCTGATGGAGTCAGTTTGGGCAGGGAGACTGTTGCTAAAAAATTATCTATGTCCTCCGGTGACGGTTGTGGAGTGGACACGTCGTCTTTCAAATTATAAAGGGAGCCATAGTAATGACTGAAGGCATCCGCAATAATTTTGGGGTTGGTCAAGGTCCGTCCAGTCGAATGGTGAGTCAGTTTAGAGATGCGTTGTCGGATACGTTAGTCTTTTAGATGGGTGGCTAGAAGTTTGCCAGCCTTGTTTCAGTGAGCAAAAAAGTTTGCTTTCATCTTACGGATTTGAGTTTGATGCTGTCCTAGTAGCAGTAAGCGCAACTCATTTTGGGCCTGCGTCAGCTGGTCAGTGATGTGCGGAAGCGGGTTTAGCTTGTTAAGGGATTCCAACTGTTGGATTTTTAGTAACATGTCCTCCAACTGCTGCCTCCTCTGCCTCCATTTAGCTGCACTTTTAGACATGAGGAAACCTCGCATAAATGCCTTATGAGCGTTCCAGACCATAAATGGGCAAGTTTCCCCATTGTCATTGTTGCGGAAGAATTCCTCCAGGGCCACTCGGACCTCGGAGGAAGTCCTCTGGTCACAAAAGATAGTAATGTCGTTTTTCCACCTGTTGGCTCTCGTGGAACAGACCCGAGGGCCTATAGTCACTGAAACTGGTGCGTGGTCCGACCATGTAATTTGGCCTATGGTAGATTCCACTGCTTTTTGTAACAAAAACTTATCAGCTAGGATCATATCAATCCTGGAATACGAGGAATGAACTTTAGAAAAAAAGGAAAAGTCCCTCTCCGAGGAGTGATGACATCTCCAGATGTCCTGTAGGTCAGAGGAAATAAGAAATTTGGATAAATCCGCTCTGCGGGGGTGCATTGGATGGTCCCTGGAAATGTCCTGGCGACAATTGGCTACCAAGTTCAAGTCTCCCCCCAGCAGTACAAATCCGGAAAGATCCGGTTTAATGTTTTCCCACAGCTTCTTCAAAAAAGAATTTTGGTTAGCATTGGGGGCATAGACGTTGAGGAGGGAGTACTTGACGTTATTTATTTCACATTTCAACAAGAGGAAGCGGCCCTCAGGATCAGAGTGGTGGGAGATGTACTTATAATTCACAGAGTCTTTAATGAGGATGGCCACTCCCCCTTTTTTCTTAGGGCCATTGGCATAGTAAACATGGGGGAACTGCTTGAACTTAAGCACAGGGTGCGTTGCAGCACAGAAATGGGTTTCCTGAATGAGCATGACATCACAGTTTTGCGTTTTAACTTCTCTGCACAACATATGACGTTTAAACGGACTGTTAAGACCTCGAACGTTCAGTGATGTCAGTTTGAAAGACATGGTGGTATGAAGCGGTGTGAGCTCTGCAAGGTACAGGCGTCAAAAAATAGTCAAAAGAAAAAGCAAAAATAAAGTATGAAAAAGATAACAAAAAAAAAAAAAGAAAAACACACACAACACAAGGCGCTAGGAACAGTTGGCGCCTTTAAGTAAAAATTGACGATATCCGAGTGGAAATCTGAGCAGAATGAAAATCTGCTAACTTGGGGCAATTAGTACAAAATACTATAAGCAGCCGAACAGAGCTGCCGAAAATCTAAAACTGGGCGATCTAGTGAATGGAGGGTCAACTCCCACATGAAGCAAATAGACACTTTCAGAAAGAATTCCTCAGTCAGGCGGACGGGGAACAGTCAGGACCCCTAGATTGGCGCTGCGTGTCTGAGTCATCAGAGTCCAATATACCCCACTGACAGAGCAGGTTAATGCCATAATCCAGGGTTGTTATTTTAAATTCCTTGTCCCCCTTAGTGACTAGGAGTGTTGCAGGATAGTTCCAGCGATACTTGATATGGTGGTTTCTCAAGGGTTTCGTCACTGTTAACAAGTTTCTTCTCCTGTTCATGGTGTGGGCGGACAGGTCTGCATAAAATGACAGGCCTTGCACGCTGACCGGGAGGTCCACGGCCTTCCTCATCCGAGCCATGACCCTCTCTTTCACAGTATAGAAATGTATCCTGGCAATAGCATCTCTGGGGTATTTATCAAGAATATGCTTAGGCTTAGGTAGCCTGTGGATCCTATCTATTGCCAGGTCATTGGGTGCCACATTCGGCAATAAGTCCTGCATAATAGAAGTAAAGTAGTCAGACAGGTCTTGAGGTTTAACCGATTTGGGTATGCCTCTTATTTTGATATTGTTCCGTCTGGAACAATCCTCAAGGTCTGCCACCTTTGACTTAAGCCATATTATTTCGTCATCGTGATCGTTATGCGCATCCACCATATCGTTAAATGTATAGGCAAACTCCCCCATCTTGTCTTCAATTTTAGTCACTCTGTCAGTCACAGCGACCACTGCAGTTTTGCACTGAGACATTAATTGCAGCATGTCAGAATGTATAGCAGAGCGCAGTGAAAGAATCATGTCCCTTAACATAGAGGCCATCACAGGCTGGTCCCCTGCAGGTAAAGCTGCCATAGTCTCCTGGAATTCCAGAGTGTCATTGATGGTAATGCCTTGTGATGGGGCTGCGGCGGCATGGTCCGTCTTTTGCTTGGATTTGACCGGGCTATTGGACTGTGAGGTCGGGGTAGACTGTGGTGGGTGGCCCACTTCGTTATTTTGCGTGCCCGAGGGATTCCCACTGTCTCTGGAGCTCGGGGAAGACAAGTGCTGGGGCTGTGAGGAGCGTGGCGGGCCGGCGCCATCTTGGCTGCGCGGCCTAGCGTTCGGGGTGAAGAAGTTTAACATCTTACCCGGCTTTCCACGATCTTTCCGTTTGTGGGACATGTCCGGTAGGTGCTCGCAGGTGTCCGGAGTGTATTTGCGGTGCTCTGGAGTGACCCTCTCCGTTGTAGTTTGCTCCGGTCTGTCTGCGTGGCGAGGAGCTGCAGGCTCAAGCTGCCATTCACCTCGCTAGCCGGCTCCGCCCCCAGAAAAGTAAAATTTTGAAAGCAGTCTCTCTCTGTGCCACACAGCATGATACCCTAGAAGCAGAGTCCCAGATTCCCCAATTTGCTAGTGAGATAGACTGTTGAAGAATATGAGACCACTTGCTCATGTAAGAATGAGTGGATTCAGTTAAGGGGGTAGCCTTGTGAAGAATTTTATAGATGGAAGATATTAAATGAGGCTTGTATGGACGCCTGGCACATAATAATTCAAAACCGGTTGATTTGTCTAAGGATAAAGTAGGAGATTTGGAGGAAAAAAAAGTGTTTAATCTGCAAGTATGAGTAAAAGTGATTTTGGAATTTGATGCTTAGATTGTATATCTGCAAAGGACAAATATTTTCAGGTCAATGGATGGACAAAATGACGGAGTTGGAAAACCCCTGCCTGAGTCCATGAGGGCATACGGCTGTAGGATAAGCCATCAGGGATATCTGGGTCAAATAACACATTCAAAGGTGGAGAGCAGGGAGAAGAGAGAGAGTACTTTCCAGAACAAAGATTCCAGATCATTAGGGTGAATAACATTGGGGCTAAACATAGGCTTCTCAGTTGAAGTATGTGTTTATCAGAGAATAGCCATAACAAAGAACATTGTTGTACAGGGTACGCAATCCCCATTTCTTTTGAATATTTTTATTGAGGTTATTTCAAGTGATAACAAACAGGGGAAAGGAACAGGGAAAATCATAACAACAACAAAGGGAAACAGAATCATACATTTTGGCACAAAATAGCTTGTAGTACAAGAGTGCAGTTGTGCAGCCCAACTTTGAACCTGGGAGGTAAAACAGGCACAACATTAACAAAACCATAAATACGAGTGGTGCCATATCCCATATATTGGAGTCACTAGCGGCTGTTCTCTAACAGGCCCACAGCCGACCCGCCTAAACACCACAAATGGGTGCAAACTGTGTCCAGGCTTAGGGGAGGGGGGGCCCTCTGAAGTCTAAGTATTAGCGGACCTCCATGTGTATGTGGCACTGAAAGGAGATAAATAAAAATAGGGGGGATACTCTTTGTTGGTAAGGCAAAACAGACTAGCAGAGCTTAAGGCCAGTAGCAGCACTAGGGTGTAGTAACCAGCGGACCTATCTTTTTCTAAAGATTGGCATTCGTATGGTCTTTAAATTGCTAATAATTTCTCAAATTGGCATTGGGTGTTAACCCGTGAAGTAAGTTCCTGTACTTTTGGTGGCGTAGGTGACTTCTAATGGTGGGTGATGGCAAGTCTAGAAGCGAACAAGATATGCAGTACTACAGTCTGATACTGAGGAGGGATCAACTTTTCCCATGTTCAATAGTGCTAGGGCAGGCAGGACTGAGAAGTTTGTGCCCATAATTTCACCAATCAAGGAAAACACCGCTTTCCAGAATGGTTGAATAACAGCACAATCCCAAAGGATATGGTGCAAGGTTCCTATATTATTGCATCGTCTCCAGCACAGTTCGCTGGAGGAGGGATAGATTTTAGAGATCCTGTGGGGTGTTCGGTACCATCCGTGGTATATTTTAAAAAATTGTTCCCAATGATCAACACATTTAGACAGTTTATAATTAATCGTGATGGCCTTATGTCATTGCAAATTCGTAAAGGATACTTGGAGTTCAGATTCCCATTTAGCCCTACTTGTTCCTTTCGAAGCTGCCTGAGAAGTCATATACAAGTCATAAAAGAAGGAGATGCCCCGCACATTTGACTTAACATGGCCCCTAAGAAAGTCCCATGCTTTAGTGGGAATGGATAACTGGAAAGCGAGTTTGTAAGTGTTGTGAAAGTGATGGATTTGTGCAATTTTATAGTAATCTGAGGGGTGAGATCTATCTTTAAAGCTTTACCAGAAATGATGGCCCCTCTTTCTCCAATCCAATGCCGAGAAGAATGGAATGATCCGTTCGTAAGCTCCTAACGGGATATCTAGCTCACGCCTATCTAGATTCTGATGGCAGATGGTGAGCATGGACCGCCAAGCAAGCAAAGTAGCTTTAATGATAGGGTGTTGAATGTGGTGGGTCGAGGGGGACAGGAATGAGGCGGCTAATAGTGCCCCCAGATCTTGATGAGCTAGCAGGGATCTTTCCATGTATACCCAAAGTATATCAGGTTGAGTCCGTATCCAATGCTATATCTGGTCAAGGAGTGAGGCTTTGTGGTAGAAGAGGAGGTTGGGGAGCCCCACACCTCTGTGGGTCCGCCAGCGTTTTAAGGGCTATTCTCAGTCTTCTACTGGACCATAACAGGGTCCTAAGAAGGGCATTACTTTTCGCAAAAAAGCTAGATGGTAGGGGTATTGAAAGGGTGCGAAATAAGTATAAAATTTTGGGAAGGAGCTGCATCTTAACCACTTTAGCACCAGCCACCGCAGACGTACTGCGGCAGGCTGGCGCTCCCAGGCAAAAGACCGTACATGTACGGCGTTCACCTGGGAGGAGCTAGGGGGCGATTGCGTGCCTCCGGAGGTGCGCTCCCGCCCCCGCTCGTCAGTGAGGAAGCTAGTGCGTGTGGCAGTTGGTTCCGATGGCCACCGGCCACTCGCGATCTCCCGCCGCTGACAGAGAAGGACGGACGGCTGATGTAAATACAGCCGTTCGTTCTTCTCACTGAAGTTATCACAGCTGTCATGTGATCCTGCTATATAGGTTAGAATCACACCCCTAGGGTGGTCACATTTAACCCCTTCAACACCAACAGGGATAACCCTTCTCTGCCAGTGTCATTTTTAAACTAATAGTGCATATTTTTAGCACTGATTACTGTAGTAATGTCACTGGTACCCCCAAAAGTGTCAAAAAATGTCAGTTGGGGGTCCAATCTGTCCGACGCAATGTCGCAGTCACTGCAACATTTGCAAAAATTGCAGATCGCCGCCACTACTAGTAAAAAAAAACAATAAAAAATGACATAAATCTTTCCCGTAGATAGTAAACGCAATAACTTTTGCACAAACCAATCAAAATACGCTTATTGTGATTTTTTTATACCAAAAAAAATATAGCAGAAAACAATTTGGCCTAAATTGTTAAAAAATTTTGATTTTTACATTTTTTTTTTTAGAATGTCATATAGCAGAATGTGAAAAATACTGTGTTTTTTTCAAAATTGTCGCTTTTTTTGTTTATAGCGCAAAAAATAAAAATTGCACAGGTGATCAAATACCACCCAAAGAAAGCTCTATTTTTGGGGAAAAAAAGAACATCAATTTTGTTTGGGTACAGTGTTGCACGACCGCGCAGTTGTCTGTTAAAGTCACGCAGTGCCAAATCGCAAAATAGGGCCTGGTCATTGAGCAGCCAAATCCTCCGGTCTGGAAGTGGTTAAATGCAGCCACTTTGCCTAGCCAAGACAATAATGCTTTCTCTATCTGTTTCATATCATTTTCGATATTGTGAAGTGTGTGGTGTCAGCTGGATACCTAGATAGGAGATGGAACTATGTTCCCAATTGAAGGGAAATTGTGTTTTCAAGTGGGACAGAGTATCTTGGGCTATGTGAAGTGGGAGTGCTTGACATTTGGTCGTGTTAAGTTTATAATAAGATACCTGGGTAAAGGTATCCACTACAGGTCAGACTTGGGCAAGGGAGGTTTTTGGGTCAGACAGCGATAAAATGACGTTGTCCGCAAAGAGCCCTATTTGTGGTCTTGGTCACCTATT
Source organism: Pelophylax lessonae (assembly GCF_965119305.1). NCBI lineage: Eukaryota > Metazoa > Chordata > Amphibia > Anura > Ranidae > Pelophylax > Pelophylax lessonae. Next base: position 211,509,834 of record NC_138776.1, on the reverse strand, counting down.
GTTATCCCTCTAATAAGCGGGTCAGCTCTGATAGCTGCGGCTAAAGGCTCAATGGCCAAAGCAAAAATGATGGGGGACAGAGGGCAGTCCTGCCGAATGCCGTTGGATAGATTAAAGGGCCTAGATAAAGAGCCAGAGGTAAATACATTTGCAGAGGGGTTTTTGTATAAAGTCATGATAGCAGAGTGGAGACATCCTTTAATACCAAACTTGTGCAAAATGCAAGGTATAGCCAATGGGCCCTGTCAAAAGCCTTTTCTGCGTAATTATTGTTGCAGGACACAAATACACTTGTAAAAGTATACTCAGATAACACCCCACTTCAATATGTGGTATTGGGGGGCCACTGGTTTATCACACTAGTTGTTCAAAATATTGGCCAGGGAGTTTGGCACTGTGTGTATCAGACTCAACTCTGCAAAAGAGGCAATATTGTTTCAGGACACAAATACACTTGTAAAAGTATACTCAGATAACACCCCGCTTCAATCTGTGGTATTGGGGGGCCACAGGTTTATTACAACAGTTCTACAAATAATTGGCCAGTAACTGTTGTCACTGTGTGTAGCACAGTCAACACAGCAAGAGAGGGCACATTTTTGCAGGACTAAAATACACTCTTAGAAAAGTATACTGTTAAAAAACACCCCACTTCAATATGTGGTATTGGGGGGGCCACTGGTCTATCACACCAGTTGTTCAAAAAAATGGCCAGGGAGTTTGGCACTGTGTGTATCAAACTTAACCCAGCAAAAGAGGCAATATTGTTGCAGGGCACAAATACACTTGTAAAAGTATACTCAGATAACACCCCACTTCAATATGTGGTATTGGGGGGGCCACTGATCTATCATGCCAGTTGTTCAAAAAAATGGCCAGGGAGTTTGGCACTGTTTGTAGTATTGCTGCAGCAACGCTCAATCACCACACCTGTCACAATGCTGCACAGTGCACAATAATACTACTAATCCACTATAATATGTTTTCTACAAAGTATATTATACTGTGGATTACCCCCTCCCCCCCCTATATAGTGCACTGCACGGCAATACCCAAAAATTTGCAGCCCTTTAAATTACTTTTGTGGACATTAACAGAGCGATTTGTGTGACTGTTGCCGATCTCTAACTGCCCCTAAAGCACAGACTGGATACCTTCCCCTAACCTGAAAAGAGACTGGACCTATACCAAAGATTGCAGCCCTTTAAATGACTTTTGTGGACATCAACAGAGTGATTGGTGTGACTGCAGCCAATATCGCTAACTGCCCCTAAAGCACAGACTGGACACCTGCCCCTAACCTGAAAAGAGACTGGACCTATACCAAAAATTGCAGCCCTTTAAATGACTTTTGTGGATATTAACAGAGCGATTTGTGTGACTTCAGCCGATCTCTCAAACTGCCCCTAAAGCACAGACTGGATACCTGTCCCTAACCTGAAATGAGACTGGACCTATACCGAATTACCAGCCCTGAAAATGACTTTTGTGGATCTTTACAGAGCTATTTGTGTCTGGCAATCTCTCCCTCATGAACACAGCAGACCTCTCCCTATGCTGGCAAAAAGCAGAATGTGAAATGGCCGACAGCTCAGGTCTATTTATAGGTAGGGGGCATGTCCATGTGCTGAAATGTTTTAATTGGCTGTCCCGTTCCACCTGATGGCTGTGTCATGGGTCAAAGTTCTCCCCAATGCAAACTAATATGGCCGCCGCGAACAACGCCAGGCGAACTGCAAGGCCATCTCTAGTTACTGGGTCTTGAGGATGAACCACTGGCCAGAACTTGCTCATTATCCAATTGAGCTACTTTTCCAATGTGCTTTCCGAATGGACATTCAGTGCTGCTGCAGGTTTTGTGACAAATAAAAGTGTGCATCTGTCCACAGACTCCGTTGACAGGCTGACATTTATCAAAATGAATCAGTCCTGGATCAATAGCAGCTATTAAGCCCCTGATGCTGATGTAACTGATTGAATTTGATAGAGATCTGGGATCCCTTTATGCTGCTATGCTGCCTATGCTGAGTAAATGTGAGGGCTTACAGTGTTCAGGCACCACCAACGCCCAATTTTTCTGAACCTGTTTGACAGGTGCATGTAATTTCAATTTTTTTTCAAATTTTTTTTAATAGAAGGCCCATTCCTGTGCCACTAGGGATGGACGAACGGTTTGGGCCAAGCATAAGTTTGGCCTGAACATCACCCATTCAGGCACTCCCCTAACCCCCTAAACTTTCTGGGCACTTAGCTTGGTGCTCGCCCACTGAACGCACAGTCAATAAGTTGTTAAGGCTTCCCCGCTAAGAACTGAATTGAAAAAAAAGAGTTGTAAAAAAAAAAAGAGTGTAAATAAAAAAAATAATAGGGGCGAAAATAGTGTGGGGGGACCATTTGGGTCTCGTATGGATTTTATGGGGAAGCCCATGACAGAATTAAGAAAAAAAAACGCGTAGGGTCCCCTCCAAAATCCATACCAGACCTCTCAGTATTACTGCAGGCGGCTCAATACAATGTACAGATGTGCCACTTTACAGGCAGACTAAAGGGACCCCCCAGGCACAATATTTAAAGGAATTTTCTTTTTTTATTGATTCACTTAGGCAACATTAAAATCACTTCTCCTTTAAAAATGCTTGTTTTGAAAAAAAAAAAATGTTTGCATCGATACATGTCCCCCAGGGCAGTACCAAGGTCCCCATACAGTTTTTATGGCAATAACTTGCATATAAGCCTTTAAAATTAGGTCTTATTTTTTCATGTTCGTGTCCTATAGACGTTAACCCCTTTTGGACCTGAAGGTTTTACCCCCTTAATGACCAGGCCATGTTTTGTGATATGGTACTGCGTTAATTTAACTGACAATTGCACAGTCAGACAGCATTGTACCCAAATAAAATTGATGTCCTTTTTTTGTCCACAAATAGCGATTTCTTTTGATGGCTATTTGACCACCTCTGTGTTTTTTATTTTTTTTTGCGCTATAAACAAAAAAAGAGCAACAATTCTGAAAAAAAAATATTTTTTTACTTTCTTCTATAAAACACAGCTAGTAAAAAAAATAAATGTTTTCATAATTTTAGGCCAATATGTATTCTGCTACATATTTTTGATAAAAGAAAATCCCGGTAAGTGTATATTGATTGGTTTGTGCAAAAGTTATCGTGTCTACAAACAAGGGGATAGATTTATGTCATTTTAATTATTTTATTTTTTTTACTAGTAAATATGCACGGTTACTCTACTAATGACACTGGCAGGGAAGGGGTTAACACCAGGGGCAATCAAAGGGTTAAAGTGCCTAGAGGCTGTTTGATAATTGTGTGAGGGATGGACTCACTAGATGAACATAGAGATCTGTGTTCCTGAATAGCAGGAATACAGGATTCCTGTGTTCATCTGTGACAGAACGGCAGTCTGCCTTGTTTACATAGGCAGACCACCATTCTGTCTCTATGGGGAGCCATCGGAGGTGGCTGGCAGACATCGCATCCCCCGGACCCGCTGATTGGCACCTCCACTGGCTATTACACGAAACGATGTACAGGTACATTGTTTCGTGTAATAGAGCCAACTTGCCACAGTATATGTGCAGCTGCTAGTCGCCAAGTGGTTAATAGAGTTTGCATGTTCGGTAGAACTTTTTCCCTGTTCGAGATGTTCTGATGCGAACCGAACAGAGGGTATTTGGCCCATCACTAATCTGCATCAGTCATGATGATGTCTTCATGATGTTGATAGACATAAATATATCATAGCGTCCTCTGGTTCCAAATGATCCTAAAGCCCCGTACACATGTACCGATTGTCGGCCGAACGATCAGCTGTCTTTTGTCCGGTGCTGTCCTGTCGGTTGAAAGGTGCTAAAGACTGCACACGAATTTTGTCGGCCAACAACAGCCGACTGCAGAAGTGATGTCATGTGATGGTTAACTTTCCGTGTGTTTTTTTCTTCTCTGAGCATGCCCAGTCTTGCTCATCTGCTGTTTGTCGGCCGAATTCTGTACTGACTGAGGAAAATATTTTATAGCCTGCACACCAGATTCTGTTCGGCCGAAAATTCGCAGTCGGTTGTCGGAAGCATAACAAGCCGAAAATCGGCCGATCGGTCGGTGGCCGAATATTTACGGCCGACAATCGCTACGTGTGTACGGGCCTTAATGCCCCATACACACGTACGGATCGTCGTCATACAAACGTTCGTCTTTTCTCCCCGGGATGTCGGTGTCTGTTGAAAAGTGCAAAGACAGCACAAGGACAGCACAAGAATTTTGTTTGCAGACTTCAGCTGACTGCAGAAGTGATGTCATGTAATGGTTAACTTTCCCTGTGTTTTTTATTTTCTGAGCATGCCCAGTCTTGCAAATCTGCGGTCTGTCGGCTGATTTCTGTACTGACAGGCGAACAATCGTCCGTTCTGGTGTCCGCAGACAAAAATTTTCATGTTTGCAAGAAAGACTCTTGTCCGCGGATTGTGCGCAGACAGCTGTCGGAGGCACCATACTAACACGCGTACAATCGGCAGATCTTTCGTCCGCCGACGTTTGTATGACGACGATCCGTACGTGTGTACGGGGCTTAAGGTGCAATGAGCACAGGCAATAAATGTGTGTCTTGTTTGGATCATTTAATATGCATATTAGCAGCCTGCTCACCTTTAGATATCTATAAGATAAGCTCTTGTTCTTTCTAAACAGCTCTGCCTTTAGAAAACCTAGAAAAAGTCATCAAGGTGTTGGCTCCAGCACATATGTGCAAATTAACAAAATTATGTTGTTTCCAAACCTTGACAATCAAATCTGTTCTATCAAGAGGCTTTCAGAACTTGTTAAATCAACAGTTTTAATAGATTTCCTATTTGTTCAGCCACTGGGGAAGTATTTGTCCACATTTAATTTTTTTTTTTTTTTTTCATCAAAGATCTGTTCTATTGTAATGTTACACTAGCATATCGCCTGAGAGTGATTCTATGAAACCTGAAATATTAGTGAGGATAATGAAGAACATTTCTGAACCCTATTATCAAAGTAAGCTCCATTCTTGGTTGTTTCACTTCATCTGCCTGCCAAAAGTTAATATAGTAGCCAAGGTATTTTAAAAAGCCTTTTTTTTTTGTAAACAATTAATTTTTCATTTTTTAGAAGGAAAGAGACTAGTACATTACCAATTCATGAATTCTAATATGTAGTAAAAAAAAAAAAAAAAAAGCTATATGATCTTCATCCTTTTCATTGTACACATTTATTAAGTACTACCCCTTGCAAAACATTATCTTTACCACTTTAAGACCAGGCCTATTTTTGACACTTGGTGTTTACAAGCTAAAATCATTTTTTTTTTTTGCTAGAAAACTACTTAGAACCCCCAAACATTATAATTTTTTTAGCAGAGACCCTATAGAATAAAATGGAGATTGTTGCAATATTTTTTATCACACCGTATTTGCGCAGCGGTCTTCCAAGCGCAGTTTTTTGGGAAAAAAATCACTTTTTTGAATTAAAAAATAAGAACAGTAAAGTTAGCCCAATTTTTTTTCCATAATGTGAAAGATAATGTTACGCCGAGTAAATAGATACCTAACATGTCATGCTTCAAAATTGTGCATGCTCGCGGAATGGCGACAGACTTTGGTACTTAAAAATCCCCATAGGCAACAATTTAAAAATTTCTATAGGATAACAGCTTAAAGTTACAGAGAAAGTATAGGGCTCAAATTATTGCTCTCACTCTAATTATCACTGCGATACCTCACATGTGTGGTTTGAACACCGTTTACATATGTGGGCGGGACTTGCGTATGCGTTCACTTCTGCGTGCGAGCTAATGGAGACAGAGCGCTTTAATTTTTTTCCCCTATTTATTTTATTTATTATTTTAGATTTTTACACAGTTTAAAAAAAAATTATTATTTTTATTCCTATTACAAGGAATGTAAACATTCCTTGTAATATAAATAGCCATGACAGGACCTCTTTATTGTGAGATCTGGGGTCAAAAAGTCCTCAGATCTCACAAGTACACTAAAAAAGAAAAAAAAATGGTTTAAAAAAAATCGGCTCTTTAACCCGGTTGCTAGGCAATGACGTTTGACGTCGCTCCGGTCCTCCAAGACCATAGAGTCGAGTGAGGGCCATCTTGCCCTCACTCGACTTCCTGTCTAAGAGGATCTGGGGCTGGATTGTTTTCCCCGCTGCCGGGGATATATGAAGTCAGTTTATTCTAGGTTATATGTTAGGTGATTTTTTTTATCATTGGATTGTTTATGATTTATTTTTAGATATTTTTAACAATGAAATGTCTTGTAAATTGTAATAACTAATATATACTCCTCATTTCTGCAATCAGTTGGAAATGTATTAGTTGATGCCATTTTTATAGCATGATTTAGTGGAATTATATACATTTAATATCAGCACTATGTATATGTGATAAAACTAGAGAGTGCAAAATCTGGTGCATATCTGCAAAGAGACCAATCAGCTTTCTTTTTTTTTCTTTTTTTTTTTTTTTAAAGCAAAATTTATTTTTTTAGTTTTGGATAGGGTGGAGAGGGATTAGAACACCTGTTAGCTTTTATTGCTGTCTGTGCCCCTGTTAAGGAGATTCATCATCTTTATTTGTCCTGTTTACTATTATCTTTGAAAGTAAAAGAAAATTCCAAATTTTGAGTTGTCCCCAGAAAAATAATAGAAGGGGAATCTTCCAATGGGGACATTAGTTCTGGTGACCTGGAGGTCCCCAAAAGATCCCTCTAATTTGCATGGATTTCCTCTCACTTCCAATTTTGCTATGGGACAGGAAGTGAAGGGAAATCTCTGCAATGGGACACAGATGGCGAAACAAAATCTGACAATAGTTATAACCCTCCCTTGGTCTATCCAAAATGGAAAAAATAATTTTGCCTAAAGTTCTACTTTAATTGAATATGCTGAAGTTAGGAGCGGATTGGCTACTATGCACCGATGTGCCAGACTTTGCACCTTTTAGTCTTAGTAAATCTATTACTGTGTCTCTTGAACAGTGGAAGTGTTGTAAACAGTCTGGGCATTGGAGCAGCTTGCTGGCTGCTGCATCCTGTTGCTGCATACACTTTCCACAGGAAATCCTCTTTTGATCTGCATGTTTACTTGAAGTCTGATTGAGTATTTTTTTTATTGCTTTAATAAAATTATGAAGATGTCATCACACCATTGGAGCTCTGTAACGCTCCTGCGTTTCTTATATGGTGTGGATTTTCAGCTGCAGAAATAGTTCCACGTCAGCAGTCATGTAAGAGATATGCCGAGATACCATTCCCAACCTCAATGACTCATCATGTGTGGAAGGTCTTATTTCAGCCAGTAAATACACACAATTAGCAAGCTGGTTCCTATAATGACTTTATGTATGTGGTAACACAATGATGAAGGTTGAGGGATAGGTTGAGTGGAGGTGGTAGGTGATAGACACTTGAAGGTGAGACAGTAGCAGATGGATGCAGGAAGGTTTAGCAATGTTGTATGGTAGCAGATGACAGAATAGCAGGTGGACATACAAAAGAGATCAACCCAGTGCAGAAAAGTAGCAGTAGCCCCAAGAGCTAGCAATCTAGTTATGCAGATGTGATAAACAGTCTTTGCTATGCAGAGCTAGATAGTGTAAGCTTAGTATAAGTTTATAGAGAATTCCCCTGCGGGGTACTTAGCACTATTAGCGATACAGCCGAAGGGTGGTTCAGGAGAGGCGGATGATCCAGTAGCGGGACATAGGGATCAGCGCGGCGAGGTTCCGTCAGCGAGGTAAGCTTGCAAGCATGGAAGCTTCAAGCAAGGTTAGCATCCAGGTAAGGGTGTTTGAACGAACACATGTGAGTGAGAACCGGCGCTTTAAATAGCCATCTAGTCCGGCGCTGGGTGATGACAGCTCTAGTCTTAAAGGTGTATGCGCACCTTTCCAAAAGTAAATGGTGGGGCGCATACACTTGTGGAAAGTGTAATTTAGGGTACCAAAGGTACCGGAACATTACAATACCCCCCCCTTAAGGCCTGCTCCTGTCTGGGTATCTCGCATGAAAATTGCGGATTAATCTAGGGGCATGTATGTCAGAGGTGTTTAGCCAGGTGTCGTCTTGGGGCCCATAGTTCTTCCATCTAACCAAGTACTGAAGTCTTCTTCTGTAGATACGAGAATCCAGAATCTCTTTTATCTCGTATTCTTCTCCACCTTCAACTTGTACAGGAGGGGGAGGTGGAATATTAGGCCTTATTCCTTGGTCCGGAACATGGGGTTTTAGAAACGACACATGGAAAATGGGATGGATTTTTAGGTCCATTGGCAATGTAAGCTGCACTGCAGCTTTTCCAATAAGTTTCTTGATTGGGAAAGGTCCCAAGAACAGAGGTCCAAGCTTTTTGCTAGGGATCTTCAGTCTCAAGTTTTTTGTTGAGAGCCAAACGAGGCCCCCGATAGTATACTGTGGAGAAGGTCTTCTACGAAGATCATAGTACTTCTTTTGTTGACTGTGAGCGTGTGCAATGGTAGTATTTAGTAAACCCAGAGAATCCTTTATTTGGGTAAGATAGTCTGAGGCTACTGGGTTATTTGAAGGAAGGATGCGTGGAGGGAGAATAGAGGGATGGAACCCATAGTTCAAGTAGAACGGACTCTGCTTGGTTGTACTGTGAGTTGCGTTGTTGTAGGCAAATTCTGCCAGGGGAAGAAGATCCAACCAATCATCCTGTTGGTAAGAAGTGTAACAACGTAAATACTGCTCGATGCATTGGTTGACTCTTTCAGTCTGTCCGTTGGTCTGCGGATGGTAAGGAGAAGTGAGCTTCCGCTCAATCCGTAGTATGTGACATAGTTCTTGCCAGAATTTAGAAATAAATTGGGATCCACGGTCAGACAGAAGAGTTTTTGGGATACCATGTAATCTGAAGACATGTTTCATCAGGAGTTCTGCCGTTTGTTTGGACGAAGGTAGTCTGCGAATAGCAATGAAATGTGCCACCTTTGTCAGATGGTCCACTGACACCAAGATGGTATTAAATCCTTTGGAAGGAGGCAATTCTACGATGAAGTCCAATGACAAAACCTCCCATGGAGTTTGGGGTATTGGTAGACTGCATAGTAGACCGGATGGTCTCGTAGTGTCAATTTTGGACCTGGCACAGACATTGCATGAAGAGACGAATTTTTGTATAGATGTTTTCATGTCAGGCCACCAGAATTGTCGAGAAATCAAATTGAAAGTCTTTGTCATACCCATATGTCCTGCCATAGGCACATAATGCGATAATTCCAAGATCTTGGTGCGTAGGGTAGGTGGTATGTAAAGTTTGTCGTTGTAGTAGAGGAAGCCTTCTGCATCAGTATTTAGTTGTGGTGGGGGTGAATCCAAACTTATACCATGCAGAACCTCTTCCTTTAAGGAACGGACAACTCCAATAATGCGTTTGTGAGGTATTATAGGAACGGAAGGGATTTCAAAGTAGTTTTCTTCAGTTAGTCGTGATAGTGCATCCGCCTTTTTTTTCTTATCTGCAAGTGTGTAGGTCACTAGGAAGTTAAACCTTAGAAAGAATAGTGACCATCGTACCTGTCGATGCGAGAGAGTTTTGCTAGTCTGAAGATATTGGAGGTTTTTATGGTCCGTGTATATAATTATTGGTAGTTGGGTGCCTTCGAGTAAATGTCGCCAATTCTCCAGAGCCAATTTTATAGCAAGCAGTTCCTTTTCACCCACGGGGTAATTTATCTCGGGACTGCTCAGGGATTTAGAAAAAAAAGCGACTGGATGAAGTGGTGAAGTGGGGTAGGTCGTTGGGAGAGTATTGCTCCTACTGCCATGTTTGACGCATCTACCTCCAGAATGTATTGGAGGGATGGGTCTGGATGGCGTAATATGGGAGCGGAAGTAAACCTTGTCTTTAACAAGTGAAAAGCTTTACTGGCTTCTTCTGACCATTTGAATGTTTTTTTAATGCTAGTGAGCTGTGTGAGGGGTCTCACAATAGCAGAAAAGTTTTTTATGAACTTCCTGTAGAAATTTGAAAATCCCAGGAATCGCTGTAGCGCCTTGCGTGTAGTTGGTGTAGGCCAATCCTGAATGCAGGATATTTTACTCATGTCCATCTCGATTCCTGTTTTGGATATGATGTAGCCTAGAAAGAGCACCTCATCTTTATGGAACAAGCATTTCTTCAGCTTCACATAAAGATTATGTGCAAGCAATCTCGATAATACAAGTCTTACATGTCTTATGTGTTCAGACAGGGTCCGTGAATATATAAGTATATCGTCCAGATATACCACAACACAGACATCTAGTAAGTCTTTAAAAATATCGTTTATAAATCGTTGGAAAACTGCAGGGGCATTGCATAGGCCGAATGGCATCACAAGATATTCGAACAATCCGTATCTAGTTCTGAATGCAGTCTTCCACTCGTGTCCATCACGGATTCGAATGAGATTTTATGCTCCTTTCAGGTCTAATTTTGAAAAATAGGTAGCTCCACGCACCTGCTCAATGAGCTCAGGGATAAGCGGTAGAGGATAGCGATCTTTTATTGTGATAGCATTCAATTTCCTGTAGTCGATGATAGGTCTGAGACTTGAATCTTTATTGCGAACAAAAAAGAGTCCTGCTGCTGTGGAAGAAGTGGAAGGTCTAATAAAACCTTTTTCCAAGTTCTCATCCAAATAGGTTTTGAGATGGGCAAGTTCATCCTGTGAAAGAGGATAAACATGACCGAACGGCAATTTGCTATTTGGGAGTAGATCAATGCTACAATCATAGTCTCGATGAGGAGGTAATGCTTGAGCATTTTTCTCAAGAAAAACCTCAGAAAGATCCTGATAACATAGTGGTGCAATCTCATCTGTCACCACAGACAGAATCTTCCCGGAAAACGGGAGGTTACACGTTTCCTCGCAATAAGAAGAAGGGAAGGTCAAGGACCGTTTCTTCCAATCTATGGTTGGTTGGTGTGTGTGCAACCAGGGAAGTCCCAACACAATGGGAAAGTGGGGTGATGGTATTAAATCGAAGGTAGAAGTCTCCCTATGAGACTCGTTAATAGTGACTAGAAGTGCTTGTGTCTGATCGGTGATCGGACCAGAGGATAACGGAACACCGGTAATAAGACTTACTGAGACAGGTTTGAGTTTAGAAATAATAGGAATTTTATTTAAAGCAGCAAAACATATATCCATATAATTTCCACAAGATCCTGTGTCAATCATGGCCTTAGTAGTAATCCTGTTCTGGTCCCACTGTAATGTCAAAAAAACAGAAATGTAGGGGTTAGTGAATGAAGTTGTCAATCCTCCTAGGGAGACATGTGAACACTCACCCTTCTTTTTGTTGACTAGGGGACAGACGTTTATCTTGTGATCTGGGGATGCACAGTACAAGCAGAGATTTTCATTTCGTCTTTTGGCTTTTTCCATAGTTGATAGCGGTGGGCGTATGGTTCCTACCTCCATAGGAACGGCCAGACTCCGAGAGGAAACGGATAATGGCATTCCCATCTTTTCAGCCTTTCTTTCTCGTAGTCTTCTATCTATGGTAATACTGAGTTGTATTAATGCATCCAGGGTTTTTGGCAGATCCACTCGGGCGAGCTCGTCCTTAACGGCTTCTGATAGGCCAAGCCTAAATTGGGTTTTCAGAGATGCATCATTCCATTCTGAATCAAGGGTCCATCTCTTGAACTCTGCGACAAAGTCTTCTACAGGCCTCCTTCCTTGTTTCAAGGATCTTAACTGAAGATCAGCAGTACTCTGCCTATTGGGGTCATCATATAGGCTAGTGAGCTCTGCCAGGAACAAGGCATAGGAGTTGAGAAGCTGGTCGTTTTTCTCAAAAAGAGAATCTGCCCAGGCTCGAGGATCGCTTGATAGGTAAGAAATAATAGTACAAACCTTAATGTGATCAGTAAGGTAGGTACGAGGTTTTAGCAAAAAAAGTAACTCACATGCGTTTTTAAATTCGCGAAATTTTTTGCGATCGCCTGTAAATACCAAAGGGGGATTTATCTTGGGTTCAGGGGACTGAGCAGAGGTAAGTTGTGTCAGTCTAATTACCTGCTGCGACAGAGCCTGATTGTCTTCTTTTAATTCAGCAAGTGCGTGTATTAACGCAGATACTTGCTGTTTTAATTGTGTCACCTGAGTGGTTATTTCTGGAACTATTTCTGCTGAATCCATTTTTTGGTTCATTCAATCTGTAACGCTCCTGCGTTTCTTATATGGTGTGGATTTTCAGCTGCAGAAATAGTTCCACGTCAGCAGTCATGTAAGAGATATGCCGAGATACCATTCTCAACCTCAATGACTCATCATGTGTGGAAGGTCTTATTTCAGCCAGTAAATACACACAATTAGCAAGCTGGTTCCTAGAATGACTTTATGTATGTGGTAACACAATGATGAAGGTTGAGGGATAGGTTGAGTGGAGGTGGTAGGTGATAGACACTTGAAGGTAAGACAGTAGCAGATGGATGCAGGAAGGTTTAGCAATGTTGTATGGTAGCAGATGACAGAATAGCAGGTGGACATACAAAAGAGATCAACCTAGTGCAGAAAAGTAGCAGTAGCCCCAAGAGCTAGCAATCTAGTTATGCAGATGTGATAAACAGTCTTTGCTATGCAGAGCTAGATAGTGTAAGCTTAGTATAAGTTTATAGAGAATTCCCCTGCGGGGTACATAGCACTATTAGCGATACTATTAGCGATACAGCCGAAGGGTGGTTCAGGAGAGGCGGATGATCCAGTAGCGGGATACAGGGATCAGCGCAGCGAGGTTCCGTCAGCGAGGTAAGCTTGCAAGCATGGAAGCTTCAAGCAAGGTTAGCATCCAGGTAAGGGTGTTTGAAGGAACACATGTGAGTGAGAACCGGCGCTTTAAATAGCCATCTAGTCCGGCGCTGGGTGATGACAGCTCCAGTCTTAAAGGTGTATGCGCACCTTTCCAAAAGTAAATGGTGGGGCGCATACACTTGTGGAAAGTGTAATTTAGGGTACCAAAGGTACCGGAACATTACAAGCTCTCATGTTCTCATGTGCTGGATTAGTGAAGGGAGAGCAGAGGAAGTGGTGTATAACAGCCTAAGTACCTGACACCAGCCTTGTTTGCCTAATCTGTTCCTGGGTAGGCATATTGTATGGGGTTGGGAAGTGCAAATTAACAATAGGAGAATGGAAACATTACTGTTCAGTAAAACTTTGGATTGAGAGTAACTTGGTTTGAGAGCGTTGTGCAAGACAAGCAAAATTGTTTTATAAATTTTGACTTGATAAACAAACGACATCTTGATATACAAGTATTGGCATGTCCCAACTGAGTATAAAAGATAAGAGAGGTGCCTCTAAGTGTAGCAATATGGTTACATTTAATGAATTTGATGTCATCCCTTCCACACTGCACTCCAGGAGAGCTTCAAATCTCGCTTTCAGATTGCTCTACTGCAGGGTAGTCTTCCAGGTCACGATTGCAGACTGACAGCAGTGAGAGCCGGCAGTGCGGAGAATGGTCTATGTAAACAGCTTTACCCCATCTTTACCCCAGCTGCCTGCATTCTTAGATGTGCCTCTTTTAATCATCAACCATGTGAGTTGCTTAATATAGAACCTTTATTAAATGTAACCATATTGCTACACTTAGAGATGCCTCTCTTATCTTTTATACACTGTAGTTCCTTCTGGATTTTGCTTCTGTAGCACTACTCCCAAGGGAGCTGCTGAGTGTGGGTCCCCCTGGGTTACCGCTAGCAACAACAGTACCTTTAAGCATGCTTTCAAGTGTGAGCACCTCAGACAAGAACCAGTCCAGTTTTTTTTGTTTTTTAGGATTTATTTGAGAACTTGGATGGGAGAAGTGGGATACACCAACAACTGAATTATGTACAATTAGGCAGGGACACTGAAAAATGCTACTTGGCATTGGCTAGCGATTGACTGATGCTGGCTAACGCTTTACTGATGCTGATTAACACTGACTGATGCTGGCCTCGGCTAGGCCAGTTACTAGAACTTCACCTCTGACTGTGGAAAGCTTTAGGCTCCCTAAGGTAAGACAAGGAGGGGGGAAGGCGGGACTTTAAATGAAACGCACGGTGGGATTAGCCGTGCGCCTCCATCCCTAATATCAATTAAGACAATGCAAAAAAGGTTGGGACTTTGAATGAGAGACATGACTGAGTAAAAAATGTTATATCATATTTATTGATACATAAAAAAGGGGGTAATAATAATGTATTGCACGTATAGGCTAGCATGGTATAATAACAGTAAAGTGATAAAGTACATATGTACACCCCGACAATAACAATCTCAAAAGAACCAACATGGCAATGAAACAGTAGTACAGAGTATTAGCATGACTTCATAACATCCATTGACTGGCGCGTTTCGTGGACTAACGCCACTTCTTCAGAGTCGGTGTATGATCATATCTATAAGTAAATGAGTATAAGCGTATAAGTACATTGCATTAGATGGTAGTCTGGAAATTGGGGGAGAAGGGGAGAAAAAAGGGGGGGAATGGGAAACAAGGTCCCCATAGCCCCAACACTTACACAGTGGTTCCAACAGTGACTGGTTCTGGAGGTGGGGGCAGCAACCCCTGATGTCTCCCCCGGGAGCTGAGGGCACGAGGGGTCCGTGGGTAAGGCGAAGGTGTCACATATAGAGTAAATTTGTAGAAATGTTGCTGGGTAAGCGGAGTATATCTGAATAGAGTAAATGGCCATAATTAATGGTAATTAATTGTATTAGGTATACAACTTGATGTTACTAAACTGAAGTGTGTGGTGAAGGAGAATAAAAATGGTGTGAGGATGGAAAATGAAGTGAGGTGAAATGGGGGGATGTGATGAGGGACTGAGATAATAAATAAAAAAAAAAAAAAAAAATTGTAAAATGGTCATGGTTATGATAAATGTATAACAGTAGCCAAAGTATATCTATATGAAATGAGTATAAATATTAACTGTAATAGATAAGTATGTACTATATAGGGGATATAAGGCTACTTAGTTGGTATGTATAGTAATAGAATATCTACATGACTATGTACTTTGTGAAGAACATAATGCTAGTAAATGGTATATGTAGTAAGGGAGTTGTGGTAAGGGAATGTCAAAACATATTAGCTTGGAAATTATATTGAGTGAATGGGTGTGGGGGTGATATGTGGTGAAGTGAAGTAGTAAAGGCAGAAAAAGGGGGGAGTCATGGGATGGTGGTAAATTGTGAATGAAGTGATAGATGTGAATAAAGACGGAAGAAGCCCGACTGATAGCTGTGCCTGATTAAGGAAGCGTGTAATAGTGACTGAATGAAGAGCGGAGTGAGAAGGGAAGGGAATTGGTGTGAGAGTAGTAGAAAGATGATATAAGATGACCTGTAACAAGAGTAAATCCAGCCAGAAAGGAGAGTGTGACACACTATAACGCCTGAGCCCGCCGACCATCAAGCGCCCAGCGTCACGAGGTGCAGAGATATGGAGCCGCAGAGCGGAGGCAGACGCCATACCGCCCAGCCGGCTTCCTCTTATGCACCGGATGGAACAGCAGCCGTCGGCGTGCGGCGCCAGATGACGTCACACGCCGGCGCAGAGCGTGACGCCGATGTGTGTCGGGACCGCCCACCCGATCCGCCGTGCTCGAAGAGCATAGGGGGAAGGGGAGGGCCCCCGTCACACATCGCAGCTCCCGAGGTATGCAAAGGGGAGAGAGCCATCACCGCCAGCCAGCACCGCTGGAGCAAACTGGAAAGCCATTAGATGATCACATATAGGCCTGTGAAAATAAATATGTATCAAGTATAGAGTATATATTGTATATAAATATACGAATATAACTGGGGTTGATACCTGTGACTAAAGTGCAAAGAAACCCCCAGCGAAGCAGGAGGGAATCTATATTGACACAGCACGTTTAGGCTAAAAAAATGTAAGCCAATATGTGCAGTCAATGCACAGTGAAACAAAATTGTATCAACCTGTCATGTCTCTCCATCCCTAATTCAGGTAAGACAAGGAGGGGGGAAGGCGGGACTTTAAATGAAACGCACGGTGGGATTAGCCGTGCGCCTCCATCCCTAATATCAATTAAGACAATGCAAAAAAGGTTGGGACTTTGAATGAGAGACATGACTGAGTAAAAAATGTTATATCATATTTATTGACACATAAAAAAGGGGGTAATAATAATGTATTGCACGTATAGGCTAGCATGGTATAATAACAGTAAAGTGATAAAGTACATATGTACACCCCGACAATAACAATCTCAAAAGAACCAACATGGCAATGAAACAGTAGTACAGAGTATTAGCATGACTTCATAACATCCATTGACTGACGCGTTTCGTGGACTAACGCCACTTCTTCAGAGTCGGTGTATGATCATATCTATAAGTAAATGAGTATAAGCGTATAAGTACATTGCATTAGATGGTAGTCTGGAAATTGGGGGAGAAGGGGAGAAAAAAGGGGGGGAATGGGAAACAAGGTCCCCATAGCCCCCACACTTACACAGTGGTTCCAACAGTGACTGGTTCTGGGGGTGGGGGCAGCAACCCCTGATGTCTCCCCCGGGAGCTGAGGGCACGAGGGGTCCGCGGGTAAGGCGAAGGTGTCACATATAGAGTAAATTTGTAGAAATGTTGCTGGGTAAGCGGAGTATATCTGAATAGAGTAAATGGCCATAATTAATGGTAATTAATTGTATTAGGTATACAACTTGATGTTACTGAACTGAAGTGTGTGGTGAAGGAGAATAAAAATGGTGTGAGGATGGAAAATGAAGTGAGGTGAAATGGGGGGATGTGATGAGGGACTGAGATAATAAATAAAAAAAAAAAAAAAAAAATTGTAAAATGGTCATGGTTATGATAAATGTATAACAGTAGCCAAAGTATATCTATATGAAATGAGTATAAATATTAACTGTAATAGATAAGTATGTACTATATAGGGGATATAAGGCTACTTAGTTGGTATGTATAGTAATAGAATATCTACATGACTATGTACTTTGTGAAGAACATAATGCTAGTAAATGGTATATGTAGTAAGGGAGTTGTGGTAAGGGAATGTCAAAACATATTAGCTTGGAAATTATATTGAGTGAATGGGTGTGGGGGTGATATGTGGTGAAGTGAAGTAGTAAAGGCAGAAAAAGGGGGGAGTCATGGGATGGTGGTAAATTGTGAATGAAGTGATAGATGTGAATAAAGACGGAAGAAGCCCGACTGATAGCTGTTCCTGATTAAGGAAGCGTGTAATAGTGACTGAATGAAGAGCGGAGTGAGAAGGGAAGGGAATTGGTGTGAGAGTAGTAGAAGTAGAAAGATGATATAAGATGACCTGTAACAAGAGTAAATCCAGCCAGAAAGGAGAGTGTGACACACTATAACGCCTGAGCCCGCCGACCATCAAGCGCCCAGCGTCACGAGGTGCAGAGATATGGAGCCGCAGAGCGGAGGCAGACGCCATACCGCCCAGCCGGCTTCCTCTTATGCACCGGATGGAACAGCAGCCGTCGGCGTGCGGCGCCAGATGACGTCACACGCCGGCGCAGAGCGTGACGCCGATGTGTGTCGGGACCGCCCACCCGATCCGCCGTGCTCGGTCCCTCATCACATCCCCCCATTTCACCTCACTTCATTTTCCATCCTCACACCATTTTTATTCTCCTTCACCACACACTTCAGTTCAGTAACATCAAGTTGTATACCTAATACAATTAATTACCATTAATTATGGCCATTTACTCTATTCAGATATACTCCGCTTACCCAGCAACATTTCTACAAATTTACTCTATATGTGACACCTTCGCCTTACCCGCGGACCCCTCGTGCCCTCAGCTCCCGGGGGAGACATCAGGGGTTGCTGCCCCCACCCCCAGAACCAGTCACTGTTGGAACCACTGTGTAAGTGTTGGGGCTATGGGGACCTTGTTTCCCATTCCCCCCCTTTTTTCTCCCCTTCTCCCCCAATTTCCAGACTACCATCTAATGCAATGTACTTATACGCTTATACTCATTTACTTATAGATATGATCATACACCGACTCTGAAGAAGTGGCGTTAGTCCACGAAACGTGTCAGTCAATGGATGTTATGAAGTCATGCTAATACTCTGTACTACTGTTTCATTGCCATGTTGGTTCTTTTGAGATTGTTATTGTCGGGGTGTACATATGTACTTTATCACTTTACTGTTATTATACCATGCTAGCCTATACGTGCAATACATTATTATTACCCCCTTTTTTATGTATCAATAAATATGATATAACATTTTTTACTCAGTCATGTCTCTCATTCAAAGTCCCAACCTTTTTTGCATTGTCTTAATTGATATTAGGGATGGAGGCGCACGGCTAATCCCACCGTGCGTTTCATTTAAAGTCCCGCCTTCCCCCCTCCTTGTCTTACCTGAATTAGGGATGGAGAGACATGACAGGTTGATACAATTTTGTTTCACTGTGCATTGACTGCACATATTGGCTTACATTTTTTTAGCCTAAACGTGCTGTGTCAATATAGATTCCCTCCTGCTTCGCTGGGGGTTTCTTTGCACTTTAGTCACAGGTATCAACCCCAGTTATATTCGTATATTTATATACAATATATACTCTATACTTGATACATATTTATTTTCACAGGCCTATATGTGATCATCTAATGGCTTTCCAGTTTGCTCCAGCGGTGCTGGCTGGCGGTGATGGCTCTCTCCCCTTTGCATACCTCGGGAGCTGCGATGTGTGACGGGGGCCCTCCCCTTCCCCCTATGCTCTTCGAGCACGGCGGATCGGGTGGGCGGTCCCGACACACATCGGCGTCACGCTCTGCGCCGGCGTGTGACGTCATCTGGCGCCGCACGCCGACGGCTGCTGTTCCATCCGGTGCATAAGAGGAAGCCGGCTGGGCGGTATGGCGTCTGCCTCCGCTCTGCGGCCCCATATCTCTGCACCTCGTGACGCTGGGCGCTTGATGGTCGGCGGGCTCAGGCGTTATAGTGTGTCACACTCTCCTTTCTGGCTGGATTTACTCTTGTTACAGGTCATCTTATATCATCTTTCTACTTCTACTACTCTCACACCAATTCCCTTCCCTTCTCACTCCGCTCTTCATTCAGTCACTATTACACGCTTCCTTAATCAGGCACAGCTATCAGTCGGGCTTCTTCCGTCTTTATTCACATCTATCACTTCATTCACAATTTACCACCATCCCATGACTCCCCCCTTTTTCTGCCTTTACTACTTCACTTCACCACATATCACCCCCACACCCATTCACTCAATATAATTTCCAAGCTAATATGTTTTGACATTCCCTTACCACAACTCCCTTACTACATATACCATTTACTAGCATTATGTTCTTCACAAAGTACATAGTCATGTAGATATTCTATTACTATACATACCAACTAAGTAGCCTTATATCCCCTATATAGTACATACTTATCTATTACAGTTAATATTTATACTCATTTCATATAGATATACTTTGGCTACTGTTATACATTTATCATAACCATGACCATTTTACAATTTTTTTTTTTTTTTTTTATTTATTATCTCAGTCCCTCATCACATCCCCCCATTTCACCTCACTTCATTTTCCATCCTCACACCATTTTTATTCTCCTTCACCACACACTTCAGTTCAGTAACATCAAGTTGTATACCTAATACAATTAATTACCATTAATTATGGCCATTTACTCTATTCAGATATACTCCGCTTACCCAGCAACATTTCTACAAATTTACTCTATATGTGACACCTTCGCCTTACCCACGGACCCCTCGTGCCCTCAGCTCCCGGGGGAGACATCAGGGGTTGCTGCCCCCACCCCCAGAACCAGTCACTGTTGGAACCACTGTGTAAGTGTTGGGGCTATGGGGACCTTGTTTCCCATTCCCCCCCTTTTTTCTCCCCTTCTCCCCCAATTTCCAGACTACCATCTAATGCAATGTACTTATACGCTTATACTCATTTACTTATAGATATGATCATACACCGACTCTGAAGAAGTGGCGTTAGTCCACGAAACGCGTCAGTCAATGGATGTTATGAAGTCATGCTAATACTCTGTACTACTGTTTCATTGCCATGTTGGTTCTTTTGAGATTGTTATTGTCGGGGTGTACATATGTACTTTATCACTTTACTGTTATTATACCATGCTAGCCTATACGTGCAATACATTATTATTACCCCCTTTTTTATGTATCAATAAATATGATATAACATTTTTTACTCAGTCATGTCTCTCATTCAAAGTCCCAACCTTTTTTGCATTGTCTTAGGCTCCCTAAGGTACTCTTTCCTGAGATAGCTGACTTGTAGTGTAGACTGTACTGCTGGATGCTTCAGGGCCCTTCCTGGCACACCCTTTTACTCCCTAAACTTCAGGACTTTACTACTTGGCACCCCTTTACTGTGCACTCCTGGTTAGCTGGCTCTTGGATCCCCTTTGACCTCTCTGCAGTGGTCCCCTCTCCTAGGCAGACCCCTGGGCAGATCTTGAGTACTCATGATAAGGTTTTTCCTGAAGATCTCTGCCCAGCAGCTCCACTCGGTCAGCAACTCTGGATCCCTTACAGCCCCGCTCAACCTCCAGTCCCTAGGCCAACTGCCTGGACCACCTTCTCACATTTACAGGAGGAGAGACAGCCGTCACCTCCTCCTGGGAATGATTCTCCCACCAAAAGACACTGTCACATGCTCCCCACAGATTTATTTCCAATCCCAGGGTGCATTGCGGCAACCCCCACCCACTGGGACAGTCATAAACCCTGGTGTGCTATTGGCTAGGTTTCCTCCACTGTCTAACAAGATCCCTCATTGGATACAGTGGGGAGACTCCCCAGACTCAACAGGCCACATCTGGAGGCATGTGACAGCACAGCTAACAGATCCAGTCCCCCTGCTAAGCAGACAGGGCCATTAAATGCTTTTCCCTAGCACCTACCTTCTAATCCCTTTGTGGAGGCTGCCATTTGTGAATTGAAATTGTATGGTTACACAACCTGTCACATTGCTATAATATTTTTCTTTGGACTATAAACTGAAGGACTTATGAATAAATGATTGTGGAACAAATCATCTCAGTTTTCATTTTTTATGGGGAAATTTGCTTTGATATAAGAGTGCTTTGAATTACAATGCATGTTTCTGGAACAAATTATGCTTGCAATCCAAGGTTTTACTGTAATTAAAAAAAAAAAAAAAAAGACTCAATAGACAGCTAGGCCTTTTTCTACAAGTAAAACATGTATCTGTTTTAGTATGGAATGTGCATGTGCTCTCCCCAGGAAAAAAAACGATTGCACAGTCTATACCATAAATCAGTTAGCTCACAACACCTTATATTTTTTTGGCGGTGAGTGCAATTAACATGTTGGTATCAGGCAGGAAAAAAAGATAAAATCACTTATAGAAAGTAGTTAAATGATGAGTTCACATTTATTAAGAAAAAATAAAAAAAATGCACATTTTTTTCAGGTAAGAAAATATACATTTATTTATATATATATATTTGTTTAATGGATGTATAAAGTATTTCACCCACGATCAGCAGATTGTGGGTTTAATGTGACAATCCTTTAGACTGTCTGTGTAGCTGTCTGCCAGTACCTCCAATACTGCCAGTACCTCCAATACGAGACTTACAAGCCGACAGCCACAAAAGCTTTCAGAGTTTGTAGTTTCTCCTATTCACAGAATACTGTGCACTTTTTTTAATTTTGAGACAGTTAGGGGGAAAGAAGGTTCCCCCAATAGCTGTCAAAACAGGGACCTCAGGGTGTGCGAGGGGGCTGATGCATTTGTAATATGTTACATGTTACACCCTAAATATGGGTGTAACATGTACCATTTTACAAAAGGTGAATTTCTTCTTTAAGTCTTACAGCCAGCAGACTCACTGACCAGTAGAGATCTTTGAATATTAAAATGCCGATGTTTTGATCACTTACATTACATCTGAGCCCCAATAAAGTAATGTATTGAGAAGGTATTCATTTTATAAGAATAATTCAAAGATTAACAATTATTTGAAATCCCTTATTTTATATGTTCTAGTTTGGACAATGCACAAATTCCATAACTCATATTTACATTTTTAGCCAAATGCTTATATTAGGGGAAAAAAATGCAATTTCATAATACATTTAACTCAAATAATGCATATTTAGAAGTTTTATTAACCATCCTCTAGCTTTTTCCTCTCACCTTAGGTCTACTAATTGATGATCCATAAAAAATGGCATTGTCAGCTATAGTCTGTGATTTTCTTGCCAAGTATAACTACTAATGAGCCTGCTATTCTAGAAGGAGTAATAAGTAGTTAAAACTCTTGGTACAGTACTTACATGGAGGTCATCCATTCTACACAATAACACTAAAGTCGTAAAAATGAGACCCAAAAGGCAAGCTAGTGAAATCAACTAAAGACTACATTCCCCTACCTTAGGTTTCATATCAGCTGTTCATAAAGAAAATGGTTAGTACTTCATTATTTAAACTTATTGATTCTGTATTTTCTTAATGGTAAAACATGTTCTTATTTTACTTAGCTAGACAGCAAACATGCAATATTTGTAAATATAATACACATAATACTAAGCTTTGACAATAAAACCTGGAATCGGATTGGTATCTATACATAGCTGCACCAGATTTTGCACTCTCCAGTTTTATTAAATCAACCCACAGCATCCTCCTCTGTGGTCCAGTGCTCGTCCTCTTTTAGGTTGAGTGAAGATTCACCAGCAATATTCAACCCTTTGATGATCAGACCATAAAATACATATCAACAAGGGGTGTGTCATCAAGCCCTTCTGAACTAAATTAAAAAAAAACATGTTATACTTACCTGCTTTTTGCAATGCTTTTGAAAAGAATGGTTCATGAACCTCCTCTGGATGGTGCTCTCCACTCCTCCTTTTATTTGAGTGCCTCCATAACAAGCCGCTTATAACATTATATTAATGGCAAAATCCAAAACATGAATTTTAGCTTGGCACAGGACCTATATAAACAGGTTGCATTATTTAGGCTAAGGAATACATTTGCCACATTTCAATTTGCAGTAGTAAGTTATCCGAGTTACCTATACCTTTTTCCCCTAGATGTCTACAGATAATTTCTTTAGTGTTTTTAACAGCATACCTATATGGCCTGGCCTTGATTGTAGTTCCATGTCATTGTATTCTTTTTGGACTTTCTCCCCCAAGACTTCTGCTGCCTGATGTTTTAAAATGCTTGCTGCTATAAAGATGTGTTTTTGCAAGGTTTTTGCAGGGTCTTGAGCCAAACACTATAATGATATATCTGTAAAGGGTGGCTTACTTTGAGGAGAGGAAATAAATGCATTGGATTATGCCACTAATATTCTGTAATATATATATATATATAAAATTTTCATCCACGGAAGTGAACAGAAAATATGAAGAGAAATTACAGCCCTATCTACAGGTGATGGGCCAAACACCCCCCTGTTCGGTTCGCACCAGAACATCTCAAACAGGGGAAAAGTTCTAGTGAACATTCAAACTCTATTAAAGTATATGGGACACAAACATGAAAAATCAAAAGTCCTAATTTTAAAGACTTATATGCAAGTTATTGCCATAAAAAATATATGGGGAACCGGGTACTGCCCTGGGGGACATGCATCAATGCAAAAAAAAAAAAAAAAAACATTTAAACAATCGTTTTTGCAGGAGCAGTGATTTTAATGATACTTAAAGTGAAACAATAAAAATGAAAACGTCCTTTAAATATCGTGCTTGGATGGTCCCCTTAGTCTGTATAGATCTTGCTGCAGCAATACTGACATTTCTAAAGGATAAAATGTCATTTAAACTTGCTTGCGGCTGTACTGTTTTGTCGGCTCCTGGCAATACAGATAAAAAAAATGAAATAAAAAAACGGCGTATACCAGTCTATACCAGGCTCTTTGGGCCTGGTATGAATTTTAAAAGGGAACCCCATGCCAAAATTTGAAAAAAAAGGGTCCCCCAAGCTGTTTTTACCCCAATTTTCTTTTTTAAATTACATTTTCTTTTAACGACTATTTTTTTTTTAAATTCAGCCTGAACACTGGAACCCCTCACAGTTACTCTTGCTGGGCGCAGGAACAGGCCCTGCTGTTAAAAATTAGAAACAAAAATTAAAATTACATGTATAATTATGGGTGATCCAGCGAGCTACTATGCAATTTAATATATATTCTGCTGCCTGCACTAATCACTCCCCTTGTGGTAAGTGTCTATAAAATGGTAAAATGTATAAAAGTGCGGCGCCTATAATTAAGTTGAAATAACTGTGAATACATAAGAAATGTGATGTTGTGAGTTAATAAATTAATTACATATACACATTGGTGTTAAATTATATAGTATAATTCATGAAAAAAAAAAAAAACATAAAGTGAATTGCAAATGATGTAAATGATGACACAAACAGGGGCCAAGGCTGTGTCGGTATAATGGTAATAAATAGCGCATACTCAGACTGGTCTGGGGTGGTAAGTGGGATCCCCCAAGGCTCAGTCCTGGGACCAACCTTGTTCAATTTATTCATAAACAGCATTGAGGTCGGGATCAGTAGTTCTATATCAGTATTTGCAGATGACACAAAATTAAGCAGGGCAATAACTGCACGGCATGAAGCAGATATCCTACAGAATGACCTGGACAAAATAAGGGAGTGGGCAACGACATGGCAAATGAGGTTTAATGTGGAGAAGTGTAAGGTTTTGCACTTGGGGACTAAAAACATAAAAGCACAATACACTTTAGGGGGGGAACCTTTGGGGGAATCAAAAATGGAGAAAGTTCTGGGAGTCTTGGTAGAGTATAGACTAAGCAATAGCATGCAATGTCAAGCGGCAGCTGCCAAAGCCGGCTGAATATTAGCATGCATAAAGAAAGGGATGTATTCCAGAGATAAAACTATAATCCTACCACTTTATAAAACTCTGGTCCGACCGCATCTGGAGTATTCTGTCCAGTTCTGGTCGCCAGTCCTAAGGAGGAATGTGTTGGAGCTGGAGAGAGTCCAGAGAAGGGCAACTAAACTAATTAGGGGATTGGAGGACCTTAATTATGAAGAGCATCTGCAAATCGCTTGATTTATTCACCCTGGAGAAGAGACGCCTGAGAGGGGACATGATATCAATTTATAAATACCTCAATGGTGATCTCAGCATAGAAAAAAAGCTATTCAGTCGAAAGGATTGCATGAGGACTCGAGGGCATACAATGCGATTAGAGGAGAAGCGTTTTAACCTCAAGAAAAGCAGGGGGTTCTTTACTGTTAGGGCTACAGGATTGTGGAATTCTCTACCACAAGAGGTGATTTCTGAGGGAAGTATGGTTGCTTTCAAAAGACTCTTGGACGTACATCTAAATGATCAGAACATTCAGGGGTATGAGAGATGAGTACGGCCACACACCTGCACAGGTTGAACTGGATGGACATTGTCTTTATTCAACCTCAACTACTATGTAACTACTATGTAACTATGTATAGCAGTGAGAGGAACGCTCCTGTCTGACTCAACAGTGAGTATCCTATTAAGCTTCTCTGTCGACTATGTGCCTGTTATATTTGGCTTGAATAGTCCGGTGCACTTCAGCACCTGGCAAATGTGAGTGTTCATACCTTTTTTAATAAACATATGTTTTTATCAAAATGTTACTTGCACCATGGGCATATGTTTCCTTTTCCCCCCATGCATGAGAGCTGGTGAATCCATTAAAGCCAGATTGGGAGCCAGAGTTCACACACCCATTCCCTGCTGGAATACGTTTATGCTGTCATTGACCAAGCATAAAAACGAAGTCACACTCCCCTTGTGGGGGGGTTACACGAGTGAAGGTGAAACATTCGACAAACTGTTTTGTGAACTACTGCTTACGGATTGTCACTTTATATTTTCATGCACTGGTGATTGGGAACTTTTTAGTATAATTTATCCACGGATTGTATTTGTGTCATTTTTTACATAATTTACAATTCACTTTATGGATTTAATTCAGGGATGATACTATATAATTTAACACCAATGAGAATATGTAATTAAATTATTGTGTCACAACATCACATTTCCTATGAATTTACGGTTATTTTAATTTAATTACTGTATAGGCACAGCACTTTTTTACATTTAACCATGAAATTACATTTACTTGTCATACAGGTGCATAAAAATTGGGCCTTGGGTGTTGGTGGTGACGTATACCAAAGACATTGTTGAAAGCTAGAAGCTAGCAAGATTCAGTAATAGGATAGGCAGCATAGGCAGTCTTCAAGGGATCCCAGATCACTAGCAAATTCAGTCAGTTATATCAGCGTCAGGGGCTTGATAGCTGCTGTTGATCCAGGACTGATTCATTTTGATAAATGGCAGCCAGTCAACAGGGTCTGTGGACAGACGCACTCTTTTATCCATCAAAAAACCTCCAGCAGCACTGAATGTCCATTTGGAAAGCACACTGAAGGCAGGACTGGCCAGTAGCTCAATTGCATATTGAGCAAGTTCTGGCCAGTGGTCCATCCTCGAGACCCAGTGGATGCTCAGTTGGAAAGGTCTACAAGTCTGCTCTTGCCCCTGGATAATCCTGCACCATATGCTGCAGATGCTGCCGATGGTTGCTTAAAACGAACAGCCCTGGGGGCTGAGGACTAAAGAATTGTTAAGAACCGCCTTCTCCACCGCTCCTCCTTTGACCGAACAAAGCCTCAGAAACACGTTGTCCAGGAAATGGTAAACTCCCAGTGTCTGAAAAGGTGTTCCACACATTTTTCTTCAAGGCATCCTCAAGATGTTTCATCCTCTGCTAACTCTGCAAAGGCAGGATGAGCTCTGCAACTTTACCCTTGTAACGTGGATCAAGAAGGGTTGCCAACCAGTAATGATAGCTCCCCTTGATACCATGAATCCTCAGGTCCTTTCACAGGCTTTGCAGCATCCGGGAGCCAATGCAGTGTAATTTTGAGGTGGCATGAGATTATGGGTCATTAAGCATGACATTGTCAGGAGCAACCTCTTGAAGACTGCTGTTTGTTATCATCTACATCCATGCTGCCACAATGCTCCTCTTTCTCCTCCTTTTCCTCCTATGTGTTTTGTAGCCCCACAGGAATGTGGTCTGCATAAAGGTGGCCTTGTGAAGAAAGGAAGTCCTCCTTTTCCTGCCACTGTTCTGCCTCAAATGTCCTTTCCATGATTCCATGAAGCATGTGCTCCAGGAGGAAGACTAGAGGGACAGTGTCACTGATGCATGCATCGCCGTGGCTCACCATCCTTGTGGCCTCCACAAATGGTGACAAGACAGTGCATGCATCCTTTATCAGCAGCCACTGGTGTGGTGAAAAGAAGCAAAGCTCCTCTGAGCCTGTCCTTTTACCATACTCACACAGGTACTCATTGATGGCCCTCTGATGCATGTGCAGCCGCTGCAGCATTGCCAATGTTGAGTTCCACCTAGGTGGGCATGTCATAAATGAGGCAGTTGGTGGGCAGGTTGAATTTCACTTGAATGTCAGCCAGCCGAGCACTGGAATTGTAGGATCACTGGAAATGGCCACAGACTTTTCTGGACTGCCTCAGAAGATCTTGTAAGCCCGGGTACCTGTTCAAGAAATGCTGCACCACCAAATTCAGGACATGTGCCAAGCAAGGAACATGTGTCGTGTCCCTATTGGAGGGTGGAGAGAAGGTTGGTGCCATTGTCACATACAATTATTCCTGGCTCAAGCTGCCGTGGTGTCAACCACCTCTGAACCTGCCCCTGCTGAGCTGACAGAATCTCTGCCCCGTTTGGCTCCTGTCCCCTAGACAGACCAACTGAAGCACTGCATGACATCTTTTAGCCTGACTGCTTGCGTAGCCTCTTGTACACTTAGGGAGCTCTGCTGGCTCAGAGGACAATCCAGCAGAAGAGGCCATAGATGAAGAAGAAGAAGAGGAGGGGGTGGAGCAGACAGATGTGGCAGAATCACCACTATTGTTTTGAAGACATGGTGGCAGAACAAGCTCCAGCACTGAACCCTGTCCTGCGTCCTTCCAAGCTGCCAGCAGAGTTACCCAGTGCGTCGGGAAGGAAATGTAACCTCCCTGACCATGACTGCTGGACCATGAGTCAGCAGTAATGTGAACCTTTCTGCTGACTGCTCTGCCCAAAGAGGTCACAACATTGCCTTACACATGATGGTACAGAGCTGAAATGGCCTTTATGTGAAAATAAATTTATTTTTGGAACTTTCCACTGGGGTACAGCACAAATTCACAAAAAGGGGCAGAGTCTACTAGATGAAAAGGCAGCAGTTGTAGTGCTAGCAATTTGGCCAAGCTAGCCTTTAGAAGCTGAGCATGTGAATGGCAGGGACAGTATTTTTTTTTTTTTTTACAGTTCAGCAACTGGGGTAGGGAAATTTGCCTGCTGGTCAAATCAATAGGTGGTGTACTGCTAGCAGATTGGGTGCAAGTACCTGTGACACCCATTGCTATATCATCATTCCTCTCAGTGCAGGTTTTTGAGAGGAATTGAGTTATAGTAGGGGTAGAGATCCCAGATGAAGAGCAAGGAGAAGTCTGCATTTTATTATGATGTGGGTCTTTCAGGTGCTGTTGCCAATGGACTGAATGGCAGGTCATCATATGTCTTGTCAAGCATGTGGTGCCCAAGTGGCTGGTGTTTCAGACCACGCTGGATCCGCTTCAGATAGGGATTGCAAACAGCAATGCGGTCTGCGGCACCTGTTGAAAAAAGCCCACACCCAAAAAACTTTTGGAAGTCAGCGGGGAGTTAGCAGCGCCCTGCACCTGTGGAGCTCTGTAGTGTGATGCAATAGGGGGCTAAGCCAGCCCCTGGAGGAAATCCTGCCTCGTTGGAGTTGTTCCGCCTTCGCCTGACTTTCCTCCTCTATTCTATAAGGCACCCAAGTACGGTCAGTGACCTCATTATCCCCTCCCTCCTCGTCACTGAAGCAAACTTGGCAGAATGCTGCAGCTGGGGGAACATGACTGCTAGTTTTTTGTCTGTCATTGTCACCCCCCCCCCTCTCTATTAGTCCTGCTGTGCCACAAAAAAAAAGAAAAAAGAAAACACTGCTGACACAGAAGTAATAGCACCTGTGACACAGAAGGGGGACAGCAATTATGTCCTAAATATTATAAGTACTGCTGTGCCACAAAAAAAATCACTGGTTATGCAGAAGTATAAGCACCTGTGACACAAAAGGGGATTACTAATATTGCAGTAACAGAACCTGATGCTGCAAAAAAAACAAAAGTTTAAAAGAAAAAAAATATATATAATTGAAAAAACTAAATGGGATCAGTGGGGTGACACAGATGTGTTGTATACACCGACGCTTCAGTGGCCCCACTACACTGTGTTATACAAGAATAACAGCACAGCACTACACTACACTGTGTTACACAAGAATCAGCACAGTACTACACTAAATTGACTGCAGTACACTGAGTTACACAAGGTGAATCAGCCCTAAACTACACTGCACTGACTGCATTCAACATCAAAGCACAAACCACTAATTACCTTGCCTAATCACCACTCCTAACTCACTACACACGGCTACCGTATAAGCAGCCTTATATAGTGTGGGGCGTGGACTTTGCCCCTGAGCCATGATTGGCTAAAGGCACCCTGCCTTTGGCCAATCATGGCTCTGAAAGGACATTGTACTGTGATTGGCTGAAGCATACAGGTCAGGTGCATACTCTAGCCAATCAAAAGCACTTAATGAACTGCAATCGCACACTGCATTATGGGGCGCTCATCGGCAGGCAAACTTCCCACCGAGCCCCATTTGTTTGTGTGTTCAGCGAACACACGAACACCTGATGTTCGAGTCCAACTTACGCTCGACTCGAACGTTAAGCCCATCACCTTTCAACATGCTGTATTAGGCGTACAATGATTTACCAGGTATTTACCGTTGTGATAGAGGACTGTTGTTGGAAATTGTTATTCGTTGTTTGCATTGTAATGCGTATGGGCCTTTTTTTTTTAAACAAATTTTGTTGAGATTTTCAACACATGAACAAGTAAAATAAAATAAGAGGTATAACTATACCAAAGAGGATACTAACAAGTCTCAGTAGCATGGGTTAGAGGTCTGGAGTTATGTCACGTGATGAGACATAACTCCATACAATGTTACACTATATGTAGTATTTGGGGGGGGGGGCGGGGGAAGCAGGTTGGGGGCGGTATGGGGAGGAAGGT
Organism: Pelophylax lessonae; assembly: GCF_965119305.1. Classification (NCBI taxonomy): domain Eukaryota; kingdom Metazoa; phylum Chordata; class Amphibia; order Anura; family Ranidae; genus Pelophylax; species Pelophylax lessonae. The sequence continues at coordinate 211,479,556 of NC_138776.1, read as the reverse complement.
GGTGTTAGAGGAGGGGGAGGGGGGGGGGCAAAAGAGAACCAACACAAATCCAGCAATCTTAGCAACAAAGAAACTAGACAGTTATGTACTGGAAATGATAGAGGTATGTGGGAGAAGGTAGCTTTGGTCTAAGTTCCATAGCACCTGTTTAATCCGATATTGTAATAATCCACTGGGGGGGAGAGCAAGGAGACGTTGGACGGAGAGTCTTGATATACCGGGTGAGGTGCCTTGTGCTGGGCCGATAAAGGGGAATAAGATATCAGATGTATAAGATGGTAGTGTGCCCACCTAATGCCGTGGGGTAGCTTGTATCCATTTGGCTAGGATAGCCCTCCTGGCCACCATGTAGCAGGTTATTAACCAAGGTTTGTGAGTCTTGATGATACGGCATTGTTCCTTGGCAAGTTTTTTGAGGAGCACGTCCAAGTTTCCAAACAGTAGTGGGTAAGGATCACCAAGGGGGTTCAAGCCGGTGACGTCGGTCACATAGGACTCAACTGTGGACCAAAAGACGGAGCTTTGGGGGCAGGACAAGAGTCTATGGGCAAGAGAGGGATTGGGAATTGAACAAAGTGGGCAACAGGTTGAGTGTGATTGTGGGTTATTCCGGGAGTATGGTACATAGCTGCGGTGCATAATTTTATAGTGTTGTTCCCTCCAGAACTCATTGGTTATGGTTTTGTGAGTAGTCAGGTATCCTGATAGTATCAGTTGTCATGCTTCTGGGTTGGGGAAGTCCTTGTGCCAGGGAGTAGAAGAGAACGCTGATTTGCTAACTGAAGGAGAAGACAGCAGCTTTTTGTAAATGTCTGAAATTTTGTGAAGTCCTTGTTCCAAGAATGTATCTATCATGGTCCTCTTGAACTGGATTAGCCTATCGGGGCAGGTCTTAGCCACAAAGCTGATAGCTTGTAGAATGCCCAAAGTGTGGCCCTTGGGCAGGTGGTAGCGATCCATAATGACTGATGTGGGTAAAGGCTTGCACGAATCAGTAGCAAATAATTGGGCAAAGTGGTGGAGATCCAGAGCTTGTCAGTCCTTGAAAGGGTGGTATTGCTGAGCTTGTGGGAAAAGGGGGTGGCCTCGGATGGGCAAGTGATGCGTTACAGTAGGCGATGCTTGAAGTTTACAGAGGATTTCTCTCCATGCAATGTTGGTGTCCCTTATTAAAATGTTGTTCTTTAGATGGATTGGGAGGTCCCTGTGGGTACAATGTAGGAGGGCCGCTAGGTCATAGGGTGCAACAGATTGGGATTCCAGCTGGTAATTTAAGTACCTGGAAGTTTTGCCAATCCAATCCAACCCCACTCTGAGTATACACGCTAGATTGTAGAGACGTGCATTCAGAAGTGCCACCCCCCTCCCCCCTCGGCAGATACAACTTTTGAAGGGCAATACAAGGTTTTCTGCCGTTCCATATAAAGGCTGTAATTGCTTTGGTTAATTTTTGCATATCTTTGTGTTTCACCAACAGTGGTATAGTTTGAAGAGGGTATAGTAGCTTGGGAAAACCCACCATTTTATAGAGATGACATCTGCCAAAGAGGGAGAGGGGGAGGCCCCCCCAGGTGTCTAGTGCTGAGGTGATCTTAGAAATAGTAGGGGGGATATTAAGGTGATAAATGGAGGATGGAGTTCGACCAATTTTGATACCTAAATAAGTAATGGAGGTTTTAGCTATAGAGAAGATTGGTGTAGATGGCCATGGATTATGTTAACCGTGTCAGAGAGGTAGGTTTTCACTTTTAGAGAAATTGATCTTGAGTCCCGACGTAGACGAAAACCTTCAAAAATTGAATGTATCAGTGCTGAGTCCCTGATAGGGTCAGATGTAAATATAAGTATGTCATCTACGAAGAGCGCTATACGGAGATCGGAGCTGCCTATGGGGATACCATGTCAGTTGGGGTGTTGTAGAATGAATCTAGCTAAGGGTTCTAGAGCTAAATTGAACAGGGGGGGGCAGCGGGCACCCTTGTCTAGTGCCCCTATGGAGTGTAAATGGGGCTGAAATGTATCCAGTTGCTACTATATTCGCTGACGGGTTTGTATACATTGCTTTGATAAGGTGGACAAAGGGGCCTTGAAAGCCAAAACGTTGCTGGACCAGATAAAGCCAGTCAATGTCCATCCTATCAAAGGCTTTTTCCGCATCTGGGGAGATAATTGCCATGTCAGTGTCTGGGTGATGTTGGGAGGCTTCCAGGGCCGACAATACTTTTCATATGTTGGCTGTGGCAGATCTGCCAGAAGTGAAGCCTGCTTGAACAGGGTGGATCAAGGTGGGCATGATGGGGGCTAATCTGGTGGCTAATATTTTAGAAGTGATATCGGGCGGTAGGAGCCTGGTTCAGTGGGGTCTTTCCCAGGCTTCGGAAGCAATTTAACGCTGGCCTGGAGACCGGTCGGAAAGTAAGAGTGACCATCAAGAATGTGTTGGTAAAGGGACCGAAGACACGGTGCTATGAACTCAACTGATGCTTTGTACAAATCAGAGGTGAAACCGTCGGGCCCTGGAGCTTTACCAGGAGGTAACTGTGTGATAGTCGATTTAATTTCTTCAATTGAGATTGGTCCATTAAGTGAAGAAAGGTGTTCTTCAATAATGGTGAGTGTGAGTCAAGCCAGGACGCCGCCGCTTGGGCGTCATGGTGTTCCGCACTGTATAGATCAGAGTAGAATTGTGAGAGAATGTCAGCGATTTATGTTGGTGAAGTGGCTAAGGGTCCCTTACCAGATTTCAGTGCTGTAATGTGCGTGGGGGTGAAGGGCCCTTTACATAATTTGGCTAACAGTTTACCCGGTTTGTTTCTGAACCTGTGGTATTACAAGTCTTGAATGGATGAATACATTGTTTCCTGTGCTGCCGCCCAAGCATCAAAAGCCGCTTTTGCCTCCTAACTAGTGTTGAGCGAACACGGACTGTATTATTCGTGTTCGTACCGAATAATTGAATTTTTGTTACCCGAACACGAACACGGACACTTTACTGTATATTCGGGTAAAAATCCGTGTTCGGTCGTTTTATTTCCGGGTTTTGCATGCTTTGGCGCTCTTTTCATGGCGGGCTTTCAACAGCCAATCAACAATCGTTTAACTGGTGTGCCTTAAGCCATCCCAGCCATGCCTGCAAATGTCTCAGTAGCTGTGATTGGCCGTCTGAAGCATGTGACCAAGTCTTTATAAGTTCGAGGCAGCCGCAGCGGCGTCATTATGCTGCTTAGATCAGGGACAGAGCACACATCAACGTGCTGGCTGCTGATTAGGGAAAGATAGGCAGGAAAAAACCATTTGTGTCCGGATAGAATTGAGGGACAGGTCGGAGTGTTTAGGCAGGGCGAGTTGTAGGCATTTTAGGGATAGAGTCTGCTGAATTATAGGGTCAGTGTCTTCTGCAAACTACAATCGATATTGCTGTGTGGGGGGTGGGGTCTGCACTCAATCCTGATCTGCGATCTCTTCTCAATCCTGTTAGGGAGAGGCTGCTGCTGAATTTTAGGGTCAGAGTGTTCTACAAACTACAATCAATATTGCTGTGTGGGGTGGGGTCAGCACTTAGTTCTCCTGATCTACGATCTCTTCTCAATCCTGTTAGGGACAGAGTCTGCTGAATTTTAGGGAAACTGTGTTCTACAAACTACAATCGATATTGCTGTGTGGTGTGGGATAGGAGATAGGCAGGTGTCAGTGATCCACATCCATTTTTCTGTGTGTGGGCTGCAGTGAACACAATCTTTTTGGGGTGCAGTGAACACAATCCTTTTGGAGTGCAGTGAACAAAATCTTTGTGGGGTGCAGTGAACAAAACCTTTGTGGGGGTACAGTGAACACAATATTTGTGGGGTGCAGTGAAGACAATCCTTGTGGGGTGCAGTGAAGACAATCCTTGTGGGGTGCAGTGAACAAAATCTTTGGGGGGTACAGTGAACACAATCTTTGTGGGGTGCAGTGAAGACAATCCTTGTGGGGTGCAGTGAAGACAATCCTTGTGGGGTGCAGTGAACAAAATCTTTTTGGGGTGCAGTGAACACAATCCTTTTGGAGTGCAGTGAACAAAATCTTTGTGGGGTGCAGTGAACAAAACCTTTGTGGGGGTACAGTGAACACAATATTTGTGGGGTGCAGTGAAGACAATCCTTGTGGGGTGCAGTGAAGACAATCCTTGTGGGGTGCAGTGAACAAAATCTTTGGGGGGTACAGTGAACACAATCTTTGTGGGGTGCAGTGAAGACAATCCTTGTGGGGTGCAGTGAAGACAATCCTTGTGGGGTGCAGTGAACAAAATCTTTGGGGGGTACAGTGAACACAATCTTTGTGGGGTGCAGAGAAGACAATCCTTGTGGGGTGCAGTGAACAAAATCTTTGGGGGGGTACAGTGAACACAATCTTTGTGGGGTGCAGTGAACAAAACCTTTGTGGGGTGCAGTGAACACAATCTTTGTGGGGTGCAGTGAAGACAATCCTTGTGGGGTGCAGTGAAGACAATCCTTGTGGGGTGCAGTGAACAAAATCTTTGGGGGGTACAGTGAACACAATCTTTGTGGGGTGCAGTGAACAAAACCTTTGTGGGGTACAGTGAACACAATCTTTGTGGGGTGCAGTGAACAAAACCTTTGTGGGGTACAGTGAACACAATCTTTGTGGGGTGCAGTGAACACAATCTTTGTGGGGTGCAGTGAACAAAACCTTTGTGGGGTGCAGTGAACACAACCTTTGTGGGGTACAGTGAACACAATCTTTGTGGGGTGCAGTGAACAAAACCTTTGTGGGGTACAGTGAACACAATCTTTGTGGGGTACAGTGAACACAATATTTGTGGGGTGCAGTGAACAAAACCTTTGTGGGGTACAGTGAACACAATCTTTGTGGGGTGCAGTGAACAAAACCTTTGTGGGGTACAGTGAACACAATCTTTGTGGGGTGCAGTGAAGACAATCCTTTTGGAGTGCAGTGAACAAAATCTTTGTGGGGTACAGTGAACACAATCTTTGTGGGGTGCAGTGAACAAAATTTTGTGGGGTACAGTGAACACAATCTTTGTGGGGTGCAGTGAAGACAATCCTTGTGGGGTGCAGTGAAGACAATCCTTGTGGGGTGCAGTGAACAAAACCTTTGTGGGGTACAGTGAACACAATCTTTGTGGGGTACAGTGAACACAATCTTTGTGGGGTGCAGTGAACAAAACCTTTGTGGGGTACAGTGAACACAATCTTTGTGGGGTGCAGTGAACAAAACCTTTATGGGGTACAGTGAAGACAATATTTGTGGGGTGCAGTGAAGACAATCCTTTTGGAGTGCAGTGAACAAAATCTTTGTGGGGTACAGTGAACACAATCTTTGTGGGGTGCAGTGAACAAAATCTTTGTGGGGTACAGTGAACACAATCTTTGTGGGGTGCAGTGAAGACAATCCTTGTGGGGTGCAGTGAAGACAATCCTTGTGGGGTTCAGTGAACAAAATCTTTGGGGGGTACAGTGAACACAATCTTTGTGGGGTGCAGTGAACAAAACCTTTGTGGGGTACAGTGAACACAATCTTTGTGGGGTGCAGTGAACAAAACCTTTGTGGGGTACAGTGAACAAAACCTTTGTGGGGTGCAGTGAACAAAACCTTTGTGGGGTGCAGTGAACACAACCTTTGTGGGGTACAGTGAACACAATCTTTGTGGGGTGCAGTGAACAAAACCTTTGTGGGGTACAGTGAACACAATCTTTGTGGGGTACAGTGAACACAATCTTTGTGGGATGCAGTGAACAAAACCTTTGTGGGGTACAGTGAACACAATCTTTGTGGGGTGCAGTGAACAAAACCTTTGTGGGGTACAGTGAACACAATTTTTGTGGGGTGCAGTGAAGACAATCCTTTTGGAGTGCAGTGAACAAAATCTTTGCGGGGTACAGTGAACACAATCTTTGTGGGTTGCAGTGAACAAAATCTTTGTGGGGTACAGTGAACACAATCTTTGTGGGGTGCAGTGAAGACAATCCTTGTGGGGTGCAGTGAAGACAATCCTTGTGGGGTGCAGTGAACAAAATCTTTGGGGGGTACAGTGAACACAATCTTTGTGGGGTGCAGTGAACAAAACCTTTGTGGGGTACAGTGAACACAATCTTTGTGGGGTGCAGTGAACAAAACCTTTGTGGGGTACAGTGAACAAAACCTTTGTGGGGTGCAGTGAACAAAACCTTTGTGGGGTGCAGTGAACCTAACCTTTGTGGGGTACAGTGAACACAATCTTTGTGGGGTGCAGTGAACAAAACCTTTGTGGGGTACAGTGAACACAATCTTTGTGGGGTACAGTGAACACAATCTTTGTGGGGTGCAGTGAACAAAACCTTTGTGGGGTACAGTGAACACAATCTTTGTGGGGTGCAGTGAACAAAACCTTTGTGGGGTACAGTGAACACAATCTTTGTGGGGTGCAGTGAAGACAATCCTTTTGGAGTGCAGTGAACAAAATCTTTGTGGGGTACAGTGAACACAATCTTTGTGGGTTGCAGTGAACAAAATCTTTGTGGGGTACAGTGAACACAATCTTTGTGGGGTGCAGTGAAGACAATCCTTGTGGGGTGCAGTGAAGACAATCCTTGTGGGGTGCAGTGAACAAAATCTTTGGGGGGTACAGTGAACACAATCTTTGTGGGGTGCAGTGAACAAAACCTTTGTGGGGTACAGTGAACACAATCTTTGTGGGGTGCAGTGAACAAAACCTTTGTGGGGTACAGTGAACAAAACCTTTGTGGGGTGCAGTGAACAAAACCTTTGTGGGGTGCAGTGAACCTAACCTTTGTGGGGTACAGTGAACACAATCTTTGTGGGGTGCAGTGAACAAAACCTTTGTGGGGTACAGTGAACACAATATTTGTGGGGTACAGTGAACACAATCTTTGTGGGGTGCAGTGAACAAAACCTTAATGGGGTACAGTGAACACAATCTTTGTGGGGTGCAGTGAACAAAACCTTTGTGGGGTACAGTGAACACAATCTTTGTGGGGTGCAGTGAAGACAATCCTTTTGGAGTGCAGTGAACAAAATCTTTGTGGGGTACAGTGAACACAATCTTTGTGGGTTGCAGTGAACAAAATCTTTGTGGGGTACAGTGAACACAATCTTTGTGGGGTGCAGTGAAGACAATCCTTTTGGAGTGCAGTGAACACAATCTTTGTGGGGTACAGTGAACACAATATTTGTGGGGTGCAGTGAACAAAACCTTTGTGGGGTACAGTGAACACAATCTTTGTGGGGTGCAGTGAACACAATCTTTGTGGGGTGCAGTGAACAAAACCTTTGTGGGGTGCAGTGAACACAATCTTTGTGGGGTACAGTGAACACAATCTTTGTGGGGTGCAGTGAACAAAACCTTTGTGGGGTACAGTGAACACGATCTTTGTGGGGTACAGTGAACACAATCTTTGTGGGGTGCAGTGAACAAAACCTTTGTGGGGTGCAGTGAACACAATCTTTGTGGGGTGCAGTGAACAAAACCTTTGTGGGGTGCAGTGAACACAACCTTTGTGGGGTACAGTGAACACAATCTTTGTGAGGTGCAGTGAAGACAATCCTTGTGGGGTGCAGTGAAGACAATCCTTGTGGGGTGCAGTGAACAAAATCTTTGGGGGGTACAGTGAACACAATTTTTGTGGGGTGCAGTGAACAAAACCTTTGTGGGGTACAGTGAACACAATCTTTGTGGGGTGCAGTGAACAAAACCTTTGTGGGGTACAGTGAACACAATCTTTGTGGGGTGCAGTGAAGACAATCCTTTTGGAGTGCAGTGAACAAAATCTTTGTGGGGTACAGTGAACACAATCTTTGTGGGGTGCAGTGAAGACAATCCTTGTGGGGTGCAGTGAAGACAATCCTTGTGGGGTGCAGTGAACAAAATCTTTGGGGGGTACAGTGAACACAATCTTTGTGGGGTGCAGTGAACAAAACCTTTGTGGGGTACAGTGAACACAATCTTTGTGGGGTGCAGTGAACAAAACCTTTGTGGGGTACAGTGAACACAATCTTTGTGGGGTGCAGTGAACACAATCCTTTTGGAGTGCAGTGAACACAATCTTTGTGGGGTGCAGTGAACAAAACCTTTGTGGGGTACAGTGAACACAATCTTTGTGGGGTACAGTGAACACAATCTTTGTGGGGTACAGTGAACACAATCTCATACTTCTGAAGCTTTGAGGGTGCTGCCTGTGCTATACTCCTCCTCCTCCTCCTCTTCCATCCTTTTAGGTGTACAAACAATAGTAATTGGGGCCTAGTGTGCTTCTGTACGTGTGAAAAACATACACTTTTTTTTATCATATTTCCTATTCCGCTATTCTATAAAAACCTTTGGGGCTCAATTAAATTGCGGAATAGTCTGTGTCGGTACGTGTGAGATCCACCTTTCCAAGTTTTTGGGGTTCATCTCATACTTCTGAAGCTTTGAGGGTGCTGCCTGTTCTATACTCCTCCTCCTCCTCCTCCTCATCCATCCTTTTAGGTGTACAAACAATAGTAATTGGGGCCTAGTGTGCTTCTGTACGTGTGAAAAACATACACTTTTTTTTGATCATATTTCCTATTCCGCTATTCAATAAAAACCTTTGGGGCTCAATTAAATTGCGGAATAGTCTGTGTCGGTACGTGTGAGATCCACCTTTCCAAGTTTTTGGGGTTCATCTCATACTTCTGAAGCTTTGAGGGTGCTGCCTGTTCTATACCGCTCCTCCTCCTCCTCCTCATCCATCCTTTTAGGTGTACAAACAATAGTAATTGGGGCCTAGTGTGCTTCTGTACGTGTGAAAAACATACACTTTTTTTTGATCATATTTCCTATTCCGCTATTCAATAAAAACCTTTGGGGCTCAATTAAATTGCGGAATAGTCTGTGTCGGTACGTGTGAGATCCACCTTTCCAAGTTTTTGGGGTTCATCTCATACTTCTGAAGCTTTGAGGGTGCTGCCTGTTCTATACCCCTCCTCCTCCTCCTCCTCATCCATCCTTTTAGGTGTACAAACAATAGTAATTGGGGCCTAGTGTGCTTCTGTACGTGTGAAAAACATACACTTTTTTTTGATCATATTTCCTATGCCGCTATTCAATAAAAACCTTTGGGGCTCAATTAAATTGCGGAATAGTCTGTGTCGGTACGTGTGAGATCCACCTTTCCAAGTTTTTGGGGTTCATCTCATACTTCTGAAGCTTTGAGGGTGCTGCCTGTTCTATACTCCTCCTCCTCCTCATCCATCCTTTTAGGTGTACAAACAATCGTAATTGGGGCCTAGTGTGCTTCTGTACGTGTGAAAAACATACACTTTTTTTTTGATCATATTTCCTATTCCGCTATTCAATAAAAACCTTTGGGGCTCAATTAAATTGCGGAATAGTCTGTGTCGGTACGTGTGAGATCCACCTTTCCAAGTTTTTGGGGTTCATCTCATACTTCTGAAGCTTTGAGGGTGCTGCCTGTTCTATACTCCTCCTCCTCCTCCTCCTCCTCCTCCTCCTCCTCCTCCTCCTCCTCCTCATCCATCCTTTTAGGTGTACAAACAATAGTAATTGGGGCCTAGTGTGCTTCTGTACGTGTGAAAAACATACACTTTTTTTTGATCATATTTCCTATTCCGCTATTCAATAAAAACCTTTGGGGCTCAATTAAATTGCGGAATAGTCTGTGTCGGTACGTGTGAGATCCACCTTTCCAAGTTTTTGGGGTCCATCTCATACTTCTGAAGATTTGAGGGTGCTGCCTGTTCCATACTCCTCTTCCTCATCCTCCCTTTAGGGTAGGAAAAAATTTAATCGGGCCTAGTCTGTGTTTGTACGTGTGAGATACACAGTTTTTTATCCTATTCCGCTATTCAATACACACCCTTTTGGTGTAAAAAACATTAAATTGCGGCATAGTTTGCATATTTGACTGTGAGATACACCCGTGCGATACTGTTGTTCTTTTGTTCCGCTATTTAATAAAGACCTTTCTAGGGCAAGATCTTAAATTTCAGAAATATGAGGAGAGCGTCAAATAGGGGCCGTGGCCTGGGTCGTGGTGGTGCTGCTGCTAGAGCTCCTGTTGCAAGGAGAGGACGTGGTCGATCTGTGCCAGCTACACGCACAAGTGAAACACCTTCCTCAAGTGTGAGTAGGCGACAGAACCTGCATCAGTATTTGGTAGGGCATCATACGCCCCTAGAAGTGATGAGGCCAGAACAAGTGGAGGCGATAGTAGATTGGTTTGCTGCTGACAGTGCCTCCAGTTCCTTCACATTGTCTCCCACCCAGTCTACTGCAGAAAGGTCACAGTTGGCACCTGCAGCCGATGTCCAACCGTCTTTCACCTCACCCCCTTGCAAATCAGGCAAGCAGTCTGAGCCCCAAGCCATACAGCAGTCTCTTCTTCTTTTTGATGACTCTGTCAGCAGGGTTTCCCAGGGCCATCCACCTAGCCCTGCCCCAGAAGTGGAAGAGATTGAGTGCAGCGATGCCCAACCACTTATTTCTCAAGATGAGTACATGCAAGGATCATCGCAGCACGTCTCCGATGATGACGAAACGCAGGTGCCAACTGCTGCGGCGTTCAGCATTGTGGAGACCGACAAGGAGGGCAGGGGTGAAGACTGGGTGGAAGATGATGTGGAGGACGATGAGGTCCTCGACCCCACATGGAATGAACGTCATGCAGGTGACCTGAGTAGTTTGGAGGAAGAGGCGGTGGTCGCACAGAGCCACCAGCACAGCAGAAGAGGGAGCAGGGTGCAGAAGCGGAGCGGCCGTGCCCTAGACACTACGCCCGCTACTGCCCAACGCAGCAAGGGAACGAGCGCACCAAAGTCAGCTCAAAGGAGTTCTCTAGCGTGGAAGTTCTTTAGAAAATGTGCTGATGACAGGACACGAGTGGTTTGCACCCTGTGCAATCAGAGCTTGAAGCGAGGCATAAACCTTCTCAACCTGAGCACAACCTGCATGATCAGGCATCTAAGTGCAAAGCACGAGCTGCAGTGGAGTACACACCTTCAAAACCAAGAAACGTCTCTGGCTCATCCTGCTTCCTCTTCTGCTGCAGTCTCGGCCGCTCCAGCCACATCTGTAGTGATACCGGCACCTGCCACCCCGCAAACAGACGATCTGTCAGCAACACCACCACCTGGGTCACCAACAACCATCTCCAAAATGTCCCGTGGAAGCGTTCAGCTTTCCATCTCCCAAACACTTGAGAGGAAGAGGAAGTACCCCCCTACCCACCCGCGATCCCTGGCCCTGAATGCCAGCATTTCAAAATTATTGGCCTTTGAAATGCTGTCATTCCGTCTGGTGGAGACGCACAGTTTTAAAAACCTTATGTCGGTGGCTGTCCCACAGTACGTCGTGCCCAGCCGCCACTACTTTTCCAGGCAAGCCATCCCTTCCCTACACAACCAAGTGGGGGAAAAAATCAGGTGTGCACTGCGCAACGCCATCTGTGCCAAGGTCCACCTAACTACCGATACGTGGACCAGTAAGCACGGTCAGGGGCGTTATATCTCCCTAACGGCACACTGGGTAAATGCAGTGGCGGATGGGCCTGAGGCGGATAGCAATTTGGCGCATGTCCTTCCACCACCGAGGATTGCAGGGCGCTTCAGTTTGCCTCCTGTTCCTAACTCCTCCTACTCCGCTTCCTCATCCTCTACCGCCTCCTCATCCGGACAGCGTAACACCTTCACCACCAACTTCAGCACGGCCAGGGGTAAACGACAGCAGGCAGTTTTACAACTTGCCTGTTTGGGGGACAAACCACACACCGCGCAGGAGTTGTGGAGGAGCATGGAACAGCAAACAAATGAGTGGTTGCTGCCAGCGAGCCTCAAGCCCGGCCTGGTGGTGTGCGATAACGGGAGAAATCTCATAGCAGCTCTGGGCCTAGCCGGTTTGACGCACATCCCTTGCCTGGTGCATGTGCTGAATTTGGTGGTGCAGAGGTTCCTTAAAAACTACCCCGATATGTCAGAGCTGCTGCAGAAAGTGCGGGCCGTTTGTGCGCACTTTCGGCGTTCTCACCCTGCTGCTGCTCGCCTGGCAGCGCTGCAGCGTAACTTCGGCCTTCCCGCTCACCGCCTCATATGTGACTTGCCCACAAGGTGGAACTCCACCTTGCACATGCTGGAAAGACTGTGCGAGCAGCAGCAGGCCATAGTGGAGTTTCAGCTGCAGCACGCACGCGTGAGTCGCTCTGCGGAACAGCACCACTTCACCACCAATAACTGGGCCTCCATGCGAGACCTGTGTGCCTTGTTGCGCTGTTTTGAGTACTCCACCAACATGGCCAGTGGCAATGACGCCGTTCTCAGCTTAACTATCCCACTTCTATGCCTCCTTGAAAAAACAATTCGGGCGATGATGGAAGAGGATGTGGCACAGGATGAGGAGGAGGAGGAGGAGGATGAAGAGGTAACATTTCAAAGGCTTTCAGGGCAGTCATTCGCAAGGGGCTCCGAGGGTGGGTTCCTGCACACACAAACGCCAGGGACACAATTGTCCAGCAGGGGCACAGTTCTGGAGGATGAGGAGGATGAGGAGGAGGAGGAGCTGGAGGAGGAGATGGAACCATGTTCACAGCAGGGTGGCACCCAGGCCAGCTCATGGCCATCACTGGTGCGTGGCTGGGGGGATACAGAGGACACGGACGATACACCTCCCACAGAGGACAGCCTTTCGTCGCCTCTGGGCAGCCTGGCACACATGAGCGATTACATGCTGCAGTGTCTCCACAACGACCGCGAGTTGCCCACATTCTAACTTGTGCTGATTACTGGGTGGCCACGCTGCTGGATCCCCGTTACAAGGACAACGTACCGTCCTTAATTCACTCACTGAAGCGCGATCGCAAGATGCGCGAGTACAAGCGCACGCTGGTAGACGCGATGCTGCTGGCATTCCCATCTGACAGCGGGGCCACAGTGGAAGCACAAGGCAGAGGAGGAGGAGGAGGAGGAGGAGGTCGCCAACTCAACCAGGGCACCGCCAGCACCTCAGAAGGCAGGGTTAGCATGGCTGAAATGTGGAAAAGCATTGTCAGCACGCCACAACAAACAGCAGCACCAGCAGCTCAGATGGAACGTCTTAGCAGGAGGCAGCATTTTACCAACATGGTGGAGCAGTATGTGTGCACACGCCTACATGTAGTGAATGAGGGGTCTGCCCCCTTCAACTTCTGGGTCTCCAAATTGGGCACATGGCCTGAGCTTGCCCTTTACGCCTTGGAGGTGCTGGCGTGCCCTGCAGCCAGTGTATTATCTGAACGGGTATTTAGCACGGCTGGGGGTGTTATAACAGACAAGCGCAGCCGCCTGTCCAGAGACAATGTGGACAAGCTCACGTTCATTAAAATGAACCAGGCATGGATCCCACGGGACTTTTCCGTACCTTGTGCAGAATAGCAATGGATACCGACCTTACCCAGCCATTGTTCCATTTTTGCTCTTTCTCACTCTTTTGGGGTGTACCCTCATTTAAAATTTGTGAAAAGAAGCAGTGTTGGCTACCTCGTCCTCCTCCTCAGGGCCAGATTAACGTAGGGGCTATTGGAGCTGCAGCTCCATGCAGGCCCCTACCTTTTATATAGGCCCCGGGTTGGCCATATTCACTGTGACCGCTCTTCTGTCACTTGTAAACACAGAAGTCTGGCTTCTATGCTCGCTTCCCCAGGCAGCACCCTCAGAACCTCCCCACACAGCGCGAAGGCCGGACAAGGAGGGACAGTTGCCGATGCATGGATGTGTTTATGGGCTTCAGAGACAGCATCCCATGTTGAATTAGGCATGCATGGATGCACCCTTCCTCCTCTGGGTGCATGCCAAGGCACGGCCCTTAAGGCCCTTCAAAATCCTCAGCACCAAGACCATGATGCTCTTAATCCGGCCCTGGTCCTCCTCCACCGCCGCTTCCACCTACACCGCCCATAGGTGTGCGCAGCCTATTGCATTAGGGTGTGCACCCCAAAGTTGAAATACACATGCATGTGTTTGCCTACATGTACATGGCCCCGATACATTACTCTCCCTGCTGGCAAAGAGAAATAGAGCAGAGCAGGTGCGAGGGAGATCTTTCCCATCTCCTCACTGGCAAACAGAGCGATAATGCTATGTGCCCTAGGTGATTAGGGTGTGCCCAGGTACACCAGGCACACCCTGTGCGCACGCCTATGACACCGCCACATCCACCACCACCTCAACCTCCCTCCTACTCCTTATGGGCCTCGTCCTTCAGAGATGAAGAACATTGTTTTATTTTTCTGTTTTTTTTTGTTGTTTTAAGTTATTTCCCTATCCACATTTGTTTGCAGAGCACTTGCCATGCTCTTAACTACGTTTTGCTGCCATTTGCAGCACTCTAGCCCTTTCCATTGGTGTTTTAGAGCCATTTTAGTGCCTTAAAGTTCGGGTCCCCATTGACTTCAATGGGGTTCGGTGTCCGGGAAAAGTTCGGTAAAAGTCCGGGACACGGACCCGGACTTTTTTTTAAAGTTCGGCCGAACCTGTCGAACACGGACATCTAGGTGTCCGCTCAACCCTACTCCTAACCGGTTTTTCTGGTAGAATGATTATTTGACTGCGATAGTTCTAATTGGGCTGCTCGCAGTTTGGCACTGGCTTAAGAATAAGCCTTTCTGATGGCTTTTTTATCACCCGCAGCTTAGGAGAGGATGCGTCCCCTTAGTAAAGCTTTCCCTGTTTCCCAAAACAGGTTTGGGTCAGAAACATGGGGTGCATTCGTGTCCTCAAATTCCTGCCACGTCTCGCGGATTATTGTTGACAATTGGGCATCTTGGGACAGGAAAGAGGGAAACCTCCAGCCACTCACTGGTGGTTTGGGAGAGGGGTCCGAAAGGTCAACCGAGATGCGGGCATGGTCAGAGATTGCAAGTTTATGAATGGTCGAGTCAGTGATCAGGGATTGTAAAGAGGGGTTGGCCAAGAAGTAGTCTATCCGGGGGAGGGAATTGTGCGGTTTGGAGAAAAATGTAAACTCTCTACCTTCAGTGTGTAGCAAGTGCCAAACGTCTGTTAGTTGTAGGTGGTCAGCAAAATTGGCCAAATGGCTGGGGTTGGTGGACGGGCAAGAGGGCGAGGCTCTTAGAGGGCGAGATCTATACTACCTAACTTCCATGACTGTGTTGAAGTCCCCTGCTATGATTAGAGGGATGTGGAGATGTGGAGCTAGGTGAGATGCCAAAGATTGAAAATGATGTTTAGTCGGGGAGTTAGGGGCATAAGTTGTGGAGAGAACCCATTCTCTTGGACCGGACGATAACTTAACAGCTAGGAATCTCCCTTCCAAGTCTGGATGAGAGGAGATGACAGTGCAGGGAAAAAGTTTATTTATAAGGATCAACACACTGGCCTTGCCCTTGATTGCAGGCAAGCCTAACTTGGCCCACCCACAGTTTGCGCATACGCACAAAGTCCTGTTCGGGGAGGTGTGTCTCTTGTAATACAGCTATATCAGTTTTTAGTCGCTTTAGGTGGGGAAGATTTGCCATATGTTTATGTGGGGAACGGAGACCTCTAACATTCCATAAAACTATCCTAACCATTGGTGTGGGCTGGTAGGATATGGAGTAGTAGTTGTTGTATATCTAAAGGTGAGCTTGTGTGGAAAGTCATTGAGACAAGGTATGGAGGTCATGTTGGGGGATAAATCGTTTGAGTGTTGGAACGGTGGAGTAGAGGGGGGTGGGAGGTGGAGAGGCAAAACTTTCACAAATAAAATAATAAAACATAAATCAATAACATGACACTTGCGTGTCCGAGGAAGCATGTACGTCACTTCTTCCCACATGTGAACTACCACCTACAGCGGTGCTACCGGGAAGTGTCAGGCCCGAACCAGAGCGGTGTGTTCCCCACCCCACTTACAGTTAGATGAAATCGGGAAGTCAGGCCCAATGCCCATGTCTAACTTGACGGAGCAACAGGTCTCTGCTTGTAGGTGGGCAGTCATACAGCAGCAGCACCCTTGTAGGAGGGGAGCTAAAAAGATAGTTGAGAACAAGAAACATTAAGTCAGCAATAGGGAGTATCATCCTGGAAGTGAAAAAATAAGAAAAAAAACAGATTGGTAGCCAGCATAATATGATGCAGGGCGGCAATAGGCATTCGAAAGCCACACTTGGCTTGTGCTGTGATGTGGGGGAGTCCCGCCTGTGATTGAACAGAATTTTAAGAGTGAATAGGGAAAGTTGCATTGCGGGCTCCCACCATATTGTTGAGTCAAATGGAGTGTGGCAAAGAGTCGCAGGGGCTATACCATTACTTTTTTGGCAGAAGTTCCATAAAGGGTGATGTTTAGGCAGGTCTGAATTTCCCGGAGAGATCCGTGAGTCTCCGCTTCTTAGCAGGTTCCTTGCGAGGACTTCATTGATCCCTGGGTTGCTGTTGTCTGGGAGAGGGCTGTGAGAATGGCGTGGAGGTGTCCATCGGCAAACGGAGGTGGGAATTAAGGTAGTCCCAGGCCTCTTCTGGGTGAGTGAAAGACTTTGATTGTCCTGAGGAATCCGTAAACCGTAGCGTTGCCAGATAAGCCAGGGTAAACTTGATGCCTTGTTGGTAAAGGGCGTTGCAGACGGGTTGCAGATGGCCTTTACGGCGCCGGGATACCTCTTGGGAGTAATCTGCTAATATTAGCAGCTTGTGTCCGTCTATCTGCAATGATTTAGAATTGCGATATGATTTCAGCAGGTTGCTTCTATCCATAAAGTTTAAGTATTTCACTATCACCGGTCGAGGGGTACACCGTTCATTAGATGGAGGGCCCACGTGGTGTGCACGCTCAGCAACACACATGTTGGTGACTCCCAGGGCCTGGGTGATACATTGAGCACACATGTCCAGTAAGGAATCAGCGCCATAGGATTCCGGGAGGCCTATTATGCGCAGATTGTTTCTGCGCGACCTGTTTTCTAGGTCATCAACCTTGTCAAGTAGGTATTGCTGGGTTTGTTTGAATTGCTTTTCCATATGGAAAAGGCTTGTGTTTCCTCTTCAACTTCTGCTACCCTGCTCTCGAATTTAGTGAGCCGCAATGCATGTTCGCTGATTTCCTTCCTTATCTGAGCTATCCCCGTAGCCATTGCTCTACCAACTGCTGCTGTGATGGTGGGGGATAGCAGGGCAGCAACTGCCTGTGCAATGCCCGTATACTGGTCGGGTGATGCCACAGTGATGGGGTCAGAGGGGGCCGCCGAGCTAGTTGAGCCTGATACAGGGGGCGTCTGACTGAGCGGCTGGGCCGCGCTCTCCGCCATCTTGGCTGCCAGGGAGCCCGGAGTGAGAGACGTCCGAGCAGGAGGCGGGAGCAGCGGTGGCCGGGCCGTGAAGGAGGAATCTGTCCATCAGACTGTCCCAGAGGTATTAGAGGTGGCGGGGGGCGCTGACTCACCGATCGGGTTTAGATGCTGATTTTAAAAGCCTTTGTACCCAGAGCAGCCGCTTCCTGCTCCCTCACATCTCGCGCCAGAACCGGAAGTCTTGGGCCATTTTAATAGCTTGGTCTTATTTAATAAAAAAACATATATGTTTTATGTGACAATGTGAATTATACATTTCTTCAGGGTGCCAGGATAGTCCCATAATTTGTGTTGAATGTAATACTATGTAATTCTGGGTAATCGTCTTATTTCTAAACTGAAATGTTTGCTCACAAAATATTAAAAAAATTGAAATTTTCAGTGCTTTTGCAGTTCTGGACTCTGTCACAAATGTCTAAAACAGGTCAGCTCAGCTCCTACTGAGGCATCTCATCTTCTAAATTGCTATAAAGTTACAATGTTGAGGTCAGATCACTTGGGGTGAGTGAGGCTAAAGAAATATTCCTCTTGATTGCTGATCTTACAGACTAGACAACATCACTTCTCTGAAGCTTGTCTAGGCAAGAATGACATCTCTGCCACTCTGAAGCCTCTTGGGATATGCATGTCACATATCGCAGGATGCTTCAGGTTTCATACAGTGGGCAAGGAGGGAGGACTAAGTGTCATCAGGGGGCTAGGCTGTCTGAACTAGGAGCTGCCAGATCAGCAGCCAAAGATGGAGTATGACAGCAGCATGATGGATCACAGCAGGACAATGTTGAATTTTCTGGCTGGGTGAGTATATGAATTGTGCATAACACCAATGAGAAAACAAGGGGTTGAAGAAAAGTTCATTTTTAAATATGGCTTTTAAATAATATGTAGTTTTTTTTTTTTTGTTCTCTTATTTTATTTTTTATTTTATCATACCCTCATACCCTTGCTATATATTGTGACATGTATGAGATTTATTTATGAATAATTAAAGTTGATTAAATTACTACTTTAATATTGCTTAACATGCCCAGTAAGGTTTCTTAGAATATAATTCAACATTTGTGAAAATAAGGATCTGCTTTTCTAAAGTACAATTCAAAACAATAAAAATAGACATGGCTCTGAATCCCACAGATTTGAACAATGTCTTCCTTCTTCAATCTTCTAAATGTAGTATGTATATGTATGTGTGCAGATGCATTAAACAGAAAATATCCATCAAATGTTAGCAAGCTTTAACAGAAATATAGGTAATCCTAAAGTAATTATACTTTGAAAGGAACACTTAGCTCTACTGTATGTTGATCTGAAGCAATCATAACATTTATACTTTTGGAAGCAGTAATTCATCATGCTTGAACACATTTTCCCTTATGAGCAGCACCTATATATAGGACACCTTACAGAGAGTTTTAAGCATGACTTGAGTGTTTAAAGTTATTGAAATCTTTTGAAACGCTTTTTGCCTGATATATGTTAAAATTATAGAGGAAGTGGTAAATGTTTTTGTTGAATAATAGAATCAGCTAACTTCCTCGCCTGCATTTTGTAGCTTCATTTTATTTCTGTCATAACTGTTTCAATTTAGCGAAGTAGAAAATTGAGAAAGGAGAAAATAAGTAAATGTTAAAAAGCTAAAAAAAAAAAAAAACCATTGATAAAGAGAGTGGCTGATGATTTGTATGGTAAGAGACGGTTCTTACATAAGTACACTCTCTGCAGACTTCCATGTGAATACAAATAAAACCCTTGCAGGCTGCTTTAGTATCTGTCCACATTGGGTAAAGATTAGATAAGAAGTGAATAAGCAATGGCAGCAATTTAAACACTTTTTTTAAATACAGTGGGAAAATGTTAGAACTTGCCTTTGTTATGTGTGTTTGATCTCCTTTCACTTCCTTTCTTTGAAACTGGTGCCACACTGGACAGGAAATTATTTAAACACTCCCTATTGGGACAAAACAACAAGAACCTGAGAACAAAAGTTCTTACCTTTCCCTGCTCTATTGAACACTTTAAAAACTTAAAAATGTCTACTTATAGTTCATCATCAAAGTCTAACCAATAAATTCTTCCTTTAGGGGCAAGTTCTGACCTAGATTAAACATAGCTGCCTGAACACAGTGCACCAACCTACAGCGGGACTGCAAGTGAGCTAATGCAGTGACCCTGAGCACAATTATTATGGTGAGATCCCCCCAAAGCAACCCAGGCTTCAGCTCTCTTTGCAAGTAGGGATGATCGAACGGTTCGGGTCGACCATCGGTCGAACATTGACTGTTTGAAATTCGGCCGAATTTCAAACTTTTTGCTGAAAAAGTTTGGAATTCGGCAACCAGAACCGACCAAAATGCAATGGGACAGGAACTGGGCTTTAAAAGCCTGTGATTGGACCAGAACCATCAGTAAAAGCCAATTGAGGGGGCAGGAGAATGCTAGGAATGGGATTGGAGTGACTAGGGGGTCCAGAGGCCAATCATTAGTGGACACGCCCCCCAGTATATAAGATAGCCCCGCCAAAGCTCTAGCATTTTAATACAGGGATGTGGAAGAGTGTCGGGACTATTGGGGGTTCCAGGTCACAGCATTGAGGATCTTGAAATCCCTGCCAGGGAATCTTGGTTGTTAGATACTAACTACCTCCTATTTTTCAGTGGTCACTTCATCCCTCTGACCCAAACAGGTCGCTCAAAGCAGACATATTTTGAAAAATCGCCAATGACGGTGATAACAAGGAGGATCAAACCCTAATGACGTAATGCAGTCAAGAGGTTAAAGGTTGTATACGGTAACCAAGAAGGAATCCTCAATGCCAGGTAGTTTTATTGTCTCCAATAAATTGCATTGATGCCCCAAAGGGGGAGATATCATATTTTTTTTTCCCAAGTAGTAGGTAAATTTTAAACAAAATATTGTATCATTGTATTTTTGTCCAATGCATAGTATCCATGGCGATAAATACATTCCCATGTTAATAAGCCCCAGAAGTCAGTCGCCCTAGGAAAGGTTGCATATATAGTCTCACCTTCCCTGGTGTCATATTAGGACTGATCACACGGTGGATTAAAGGAGAACTCTGAGAAAGCTTAGGGTACCAACATCGCATTGAAATGTTAATTGATAGAATGTATATTCATACTATATGTTTCATCCAATAGGAAGAGATTAACCTTCCAGGCCAGGTCGTTGATTGGTACGGACGGTGATGTTTGCCAAAGACACAGCGATTGGATGGGTCATCCACTCCCTAGAGCACAGCTCAGGACGGAACCCCTCATTGAATCGGATCCCTCTTCAGGAATCAAGCTGCGAGATTCTTGTTGACGGAGAGGAAGATTTGTTGCAACAGATCTTTGTGCATTTCATCCGAGGAAATCCATTGAGAGGAATCGCACTACCTCCTGTTTTCAGTTGAAGGAGATGTGAGAATGGTGCATTGCACATGTGAGCAAACATCAGTCTAAGTGTATGACACTCTAGACCAGGCATGTCCAACCTCCGGCCCGGGGGCCACATGCGGCCCGGAACCCCAGGCAATGCGGCCCACTGCCCCCTGAGAATTTTTTTTTTTTGCTGGGGAGGAAGGAAGTCGGGTCGGGGGCATGGCCACAGCGGCTTCCAACTAATGGTAGGCAGAGGCTGCCTCAGAGGGGGAGGCGAGCATGTGCAGTGTTTCTGACTCCTACCACCATGACCACTTCCAATCACTGAAGTGGTCATGGTGGTTAGAGTGTTCCTTTAATATCTCTCAGAAGAAGTAAACCTCTGTATACTGATTCCATTTCATTTGATCATCCTCTAGTTGTGTTAAATTAGTGCGGGGGGTGCGGCCACGCGGGAAAGGCGCGGCGGCATTTTATTTCTTATATACCTTAACTATAGTATATATTTTATATGCGGCCTAAGAAAATTTCTCTACACTCAATGTGGCCCAGAGAAGCCAAAAGGTTGGACACCTATGCTCTAGACCATGCTGAAACCATTCATTATTCAACCAACATCCAAGGTTGAACGTCCAAACAGATTTCTCGGATTCCTGATTGCCAACATTGTTTTACTGCGCTTTGAATGGTAGTTGCCAATGCCAGTGCAGCAGTTAATTTCTGTCTCCATTAAAACTTTACAAGCTGGAGATGCAGATTTCAAGGAACATTTGAGTTTCTTTACCAGGAGATCAGAATTCAAAGAGACTAACAAGGAACAGTTTGTGACATAGCTAACACCAGCAAAGTTGCTACGAACTGACATTTTGAACTGATTTTTTTTTCTCATTTTTACCGCTTTACTTAAAAGTTATGAACAATTCCCCATATGAACTATTCTCTTACAAAAAGAGAACAAGACATTTTTTTTTCTTTTACTACTCCTTCTAAAAGCTTTCTCCCCAGATATGCCTAAGTTGCTCACTTGCCTACTGGGAAGAAAGGGGGGGGATATGTCGGGACTATTGGGGGTGATTGATTCAAATAATAATAGGTAATTAACTAATAGAAAAAAAAATGATTTTAAAAGCCATGTATATTTCATATTATGCATAAGAGATTCTGAACAGGATGGCTTCCATCTTGTTTCTAAGGTCAAAGAAGGTTCATTTTCAAAATGTCTCTTACAAGCTTACAAGAGAGCATAGAATTTTAACAATAGGGTCTTATAATTTCAGCAGACATTTCTATTTTCTATGTAATCGTTAATAAGATCCCTTTTGACATCTCTATCAGATAAGGACAATTAGCGAGACACCATACTAGTCTAGCTTGTAATCTTATCTGTATTTAACAATAGACAATGGCTCAGTGTTCTTCAGCAGACATTTAAAATGAGCTCTATATATATGTTTTTATAGATACATTATTATATGTGAGAAGATATTAGCCATAATTATGTCATTATATTATGTAAGGCATATACATATATATTTAGGAATATTGTATCACATTTTGGGTTTATATTCTCATAGTAGTAATCTTACTTAGACTTAAAACTAAAGTGAATACTAATTACTTCATTTTAAGGTATGTGGTAGGAGTGTTTATATAAGAATTGCTTTGGACTAGTTTAAGTGCTCAAAGGTGTCGTAAATTCTACCAACCTAGACTCTGTCTGACAGCCCTATGGCTTGGTCAAATAATTAATGGCTTTTCACCAGCCAGAGGTCAAAGGTCATCAGATAACAATATATTCTATTATTGTTAACATACAAAATCTAATGAACGGTACGATACTGCCCTCTATAGACGAAATACCAGGTGCAGTCTTGAGATAATTTTAGATATTCCCATATAAAAATATTATATTGTGTTAAATAATATAATTATTGAAATGGCATTACTTGCCAAGGTGAATGATGGAGATACAGATGGACATTTATGTATGTACTGGGTGTCTGGACAAAGTTTTATGTGTGTTTTATGATTACTCTTACATATAGAGAAATCATCCTTTAATTTTATTATACCAAGTATTGGGTTAATTATCAAAAGAGGTGTGTCTCTGACCTCACCAGTTTAGGTATAGAATATCCCGACCAATTGGGATAATGTTTCATCCCTCTGGGTTTTACTTATGGTAATTTTTATAGCCCTTTGTTCTTACTGTATAAAAGAACATCCCAGATGAGAGATAGACACACAACACATCACTTTACACTACTGACAACACACCTCACACTTACACCACACACGCTACTACGTCAATCGATAGACTCATCCAGACATACTCTATTTGTCCATCATTCATCTGAAACTTGGAAGAAACTCCTCCCTCACTGGCATCCATCCTAGGACTCTGGTAACGACCGTTTGAAGCTAGCGGCCATCTTAAGTGTGGTAAATATACCTTGCTATGTTATTTGATTTTATTCAACAATTGTTTATTCTTTCCTTATATGTTTTATATTGCATATTTAAGGGTAATAAGATTACAATCCCAGCCGTATAAACCATGGTAGATTTTTCTCTAAAAAGCTGATTTTTGTTTTTATACACTTTTATTAATATCAGATTCAGTGCATTATTTGCAATTTTAAATCTTCCGTTTTGCATGGCTTATTCTCATTCTATCTGCAGTGAAATGACTTTGGGCTATGTGATTCGCAGACCATTGTTGTCTGTTTATATAGAACATTTATTTATGGCTTATGCTATACCTGGGAAGAAATGGTAATCTTGCTTTAGTTTTGCTTTCACTTTTTTTCACTTTGTTTTACTTTCACTTTCATTATTGAGCTAAACATCACATTGCATTGATTGTTTGAAGTTAGTATTTTTCTGTAGAGTTATCTTTTTGTGTCACTTCTTGTTTGATCATATATTGTGATTTACATGTCTTGAGAATAAATATTTTTATATATATTCCATACTGTAGACTGTGTTGGTCTGTGATTGCAGCGCTGCTTCAAAGTGTTGACATGCATAAATAACCTAAAATGCCATAAAATTCAATGGTGCAAAGTAAATAGATGCTTCATATTAAAAAGATAATTCATAAAGTGCAGTTGTACTGTGCTGAAAAATTGTGCAAAATGACTTGTTAAATATCACCAAAAAACAAGTGCAAAAAATAATGCTAATAAAAAGTCCAATATAATAGTCCTTTTTTCAAATTATAAAGTGCTGGTGCTCATCCGTGCTGCTTGTGGGGTCTCCCCCTTCGTGGTTCTACTTACCACAATGTGGCTTATGCAAAGCAGGAAGTGATGGCCATAGTAATCCTTGGAATCATTGATGCTTGCTAGAAATCCATAAGAATCCTTTTCCACTTTAGATGCTCCCAAGTGTCCTCATAAAAAGAAAAGGCTTTCCATAGTGAAGACCGTTTAAAACTTCAATTTATTAAGATTAAAAGACAATGGACATGTAGATGTGCACTCGGCTTGGTGGTTAGCTGCTCCCGCAGCGTGCGCTTCACCGACCGGATATCATGTGACAGACCGCTCGACCAATGGCTAGACGCGTTTCGCTGTTGAACACGGCGTCTTCTGTAGCTAGCTAACCGAGCCTGTCACTATGCTTTAAATAGTCATACATTATGCGTCTCTTCGCAAGAGACGCATAATGTTTTATCCAAATTAGATAAGGACACACAAAGGAAAAAAATAAAAAATTCCAAAGAGATCAAAATGACTATAAGGCAGGTAATGTATATAAATGGCAGGAGCTGGTGGAGGAGGATCAGATCCTCTCCAGAGACTCCTCACCTGAAAGAGATAACAATCTCTTTCCATTAAGTACACCAACACCAAGCACTTCTTTTGCTAACCCAACTCCCCAACAATACAGAGATTCACCTCAGTACAATGTGGCCACACAAATAGATTCGATACATTGAATCAAAATACCCCATACCCGAGACCCAGAGGGCCACCACCTTACCACAACCAAGGGTACCAACACCAACCCTCCTATCGGGGGGATTTTTGGAACAGGGGACAAGGAAGGCCCCCATGGAGGGGCAACAGAGGAAGAGGATCATATTGGGGTCCCCCAAGGGGCAACCCGTATTACTGGAGACCCAGGGGCCATTACCAAGGACCCCACACATACCAAGCACCACCCACCTATCCACAGTACACCGAAGGAAAAGAGGATGCAGAGGGGGGAAAAGGAAAAAGAAAACGAACCAATTAGGATCAGGCATATTTAATTTAAGTCAAGTAACCTTCAATGAAGAAGAGTTACGCATCCTTGACCTAGGATTAAAGTTTGCTCCCCCAAAAAATATAAACAAGTTCCAAGCTTTTATTGATCTACATAAGTTCGTGAGAACTTTGAACATCAAAAAATTTTATGCAAATAAATCCAACAACATAAATGAAGCAATTGATACAGAACAAGAGAGATTCATACATAGTAACCTAAAAAACAAATCCACATTTAACCCCAAACCCAACAATAATCAATGCCTAGATGTCTTCAAGCTTATGGTACAACAAGACATTGAGAAAATATCCATACACCCAGTCCCAGGAAGCAAGAAGTTACAGCAAAGTATAGAAGCACTGGAGAAAAGGAAAAACATTATCATTAGACCTGCGGACAAAGGGGGGATAGTAATTTTAGACAAAGACCAGTATATAGAAGAGTTGGATCGAATCGTACATGATAGTGAGACATATCAAAAATTAAAAGGAAATCCATTAAATAAATTGAAAGCCAAATTAACGAAAATAATTTAAAAAGCCTATAAAGACGACATTCTAAACAAAAAAGAAATGAGATATTTGATACCTGACGCACCAAAAATGCCAATTATTTATCAAGTACCTAAAATACATAAGGATTTAATAAAACCCCCAGGACGCCCCATCATTAATGGTATAGAATCCATTTTTGCAAGAGTGGGTGAATACTTCGATTACCATTTGCAGTCTTTAGCACAAAAAACTGGATCGTATATTAAAGATAGTAAAGACGTTATAAATTACATTGAAAAAATAACAACAACTGATAACACAATTTTAGCTAGTGTAGATGTTAATTCACTCTACACAAACATTAAGCAAAAAGATGCCATGGCAGCAGTGAAGTGGGCCCTTAAAGAAGATAAGAGATTACCTTCACCCCAAATTGAATTTTTACTTGACATTTTAGAACTGGCAATAATTATTTTTGGCACAATAAGCACTTTTTCAAACAGGTAAAAGGCGTGGCTATGGGGGCCAAGTACGCACCCACAGTAGCCAATATCTTTATGAATAAATGGGAAGCGGAATACATTTTTAACAACCCACACCCCCAACTAAGAGGATTCAAGAGATTCATAGACGATATTTTAATCATATGGGAGGGCTCCCAAGAATCACTTGCAGAGTTTTTAGAACAATTGAATATAAACAGGTATCAAATCTCCTTTACTGGTAATATAAATAAAACAGAAATCAACTATTTAGATCTAACCATTTTTAAATCAAACAACCAGATGGCCACAAAAACGTACTTCAAAAGTACCGATAGGAATAGTTACATTCCAATGAGCAGCAACCACCATCCCAAATGGTTATCCGCGGTACCCAAAGGTCAGTTACTTCGAATCAGAAGAAATTGCCAAACTGAACAAGACTTTCTAGAACAATCCAAAACATTAATAGAAAGGTTTAAAGACAAAGGCTACAAGTCGTCTACTTGACAGCAGATTCAGAAAAAGGTAACCGATATGGACCGTAAGGAACTATTACAAACTAGGAAGAAAAAAAACGAAAAATCTTACCAGACAGCCTTCTGTACAGATTTCAATAGGCAGTATAAACAATTAGAACATGTTTTTAAAACACACTGGCCGATTTTAATGAGAGATCCAACTTTTAGCCAAATTTTACCAAAAAAAACAAATTTTATTTATAGAAGACCCCCGATTTTAAAAGATATAATAGCTAAAAACATCCCTGATCCACCCAAAAAAATGGTAACATTTTTGGACCAAAAAGGATATTATAGATGTGGTGAATGCGTTATTTGTCGCACATGCAAAAAGAATAACAAGTCTAGAAAAGAAACCGAATTTAAATCCACAGTTACAGGTCAAAAGTTCAAAATAAATAAATTTATAACATGTAGAAGTTCTCACGTCACTTACCTATTGGAATGTGAATGTGGACTCCAATATATGGGACGTACAACAAGAGAGCTACGGATAAGATTAAGAGAGCATGTGGCTAATATCAAAAAAGGTTCCAAAAAGCATAGCTTATCAAACCACTTTAGAATTCACCATAACAAGGATCCAAGCAAACTTAAATTTTGCGCTATAGACACCATAGAAAAACATTGGCGAAGCACCAACATGAAAAGAGCCATCTCTCAAAATGAGACATGGTGGATCCATAAACTTGATAGCATGACGCCGAAGGGACTAAATGTTGAAATTGATATTAATTGCTTCATAAATGAATTTTAAGTAATTTTATAGTTTTTAATAATTTTATATATTTTAATATGTATTTTGAATATGAATTTGCAATGATCACATTGAATATAAGCTTGTAACCATTTTAAATAATCCTAAACATCCCATATTTAGATATATATAAAATGAACAAATGAACACAGATCGGACATCATTGGAAGGTGTATGGTGGCATATACACAATAAATAGTATAGGAATAATTATAGCTCCCACCGATAGGTGGCAGTATATGAAACTAAATAATTTAAAGAAATACTAGTATCTGTATACACCAATATCGTTTTATCCATATACTCCTTATCATGAGAATGTAATAGATATCTATTAAATCGCATATTTTTGGCACACATGAGAGTAGACGAAACTAACCCAAAGGATTAATTATAGTAAGTCCCTAAGAGACATTGCTCTGAGAGAGTAAGTTCTTTATTCAGTCTCTAGGGGGCAGTGCGTCCATTATAATGGGATTACAAAACGATCGTAATTACAATATAGTTCATCTTTTTATTTTACTATAAATCCGAGATTGAATTCAGCCACGAGATAACAACAAAGTATTATAATAGGTAGCCAAGCGAAATACTTAAACAATCAGGTAACATATTAGCAATAACCGGAAGAGACGCATAATGTATGACTATTTAAAGCATAGTGACAGGCTCGGTTAGCTAGCTACAGAAGACGCTGTGTTCAACAGCGAAACGCGTCTAGCCATTGGTCGAGCGGTCTGTCACATGATATCCGGTCGGTGAAGCGCACGCTGCGGGAGCAGCTAACCACCGAGCCGAGTGCACATCTACATGTCTGTTGTTTTATTATGTTTGTGAGTATCCCATTGTCTTTTAATCTTAATAAATTGAAGTTTTAAACGGTCTTCACTATGGAAAGCCTTTTCTTTTTATGAGGACACTTGGGAGCATCTAAAGTGGAAAAGGATTCTTATGGATTTCTAGCAAGCATCAATGATTCCAAGGATTACTATGGCCATCACTTCCTGCTTTGCATAAGCCACATTGTGGTAAGTAGAACCACGAAGGGGGAGACCCCACAAGCAGCACGGATGAGCACCAGCACTTTATAATTTGAAAAAAGGACTATTATATTGGACTTTTTATTAGCATTATTTTTTGCACTTGTTTTTTGGTGATATTTAACAAGTCATTTTGCACAATTTTTCAGCACAGTACAACTGCACTTTATGAATTATCTTTTTAATATGAAGCATCTATTTACTTTGCACCATTGAATTTTATGGCATTTTAGGTTATTTATGCACGTCAACACTTTGAAGCAGCGCTGCAATCACAGACCAACATTTTAAAAAAAGCACTTGCACTTTTTTATTGCAGCAGGCAGCTCATTTATTTAATTAATTTATTTAATTTTATCACTATTTATTCACCATAAGCACGAGGTTCACCGGTCTTACATACTGTAGACTGTACTCACTAAGATTGGTATATGCTTTTAAAAAGAAATTAATCAATTAAAAAGAATTCTCGACATTGATTTGTGGCAATAGGTGAAGATTCTCCTTTCTTATAGATCTTTGCTTATTAACCATAAATAGAAACTGTTATATTCAGAGCAGTATAAATTTCTGACATAATAAAGTACGAGCGCGAGATATTTATTATTAAATATTCTTACAAGAGAGTGGAAGCAGTTCTGTTACTTCTGCTCTCAAAGTGTCATTTAGCAATTATTAGTATGAGGAAAGGGATATCTAGTGTAGTTAGGGTACTATTTTCCACTATAGTTAGATTTAATAATTTTGTTTCTGTAGGGAAAGTGTTAAGTGTCAGGGTGACCGTAGTGTAGTGTAGGGTTAACTGACTCTGACTGCTATGCAAGGTTGACCAAACCCTTCCATGTCAGGATGACCGCTATAGAGAAAAGATCGTTTCTCTTAAAACACTTATAGAACCGGATAGTGGCTTCGCCCCTGTCACCCGGCTTTTTGTTGCAGGCGTTTATTGGGCTTTTTTGAGGACATGTTTGGAGTCAGGCATGACATCTGAACTTCTGTGTAGGGGTATATATACACACACACATGTATGTATATATACACACACACATATATAGGTGTGAAAGTAGCAGAACCCAATGCTTGCGCTAATTAAATAATTAACATGCATGTGGCTTCTCTGCTATAACACCTATATATGTGTATGTGTATAAATAAATATAAGTGTGTGTGTATATATATACCCCTATGCAGAAGTTCAGATGTTATGCCTGCCTCCAAAGACCCCCAAAAAATGCCCAAAAAAACCGCCTGCAACAACACACCTGGGCATTTTTTTTTTGGCGCAGGCGTTTTTTTTTTTGGCATTTTTTGGGGGTCTTTGGAGGCAGGCATAACATCTGAACTTCTGTATAGGGGTATATATACACACACACTTATATGTATTTATACACATACACACATATAGGTGTTATAGCAGAGAAGCCATATGCATGTTAATTATTTCATTAGCGCAAGCATAGGTTTCTGCTACTTTCACACCTATTTATGTGTATGTGTATATATACATACATGTGTGTGTGTGTGTATATATACCCCTACACAAAAGTTCAGATGTCATGCCTGCCTCCAAACACGTCCACAAAAAAGCCCAATAAACGCCTGCAACAAAAAGCCGGGTGTGAAAATAGCGGAGCCATATGCCTGTTCTAAAGCAATTCTAATACAAACAAACTTTTTTTTATGGTTCTGGACATGCTACAGAGCTAAAACTTCACAGGTACATTTTTTAGACCCACCAGACACTAAATTCAAAGAAATCTCTTTTTTTTTTCAATAATTTTTTCAATAATTGGCTCTCTATCAAAAATGACAATTTTTAAGAACTTTTTTGTGTGATTAATAGTCCCTGGGGCATGACCCAGAACCCTAGGCACTTTTTAGGGGCATTTATTGGGTTTTAGGGCTTCAAAATTGTGTTTTTTGATTACCGAAGTTCGGGTCCCATTGATTTCAATGGGGTTCTGAAATCCGGGCCGAACTTTCGGGAAGTTCGGGTGTTCTGGTCGAACCGAACTTTTGAAAAGTTTGATTATCCCTATTTGCGAGCAGGGCACACAAGGACCGCAGCTAGGCTGCCAAATACCGAAGATCTTCTGGACCCAACACAATGTATCTGGCGCAAAAGATGTTAGCTGAGTCAGTAGAAATGATTTCCATATACATAAGTCCATATGTTATTAATCTATCAGTTTGCAAGATGAATAAATTAGAAAAAAAAACATATATATATATATATATATATATATATATATATATATATATATATATATATATGTAGGAAGCGCCACCTAAGTGTAGTATTACAGGCAATTAATTGTCGCACAATATATTAAAACATCACAAGATGTAAGTAGGTAATAGGCTCATCAAATTGGGTAGGCAAGGGAAGACGTTTCGATCCATCCGTCTCTTTATCTGCGCCGTCCACGGAGCTGCATGTTGATGAGTCCAGCTCCTGCGATTGTCCCATGCACCAGGAAGTGAACCAGCATGGACCACAAGCGGAAGTGACGTCGGTGGAAGACGAAGAGCAGGCAAAATTTATTTTATTTTTATTTTAATCTTATTTTCCTTTTTATTTTTATGTACATTTTTATTTATGCTTTTTAGGAGCCTTTGTATGATTCATTTACTCAAAGAGTGTTTATACAGTTGTAGCGCCCTCCTAGGTAGGTGCTAGGTAGGTAAAGCCTAGTGTCTCCATCTGCTTATCAGGAGAGCCTGATTGTTTGTTTTGCCTGTTGCATGTGTCCATGTGTGATTCATCTGGTCTGAGGGAGTGTCCCCACTGTATCCAATAGGGGATCCTGTTGGACAGTGGAGGAAACCCAGCCAGTGACACACAGGCTTTTTTAACTATCCCAGTGGGTTGGCACAAATGGTGGTGCATCCTGGAATATGTTATAAAAGCCAAGGGCACATGTGGCAGGGTGTCTTGGGGCGGGAAGCCAGGTCCCAGAAGGAGGGTGACAGTTGTCTCTCCTTCTGCTGCTGTGGATGGTGGTCACAGGCGGTCGGCCTTGTGAACCAGGAGTGTGGAGCTGAGCCAGGAAGTCCCGGAGAGCAGACTAGTGGAGTTGGAGGCAGAGCAACCTTGGGAAGAACAGTGTCCGTGAGTACCAGGAAGCTTGCCGGGGGGTCGGCCCAGGAAGGAGACCACTCTAGCAGAGAGTCAGTGGACAGATGTCAGCACACACAGCAAGTGAGAAAGGGGGTGCTAAGTTAGACCCTGAAGAGTAATTCAAGCAGGAACACATTATCTTCACTTCAGTGGCAAGGTGAAGCAGCGGCCTTGCCGCACACTACAGCTAGTTGTCCTCACGATTGTGCATAGTTCATAGTTAGAGTATCCCACTTATCCCTTCTCCTATCCCAGTTCCAACTAAACACACAAAAACCAACATCCCCTGGATTGATTATTGACTGAGCCAAGGACTTTCAATGCTAATTATCTGCTATCAGTTGCTAAGGGTAACCTAGGGGAATCCAGAAAGTGTAATACTCAGCAGTCCTCTAGGGGGCAGTGCTACACAGTGTTTATATATTGATTCATATGCACTTTACCCATTTCTCTTATATATTTTATCTCTCATGTTGTATTTCCACTATTCACCATGTGATTGCTGTAATTGATTCCCATTACTATATATACTAGCAACTGAACTGTCCTAAGCTAGGCCTGTAGAAGGAGCTGTTGCTCTGAATGCATAGCCTGCTATTCTCTGCCCGCCGTTCCTGCACTTCTTCTTCCAGTGACGTCACTTCCGCTTGCGGTCTATGCTGGTTCGCTACACATCTCTCATTACGGTACACACATCAAAATATTTCAAGATTTGTCTAACCTCACCTTACAAGTTCATAAAGATCTTTGCCCGCTTCTGGAAGTCCTACGGGCTGGAGGCGCTCACTACAGGTAGAAATTCCCTTTTTGACTCTAAGCCTCCTTAGCTGTGAGAGTCTAAGCATCCAGATGGTCTCAGCCCCAGATTGGAATTGGCGATTTCTGCTCACCCTCATCTGCAAGAAGAAGGCCTAGAGATGACCATAGGGAAACCCAAGCCTCCAGACAAAGGTGCCGCTAATCTCCGATACATAGATCCCATTCTCCACTGGGGCATAGGCCACCCTTTGGTCCCAACCACACGGCCTCCCCAGTTCATCGACGACCCAGACATGATTCCTATTCTTATGACTGGCTACGCCTATCTGTGTGCAATCCAATAATTGTTTTTAAACCTAAACCTTACTTTCAAACCACAAAACTGCTATCATCATTCAGTGACAAACTTTCTTGTGTACAATAAAATAAAACAAAAGTGACAGTCCCAAATGACTATAATTCAGTTAGTAGTGCTTTTCTTATTTCAAATATTTTTCCCTTTAAATGTACTTCTCATATTCTGCAGTTTTTCCACCTTCACCTCTGTGGATTTCATTTAATACAATTGTGCAGTGACTTCCACCACCTTTCACCACTGTGCTCACTTCCAATTTAAACCTGATTCCAGGTCTGAAATCGCCTTCCCCTACTGGGGTTAATTTCAGGCTCCTCAGCAGTTCAATCTCCTTCCACTCTACTCTCTCCTTACTGAGCTGGATTTTTCTGGACTTCCTTTCCTCACTGTCCCCTCAGTATAAAATATACACTGTGTAGTATATGAAGGTTTCACATTTATTGTATAATATCCACTTACATTAAAACTTGAGACAGCGCACTGTAAAAAAAAAAATCATCTGACGGGGCATCAGCTCCCGTATTCTCTAGTATGTTCCACAAACACAGTCCTTTGTCACCCGACTCCTAGGAGGTGTCCCAGAAAACCGTTCTCAACTTCTAACGATGATGAGGAAAATTAAAGCAGATCTTTTATTTATTCAAGAAACAAATTTCTGCTCCAATCAAGTCGCCAAATTGACTAACCATCATTTCCCAGTAGCTCATCATGCCACCAACAGTCTAGTAAAAAGCAAGGGGGTGCCCATCCTCATCTCCAAACATTCCCCTGTATCCAATATGGATGTTTTTGCAGTGAAGTCGCGTGCACCGCTGTGCACCACGACTTCGGCGTGACTTGCAGAGACTTCACATAATGGAAGTCTATGCAAGTCGCCTCCAGGTCGCCCCAAAGTAGTACAGGACCCTTTTGTCGCTCCTATTAGAACGGGTCCTGTGCTAATCAATGGACCGCGACCGAGCACGACTTGTCAGGCTGACAAGTCGCCTGACAAGTCGAGCTAATGTGAATGGGCTCTAAAACTTTGTTCGTGTTTACGTCTGTACGTTAAGGAAAACACTGATCCTACCACTTTAATTTAAAACAAGTGCCAGCGCTTAGGTATAAAATATAAATATCTAAAAGACTATAAGCATAGCTGCTGCTGATAAAAAAGGCGGTGCCTTTTTAAAATGGATTAATAGTATGTATCAGCGCTGCTCAATAAATACAATATATAGTGCAGAATATTTAACGCAATAATAAATATATATATAAAGTGCTATCAAAATAAAGTGCTTCACCGTGCTTATCAAATTAATAAATACATATAAACACATAAATAGTGTAAATTAATCATACATTGCATAAATACATACTCTATATCTTAAAAGTGTCCAGTGCTTATATACCAAAAATATAAATATAATAAATCTTATGCATAAAACAGCGCTCAGTGCTTAATATGTGATACTTAATTATATAGTATCAAAAAATGTGTGCAAAAAAGTTCAATTCTCAAATCTTCTTCCTTATTCAGTGCACAGTGCTTGTCTGTAATTACACAATTTCCAAAGTGCTGGTGCTTGCTGGTGCGCTTGGGTGCTCCCCTCTTAGTCCCCTACTCGCCAGACAATCAATGGAAAACCGCCTTAAGCAATCTTATCCTCCCTGATTGCCAGCAACAGACTGCAGCATCATACACCGCTACTTGCACCGTATTACAGCAGCATACAACTAAAAGCATCCACGACCGATCTCCCCATGTGGGTTTAACAGACAAAGAGAATCCTCATCGTGCAGTATATCCATAAACTTTATTATAAATTCAATGTAATTGCACTTACAATATACAGCATGTAAACGAGCGAGATAGTTTTCCTAAGCCGGAATTTAGGAAGGCTTTTGAGAGGATCCTTTCTGTATAGGGGTAATACATTCTGATAGTGAGGTGCCTATTACTATCACATCTGGTTCCCCCCCCCCCCAATATAGTCTCCATGGCACTTCATGGGTTAAAATCACGTCTGTATGATTTCCCTGACTGCTCTGTACTCCGTATAGACCATTCTCACCCTTCCTTCTTTCCCTAGGCCCTTTCTGTCCTGGGAAAACTGATTATGATAACAAGCTGCCTATTGTTATCAGATCTGCCCCCCACCCAATATGGTTCCCATAGCACTTCAGGGGGTAAAATCACTTCTATATGATTTCCCTGACTGCTCCATACTCCGTATATAGGCAATCCTCATTCTTCCTCCTTTCCCCAGGCCCTTTCTGCCCCCCCCCCCCAATATATCATCCCTGGTTTTTAAGGGTTAAAATCACTTCTATGTAATTTCCCTGACTGCTCCGTACTCTGTATAGACCTTCCTTCTTTCCCCAGACCCTTTCTGTACAGGGCAAACAGGTTCTGATAGCAAGCTGCATGGCTTCCACAGCATTTGAAGGGTAAAATCACTCCACACGCTCATATAAAGACTGGGTCCATCTGGAAGACTCATTTTCCCACTTGCTACTAGACAAACATATTCCACAGACGATACGATCTCACTCTTTGATCCATTCCTCCATCATATGCTTTCGTTCAGCGTGCAAGGTAAATTTGATATCCACAGACCAAGGGCCACTTACGCTGATCAGAACAAACCCAGACTTTCCTCCTGGGTTACATCACAATTTCCCTTAGACTCTTGGTCTTCACAGAAAATTTTGGCTTATAACTTTTGATGGTAAAAATCTACTTCCGGCCTCAGCCATGGAAAGCCAAGTGAAGAAGCCACTGATGCCCGAATGGACGTACCTCCTGATCTCTCAATTTCTTCGGTACCTTAACCATTCCTCTTCCTACACCAGACCCCTCTCCCCTTATGAAACACTTTGTCTAAAACGCGAACAACAGCGTAATCTTATTTCCTCTATCTATACCATTTTGTTTAGCCCCAACGCTTCTAATACTACCAAATCGTGTACCACTTGGGAAAGGGACCTTGTACAATCATTTTCGCAGAAAGAATAGGAATATATCTACCTTAACATATACAAGGGCTCTATTAATGTCTTGGTGCAAGAAAACGGATATACAATCCAAACTGGATGGTACCGCACTCCTACAATCCGGCATAAATTTCGACCTGACTTACCAAACACATGTTGGCGATCCCAATCAGATATAGGTTCGATGCTACATATCTGGTGGTCTTGCCCAAAAATCCAACCCTACTGGTGCTCAGTTAAAGACTTGATTTACCAAGTGACTTCTCTGGATCTGGATTTCTCCCCGGCACAATTCTTATTACATCATTCAACCATTCCACATAAAAATTATCACAAATCACTTGCCATGCACATGATTATTGTGGCCAAAATCTGCCTACCGAGACACTGGAAATCTGTACACCCCCACACTATTTTAGAATGGCTTCAATGCCTAAATAATATGGCAGAAATGGAAGAGCTTATCCATATTTCCAGAGACACACATCAAGTATTCATCCAAAGATGGACCAGCTGGTCCCACTTCAAAACAACGGAAGAATACAAGAAAATTGTTAAATGACCTTCTATTATGAAACATGCTCTCTGTAACTGAGACAATAACACCTTACACACTTTAGAGAATGTGATATATTCTCTACTGATACTTGCTGCTATTGACACCACACACTTCAGGATTTCCCTTTGAAAACTTTACAATAATGCCCCCCTTCTTTTTTTTCTCTCTCTCTTCCTCTCTCCCCCCTTCTCCCATCTTTTTCCCTCTATACTTTACTCCCTCCCCCGTCTTCCCCTTCCTTCTTCTCTACCCCTCATTCCTTGCCCATAACATCATATTTTGATCCAACCTAAGCCTCACTACCTACCACATGCTTGTACTGCATATAATTAGCCAAATGCAGAGATGACAATTTTGACGGATCTCATTACCCATCAAACTCAGAGACCTCGGCCTAAGAATGCATACACTTTCCACCGAAAGCTTGACCCCCCATTTATCGTACTACTCTTTCATCAAGAACCACCCACGATGTAAAGCTTAAATATATCATCTTCCATATGGCTTACTCTCTGGTTACTACAACATATCAAGATCTAAGGTCTGATTCGTGACTTTGTTTTTTGAAATCTGAATTTCACACATATGCTTATATCCATGTTATGTTCATTAATGCAATAGGTCTGTACCACTATTATGCTCTGATTAATGTTATCTTAATGTTGTACTCTGTATTTTTCTATTTTTTGCTGTTATATAATAAAACAAATTGAAACAAAAAAAAAAAAATCACTCCACATTCAGTGTAGACCATCCTCATACAGAGAAGCAACAATGCATCTTCCATCACTCCTAGTCAGCCATATAGCCATTTACCATCACATACTGTGTGATGCTGTAATCGCTCATATACATGTATGTAAGTGAAGAGCGTGGACTGTGGCATGCAGAGAAGCCACAATGCAACTGGGCCTCAGAGTGATAAAAGCTGTTTTCATGCTCCCTAGACACTCTGCAGGAAACAGAGGCATCTCACTGTTGTTTCAGATGTGGTTTCCCCAGCTTGCCAAAGGTTAAACTGATTGAGACCCCTTTCCCTAATGAACTATTTGTTACAGCATATCTCTCTGAACCTGCTGAAACTGAATCACTGTGTGATTTGAAGGCCCCTTTCACAATTGTGCGACTTGTCCTGCGACTTTGGACTGTAAAGTTGCATGAAAAGTCGTACCCCATGATTTCCAATCTGAATGAAGCAATGTTATCAGCACACCAAGGATTCCACAGAAAGGTCCAAACCTTTATTCACATGATCACATGGTACATACGTTTGCCTGAAGAAAGGGTCCTGTGTTGCTCCGAAATGTTGCCATATGTGTGCTGTTTGACCACGTGAATAAAGCTTTGGACCTTTCTGAGGAATCCTTGGTGTGCTGATGACATTTCTTCATTCAGATTGTCTGTGGTTTCCAGCCGGTGGTCATTACAGCACTCATCATCATTATAGCCATTTACGTAAATGTGTGCGTGGGGGATATTGCGTTTGGCCATGATTTCTAATAAGTACCATTGATATCTGTGTGACTTCAAGTCGCAGCGAGTTCAAAGTAGTCCCTGCACTACTTGGTCCGACTTCAATGTGACTTGATATATATATAATGTATTTTTATTCGGTTAATTTTTATTACTTATATTTACTTAATGGCAGACGTTTAATTTATTCAAATGGGCCAGGTTCGTGTCCCCCTTTTGAACCATGAATCTATTGTGATACGTGTAGAGAGAAATGTTAATCTGTTCTGCCTAGTAACTATATATCTCACATGCAGCACTGTTTCTATTGGATGCAGCCCACCAGCAGTGTCCATAAATGCAGCCCACCAGCAGTGTCCATAGATGCAGCCCACCAGCAGTGTCCATAAATGCAGCCCACCAGCAGTGTCCATAAATGCAGCCCACCAGCAGTGTCCATAAATGCAGCCCACCAGCAGTGTCCATAGATGCAGCCCAGCAGCAGTGTCCATAAATGCAGCCCACCAGCAGTGTCCATAAATGCAGCCCACTAGCAGTGTCCATAAATGCAACCCACCAGCAGTGTCCATAAATGCAGCCCACCAGCAGTGTCCATATATGCAGCCTCGCAAGCGCAATGTCCAAATATGCAGCCTCGCAAGCGCCATTGGAACTGACCAAATCTGTTTTAAAAAAGGGCGGGAAGCAACTCCGAGAGCAGAAGGGGTGGACCGGGCCGAGGAGAAGGAAGGACTAGCTGTCATAAGAGCAGAAGGGGGCGGGCCGGGCCGAGGAGAAGGAAGAACTAGCGAGCGCAGTCATCGGAAGTCCCGCCTCCTCTGCCGAGACGTGTGACGTCTGTCATAGGCGGGACTTCCGATGACTGCGCTCGCTCGTTCTCCCTTCTTCTCGGCCCGGCCCGCCCTCTTCTGCTGTTATGACAGCTCGTCCTTCCTTCTCCTCGGCCCGGCCCGCCCCTTCTGCTCTCGGCAATGCTTTCTGGGTGTTTTTTTTTTTAATATTGGCGTATAACACGCACTGCTGCTTTTTCCTCCATTTTTAGGAGGAAAATGTGCGTGTTATACGCCGATAAATACGGTATTTACTACAAATCTTATATTTTAACAACTGACACAAATTAAACTCTCTTCTGGCAATGATAACACATGAATGGAGAAGTTTCTGGATTTTTTGGCCTTTGTGAGCTCTCGATGCAAACAAGGCAAAACCAGTATGTACATATGTCACATGCAACCTAAAAAACAAAAATATATTTAATGTTTGGGGTTGTATTTTAAAAGAGAAGTATGGGGTATTTTTTTTTTTTTGATTGATACTTACCTAGGTGGATGCAGTACTGGTCCTCTGAGAATCCAGCGATCGAACACCGCCAGTCACTGGTTCTCACAGCTTACTGAGTAGAGAGCTGCTGACTTTCAGTCATAGCTCTCTGCTCTGCTCCCTCCTCGCTCACTGGAGCGCTGGGCTGTGGAGGGGTAGGAGCGGCTGGCTCAGGCTCTCAAAGGCTCACTGGGAGGCTGAGGTGGGTGTCAGTCCAAGTACCTGGTGGATCCCGACTTCCATTGTCGTGATGACGCCAAGCTTGGACCGACTCTGTGACGTCAGCAGAGAATGGACTTCAGCCCGCTCTCTGCTGAAAATGGGTCACAGGAGTGCAAAACGAACTGCACTCCTGTAATCCATAGGAGAAGTAGCCAAACAAGCTTTGGCTGTATTTCTCCTTTAATGGAGTTTTTAATTTAACCATTGGTTAAACCACTATCGATAAAGCTTACCAATCAAATGTAATGTAGCCCTATATTTCTTTAATACGTTCTTGATGTAAAATAGTCAATGCATACATTGGTATAAACAAGCAAAAAATTGGGGGAGCAAACCCTGAACATGTATATCTAAAGCCGGTGCAGCTATGGACCAAGCAACATGTATATTAAAAAAGAATAGCGCAACCATGCAAAAGAAATGACTATCAAATATGGAGACAATCCATAAATAAAAATGGGGATTTAGTCCCACCATATGGCCATATCGTGCTCAAGCCCACCACTGCGTCAAAGTACCCCATTATCAGTGGGTCCTACACTATCCATAAAAAAGGGGTGAATCCAGCCTCTCTAACCCTTGGAGACAACACTCCTTGCTGGGATAGATGTGCTGATGCACTACAAAGGACTCCTCCTATATCTACTTGATGGTGGACTCTGATAGAGTACAGGTGTGTGTGGGGGGTGGGATGCTCAACCCCAGAAGTCTGGTCAGACCGAATACATAATAAACAAGCAAAAAATTGGGGGAGCAAACCCTGAACATGTATATCTAAAGCCGGTGCAGCTATGGTCCAAGCAACATGTATATTAAAAAAGAATAGCGCAACCATGCAAAAGAAATGACTATCAAATATGGAGACAATCCATAAATAAAAATGGGGATTTAGTCCCACCATATGACCATATCGTGCTCAAGCCCACCACTGCGTCAAAGTACCCCATTATCAGTGGGTCCTACACTATCCATAAAAAAGGGGTGAATCCAGCCTCTCTAACCCTTGGAGACAACACTCCTTGCTGGGATAGATGTGCTGATGCACTACAAAGGACTCCTCCTATATCTACTTGATGGTGGACTCTGATAGAGTACAGGTGTGTGTGGGGGGTGGGATGCTCAACCCCAGAAGTCTGGTCAGACCGAATACATAATAAACAAGCAAAATATTGGGGGAGCAAACCCTGAACATGTATATCTAAAGCCGGTGCAGCTATGGTCCAAGCAACATGTATATTAAAAAAGAATAGCGCAACCATGCAAAAGAAATGACTATCAAATATGGAGACAATCCATAAATAAAAATGGGGATTTAGTCCCACCATATGACCATATCGTGCTCAAGGGTCTGAGGGTCTGTGAGTACCTATTACTACCTGAGTGTCTGTGAGTACCTATTACTAAGAATAGCGCAACCATGCAAAAGAAATGACTATCAAATATGGAGACAATCCATAAATAAAAATGGGGATTTAGTCCCACCATATGACCATATCGTGCTCAAGCCCACCACTGCGTCAAAGTACCCCATTATCAGTGGGTCCTACACTATCCATAAAAAAGGGGTGAATCCAGCCTCTCTAACCCTTGGAGACAACACTCCTTGCTGGGATAGATGTGCTGATGCACTACAAAGGACTCCTCCTATATCTACTTGATGGTGGACTCTGATAGAGTACAGGTGTGTGTGGGGGGTGGGATGCTCAACCCCAGAAGTCTGGTCAGACCGAATACATAATAAACAAGCAAAAAATTGGGGGAGCAAACCCTGAACATGTATATCTAAAGCCGGTGCAGCTATGGTCCAAGCAACATGTATATTAAAAAAGAATAGCGCAACCATGCAAAAGAAATGACTATCAAATATGGAGACAATCCATAAATAAAAATGGGGATTTAGTCCCACCATATGACCATATCGTGCTCAAGCCCACCACTGCGTCAAAGTACCCCATTTTCAGTGGGTCCTACACTATCCATAAAAAAGGGGTGAATCCAGCCTCTCTAACCCTTGGAGACAACACTCCTTGCTGGGATAGATGTGCTGATGCACTACAAAGGACTCCTCCTATATCTACTTGATGGTGGACTCTGATAGAGTACAGGTGTGTGTGGGGGGTGGGATGCTCAACCTCAGAAGTCTGGTCAGACCAAATACATAATAAACAAGCAAAAAATTGGGGGAGCAAACCCTGAACATGTATATCTAAAGCCAGTGCAGCTATGGACCAAGCAACATGTATATTAAAAAAGAATAGCGCATCAATCACAACGGCCGGCAGGTGGTGCTGTGGAGCAGAGGAGCAGAGCACGGGATCAGAGGCTGACAGGGCGTGCAAGAGAGAGGAGTGTGTGAGGAGTGTGTGCGAACCCCCCCCCCCCAGAAGCGAGCGGCGAGCGGGTCGGTAACCCCCCCTCTCTTGCTGCGGGTGGCGAGCGGTGCGGTAAACCCCCCCCTTTTGCGGCGGGCGGCGAGTGGTGCGGAACCCCCCCCCCAGACAGAGAGGGAGCAGAGGAGACTAGCGGAGCAAAGGCTGACCGGGAAGTGACAGAGGGAGGCGGGTGCAGAGCGGAGACTGACCGTCTCCGGGGGGAAAAAAAAAAGAAGCCAGGAACTGCTAGTGACAGGCTTAAAGGGACACACACTAGGTAAGTAAGACTGGTGACTGAGATTGTACACTGACTGAGGGTGTAGTGTAGTACCTGAGTATCTGTGAGTACCTATTACTACCTGAGTATCTGTGAGTACCTATTGCTACCTGAGTGTCTGGGAGTACCTATTGCTACCTGAGTTTCTGTGAGTACCTATTACTACCTGAGTATCTGTGAGTACCTATTGCTACCTGAGTATCTGTGAGTACCTATTGCTACCTGAGGGTCTGTGAGTACCTATTACTACCTGAGGGTCTGTGAGTACCTATTACTACCTGAGGGTCTGTGAGTACCTATTACTACCTGAGTGTCTGTGAGTACCTATTACTACCTGAGTGTCTGTGAGTACCTATTACTACCTGAGTGTCTGTGAGTACTTATTACTACCTGAGTGTCCTGAGTGTCTGGGAGTACCTATTACTACCTGAGTGTCTGGGAGTACCTATTACTACCTGAGTGCGACTGACCGGGCTGTGTGTCGGCGAGTGTTGTGCGACTGACAGTGTTGTGCGACTGACAGTGTTGTGCGACTGAATTGGACTGTGAGACTGTGAGTGTGGTGCGACTGAACCGGGCTGTGAGACTGGGAGTGTTGTGCGACTGACCGGGCTGTGAGATTGTGAGTGGTGTGCAACTGAGTGTCAAGTGAGTGAAGCGGAGTACCAGAGGGTGAGAAGGTAGAGATAGGAAGCCAGGAAATAGCCACATAGGATAGACTTAAATTACTGAATCCCCATTAGACTAGATTAGTAGGTACAATGCCCGGCGGGTGTGGAGATGCGACTCGGTGTACATCTTGTAATATGTATGCGTTCCTCGGTCATGCGATCGAGGGCGAATACAAATGCGCAAAATGTAAGCACGTTGCTTCCCTGGAAGCTCAGGTCCTGAATCTAGGGAAGCAGCTGGCAACACTGAGATGAATGTCCATACCGGAGGAGAGCCGGGATCGTACCAGTCAGGTGCAGACAGGGGTCTGCACAGAGGTGGGCGGAGTATTGGAGGTGCAGGCATCAGAGCAGAGTAGAGGGGTGACAGTTAGGAGGGGTAGAAGGGGACAAGGCAAGGAGGCTGATCCTGGGCTGGAGCACCCCAATAAATTCGCCCCGTTGCGTGATGTTGTGGAAACCAGTCAGGGACCAGCATTGCTGGAGCAGAGCGACGCCCCTAGCTGCCAGGGGAGGAACTCCTCCAGTGAGGCCAGGAGAAAGGGAAAGGAAAGACAGGTGCTGGTGGTAGGGGACTCAATTATTAGAAGGACAGACAGTGTAATCTATGACAAAGACCGTGTGTGCCGAACAGTCTGTTGTTTGCCGGGCGCTCGGGTTCGGCACATTGCGGATCGGGTGGACAGATTATTGGGTGGGGCTGGGGAAGACCCAGCTGTCATGGTACACGTGGGTACCAATGACATAGGCAGAGGAAGATGGAGAGTCCTAAACGATTTCAGGGACTTGGGCGCTAAGTTGAGGAGAAGGACCTCCAAGGTAGTATTTTCCGAAATACTACCTGTACCTTGAGCCACACCAGAGAGGCAGCGGGAGATTAGGGAAGTTAACGAGTGGCTGAGGAGCTGGTGTAGTAAGGAGGGTTTCGGGTTCCTGGAGAACTGGGCCGACTTCTCAGTCGGCCACCGGCTCAA
Organism: Pelophylax lessonae; assembly: GCF_965119305.1. NCBI lineage: Eukaryota > Metazoa > Chordata > Amphibia > Anura > Ranidae > Pelophylax > Pelophylax lessonae. The sequence goes on along the minus strand of NC_138776.1, from coordinate 211,436,234 downwards.
TGATAGGGACGGATTGCACCTAAATGGGGTGGGTGCAGCCATACTGGGTGCGAGGATGGCCAAAAAGTTAGAGGGGCTTTTAAACTAGGGAATGGGGGGGAGGGTACAGATGTAGAATTAGCCAGTGGAAAGCAAGATTCAGAGGGCAGAAATGGGGGCATTAGCGGTAGGGTGTTTGGAGCTCCTATACCCAGGGTGGGTATGGGGAAAAATCACAAGAGCAGCCTAAAAACATCAAATGAGGATATTTTTTAACCGGTCAAAATTACGAGGTTTGTATACCAATGCCAGAAGCCTGGCCAACAAGATGGGAGAGCTACTGATGTTTGAGGAGGACTTAGATTTTGTGGGGATAACTGAGACTTGGTTTGACAGCTCTCGTGACTGGATGGCGACCATTCAGGGGTATTCCCTTTATCGCAGAGATAGAGAAGGTAAAAAAGGGGGAGGGGTATGTCTGTATATTAAGAACAGTATACAGGTAAATATGAGGGATGATATTAATAATGGAGCTAAGGACGAGGCAGAATCCCTATGGGTAGAGCTTCAAAGGGAAGGCACGGTGGGGAAGGTAATATTGGGCGTATGGACCTCTTTTTACAGATAGGATTGGCAGCAAGGATGGGAAATGTCATTATAATGGGGGACTTTAATTATCCGGATATAGATTGGGCAGAAGGAACCGCACACTCAAGGCTCGGCAGTTCCTAAATGTTCTGCAGGACAATTTCATGGGTCAGATGGTGAATGCACCGACAAGAAACAATGCGGTACTTGACCTACTGATTACTAACAATGCAGACCTGCTCACGGATATAGAAATACAGGAGAACTTAGGAAACAGTGACCATAGGTCAATAAGTTTCAGTATTAATTACAGTAATAGGAAGGATGGCTTGCACCCGAGGGTTCTGAAAGAGCTCAGCCAGGTGATTGCCAGACCATTATTCTTGATCTTTAAGGATAGTTTACAGACGGGTATGGTGCCATTTCTTTTGCATGGTTGCGCTATTCTTTTTTAATATATATGTTGCTTGGTCCATAGCTGCACCGGCTTTAGATATACATGTTCAGGGTTTGCTCCCCCAATTTTTTGCTTGTTTACTATGTATTCGGTCTGACCAGACTTCTGAGGTTGAGCATCCCACCCCCCACACACACCTGTACTCTATCAGAGTCCACCATCAAGTAGATATAGGAGGAGTCCTTTGTAGTGCATCAGCACATCTATCCCAGCAAGGAGTGTTTTCTCCAAGGGTTAGAGAGGCTGGATTCACCCCTTTTTCATGGATAGTGTAGGACCCACTGATAATGGGGTACTTTGACGCAGTGGTGGGCTTGAGCACTATATGGCCATATGGTGGGACCAAATCCCCATTTTTATTTATGGATTGTCTTCAAATTTGGTAAAAATTTCTTTTGCATGTGTGCGCTATTCTTTTTTAATATACATGTCTTTTGGTTCATAGCTGCACCAGCTTTAGAAATACATGGGTATGCTCCCCCAAAATGTTTTGCTTGTTTATTATGTATTCGGTCTGACCAGACTACCGAGGTTGAGCAACCCTCACCCACCCCCCACACACACCTGTACTCTATCAGTGTCCACTATCAAGTGGATATAGGAGGAGTCCCCTGTAGTGCATTTGCACATCTTTCCTAGCAAGGAGTATTATCTCCAAGGGTTAGAAAGGCTGGATTCATCTCTTTTTCATGGATAGTGTAGGACCCACTGACAATGGGGTACTTTGACGTAGTGGTGGGCTTGAGCACGATATGGCCATATGGTGGGACCAAATCCCCATTTTTATTTATGGATTGTCTACATATTTGATAGTCATTTTTTTGCATGGTTGCGCTATTCTTTTTTAATATACATGTTGCTTGGTCCTTAGCTGCACCGGCTTTAGATATACATGTTCAGGGTTTTCTCCCCCAATTTTTTGCTTGTTTATTATGTATTCGGTCTGACCAGACTTCTGAGGTTGAGCATCCCACCCCCCCCCCCACACACACCTGTACTCTATCAGAGTCCACCATCAAGTACATATAGGAGGAGTCCTTTGTAGTGCATCAGCACATCTATCCCAGCAAGGAGTGTTGTCTCCAAGGGTTAGAGAGGCTGGATTCACCCCTTTTTTATGGATAGTGTAGGACCCACTGATAATGGGGTACTTTGACGCAGTGGTGGGCTTGAGCACGATATGGCCATATAGTGGGACTAAATCCCTATTTTTATTTATGGATTGTCTCCATATTTGATAGTCATTTCTTTTGCATGGTTGCGCTATTCTTTTTTTAACATACATTGGTATGCATTGTTTCTTATTTATCAAATTTTCATTTTTAGGACATGTACATAAAACCTAGTTATTATAGTTATCTGTTAACATTCTTTCCAGATTCAATGATATAGCAGAAGCCACTAATGCTACATCATTCTACCAGCTCATAAGATATGTTTAGAAGCTCATTTCTGGCAGAGAGCTGCCACATTATCAAAAATGTGTAAACTTTTATTTGCTGTCTACAATAATGTAGAATATTAAGTTGACCTTTATTATAGAAAATAAACATTAGGGAAGGTCAACAACATAACATGGAAAGTATAAAACCTCTTGTAACCACTTTGACAGTGCTATTGGACTTCTGCCACCCTACTTATTACAGTGCACTTTACTGGTTATGGTACATACAGTGTCTCTTTAAACCTTCATGCATTACTTATTTAACCACTTAAGCCATGGAGGATTTGGCTGCTTAAAGACCAGGCCCTATTTTGCGATTCGGCACTGCGTGACTTTAATGGACAATTGCGTGGTCATGCAATGCTGTACCCAAATGAAATTGATGTCCTTTTTTCCCCACAAACAGAGCTTTCTTTTGGTGGTATTAAATCACCTGTGCGATTTTTATTTTGTGCGCTATAAACAAAAAAAGCAACAATTTTGAAAAAAACAACAATATTTTTCACATTTTTTTTATATGAAATTTTTACTGCTACATATTTTTGGTAAAAAAAAAAAAAACGCAATAAGAGTATTTTGATTGGTTAGCGCAAAAGTTATTGTGTTTACTAACTACGGGAAAGATTTATGTCATTTTTATTGTTTTTTTTTTTTAACTAGTAATGGCGGCGATCTGCAATTTTTTTTTTTTTTTGTGGGACTGCGATTTTGCTGCCGACAGATAGGACCCCTGACTGACATTTTTGACACTTTTGGGAGTACCAGTGACATTACTATAGTAATCAGTGCTATAAATATGCACTGTTACTGTAAAAATGACACTGGCAGGAAGGGGGTTAATTTTACTGGTGATCAAGGGGCAGAGTGTGTCCCTAGGGGCGTGATTCTAACTGTGGGGGGGTGTGGCTTGTGATGTAATCACAGAGACATACGATCCTACATAGCAGGATCGCATAGCTTCTGTGATTACTTTAGTGAGAATGACAGACGGCTGTGTTTACATCAGCCGTCTGTCCTTCTACCTCTCGGAGCCACCGGTCACACGCGCTGGCTCCCCAGGGAACGAGCGGGGGCGGGAGCGTGTCGGCGGTGGTGCGAGCGACGTACCCCTACATCACTTTGCCTGTAAGGGGCTGACTGCCACAGTATATAGTCGTGCAGCGGTCGGCAAGTGGTTAAGTATATATATTCAGTAAATATCTTGTAGTTCTAAAGATTACCCATTGTTCATCTGCTTTGCTTTCTTGATCAGAATTTTCCATTGTGCAGATTCTGCACAAACTGTCCAGATTTTCTGTTTAAAAATATAAACAATTTTTATTATATTTACATTAAGTTTAATGTAAAAGACTTAACTTTAGGAATTTCCAAATTCAACAATTGTTTTCTTTTTTTTTTGGATAGACATTCACGTTATAGATAAGTGATTTGTGTTAAATATTAAAATAATCCCTATAATTGGAAGATGATTTGGTTTAAATTATCCATTTTCACTTTTTTAGTTGTTGGCAGAAATTCAAAACAAAGTTAAAAAAAAAAAAAAAGATTTTGATTTTGACTACTGAATTTTCTCTGTCATTGGTATGTTGTGATTTTATAGTGACATTTTTCCCCCCCACATAGCTTTTGTGGGTCACATAAGCTTAATTTATAATTGTTGTTGAATGTGAAATGATTCTTTCATGCAAGAGTAACAATGAACAATTAGAACAGTAAATAGGTGTCAGGAGTTTTACCATTTTCCTTAACCTAGTTACCAACTTTCAACTGGTTAGAACTGGCTTCAACGGTCTTCAACTGGAATACCTGACTCATTTAAAACTCTTTCAACTATCTCCATGTGGTAATCATTTATAGCTTCCATGCTATTCTGAAAATTGATTGTCTCTTCTCTCAAAACATTCTACAAACTTAAAAAGTTTGAAACATTTTTCATTTTGTGGTTGAAATTCCATGCTGATCTTGGTAATACATAAAGTGTTCAACAGACAAAATGTTACAAAAGATAAAGACTTTCTAACATGTAATTTAGTTTACATTTGTCTCTTTACCTTGCAAACAAACACCCCACAGGACACTCCATCTTTTTGATTGGGATGACTCAATGCTTTACATTCTATCCGAGACACATTTTCACCTTTCCTCCTAAGGAATATTCTATAAGAAAAACAAATCATATTAGTTTCCCTAAATAAGTTAAGTAAAAAACAAAACAAAAAAAAAACAACCAAAAAAATTGAGAAATTTTCTGACTTCGTGTTATTTAAAAGCAATGTAATACAATTCAAAAATAAATTGATCTTTGTTATTATTACTGTTTTTTAGATTTTTTTTATGAACTTAAAAGTAGAATTCCAGGCAAAACCTAACTAACGCTAAACCTGCTCTCTGCCACATTCTAAACCTAATCTATTTTACCCTGTAAAGCAAAAATATTTATACTTACCCATTCTGCAGCTGATCCGGTCTGGTCCCAGCATCAGCTGTCAGCGGCAGCTTCAGCATGGAGGCGAGTGCAGGAGAGGCATGCGACAATGGAAGCCCCATGGTAACGCTATGGGTGATTTCACTTCCCAGGCATTTCCCAGCCATTGTTGGACCTCCCCTGCAAAGAGCTTCCACCGCTGGAGACCGGACCAGATTGGCTGCAGAAAATGTAAGTACAGTGATTTTTGCTTTACAGGGTTTGATAGAATGCGGCACATAGCAGGTTTAGCATTAGTTAGGTTTTGCCTGGACTGCTACTTTAAGGCTTAGCAAAGTCTTCTCACAAAGCAAAAATTGGAGTTCGGTGGTACATGTAAATGACAGATTTTTATAATGTTATTTTAAAAATACTAATGTATCTCGAGCTCATAAAATAAGATGTGAATTACAGACCAATCATTCTAATAAATGCATCCCATTAAAATTAGAATCAAGGCCTCCACTTAGTTCATTTGAATCATATTTTTAAAATGTCACAATTGGTTTCCAAATTATGTATTTGGAAAAAATTCCCATATACTTTAACAGTGCCATCTATAAAGCATTATAAATCAAAATAATTTTTGGACAGTTTTTAATGAAAATTTGAGCATTGGAAAATCTGGTTAAAATTAATTAAATTGAGGCCCAAGTGAGAAATCAGAATGGTTTTATGTCTTTTTTGAGTTTATATCTTAAATCTACATTGCATATTTTTTTTCAAAATGGTCCACATACACTATAAAAATGTTAAATACATTAATGGACCATATATAACAGAGGTCCCTTTTACCTAGTGCCAAAAAAACACAAATATGTGAGTTCATAGCTTATGAATAGACCCCTATGTGCTTTTAAAAAAAATATCTTCTAGTAAACTCATTCATTATAAATGCAATATATGGGACTAGTTTTCAGGGTTTTATTACATTAAAAAGTTAGTTGTAAACAATGATGGATTGCATACCAAAAATACAACCATTCAATAATAACATGTATTTAAATTTTATTACAGTGCTTTAGAGTAATCCAAACTAAAAAAAAGCCTTCTATAAATCAAATATTTTTTTCAATATCTTACATTTTTAAAGTAATCCTACCTAGTGTTATTTTGACATTTTCTGATGTCTTCTGTTTGTTCACCCAATGGATTTACGTGTATATCTTTTTTTATCTAATGGGTAAATAGCCTAGTTAAAAAAAAAAAAAAAAACATTATTTAAAATTATATTATGTAAATTTTTCCTAAATTCATGGCATACTTTCCAATATCTTGGTCTTCATTGTATTTAACAATATGATAATTAAAGCAAGAACAAAGATTAAAGGATATGAAATACAATTAACATTTAACTAAATGTATTACTATTTCAATATTGTAATGTAGATCATTGTGAGAAATAGCAACATTAAATAAATACATAAATCATAACTCAATGGATATACTGAAACCTCACAGTCTATATTTATCTTCTATTGTATTTAATATCACAGTAGTAGAGTGTGGGAAATATGTTTGAGGTGTAATGGATTTAAAAGCCATTTAAACTAAATCATAGAAAAAAATGTAATTGTATTCCAAGAAACAAGCAATAGATTGGAAAAATGTCAAGTGTTGGATGTTGCATATATAATGTCTTTATTTAAATCACCTCAAAATCTTACCAATAATGTCCAATGATGCCACTCATGGACAGCCCCAATCATCAAGTCAAGATTAAAAATGATTATCTGAAAAGTTAATACAAAATAAGTTGACATACAATATTTGCAAAATGTAATGGAGAAAAATAGAAAAGTTTAAATGACCTTTATTATCTTAATGCTGGGGGTTTCCTTGCCATATATTGCTCATTGAAATGTGTCAATCTGACATGCTTTTTCTGTTGACCTTTTATTAAAGTTTCCCACCAAAACCCGATGTGGGCATTTGTGATCTGCAAAAACAATTTTAGGATAGTAGAACCAGAATCAAACAATGGCCAAAAAGCATGCAATAAAAACATGCTAGTGTTAGTTATCAATTAACCAAAAATTTGGAAATTACTTACTTGGCTTTTCAGCTCATTTCCTGGTTTAAGACAAAGGATATCATTGTCAAAAATTGAATATGGACCAATTTTCAACATAAGTATATGTCCTGTTATGTTTCTCCATATCTCCAGTGTAACTATAAAGGAAAGTTATTTTTATTTTTAAATTAAAGAACATATCAAAGCATTAATATTGTAATTTTTTTGTTAAGCGTACCTTGAGCATGTGGACTGTGTGATTTTTCTTGCATTTTAAAATCCTCCTTCAGAATGACTTTATCAGCTGAACCGTCTATAATGGTAGAATAACTAAGTCTTTCCAATTTTTCTAAGCATACAGATTCTGATTCTCCTGACGATTGTGCAGACATTTTTAAAACTTTCTCTGAAATGTTGGGTTTTCCTTGAGTTTTGTAAGGGACCAATCCTGAAGATTTTCTCAATGACTTTAAATTGTCAATATTTACAATTTCGGTAGATTTACCATTTTTTTCCTCATCTGTGATTTGGGCAACTTCCAAACCTACAATAATGAAGGGTGCCAAAAATTTGGAATATGTCCTCCCCTCTTTTCTTTGGTGGAATTGGACCTTTAAAAAAAAAAAAAAAAAAAAAAAAAAAAACACTGTCTCCTACATGCAAAATGTTGCTTTTAAAACCTTCATGTCTTTTTTTATCTTTTTGTTTGATTCCGTTATGTTCTTTTGAACAAGTTCAGCTATTTTTTCTCTTAAGCACAATCCCTCTGAAATGTCTTCAGTGGTAACAGCTCCTTCCACCATTTCATGTGTTACCTAGAAGTTTCCAATAAACAATATATAGTCAATAATTATTACAGGCTATTACAGACTATTACAGGCTATAGTCTTCAATAAGGGGAATTATATTTAAATAGAAAAACATTACCAAACATAATTTAAACAAAATTATAAACAGAAAAATATAAATCATTTATTTGATTTTGAAAAAGGCAACAAAATATTTCTCTCCAGCCTTTTGACTTTGATGTACATGCAGTATGTTTTAAATGTTCACAACTCTATTTTTTGGGAAGAATATATATATGTAAATATGTGTGTGTGTGTGTGTGCGTACATTTTGCACTGCTCCCTCACGATGTTCCTAAATGTCATGCAAATACTTCATACTTCCTATACTAACCATTTAAGGACATTCCATGGTCAATCTCACTGATCTCAGCTTCTACCGGCTGCCTGAGAGTGATAGCAGTGTGATTGCTATCAGTAGAAGCTGAGATCAGTAAGATCCTACCATGTACAGAGCTGTCACTAAATGCCTCTGCTTAGAGGCATTTAGTGACAGTTTTAATTAGCTGCCCAGGACTACTGATAGCTGTTACTCTAGACACAGCCATCAAAAGTCATGAGTGACAGGCTGATCCCAGTGCATGCTGGATTGTTACTGATGGTCCTGAAGTTCCCTAATGTGGGACAGCCAGTAATAATAAAATATCAGACAGTAAAAGTGACTGCATGTCACAATTACTCCCTGTAATAAATGGCAAGCCAGTGTTCAAACACACTGGCTTGCCATGTACTATACTCTCCTTTTCAGCACAAACTGACAGAAAGATAATTGCAATTGTTAAAAAATAATTAAAATACAAGTATTAAAAATGAAAATGTATTCTATTTACTATCACTAAACGCTGTAAGTCACAGTAAAATATGAAGGAAAAAAGTTTTTTTTTTTAAATCTAGATTAAGCAGACACATATGCACTGAGCTTGCATTACATGGCTGCTACACGCTGCACGCCTAACAGGTTGGATACTGTTGTTCTATTCCGCTATTGAATAAAAAAAAAAACCATTTGAATGTAAAACTGAAAAATATTTTTTTTCCCTAAAAACTGAAAAATAATTATTTTTCCCTTACATTGGTGCTTTTTGAAGAGCAGATTAGAAAAGCAGTGTCTAAACACTGTATGTAACTATAAAATATGAAGGAAAAAAAGTTTCTTTTTTAAATCAGATTAAGCAGACACATATGCACTGAGCTTGCACTACATGGCCGCTACACACCGCACACCTAACAGATTGATAAAAGTTTTTTTTTTTCTCCCTCCTCCTCACTGGGCTCAGGTCAGGGCAAAAAGATTGTGCACTGCACCCCCACACAATAAAATCAATGTAGATTGCTGTCCTAATAAAGAAGATTCTTCCTATTCTTTCCCTGAAAGCAATCTCCAGCCTGCCCCTACAATAATCTCCTATCTCTCCCTCAGCAGCATCAGGAACCTGTCCCTAGTATAGTTAGAGCAGAGTGACGTGCGGCGCTATGTGACTCCAGCTTATATAGAGGCTGGGTCACATGCTGCTGTGATGGCTTCCAAGGGCACACTAGTTAAACGCTTGCGGATTGCCTGCCTTGCAGCTGTTGAAACCGCACCATTAAAACCACGCCAAAACATGAAATAACACTACCGAACAACGAACTGTATCCTGAACATACAGTGAAATGTTTGGGTCCGTGTACTGAATACCCAAAAGTCCGGTACGATCCCGAACAATACAGTCCGGGTTCACTCAACCCTATTGCCTACGACTTGAATACTGCCTTGTGATATGGAAATAACACACTATCCCCTTAATATGGCATAGCCAAACAAGAATTTAATCAAGTAACTCATAGGTATTGCTATTGAACAACCTATGAAGCATCCTTGATGTCTTCTTATCTCTCTGCAACAGTCATTTCTCCCTGTTTTTTTTCCAATGATATTAATAGTAACAAGATTTATTGCATTATAAGTTACATATTGCATGCCATGTTCCTACTCAATATTGGTAGCTATATACTTGGTTACCCATGTTATTTTGTCAGGTTTCATCTCTCTGTAAAACCCAATTAAAAAACATCTTATAAACTGTATCTTTTAGTTTTCTATAGAGAAGTAATGTTCTAATGCCTAAAAGGTTCTGGTCCTTCTATTTTTCACCCCCCCACCTAAAAAATGTTCCCCTAGCTTAGTAAAAGTGGTGAAATCTAAGGTTCTGGTCCTTTTATTATTCACCCCCCCCCCCTAAAAAATGTTCCCCTAGCTTAGTAAAAGTGGTGAAATCTCACTTTTGTGAATTCCTAATCAGGTGCAAGGAAATTTAAAATATACAATTTTTGCTTGCAAGTATTCAATTATGGAAGTCAGTAGAACTTTGCCTCATTTACTAAGCTTTCAAATGGAAAATTCCATTGACCTGCCTATTAGACTTTAGCAAACCAACCCCTCTGTCTCTTAACAACCTGTAGTAAGCATAAATAGAGGCAGCTGTTTTTATAAGCACCTTTGGAAGACACTAGATACCTTAGTAATTTTTGCTTTTTAGTGATGATGAACATATCACACACATGGTTGCACTTTTTTGCTGCCTTATGTGGTAAATCTGAAAGAGCTATTTGGTAAGTACTGAAAAAATGATTTTGATAGCCAGACATAAAGGCATCCAAGAGAACTGAGTTAGTATAATCCATTTATGTTCAATAACACATTCCTCCTCACAGCTCCTGGTTACAGACAGCTATCAAACTATCAAATAACAAGTAGGAGGCCAGATAACTTCCAAGGGAATGGCAACACGGTATTACATTGGCTTAAATCTAGCAATGTCATTTATAAGCACAGTTACCATAGAATCTGATTATTTCAAGCTCAAAAGATTTGTACTGGATTTTGAGATTGTATATTAATATAAGTCTGGATAGGAATCTTGATAATTTTGCTGCGGTAAAGAGCTGCACACACAGAATGCAAATACACCATGTAATTCAAAGCCACAGGAACAATTTTTAATCTTCAGTAATATCTAAACTCTTATTCAGAATACAAAACTACAGAAATAAACATAAGCCGTTCTGAGTAAAAGTTTCCTGTCAAAGTAAATACAACAGCATACAAAAGCCCCTTTAGAAAAGTGCAAGAAAGCAAGAATTCTGTATTGAAACATCAGTTATTGTTTATATCTGTGGTTCTCGGTTAAAGTATAGCCAATCACCATGTAAGTTTTAACATCTTAATAAATAAAAAATATTTTTGGAAAAAGTAAAAATCAATCAATTTAAGACCCCGGTCACACTGGGGCAACGCTACTTGCCGGGGCGACCTCACAGGTCGGGGTGCGCAGCTCTCACCGCAACCTCGGAGCGGCCGGCACGGACTTCATATCACTGAAGTCAATGCAGGTCGCTCCAGGTCGCCCCAAAGAAGCTCCGGACCCTTTTTCTAAGTCGGAGCGACTTTTGTCGCTCCTATTAGAACGGGTCCACAGCTACTCTATGGCAGGTCGCCTGACAGGTCGCCCCAGTGTGAACAGGGTCTTAAGTTTTATTTTCAATATTTGTAAATTTTCAGCTTTTAAACAAATACTTGGTGACCTTGACATGAAAGTCAGTGTAAGTCACACAGTAAAAAGGGTGGCAATGCTCTCTCCCAATTTCTTAAATGTGCTTCTGCATTGTCATTTTATCACAGGACTTTACAAACATTACATAGGGGTGAGCCACTGTTACCACTTTATTAATGCTATGCAGCCATTATTGCAATACATTCCTATAAACAGCTACTTGCTTCTCAGGGGCTGCAGAAGATCACCAGTGCCGATTAGTGATAAGGATAAAAGAACTGAAAATATAGTATTTTATTGGAATAAAAAAATATATATTTGTGATACACAGGGCTCTAGCAAACTAAAGGTGATTAAGTTTGGGTTTTCCATTTACTTTAGACTTCTTTATCTCAATTAATAAAATTTAAATTCAATGGTGTGTGTTTTGAGAAATCTATTTTTCCACTAACACTGCCCTAAGCCTATACCTGTTTATTTTTAAGTCGTATTTTACTTTCAGAATGGTGGATAAAGACAATAAAATATACTTCCATAAAATATTTTCCAAGTATTACCCAACTTCTTATTATACATTATGCATATCATATCCCTCAGAAACTTTTTAAGTGGCAAAAGATGGATACTCCTTTATGTCCGCGATGTGAAATATGTACATTGGTACATATGATATGGAGATGTCCTATGTTGGTTAGGTATTGGACCTTAGTCCTGGATACAATAATAATGTAAAAAAAATAGCCTTTAGAGGGCTACCTATAGCGCTTGCTAAGTAATATTTTATTATATATGGTATATCATTTTTCAAACAATAATAATGTGTTAAGAACGAACACTTGTCCAGTTGAAGCCCAAGATATGTGTATTGGTGGGGTAATATATGGATAGAGAGTTTTATACCCCCCAGATGTATACAGCAATTCTTCAATTGTTGTATATAGTGCAAGAGTAGTTGTATGGTACAGAAATGGATCTATATGGCTCCCCCAGCTTACTCTTTGAGGGTAAAATCAGTAAATTAAAGTTTTGCAAAGACAACATAAGGTTTATCAACATAAGGGATGCTCAGGTACATTTTTAACACTCTGGGGCAAATGGTTAGACACTCCAGGGTTGATTTTGTCACAATTAGTTAGAGATAGGTTGTAAGGGTGTAGCACACAAAAGGGACTCTTCTCCCTCTTTATTTTTTTCTTGGAATTGGAGGGGAATAATAAAGACACTGAAACTAATAAAAGGAAGTTTGTAAGATTATCACACATATACTGTAAAAGGTTTGGCAGGATATACTACACATGTAGGTTTCAATAATTATTTAACACTAAATGGAATATAGGAAAATTGTAGAGAACCTCTCAGGTATTTAGAGAGTCATAAATATATGTTATATTTAGAAAATGGGTAGGTTATAAGGGTTGTGGAGGGTATATATAGGTAGATTATAGTTTATAAACATTTAATTGTTAAAGTATTTAAGTATTATGTTAATGAGATATCTGTTACGATAGCTGGATAAACCAGTTTTGTTTAACCACTTTACCAACGGAGGATTTTCCTGCTTTACATCCAGCCCAGCAGTTACCATTCTTTTGACCTGGAAGGTCATAAAGTGTTATCGGTCTCTCTGCCGTAAGGTGATTCAGACCCATCACTTCTGGTGAGTTTACATCTTATCCTTTCCTGAAGTCACTTCTCACGATTGGTTTTTGGACCATTGGAGGACCCTACACTGAGCACTTGCACTTTTTCTTTGCACTCAAATGGACTATTCGTCACTAAGTCACTTATGAATTGTTTATGGACTTTATTTGGCACATATATGCACTTATATGACACTTTTGTTATTTATTAATATATTCAACACTGTGTTTTTATTTATGGGTCTATATATTATATAATTTATGGTTGTGGAGGGTATATATAGGTAGATTATAGTTTATAAACATTTAATTGTTAAAGTATTTAAGTATTATGTTAATGAGATATCTGTTACGATAGCTGGATAAACCAGTTTTGTTTAACCACTTTACCAACGGAGGATTTTCCTGCTTTACATCCAGCCCAGCAGTTACCATTCTTTTGACCTGGAAGGTCATAAAGTGTTATCGGTCTCTCTGCCGTAAGGTGATTCAGACCCATCACTTCTGGTGAGTTTACATCTTATCCTTTCCTGAAGTCACTTCTCACGATTGGTTTTTGGACCATTGGAGGACCCTACACTGAGCACTTGCACTTTTTCTTTGCACTCAAATGGACTATTCGTCACTAAGTCACTTATGAATTGTTTATGGACTTTATTTGGCACATATATGCACTTATATGACACTTTTGTTATTTATTAATATATTCAACACTGTGTTTTTATTTATGGGTCTATATATTATATAATTTATGGTTTTCGCTTTTTTTAACTACCTTCCATCACCGATTTTATATTTTTACATGATCCTGTTCCTACCAGCAAGCGCTATTTAATCCCATTTCCCTTGGGGTTTTTTATAAATTTCCTTTATATTTTATAGCAGCTGCTAATTTAATCTTAATAATATATAATATTATATATTTATTGGTGAATCTATCTGCTTAATTAGGCTTTCCTAGGCGCGAAGAATATATTCTTCTGAATATATATATTTTAATATGTGTTTGCAACAGCTGCCCGTCCTCATCTCTCAGCAGGGAGCAATCGTGGATGACTGGCAGCAATCGGAGCCACCAGCCCCATGCATCGGAGTCCTTGCTTCCGAGTGGGGGCAAGAGCGTGCCGCCAGCTGCAGGTGCACGACCGACATAGGGCTACGTCGGTACGTTTAGGAGGGCCAGCCTGCCACAATATATCTGCAGCAGGTGGTCCGAAAGAGGTTAAAAGGTAAAACACCAAGCTCATGTATATAAACCCCTTCAGTCTATACAGTTGTAGAATTGTTTAAAGCATTTTTCTGCCAGTCAAGTCTGCAGTGAAGTCACAGCATAAAAACAGTGACTCCATTTTTGAAGTCTGATGTCCTTAGAGACATCAATGGGCCTTGACAGCTCTGTTTGTGTATTACAAGATAGATACATTGCTTGGATAAACAGAAGTAAAAATCTTTAGGCCTCATGCACACTGGACGTAGTAAAGGCTGTAGGTATAGGAGGAGTTTTTCAGCTTTTTGCAGAAGCAACATTTTTTAAGTTTTTTCAGCTATAGCATTTTTTGGGGTTTTTTTTCAGCAAAACTATACTCCCACAAAAGCTTATGGCTCAAAAATGTTGATAATTGCAGAATAGCCACGTTTTTCCACGTTTTCAGCTTTTATCAGAGTTAGAGCGTTTTTACAGCCGAAAAACTCCTCTCAAAACCCACCAGTTCTGTTTTTTTTTCCAGCCCCTGCCAAAAAACTGCTGATAACAGCTTGTGTGTGCAAGGACATATAGGATAACATGCTAGAGAGTTTACTGGCTGTAGAAAAAAAAACACCTGACACCAAAAACAGCAGCTATAAAAACCTCCAGTGTGCAGGAGGCCTTAACTATCCTTCTGATGAAGTGGCTGGAAGTCCTGGACATTTTTGGACATGTGCTACATCTTTATAGTACAGTATGTATATTCTTTTTGGGAACAAAAACTAATAATAAGATACTTATGTTCTTTCTCATCCAGTATACCTCTTTTGTGTGCTTTCTTGAGGTGCTTCTTTAGTAGTGTTGAGCGAACACGGACTGTATTATTCGTGTTCGTACCGAATAATTGGATTTTTTGTACCCGAACACGGACACGGACACTTTACTGTATGTTCGGGTAAAAATCCGTGTTCGGTCGTTTTATTTCCGGGTTTTGCATGCTTTGGCGCTCTTTTCATGGCGGGCTTTCAACAGCCAATCAACAATCGTTTAACTGGTGTGCCTTAAGCCATCCCAGCCATGCCTGCAAATGTCTCAGTAGCTGTGATTGGCCGTCTGAAGCATGTGACCAAGTCTTTATAAGTTCGAGGCAGCCGCAGCGGCGTCATTATGCTGCTTAGATTCAGGGACAGAGCACACATCAACGTGCTGGCTGCTGATTAGGGAAAGATAGGCAGGAAAAAACCATTTGTGTCCGGATAGAATTGAGGGACAGGTCGGAGTGTTTAGGCAGGGCGAGTTGTAGGCATTTTAGGGATAGAGTCTGCTGAATTATATAGGGTCAGTGTCTTCTACAAACTACAATCGATATTGCTGTGTGGGGGGTGGGGTCTGCACTCAATCCTGATCTACGATCTCTTCTCAATCCTGTTAGGGACAGAGTCTGCTGAATTTTAGGGAAACTGTGTTCTACAAACTACAATCGATATTGCTGTGTGGTGTGGGATTGGAGATAGGCAGGTGTCAGTGATCCACATCCATTTTTCTGTGTGTGAGCTGCAGTGAACACAATCTTTTTGGGCTGCAGTGAACACAATCTTTTTGGGCTGCAGTGAACACAATCTTTTTGGGCTGCAGTGAACACAATCTTTTTGGGCTGCAGTGAACACAATCTTTTTGGGGTGCAGTGAACAAAATCTTTTTGGGGTGCAGTGAACACAATCCTTTTTGGTGTGCAGTGAACACAATCTTTGTGGGGTGCAGTGAACAAAATCCTTTGTGGGGTGCAGTGAACACAATCTTTTTGGGGTGCAGTGAACAAAATCCTTTTTGGGGTGCAGTGAACAACATCCTTTTTGGGGTGCAGTGAACACAATCTTTTTGGGGTGCAGTGAACAAAATCCTTTTTGGGGTGCAGTGAACACAATCTTTTTGGGGTGCAGTGAACACAATCTTTTTGGGGTGGAGTGAACAACATCCTTTTTGGGGTGCAGTGAACAAAATCCTTTTTGGGGTGCAGTGAACAAAATCATTTTTGGGGTGCAGTGAACACAATCTTTTTGGGGTGCAGTGAACACAATCTTTGTGGGGTGCAGTGAACACAATCTTTTTGGGGTGGAGTGAACAACATCCTTTTTGGGGTGCAGTGAACAACATCCTTTTTGGGGTGCAGTGAACACAATCTTTTTGGGGTGCAGTGAACACAATCTTTGTGGGGTACAGTGAACAGAATCTTTGTGGGGTGCAGTGAACACAATCTTTGGGGGGTACAGTGAACACAATCTTTGTGAGGTGCAGTGAACACAATCTTTGTGGGGTGCAGTGAACACAATCATTGTGGGGTGCAGTGAACTCAATCTTTGTGGGGTACAGTGAACACAATCTCATACTGAAGGTTTGAGGGTGCTGCCTGTTCCATACTCCCCCTACTCCTCATCTAGCCTTTTAGGGGTACAAACAATAGTAATTGGGGCCTAGTGTGGTTGTGTACGTGTGATATACATACACTTTTTTGGGATCATATTTTCTATTCCGCTATTTAATCAAAAACCTTTGGGGATCAGTTAAATTGGGGGATAGTCTGTGTTGGTACGTGTGAGAGAGATCCACCTTTCCAAGTTGTTGGGGTTCATCTCATACTTCTGAAGGTTTGAGGGTGCTGCCTGTTCCATACTCCCCCTACTCCTAGCCTTTTAGGGGTACAAACAATAGTAATTGGGGCCTAGTGTGGTTGTGTACGTGTGATATACATACACTTTTTTGGGATCATATTTTCTATTCCGCTATTTAATCAAAAACCTCTGGGGATCAGTTAAATTGGGGGATAGTCTGTGTTGGTACGTGTGAGAGAGATCCACCTTTCCAAGTTGTTGGGGTTCATCTCATACTTCTGAAGGTTTGAGGGTGCTGCCTGTTCCATACTCCCCCTACTCCTAGCCTTTTAGGGGTACAAACAATAGTAATTGGGGCCTAGTGTGGTTGTGTACGTGTGATATACATACACTTTTTTGGGATCATATTTTCTATTCCGCTATTTAATCAAAAACCTTTGGGGATCAGTTAAATTGGGGGATAGTCTGTGTTGGTACGTGTGAGAGAGATCCACCTTTCCAAGTTGTTGGGGTTCATCTCATACTTCTGAAGGTTTGAGGGTGCTGCCTGTTCCATACTCCCCCTACTCCTAGCCTTTTAGGGGTACAAACAATAGTAATTGGGGCCTAGTGTGGTTGTGTACGTGTGATATACATACACTTTTTTGGGATCATATTTTCTATTCCGCTATTTAATCAAAAACCTTTGGGGATCAGTTAAATTGGGGGATAGTCTGTGTTGGTACGTGTGAGAGAGATCCACCTTTCCAAGTTGTTGGGGTTCATCTCATACTTCTGAAGGTTTGAGGGTGCTGCCTGTTCCATACTCCCCCTACTCCTAGCCTTTTAGGGGTACAAACAATAGTAATTGGGGCCTAGTGTGGTTGTGTACGTGTGATATACATACACTTTTTTGGGATCATATTTTCTATTCCGCTATTTAATCAAAAACCTCTGGGGATCAGTTAAATTGGGGGATAGTCTGTGTTGGTACGTGTGAGAGAGATCCACCTTTCCAAGTTGTTGGGGTTCATCTCATACTTCTGAAGGTTTGAGGGTGCTGCCTGTTCCATACTCCCCCTACTCCTAGCCTTTTAGGGGTACAAACAATAGTAATTGGGGCCTAGTGTGGTTGTGTACGTGTGATATACATACACTTTTTTGGGATCATATTTTCTATTCCGCTATTTAATCAAAAACCTCTGGGGATCAGTTAAATTGGGGGATAGTCTGTGTTGGTACGTGTGAGAGAGATCCACCTTTCCAAGTTGTTGGGGTTCATCTCATACTTCTGAAGGTTTGAGGGTGCTGCCTGTTCCATACCCCCCCTACTCCTCATCTAGCCTTTTAGGGGTACAAACAATAGTAATTGGGGCCTAGTGTGGTTGTGTACGTGCGAGATACATACACTTTTTTTGATCATATTTCCTATTCCGCTATTCAATAAAAACCTTTGAGGATCAATTGAATTGCGGGATAGTCTGTGTCGGTACGTGTGAGAGAGATCCACCTTTCCAAGTTGTTGGGGTTCATCTCATACTTCTGAAGGTTTGAGGGTGCTGCCTGTTCCATACCCCCCCTACTCCTCATCTAGCCTTTTAGGGGTACAAACAATAGTAATTGGGGCCTAGTGTGGTTGTGTACGTGCGAGATACATACACTTTTTTTGATCATATTTCCTATTCCGCTATTCAATAAAAACCTTTGAGGATCAATTGAATTGCGGGATAGTCTGTGTCGGTACGTGTGAGAGAGATCCACCTTTCCAAGTTGTTGGGGTTCATCTCATACTTCTGAAGGTTTGAGGGTGCTGCCTGTTCCATACCCCCCCTACTCCTCATCTAGCCTTTTAGGGGTACAAACAATAGTAATTGGGGCCTAGTGTGGTTGTGTACGTGCGAGATACATACACTTTTTTTGATCATATTTCCTATTCCGCTATTCAATAAAAACCTTTGAGGATCAATTGAATTGCGGGATAGTCTGTGTCGGTACGTGTGAGAGAGATCCACCTTTCCAAGTTGTTGGGGTTCATCTCATACTTCTGAAGGTTTGAGGGTGCTGCCTGTTCCATACCCCCCCTACTCCTCATCTAGCCTTTTAGGGGTACAAACAATAGTAATTGGGGCCTAGTGTGGTTGTGTACGTGCGAGATACATACACTTTTTTTGATCATATTTCCTATTCCGCTATTCAATAAAAACCTTTGAGGATCAATTGAATTGCGGGATAGTCTGTGTCGGTACGTGTGAGAGAGATCCACCTTTCCAAGTTGTTGGGGTTCATCTCATACTTCTGAAGGTTTGAGGGTGCTGCCTGTTCCATACTCCCCCTACTCCTCATCTAGCCTTTTAGGGGTACAAACAATAGTAATTGGGGCCTAGTGTGGTTGTGTACGTGCGAGATACATACACTTTTTTTGATCATATTTCCTATTCCGCTATTCAATAAAAACCTTTGAGGATCAATTGAATTGCGGGATAGTCTGTGTCGGTACGTGTGAGAGAGATCCACCTTTCCAAGTTGTTGGGGTTCATCTCATACTTCTGAAGGTTTGAGGGTGCTGCCTGTTCCATACCCCCCCTACTCCTCATCTAGCCTTTTAGGGGTACAAACAATAGTAATTGGGGCCTAGTGTGGTTGTGTACGTGCGAGATACATACACTTTTTTTGATCATATTTCCTATTCCGCTATTCAATAAAAACCTTTGAGGATCAATTGAATTGCGGGATAGTCTGTGTCGGTACGTGTGAGAGAGATCCACCTTTCCAAGTTGTTGGGGTTCATCTCATACTTCTGAAGGTTTGAGGGTGCTGCCTGTTCCATACCCCCCCTACTCCTCATCTAGCCTTTTAGGGGTACAAACAATAGTAATTGGGGCCTAGTGTGGTTGTGTACGTGCGAGATACATACACTTTTTTTGATCATATTTCCTATTCCGCTATTCAATAAAAACCTTTGAGGATCAATTGAATTGCGGGATAGTCTGTGTCGGTACGTGTGAGAGAGATCCACCTTTCCAAGTTGTTGGGGTTCATCTCATACTTCTGAAGGTTTGAGGGTGCTGCCTGTTCCATACCCCCCCTACTCCTCATCTAGCCTTTTAGGGGTACAAACAATAGTAATTGGGGCCTAGTGTGGTTGTGTACGTGCGAGATACATACACTTTTTTTGATCATATTTCCTATTCCGCTATTCAATAAAAACCTTTGAGGATCAATTGAATTGCGGGATAGTCTGTGTCGGTACGTGTGAGAGAGATCCACCTTTCCAAGTTGTTGGGGTTCATCTCATACTTCTGAAGGTTTGAGGGTGCTGCCTGTTCCATACTCCCCCTACTCCTCATCTAGCCTTTTAGGGGTACAAACAATAGTAATTGGGGCCTAGTGTGGTTGTGTACGTGTGATATACATACACTTTTTTTGGATCATATTTTCTATTCCGCTATTTAATTTAACTGGGCCTCCATGCGAGACCTGTGTGCCTTGTTGCGCTGTTTTGAGTACTCCACCAACATGGCCAGTGGCAATGACGCCGTTCTCAGCTTAACTATCCCACTTCTATGCCTCCTTGAAAAAACAATTCGGGCGATGATGGAAGAGGATGTGGCACAGGATGAGGAGGAGGAGGAGGATGAAGAGGTAACATTTCCAAGGCTTTCAGGGCAGTCATTCGCAAGGGGCTCCGAGGGTGGGTTCCTGCACACGCAAACGCCAGGGACGCAATTGTCCAGCAGGGGCACAGTTCTGGAGGATGAGGAGGATGAGGAGGAGGAGGAGCTGGAGGAGGAGATGGAACCATGTTCACAGCAGGGTGGCACCCAGGCCAGCTCATGGCCATCACTGGTGCGTGGCTGGGGGGATACAGAGGACACGGACCATACACCTCCCACAGAGGACAGCCTTTCGTTGCCTCTGGGCAGCCTGGCACACATGAGCGATTACATGCTGCAGTGTCTCCACAACGACCGCCGAGTTGCCCACATTCTAACTTGTGCTGATTACTGGGTGGCCACGCTGCTGGATCCCCGTTACAAGGACAACGTACCGTCCTTAATTCACTCACTGGAGCGCGATCGCAAGATGCGCGAGTACAAGCGCACGCTGGTAGACGCCATGCTGCTGGCATTCCCATCTGACAGCGGGGCCACAGTGGAAGCACAAGGCAGAGGAGGAGGAGGAGGAGGTCGCCAACGCAACCAGGGCACCGCCAGCACCTCAGAAGGCAGGGTTAGCATGGCCGAAATGTGGAAAAGCTTTGTCAGCACGCCACAACAAACAGCAGCACCAGCAGCTCAGATGGAACGTCTTAGCAGGAGGCAGCATTTTACCAACATGGTGGAGCAGTATGTGTGCACACGCCTACATGTAGTGAATGACGGGTCTGCCCCCTTCAACTTCTGGGTCTCCAAATTGGGCACATGGCCTGAGCTTGCCCTTTACGCCTTGGAGGTGCTGGCGTGCCCTGCAGCCAGTGTATTATCTGAACGGGTATTTAGCACGGCTGGGGGCGTTATAACAGACAAGCGCAGCCGCCTGTCCAGAGACAATGTGGACAAGCTCACGTTCATTAAAATGAACCAGGCATGGATCCCACGGGACTTTTCCGTACCTTATGCAGAATAGCAATGGATACCGACCTTACCCACCCATTGTTCCATTTTTGCTCTTTCTCACTCTTTTGGGGTGTACCCTCATTTAAAATTTTTGAAAAGAAGCAGTGTTGGCTACCTCGTCCTCCTCCTCAGGGCCAGATTAATGTAGGGGCTATTGGAGCTGCAGCTCCAGGCCCCTACCTTTTATATAGGCCCCGGGTTGGCCATATTCACTGTTACCGCTCTTCTGTCACTTGTAAACACAGAAGTCTGGCTTCTATGCTCGCTTCCCCAGGCAGCACCCTCAGAACCTCCCCACACAGCGTGAAGGCCGGACAAGGAGGGACAGTTGGCGATGCATGGATGTGTTTATGGGCTTCAGAGACAGCATCCCATGTTGAATTAGGCATGCATGGCTGCACCCTTCCTCCTCTGGGTGCATGGCAAGGCACGGCCCTAAGGCCCTTCAAAATCCTCAGCACCAAGCCCATGATGCTGTTAATCCGGCCCTGGTCCTCCTCCACCGCCGCTTCCACCTACACCGCCCATAGGTGTGCGCAGCCTATTGCATTAAGGTGTGCACCCCAAAGTTGAAATACACATGCATGTGTTTGCCAGCAGGGAGAGTAATGTATCGGGGCCATGTACCTGTAGGCAAGGAGAAATAGAGCAGAGCAGGTCCCAGGGAGATCTTTCCCATCTCCTCACTGGCAATGCTATGTGCCCTAGGTGATTAGGGTGTGCCCAGGCACACCCAGCACACCCTGTGCGCACGCCTATGTCACCGCCACATCCACCACCACCTTAACCTCCCTCCTACTCCATATGGGCCTCGTCCTTCAGAGATGAAGAAGAACATTGTTTTATTTTTCTGTTTTTTTTGTTGTTTTAAGTTATTTCCCTATCCACATTTGTTTGCAGAGCACTTGCCATGCTCTTAATTACGTTTTGCTGCCATTTGCAGCACTCTAGCCCTTTCCTTTGGTGTTTTAGAGCCATTTTAGTGCCTTAAAGTTCGGGTCCCCATTGACTTCAATGGGGTTCGGTGTCCGGGAAAAGTTCGGTAAAAGTCCGGGACACGGACCCGGACTTTTTTTTAAAGTTCGGCCGAACCCGTCGAACACGGACATCTAGGTGTTCGCTCAACCCTATTCTTTAGTCTATTCCTGTATTTTGTCAACGGGTTGTCTTTTAATTTGATGTATGTTTCTTCATCCTGTACCAGCCTATTCAGTTCTTCATAATAATGTTCCTTTGTTAAAATCACTATGCCGCCCCCCTTATCTGCGGGGCAGATGACTATGTTTCGTCTTTCTTCTAATTCCTTAATTCCTGCGGCTATATTTTGTTTGGGCTTATGCCATTTCTTTTTCATCTTATTCAAATCTTGCTCAACTAATGATTTAAAAGTATCGGTAAAATGATTATTTTTGCATTTAGGGTTAAAAGTTGATTTGTTCTTGAGTCCGCTATGTAAAAAAATCTCCTGTTCCTGCTCATTTCCTGTAACCACAGGGGATAATATCCGCAAAGTATTCAAAAACCATAGTGTTTCCAATCACTTCCGCCTAGTACACAATCAAGATCCCACCCTATTGTCAGCCTGTGGTATTGATAAAGTTGAGTACAACTGACGAGGAAAAAACATGAGGATAGCTGTATCCCAAAATGAATTCAGGTGGATATATGATCTATCAACACTCCAGCCCCTAGGTATGAATATAGACATGGATCTTAACTGCTTCATTTCCGATCCATAATTTTCTTTTAAAAAAATAAAAATATTTCTTAATGGGTTTTTATATATACACACATATTTATACTTTTAACATTTGCTGACCCCTAAATCATATACCTCCCCTTTGATTACACACTTTATGAGAATCACGCACTGTACATATTATATTATATTTAATATAACACAGATCTTATAATATTATTTATATTTATTGAGCACTTTGAGTACACTAATGCATTATTATCTAGCACACTAGCACTTTGTGCACATTATATAATTATCTTTGTCACTTTTAAAAAATGTATTTATATTTGTTTAATGAACTTCATTATGGATTTCATCACTATTTAGTATATTTCACGTTCCCACTCCATTAGAAATATGGAACATGGACTCTTATGATACAATATATTTTTGTATTTAATTTGCATTAATGATAAATCACTGTTTTATATGATTAGCATATTAATTACTAATTGTATTAATAGTTTATACACACATGTATATGCTTTTACTAAGTAATCACTTTTCATTAAGGAAGCACTTTCTAGCACATTTATTAGATGAGTAATAGATTTGAATGTTTCCTCCAATGACCAGTACATGAGGAGAAATTTTATATATAATGCTTTAAGCTATTTAACGCACCCATGGAGCAAAAAATGTGTTAATATGATGTATGTGTAGACACTTTAGATACAGAGTGTTCTGGCACATAAATGAATACAGCTTTAGATATAAAGCTCCAAGGGTCGATTCCCGCAAGAACATGTATTTATATAATGTCAATTGCGAGTGCGCAGCCAATCGCCATTTTTCTATATCATCCACGGAAGTTCTATTGTATTCCTAAGCCCATACGTTGCTAGGCGACAAGGGATGCGGGGGGCACAAACTTCCTGGGTAGGAGGAGCGGAGGGAGGCGCACATCACATTTAAGTCCCCATACGAGCGTGCGTCTCCACCTCTGAAGACGTCACTACGCTCTGACAAAACGCGCGTCAGGTGGAACGCACGCCGTCAGCCCGGAAGTCAGCCTGGAACGCAAGCCGCTCTCCACGCTACAGACATTCACAAGAGGGCTCTGTACAGCATTTTTTTATCCATTGTCTGCTTTTATAATTTAATAAACCAACCTTAATTGTACTGCACCATCCGGAGCCTGTCCTTTTTGTTCCCTGAATCTAATTTGGAGGACCGTGAGGAACCCTATTTCCCCATCTGGGGGATTCCGGCCGAGAGGGATAGGAGCCCAGCAGTCACCATTGTTCTGACCTGGAGGGTCACCAAAGCATTATCGGTCTCTTTGCCGTAAGGTAGTTGAGACCCACCTTATCTGGTGAGTTTACATCTTACCTCTTACCATCTGCATGATTGGATTCCCTGGTCCATTGGAGGATCCAGCACCAAGCACTTGCACTTTTTTTTCCTTTTTAGCACTTCTTTGGAATACCCATCACTGAGTCACTTATGAACTATTTTTGAATTTTACTTAGCACTTTACCTTTACTGTGATTTGTTGGACTTGATCTTGGCACATTATTTATATTGTTATATTAACCCTCATGATATTTATGTTTTAAGGGTACAGCCTTTTTAAAGTTTTTAGAGTTTTTAGGTAACAATTTTATTGTAAACGTATTCCTACTGCCCCCTGCACACACTAGCAAGCGCTATATTATCTTATCTAGTTTGGGATTTCCTATACATTCACTTTGCACTTTATAGCAGCTGCTTATCCAATATTATATTATTATATTATTATATTTATTATCTTATATAGTAGCCACATTATCTATCCTAATAGGCACTCCTAGGCGCGAGAAATATATTCGTTTGAATATATACATTTGCAACTTTCTGCCAATCCTTTTCTGAATTATTTAGATGTTCATTGACAAACTTCCGACGGGCCTTTACATGTGTCTTCTTGAGGTAGGGGATCTTGCGGGAGCTGCAGGATTTCAATACATGGTGGGGTATTGTGCTACCAGTGGTTTGTTTGGCGACTGTCGTCCCAACTCCCTTGAGATCATTCACACAAGTTCTCCCCGTGTAGTTCTTGGCTGGTCCCTCACTTTTCTCATGATCATCCTTACCCCATGAGGCAAAATCTGGCATGGAGCTCCAGCCTGATGGTGATTGATGGTTATTTTATAGTTCATCCATTTGCGAATAATCGCTCCAACTGTTGTCTCTTTCTCACCAAGCTTGCAGGTCTACAAACTTGTCCCTGACGACCTTTAACAGCTCTTTGGTCTTGTCCTTGATAGTGAGGTTTGAATGGAAGAAAAAGATTCTGTGGACAGGTGTCTTCTATACTCATGATTGTCGCTAGGAGCACCTTCCTAAATTGACAGGATTAATCTGTATACTACATGAGCACATACTGTAGCCAGTATGTGGGTACCAGAATTATTATTGGTTGGTAGGGAATCAAATATTTATTGTACTCATTCATACCTCATTTATTCTGTCTCTATCATTTAAAATAAACCTATGATAACAATTCTAGACCCTTCATTATTTTGTAAGTGGGCAAACTTACAAAATCTGCAGGGGATCGGATAATTATTTTCGCCACTGTAGGGTAAATATTCTTTCAGTTTAGATTACAGCAAGGTACAGTCAGTCATCACTTGTTGCATGGATCAAGCAGGTTTAGAACACCACAGTATAAATAAAAGGACAGAATCCTGAACACTAATCTCCATTATCAGATATTACTCAAGGACTTTTCCTGGTAAAAGCAGCATAGCGGTACAAAATGTTAGCAACAGACCAGCCTTTGTTTCCATATATAAGCTCTTTTTGTCACTGTTAGATAGGCTCGCAGCAGTTCACACTGACACAATCCGATTCCTAGAGGGTATTTAAGATAGTATCACAAAGTTCTTTGACTCTGGCTGAAGTACAGTAAATAATATTGTTCTGGTGAATGGTTTTTAGAAGCAGTTGACATTGAAAAATAGTCAACCTTTACAAGAAAGAAAATGAAGTTTTATTGAACAACGTAAACTTGCAATGTATACTCTCTTACCTGACAGAAACAGAAAGATTTAAACTGTTGTCTGACCTAGAGTTGTTTTCTTCTTTGTTATCTGGAGTTTGTGTAATCATTGCTTCTGTGACTTTACCTTATTTAAAGTAGACTCAAATAGTAAAGATTTGTTATATTATAGAGAATATCCAGAACTGTAAATAGCATCTAAGCAGTACTATTAAAGATTCTCCTTTTATCTGGAGTTTCTCCTGAAAAATAGCAGTGCGCTTCCTAGTATGTGAAGGTGAAAAGGCTACAAATTTATGAATATCTGCAGTGTGAGATCCAAAGCTGGGTACATACTGGCCACAAACTGGCCAGGTCAGTACGAACAAAGCAGGGGAGACCGTCCACCAACATTGCTTGTGTTTGTACTGTAATCTGTAAGTTCTTTTTTTTTTTCAGTCCACTGGGTTGAATGAAAAATACATTTAGTGTGGCTTTAGGCGCTGTTGCCTCTGACTGCTATTCTCAGGAAATTAAGAGTGACATTTGATCATGTCACTACTGTGCTGCTTACTATTCTTACTATAAAAAAAACCCCGCTGACGAAGTTACTGGTGTGACGTAACGCGTACGGCGGCGGAGCCTATGCACGGAAGCCGCATCCCAGCTGAGTCTGACGAGACCCTTGTAGCCCGCACTGCTCAAGTGCTTATCGAGTGAGCTTTATGTTATGTGTCCTGGTATGTAATAAAGTATACAGAGAGCACTAGAACTATCCTTCCATTTTTTTTTTTTTTTGTATATATCACCGTTGATCGTGTCTTGCTCCTAAGAGTAAGGTGGAGGAAACTGAGTGTGATTACTGACAGTTCCAGCTGGATATTCTGTCTGAGATCCTGCATCCCTAAGCCTTGAAAGAAGGAAGGTGGAGGAGGCTGTATGGCAATATTTATTGCTAAAGCTTGTCTGACTCATTGAGATATATGGGTCAGACATTAAGGTGAGCTGCTACTGAGCACAGCATCACACTGATCACCAGGGTGTGGAGTGAGCACCAGCACTTTATATTAATTCAGCACTGAATATTTATTTATTCATTCATTCATTTCTGATACCCAGTATAGACTTTTTAATATTTGTCTATTCTATTCATTGTGTAATATTTGCGCACTTTCTCACTTCATGCACTTTTTTTATTTACTATTTATTTATGATTGTTGATTGATACTTCATCATTGGCGCTGCATTTTACTTATTTGATATCATTTAGGTGTAGTGAAAGCACTGAATGTAAGCGGCCATCTGATTATCACTATTTAAGATTTTGCTTTTTGGATTGCGCTGATTATTATCCTTTTTTGTGTGTCTATAAGAGCCACGAGCCACGGAGCATGCTTCGGACATGGTTCCTCCTCAATGACTGTGGGTTCCTCCTCAATGACTGTGATTGACAGCAGTAGGAGCAAATGGCTCTCTCTGCTGTGTCAGCCAATGAGGAGGGAGGGAGCTGAGAGAGCCTTGTGCACGTTGCTGGATCAACAGTAGGCTCAGGTAAGTATAGGGAGGGTCTAAGGGGGAAGCTGCTTGCAGAAGTTTTTTACCTTAATGAATAGAATGGATTAAGGTAAAGACAATCTTCTGCCTTTTAGAACAACTTTAAAAGAACAGAACAGAACAAAAAATAAAGGTGCCAAACAGACATGAGACATGGGATGGAGGATTTATCAAAATGTCTTATAGTTATATTTAGAGAAAAATACAGGAAGTAAATGTTTTTTTTTTCCTTTTAATTTCAAACCAAAATGCATGTTCACAGTAAAAATGCAGGACAATCAATAGGTTAGCTGGCAAAAGATATAAAATATTTGCTTAGTTTAAATTAAAAAATACACATATCAATCTTTAAAGTGTTACTAAACCCAGGAGCCTGCATTCACTATATTTGGTCTCCTACAGTACACAGAACATGGAAATGCAATTATTTTAGTAAATATAAAACTTCTAAATACCTTTTCTCATCAGCTGTATATAGCAGTCTTGTGACTTCTAGCAGTGTTCAGATGAGCACTTGTTAAAGCTTGTAGGATGAGTTTTCATTCTCCTCTGACTGTCCAATGAGGCCGCATAACTCCTGACCTTCTGTCAGGAGATAGATTGGGGACTGTGGAAGAAGGAGAGGATCAGAGATGGCAGATTTAAACAGCCTTTTCACACAATGCAGAGGATTAACCCCTTAGGTTCCACCGTGAGTATATCAAGAATGCTTTATTGCTTTAACAGACTGATTTTACTGTTGCAGGTTTAGTAACAATTTAAATATTAACCACTTAATGCAAACTGACATAGCCCTACATTGGCTCACTTTAAGTGGTTGTACTGGGATGATGCCTCTAGCTAGAGGCATCATCCAGGTACCGTTGTTTAAAGCCAGCGGTCGGCTTTCCGGTGGTAATAATCAATGCGGCTCGGGAGTCGCTTGATCATTACCCCGGTGAGCCGGAGGGGATGTCACTCTTCCGCTGCTCTGCCCGGGTCTCCCGTCCCACCGGGAGGCCCGAGCAACCAGCCGGCGCATCTGCCGGCTGGATGGAGTCCCGATCTAAGCCGGATGCGGCTTCGATTGGGTCTCCGATGACGTTACCATGGAGGCGGCGTCCATGATGTCACTTCCGGGTTGATCGGCTGCTAAAGGCAGCCGATTCAAAAAGTAGTTTTCAGTGTTTTGAATACATGGAAGTGTAGTGGAGGGGTCTAGGGTCTTTTAGACTCTCGATCCCTCCATAAAAAGTACCTGTCACTACATATTGCTGTCACAATGGATGTTTACATTGCTTGTGACAGCAATAAAAGTGATCAGATTTTTTTATTTTTTTAAAAAACCTGTGTTAAAATTAAAATAAAAAAATAAGAAAAAAAATGCAAAAAATGTTAGCCGCCCCCCGTCACCGTGAGCTTGCGCACAAAAGAAAACGTATATATGGAAGTCGCGCTGCAAATGAAATCGCTGTTCAAACCAAACATGTGAGGTATCGCCGCGATCGCCAGAGCATGAGCAATAATTTAAAAAAAAGAGCTACACTCTAACTCTAAACTGGTAACCGTTAAAAAAATTTAAATTGTCGCCTATGGAGATTTTTATTGACCGTAGTTTATTGCCATTCCATGGGTATGCGCAATTTTAAACTGTAACATGTTGGGTATCTATTTACTCGGCGTGACATCATATTTCACAATATACAAAAAAATGGGCTAACTTTACTGTTTAGTTTTTTTTAAATGCAGTGAAATGTGATTTTTCGTAATTATTTTGAAAAAAATGGCATTTGAAAGACCGATGTGCAATTACCGCGTGACAAAAAATATTGCAATGACCGTTATTTTATTCCCCAGAGTCTTTGCTAAAAAAAAAAAAAATATATATATATAATGTTTGGGGGTTCTAAGTAGTTTTCTAGCAAAAAATACTGATTTTAACTTATAAACAAAAAGTGTCAAAAATAGGCTTGGGGCTTAAGTGGTTAATCCCCCCTAAGGGGCTAATCAAGATGGCCTTAGCATTCTGTTCCTAAAGCCCCGTACACACGCACAGATTGTTGGCCGTAAATTGTCGGCCAACGTCCGATCGGCCGATTGTAGGCTTGTTAGTATGATGCTTCCAACAACCAACTGCGAATTTCGGCCGAAAAAAATCTGGTGTGCATGCTATAAAATTTTTGTTGGCCAACAACAGATGGCCGATTGTTCCTCAGTCAGTACAGATTTCGGCAGACAAAAATCAGATGAGCAAGACTGGGCATGCTCAGAGAAGAAAAAACACACGGAAAGTCAACCATCACATGACATCACTTCTGAAGTTGGTTTTTGTTGGCCAACAAAAGTCCAGTGCAAGTCTAGGCACATTTCAACCAAGAAACAACACTGGACAAAAGACGGCCGATCGGTCGGCCAACAATCTGTGCGTGTGTACGAGGCTTAAAACTACATCTTTGTTGCCCAAAATTACACTTATTTGTATGCCGTTTGTCACCACTTGCGGTCATATCCTGGCCATACATAGTGATGGCTGGTCTGTACTGAGACAACTGTATTTGCATGGATATAACCTCCATATTGTGATGTCAGAGAAAATGGCAGCAAGATCCCACACATGCGCAGCAGTAACCAACCTGTATAGACATTACTGCACATGCGTGGGATCTCACCACTATATTTGAGAAATTGCCCTATTGAGGGGACCTGAGCATGTACTGTAGTTGAGGGGCCTGTACCTTTAGGGTAATTTAGGAGACTCAGGACATTCACATCTGTGTTTTACATATGGAACTCCTGGCACCACTATGCTACTGTAGTGAAGGAGAAGAACAACAATATGACAAAAATGCTGACAGACTTATGTTTGCGAAGAGTATCTCCATTTTATCTCCCCCCCCCCCCACTTTGGCATCACCCCCCCTTATCACTCTGGCAAACCCCCCTTTTCAAAACTCTGCCTGACTCACAATTCTGCTGCATGTCCACCTATCTACACATTCTCTCTATCTTTTTTCCCTGCCTCCTCATTACTCTTCAGCACCCCCAATAATACCACCCTGCCCTGCATCCTCAACAATTTGCCAAATCACCCCTTCTCAGAACCCTGCTATCCCCACCCACATCGGGCACCCTCCCTTGAAAACCCCACCACCACTCCCACCACTTGACCTTGTCTCTCTCTCTCTCTCTCTCTCTCTCTCCCTCTCCCTCTCTCCAACACTTCTGCTCACACCAATCTTCCCCTGCACCTACCACTCTCCCTCCTTCACTGACTCCTGCTCTCACCACTCTTCTACCTGGCCACCCATCCCTGCTCTAACCACCCTTCTTCCTGCCTGCTCACCACTGCTTTTACCATCACACCATCTCCCCGTTGTCATGCATGTACAAGCATTGTGTGCATGACACACTGATTACTGATGCAATGTTCTGCAGGCTTCATTACACTTTGTTAAAGTGCATTGATCATGACATCAGTGTTGCTGCATTTACTACTGTTTTGCAAAAAGTAGTACACCTTCAATTCTCTGATTCTCTCTCTCAAAAAAAAAAAAAAAAACTTACTGTCAAACTTAATGGCCAATTTTTTGTACAACTGGTGTGATAAACCAGTGGCCCCCCAATACCACAGATTGAAGTGGGGTGTTATCTGAGTATACTTTTATAAGTTTATTTGTGTCCTGCAAAAATATTGCCTCTTTTGCTGCGTCCAGCCTCTTCTCCTTCTCCTCTCTCTTTACAATTTTCCTCTACTCCACCTTCCATCATGCCGTCCTCACGTTGTTCTGGAAAAAGGCAGGCTTCCGTGGCTCAAATGTTGGAGCATAAAAAAATAACGAGGGATAACCCTTTTGCCCAATGGTTGACTGCTGGCTTGTCAGAACTGATAGCCCGCCAACTACTGCCATATCAACTGGTGGACTCGGAGGCCTTTCGTAAATTTGTGGCCATTGGAACACCACAATGGAAGGTCCCAGGCAAGAAATATTTCACACAGAAGGGCATTCCAGAGCTGTATGGCCATGTTCAGCGGCAAGTGAATGTATCTCTGGCACACAGTGTCGGTGCCAAGATATATCTGACCACAGACACATGGTCTAGCAAACACAGGCAGGGAAGGTATATAACTTTTACTGCAAACTGGGTGAACTTTCTGACGGCCGTCAAGCATGTAAACTGTGGCACCCATGTAGATTTGGTTTTACTGCCACGGATTGCATGCAGGCCTGCCTCCTCTTCTTCCCCTCCTACTACATCCTCCCTCTCCTCCTCGGCTGACTCCACCTTTTCCGCCGGCTACCGTCTCTTCCACTGCGCTGCCCAAGATCCCCAGAACCTATTCCACATGCCAGGTGAGACGTTGCCATTCTGTGGTGCGTCTGTTGTGCCTGGAAGCCAAGAGCAATCCAACAGCGCCTGCAAGAAGAGGGCGGTTTGAAGATGTGTTGGTCACTTCAGATATGAAATCATTCTTTCAGACGACCAATCGACAGCTGTAGTCCGGATCCAGCATCAGGGAACGCCTAGACCGACAGGTGTCCGACTACATCGGGTTAACGGCCGATGTGAATGCTCTGAGGAGTGATGAATCCCTGGACTACTGGGTGGGCAGGCTTGACCTCTGGCCAGAATTTGCACAATTTGCAATGGAACTGTTGGCTTGCACCCCGTCCAGTGTCCTGTCCGAAAGGACGTTCAGCGCAGCAGGGGGGATAGTGACTGATAAACTCACTCGCCTAGCTCATGACAGTGTACACTACCTAACATTTATAAAAATGAATGAGGCATGGATCTCTGAGGAATTCAACACATGTGACCAGTAGACAATGTTTGATTACAATACTTCATGACAGGCCACAAATATCTGCCAGACCGCCATCCACCCACAACAATTCATGGTCCTTGTCAGCTGTCAGGTAAACACATGTGGGCTAATTTTTGGGGCTTTAATGAGCGACATTTACTTATTTATCCTGTGAATGCCTAATGTACCTCCAGCCACAGAATACAACGTTCTTTGCTGTCAGGTAAACGCATGTGGGCCTGGAGTGGGCGACACTTAATTCTGTATCCTGTGAATGCCTAATGTACCTTCAGCCAAAGAATGCAACGTTCTTAGCTGTCAGGTAAACCCATGTGGGCTTATTTCTGGGGCCTGGAATGGGCGACACTTACTTCTGTATCCTGTGAATGCCTAATGTACCTTCAGCCACAGAATACAACATTCTTAGCTGTCAGGTAAACCCATGTGGGCTAATTTTTGGGGCCTGTACTGGCCAACACTTACTTCTGTATCCTGTGAATGCCTAATGTACCTTCAGCAACAGAATACAATGTTCTTAGCTGTCAGGTAAATGCATGTGGGCTAATTTTTGGGGCCTGGAATGGCCGATACTTAGTTCTGTATCCTGTGAATGCCTAATGTACCTTCAGCCACAGAATACAACATTCTTAGCTGTCAGGTAAACCCATGTGGGCTAATTTTTGGGGCCTGTACTGGCCGACACTTACTTCTGTATCCTGTGAATGCTTAATGTACCTTCAGCAACAGAATACAATGTTCTTAGCTGTAAGGTAAACGCATGTGGGATAATTTTTGGGGCCTGGACTGGCCAACACTTACTTCTGTATCCTGTGAATGCCTAATGTACCTTCAGTCACAGAATACAACATTCTTAGCTGTCAGGTGAACGCATGTGGGCTAATTTTTGGGGGCTGTAATGAGAGAGACTTATTTATTCTGTGAATGCCTAATGTACCTTCAGCCACAGAATACAACGTTCTTTGCTGTCAGGTGAACGCATGTGGGCTAATTTTTGGGGCCTGGAATGGCCGGGCGACACTTCTGTATCCTGTGAATGCCTAATGTACCTTCAGCCACAGAATAAAACGTTCTTAGCTGTCAGGTAAACCCATGTGGGCTAATTTTGGCCGACAGTTACTCCTGTATCCTGTGAATGCCTAATGTACCTTCTGCCACAGAATACAACGTTCTTAGCTGTCAGGTAAACCCATGTGGGCTAATTTTTTGGGCCTATACTGGCCGACACTTACTTCTTTATCCTGTGAATGCCTAATTTTTCAGACTGGAATTGAAAATCAATGGGTCTGTAAATGTTCCGCCAAATTGTGGAAGGTATGCGGACCCATTTTACAGATGTGTGAATGGACCCTATATGTATTTACCGGCTGCCGTCAGTTCTGGCTGATTTAGGAAAAAAAAAATAAAAAATTTTTGGAAAACTTTTACAATAGCAATACTTCTGTTATGACATTGTCCATGTGCTGGGACTATTTGTGCACAGCTAGTAAGTATTTTGTGCCTTCAAATATGACCTAAAGATTTTTAAAGTTCGCCCCCCATTGAAGTCAATGGGGCCCGCCGCGAACATTTGAGAAAGTTTGCGGCTAACGTTCGCGAACCGCCCCAGCCGATGTTCGTCCATCACTACTGAGAGGGGCTGCTACACACAGAAGGCTTTTTATCCTAATGCATCTTCTGCCTTTACAACCACTTTAAGGCCTTGTGCACACCTGAGCAATTTTCTACTTGAAGCTTGCAGGTTTAAAATGCTCATCAAGCCAAGTAAAACTGCTGTTTCTTTATTTTTCTTGCATGGGATTAGATATTCTTTGTACAGTGAAGCTTTACCTTATTTACTAAGCCCTGGAGCAGCTGCACTTCCAAAAGTGCACAGTCTATTTGCCTTTAGTAAATGAACCCCATTGCCAAATTTAAACAAAGCAATATTAGATTATTGGTATTAACAGTGTTTAGTTTGGTGATTGTAGATGCTGTAGTAATCTTGTGGTTATATTTACTTGCATCATATGGGAAATTAAAACTTTTTTATACTAGATTACATTAACAAATGGTTAACATTCACTGCAATAACAAAAATAGAGACAGAGGTCTTTGGTGTTTTTATCATTTTTTTTTTTTTTTTGCTTGTAACACCTAACTACTACTCTTTAGAAACCAAAGCAATTTTTTGCACTTCTTCAATGGACCTGTTTATTCAGCAATAACTATGTCATTCTTTATCACTTAAAGCCCAACCGAAGTTGCACTGCAAGAGTTAAAAGATGCATTGGTTTCAGTTTTTTTTTTTTTTTTTTTTTAATTAAAATATATTTATATATTAATACTTGCCTAGACGGATGCAGCATCAGTGCGATGCTGAAACTGTCCCCTGAAGCATCTACACTGAGAGCCCTGCCGATCGCTCGGTTCTCACAGCTCAATGAGCAGAGAGCTGCTCACTGTCACTGAGAGGCTTAGCCGGGTGTCAGTCCAGGGATCTGGCGGATCCTAACTCCGATGTCGTGATGTCGTGGAGCCTTGACCGACTTTTGTGACGTCAGCAGAGAGCGTACTTCAGCCTGCTGTCTGCTGAAACCAACTGCACTCCTGTGATCAATAGAAGTACAGCCAAACAAGCTTTGGCTGTACTTCTCCTTTAAATGTGTGTTTATACCTAGGGGATGATACAGGGGGATTTGCTTACCCTATCCTCTGCTCCTCCCCTGCAGCGTCTGCACCCCCAGGCTCCAGTGGTCTAGGGTCCTGACATCATCAAAACCAGAGCAGGGTCCTTAGCCCTGCACTTGACATAAAGACATCAAGGGAAAATTCACCACCGGACTGTGGGGGAGTCCCATCTGCCAAGGAAGCAAAGTATCATGCAAGTAAAATTGTTTCTCTTTTTTATTTGCCCAGAGTTGGGCTCTAAATAAGCAATGCATATATTGTTTTTTTTTCCAAGGATAAGCCAGACCTTTTTTTCATTATACTATTACAAGTATAAAGCAACATAACTAATACAAAAAAAATAGTTTTTCTTTTTTGGCCAGTGTTACTTACAAAAAATATGTAAATAAAAAATCTCCCTCCCACCTGCCTCCTATCCACCCATTGGCAGCCATGTGCTCCCAGAGTGGAGACACTCAAATTTAAAAAGTGTTAGGACTGCAGATAAAACAGGGTGCCGTGTAGTGGCCCTGCAGCTTACACATGCGTTTGCAAATGCTTGTCAACTAAACCCCTGTTCTTTATTTATATCATGAGACAGGTCTACTTGGTTGGTGGAAGACTGGAGGGTGAGTACATCAGACTGGGGGCTGGCTGGCTTCCATGCACCTCTCTTAATCCTTCTCAATTAGTTTTTTCCAATACAGGGATGGAGACGCTGGGCATACCTGCTGGTGTCTCACTTAAAGTCCCACATAGCCCACTTTGTCTATTTGCCCATTGACCTTATTACTTATATTCTGCATACTATCCTGCCTAAATTTACACTAAAATTATGATTCTGGTACAATGCATTGCAAAGTTTTTTACAAATGTGTTTTTTTTTTTTTTTTTTTTTTAGTACTTTTTTAAAATACGATACATTAAAAAAAAAGGAACAAAATGAAAAGAGATTAAATAATGATGATTTAGGTAGGAATAAACAAAAACAATTCAGCAGGAAAAAAACAGTTGAAGGGAGAAGGGGGAGAAGAGGTAAATTAGGGCTAATTAGAGATAGAAACTTTTTTTACTTATCAGGTTGCTTTAACTGACAGCTTCTGCAGATTGAAATGCATCCCTTTGATTTGCAGATGACTAAAGTAGAGTAGATACAAAAATAACTCTATATCTCTTTATTTCACATCTGAAAGCGGTTGATGAACACTGGTTAAGATGGTTTTTGACAGCAGCAGCTGCAAAAGCTGTTGTATTCACACAGTAAATCCGAGCTTCTATGTTAAAGCGGAACATTACCCATCGACTTAATGGTTTCAAAAAACAGTTATATTCCCGTCATGCCGAGAATGATAACTGTCAAAATTTTCTGTGCTCCCAACCAAACTGTCAAACCATCAAATGGCTAGCGGTATTACTGATCACATGTGCAGCACCATGGCAGTTGCAGATCAAATATGGACTAAGTTAGTGGCTTTCTTGGCTGAAAAAACAGGAGGGTTTTGTTCTGTTTTAAGAGCAAAAAATTACCAGAAAGTGAGAGAGTGGATGCACCAGCAGGGCAGAAGAATTGGACTTGTTACACATGCCCTGTGTAAGCTGTTGACATTTTTGGGGCATGCCCAATGTCCTAAATGAGTTAGATTCAAGAAGAGTAGAGGCAGGGCTGTCTTACCGAATGGGCACGGTGGGCAGTTGCCCGGGGGCCCCACTTGCCCGGGGGCCCCCACCTGCCCAGTGACCTAGCCCCAGCCAACCATTAGTCCCAATTCCTGTGTGCACCCTGCCGCCGAACATAGTAGGTGGCAAGCACCTGTCGGCCCTGCGCTGCTGTCAGGCCACTTGGGCCACAATTCAACAATACCAAATAAATCATAGATTCCAACTCTCCTATTTTGCTTTGCACACTTTTGACATTAGCAGATAGGGACCCTTGTAAAAGGCAGTGCTTAAAAAAAAAAAAAAAAATCACATCTCCTGGCTGAATTGAATTTTTTGAAAAAAGGTTTGCATTGCATATTCCTTATATTTAATATGCATTGAATTGCATATTCCCTAGGTCAGTATCCGACACCCCTACCCCCACCCACTTGTTTTTTTTTTATGCTAACACCTTGCCTATTAGCCCAGAAAAGTGGCATTTTTAATAAGAGGGATTCAGCTCTTATTAATTTTAATGGGGGTCAACATCTAAACTTCTTTGATGATCACCGGACCCTGCTTGAAACAAACCCAGGCCAGTTAAACTCCTCTCAATTAATTGATGAATTAAACTAATTTCTGTTATGCCACTTGGATTTTGTTAAGCTGATCTTGATCTGGATTCTTTTTGCTGCTGACAAGCTGTTTTAGCTTAATAAAGGACTCCTTTATTCCAAGAAGCCCTGCAATCCTGCTAATTCCCCAAGCATTACAAAGTATACATCACAGAAACCACAGGAACATTACAGAAATTCAAGGTGCCTGTGGGACCAGTGACCAAAAAGATCTGCTTGCCACTTCAGCAGCAGACATGGCTCATTTACAGAGTCCTCTGGAGTAAAAAAAAAAGTATAAAGCAC
Source organism: Pelophylax lessonae (assembly GCF_965119305.1). Taxonomy (NCBI): domain Eukaryota; kingdom Metazoa; phylum Chordata; class Amphibia; order Anura; family Ranidae; genus Pelophylax; species Pelophylax lessonae. The sequence goes on along the minus strand of NC_138776.1, from coordinate 211,398,609 downwards.
TATAGAATATATAAGAAAATAAAGTGTCTGACTCTAACTGGATTTGCTTTTTTATCCTTCCTGTGTCAGGTACAGTTATAGGTGATGGGCAATACATGTCCAATGTATCCTTAAATAGAGTCATCATGCCTGCAAAAATGTAGAGACATTTTGTTTGAATACCACCAATCCAATGAAACAGAGTGAATCCTGAGAATTTGGGAGTCTATTTATTGACTTAAATTAGAACTATAGGCAATTTTTTTTTTCAATTTTGGATAGAGCAAGGGAGGGTTATAACCCTGTCACATTTTTGTTTCACCATCTGTGTCCCATTGTGGAGATTTTCCTTCACTTCCTGTCCCATAGCCAAGCAGGAAGTAAAAGGATATTCCCATGACTAAGCTTAGGGAGGTGGAGCAAAACATGCTGGGGGGCATGGCCTGGCAGGAGCCAAAGATAAGGTTGTCTCTCTTTATACCACCATAGCACTCCATGGATGTGCGGCACCAGGTAATATTTACCTCTTCCTTCCAGTGTTTACAGGAGCTGGGACAAGCTCCATCCCTCGCTGGCACTCCTGCAGCAGACGTGGCATCACCTACACTACTCCCCACAGAGATAGAGCCTGAGCGACATTACTTTTTTGGGACAACCCAACATTTAGGAATTTCTTTTACTTTCAATTTTATTGATAATAACAGAGAGGGTGAATCTTCTTAATAGGGGCACAGACAGCGATAAAACCTGACAGGTGTTCTAATCCATCCAAAACCAAAAGAAAAAAAATGTCTTTAGTTATACTTTAATGTGTGCAGTTAGGTTTTCTGTGAGTGGCCTGTGAGGGAATCTTTGGAAACGGTGCTCTGTTTGAAGGGTGCTTAGATTAATGCCATTGTGGGAAAAATATTAGGGCTGCCATGTACCTGTATGGAGAGCCGTAGATGACAACGGTAAGCTCCCTTACTACTGCAGAATAAACACCACGGGAGAGGAGGACAGGGAACATGGGACCAAGGAATCGCAGGAGTTGCAGTGGATGATACTGGTTTCACTGGAACTTAGGAATACTGTTGTCAATTGTAGAAGGCATGAAGAGATGATGGCTATTCATGAAAGGAGGCAGGGAGCAAGCCAAGGTTAATCTGGGGGTAGGCAAAATGATTCCAAATTGGCAGGATTTAGGAACAGGCCAGGTCAGCAAATTTTGGGCAACAAGGTACCAGAGTGTAAGGCAGGAGACCTTATTGGTGAATGATCTGATATTAGTACAGGAGCGAATGAGCAGAAGGAAGAATTGCAGATGGGTCACAGAACAAGCTTGTAACAGGTAAAGGTATCAGCTGAATGATCAGACATATTAGCTTTGATATGAATGTTACTATTTAGGTGCAAAGTAGCATTAACAATGCAGGGCCAACATGTCAAAGGGGGGTTGCATACAGTACAGACATTTTTTAATACAATTATGAAGCTCATACAGGAGCTCATAAGAGAAATGGATCTGTAACTAAATAAGGACACTAGGTGGCAGTACGACACAGTCTCTAAGAGGCTCTGGAGCCAGAGACACTAGAGAAATACCACTATTTCAGTAAATGGTACATAAACAGCTACTTGCACTTAGTTGTTGCAACAGCATTTCCTGCAGTGAAGTCCAGGGTAGGATGGATACACAGTTGAACAGCTAAAGGGATCTCTGGGCTGACACCACAGGCAAGCAGCTGGAGAAATCCTATGGTTGGTACCACAGGTAGTAAGATGGAGATGCAGGGCCACCCCACTCAAAGCCCAGTACTCTGGTATCAATTGGAGCAGTGCTCTCTGCAGTTGCTTCCTTTAAAACTGCATTCTGCTTATGGGCTCATGCCTGGCTGACCTCAAACCAGGACAAAAAGTGAAGGACTATACACCTGGCTGAAGATCACATATCCAGCCACCTCTGCCTCAGCAGGTGCAAAGGGCAGGAAAAAGGGAAAATTATGTTCTGTATGCATGTCCACACCTGTATCTGAGCATGGTGAGTCAATGGGTTAAGCTACAGGTTGGTAACAGAAATTAGATTAGTATCAGATAGCAGAATTGCTGTAAGCAAGAAAACAGCTGAAGACTTCTAAACAATAAGATTTGGAAAGTTTTAGCTTTAACCCCTTCGCTACCACGCTATAGCCAAATTTACAGCTAGAGCCCGGCCACACTTTCCCGGGAGGCCATTATATGACGTCCTCCCATGGGCGCACTGATTGCGTAACCCCTGCGGCGTGCATCGGCAGTGATCTGTGATCACTATGTAATTTGGACACAGCTGATCACAGACAGGGGTAAAGAGCCAATCACGGAGGCTCTTTACCAAGTGCTGATCTTAATGTAAACAGGATTTGCTGGTAATCAGCAATCCTCCCCTCAAGCTGACAGTGCGTGAGGAGAGGAGAGCAGAAAACCAGCAAATCCACACAGGGGACATCTGCACTGACAAATTGACAATCAGGGCACTGATCATCAGTGTCCAGATTATCAGTGCAGCCCCAACAGTGCCCACCAGTGCTGCTAATCGCTGCCCACCAGTGCTGCCAATCAGTGCCCATCAGTAATGCCTGTCAGTGCCAATCAATGCTGCCTATCAGTGATGCCCATCAGTTCCGCCTATCATTGATACCTATCAGTGCCCATCAGTGCCGCCTATCATTACCTATCAGTGCCGCATTTCATCACTCATGTGAGTTCTGAGGAAGTCACGTGATGAGTGATAGAAAAAAAAAATTGGGGTTGGCCCTAACCAGAATGCCAGACACCAGAATGTTTCCAAAAAATCTCTAATCTTGTTCCGAGTGCACTAAATTGTGACCTCATCATACAGACTGGCTCCCCAAGCCATTGTTTACTAAATAAAAAAACTTGCAGGGAAAATTCAATTTATCCCTTGATAAATGTCATTTTTGCTGCAGCAGGTCCTATACACGGTACAGATGCGCTACTTTACAGGCAGACTAAGGGGATCCCCCTAGGCACTGTATTTAAAGGAATTTTTCAATTTTATTGTTTCACTTTAAGCAATATTAAATCCCTGACCATTTAAAAATTATCTTAAAAAAAAAAATCCCATCAATTCATGTTTTCCAGGGCAGTACCCAAACCCCCATACCCATTGTATGGCCAATAACCTGCATACAAGCCTTCCAAATAGGCACTCTTGATTCTTCCAGTTTGGGTCATATAGACCTTAATGGGGTTTGTTGTTTGGTTCCAAACGTTTGTGATGTTCGAAAGTTCTGCCGCAAACCGAATGGGGGGGGGGGGGGTTGTTCGGCTCATCTCTAGTTGCAGGTATATCTGAACAGAATTACAAGCAGTTTGACATAAATCAGTTTAAATGTATTTATGGTATGTCAGTTATAAATTTGGAGCTCTTTTTTTTAGGCCTATAGGAATTACCTCTCAGTAATTATTGTTTCCAAAGGGCCTACCATTTAAACTATCCATTACAAATCCCATCTAATTATACCCATTAATATATTCTCAGCCGCTGCAAGTTCCCATATTGTAGGTGTGTCCTATTTTCTGCAACTCGTTTTGGCATTAAAGATAATTGTTCCCAATCCATCTTATGAGAAAACGTAAATGGTCCCTTTCAATTACAGTCCATTTACTGCCTGGGCGAGCGATGATAAAGTTGTTTCTTTGTATTTCTAGTTTGTCAAGAAAAACTAGTGTACCCTAGAGAGCTCAACATCAAGAGCACAAAGCCTAATGAAAAAAAAAAAACAGAACTGTCATTTTGGAGATGAAGAATTTCACCTCATTACGATGCAGTTTCAGAAAACAATGCACAGCTACTTCACAAAGAATTCAAGCAAACGGGGCCCTAATGACAAGAAAAACATTTGTTTCTGAGTTGTTCTGGAAAAAGCTCAGAACGGGATCAGACAGTGAAACCTTTCCCTTATGCATCAGTCCATTATTACATAACTTTATTTTCTGTAAAGACTTTTGTATGATAAACAAAAATAACTAAAAAACCTTAATACTTGAAGTTTAGAGTAAATAAAGTTAAAATGTCAAAATATTTGCAGATTTATAACATATACTGAACATTACTATCAGGTCAGACAGGTTTTCTTTTTAAACTATTTTTATTGAATTTTAACAAGAACATACATCTCAAATCAGAAAACTTTTCCATGTAAGATACAAAATACAAAGAACATAGCTACAGAGGTGCGTAGGAAATGAGGCACGATGATGAGGACAATACAAATATAGAGAAAACTCACAATCTAGGAATCATAATAGGATTATGTTTACAACTATCAGATATCCGATGGCCCGCGGCCGGACGGGGCGAGGGAAGGGCAAGGGACATGTGGGTCTGGCTGATGACCCCCCAATGACACCCCTCAGGGAAACAAACTGCATCAGCTAGGAAGGTCAGACAGTTTTTATTTCAAACCCAACATGATATGTTTTAATAATGATAATCAAACCCCTTCCTGCTGGCCCTAGCATCCCTTTAAACAGATTGGAGTGCCCTATGGGAGGGGAGGGCTCATTGGCTATTGATCTGTATCCTAGCTCAGGTACAGCTCATTCTTTGTGCTGAGAGAGCACAGTGAGCTCGCTCTTGGTGCATAAAAAACAGCAACGTATACATGCGGCATGTGGGGTTTCAAGACCACCCTTTTGCAGCTGCAAATAGGTGTTGGCCGGTCATAAAGGGGCTAACATATACCTGATAATTAACACCTTTTTGTATGTTGTGTACCAAATGTCCATATATTTGCAGGGAGGTTATGCCACACTTGAATAATAATTAGGGCCCATTTGTATCTTTGCATGCTTAATAGGCCCATGTTGAAGCAGGTTGCATTAAATCAGCATATTTATTTTAAACATCTGACGAAAATGCACCTGCATTATTTTTTACAACAACGCACAAGAGCACACCATAGCATTCATTACTGTGCATTAAAATGTAGGTATTAGCGTGTGTTACTACAGTGCAAAGGTATGATTACTTTCTTAGAGATTTAATATATCATCACTCAAATTTTAATTTCAGCTGGCAGGAACTAATAGTGTTAGTGTATTTTCCACATAAACCTCCAACACATTATCCAACAGCACCTTTCATAGCACCATTAGCGTGGAAGAGTCCATTTCCCATTAGTGCAGAAAGCTTGTATCAGTATGGCATGGGGGACATTTTTTAAGGCCTTCAAGCTCATACAGGTATATTTTTGTGCAAACATATCTAATCCAGTTAGGCTAAACTAAGACTTTAAATGCAGGGGCGTAAATAAGGGGGGGGGGGTTAGGGCAGTTCAAGAGCTGCAGGCATGGCCTGGGGGTGGGGCAATGACATCATCCTCAGCATGGAGAATAAATGACCTGGGAGATAAACTGTTGCCCCCTAATGTGCCATGCTGTGCCTGCATTTCTGTACCATCCATGTAGCTGGATTTCTTTATCTTCTATGTAGCTTGTTCTCCGTACCTTCCAAGTAGCCGGCATTACTGTACCTTCGATGTAGCCTGATTTCTGTACCTTCCATGTAGCTGGATTTCTTTATCTTCTATGTAGCTTGTTCTCTGTACCTTCCAAGTAGCCTGATTTCTGTACCTTCCATGTAGCTGGATTTCTTTACCTTCTATGTAGCTTGTTCTCTGTACCCTCCAAGTAGCCTGCATTACTGTACCTTCCATGTAGCCTGATTTCTGTACCTTCCATTTAACCTGATTTCTGTACCTTCCATGTAGCTGGATTTCTTTACCTTCTATGTAGCTTGTTCTCTGTACCCTCCAAGTAGCCTGCATTACTGTACCTTCCATGTAACCTGATTTCTGTACCTTCCATTTAACCTGATTTCTGTACCTTCCATGTAGCTTGCATTTCTGTACCTTCCAAGTAGCCTGATTTCTGTACCTTCCATGTAGCCTACATTTCTGTACCTTCCATGTAGCCTACATTTCTGTACCTTACATGTAGCCTACATTTCTGTACCTTACATGTAGCCTACATTTCTGTACCTTACATGTAGTCTGCATTTCTGTGCCTTCAATGTAACGTGCATTTCTGTACCTTCCATGTAGCCTACATTTCTGTACCTTACATGTAGTCTGCATTTCTGTACCTTACATGTAGCCTGCACAGTGGCGTAGCGTGGGTTGTCAGCATCCGGGGCAAGGCAAGTCATTTGTGCCCCCTAACCCGCGGGATTTTAGCACTCGAGTCTCTTCCACTAGGTTAGTTAAAGAAACCCTTACTTAGTTTGATTGACCAGTGTGCCCCCTTTCAATGCAGAATGACCAGTGTGCCGCCTTTCAATGCAGAATGACCAGCGTGCCCCCTTTCAATGCAGAGAGACCAGCGTGCCCCCTTTCAATGCAGAATGACCAGTGTGCCCCCTTTTAATGCAGAATGACCAGCGTGCCCCCTTTCAATGCAGAATGACCGGTGTGTTCCCTTTCAATGCAGAATGACCAGCTTTCCCCCTTTCAATGCAGAATGACCAGCGTGCCCCCCTTTCAATGCAGAGAGACCAGCGTGCCCCCTTTCAATGCAGAGAGACCAGCGTGCCCCCTTTCCATGCAGAATGATCAGTGTGTCCCCATTCAATGCAGAGAGACCAGCGTGCCCCCCTTTCAATGCAGAGAGACCAGCGTGCCCCCTTTCAATGCAGAGAGACCAGCGTGCCCCCTTTCCATGCAGAATGATCAGTGTGTCCCCATTCAATGCAGAGAGACCAGCGTGCCCCCTTTCAATGCAGAGAGACCAGTGTGCCCCCTTTCAATGCAGAATGACCAGCGTGCCCCCTTTCAATGCAGAGAGACCAGCGTGCCCCCTTTCAATGCAGAGAGACCAGCGTGCCCCCCTTCAATGCAGAGAGATCATCGTGCCCCCCTTCAATGCAGAGAGATCATCGTGCCCCCTTTCAATGCAGACAGACCAGCGTGCCCCCTTCAATGCAGAGAGACTTACCTGCAGCGGTTCCCCGCGTCTCCTCGAGTCCTCCCGCCTCCTCCTCGGCCAATGGCATGCGTTTGCCTTTCGGCCAATCAAGAAGCTGGTCTCGGACCCGCTTACTGATTGACCAGGAGGAGGATCCATGTGACAATAGCGAATTTTCATTTGCTATTGTCTCACAAAGGGTGGGTCCACCCTTTTTTGAAGCCTATTAGAGCCTCTGGCAGATAAAAAAAAAACCCACTCTGTAACAGCACCAGGCTGCTGACTCACTCGCTGCTAAACTGACTGAGCAGTGAAGAGAGGCGGCATAGGCAGGGCTTGGCTTTCAACGCCACCCCACCCTACACCAATGCACAGGTGAGGCACAGTCCAACCCCGCCCCGCCATTTTCAGCCATAGGGCGGCCGCGTTGGACATCTCCCAGCCTAAAGATGGAGGCAGCCGCAGACAGTGTGTGAACTGTGTATGTCAGAGTCAGACAGACAGAGTGACACTGAGGATGCGCCCCCCCCCAGATGTTGTTCCCGGTGCGGCCGGCCCCCCCTGCACCCCCCACGCTACGCCACTGAGCCTGCATTTCTGTATCTTCCATGTAGTCTGCATTTCTGTACCTTACATGTAGCCTGCATTTCTGTACCTTCCATGTAGCTGTATTTCTTTATCTTCTATGTAGCTTGTTCTCTGTACCTTCCAAGTAGCCTGATTCCTGTACCTTCCATGTAGCTGGATTTCTTTACCTTCTATGTAGCTTATTCTCTGTACCCTCCAAGTAGCCTGCATTACTGTACCTTCCATGTAACCTGATTTCTGTACCTTCCATGTAGCTTGCATTTCTGTACCTTCCAAGTGGCCTGATTTCTGTACCTTCCATGTAGCCTACATTTCTGTACCTTCCATGTAGCCTACATTTCTGTACCTTACATGTAGTCTGCATTTCTGTGCCTTCAATGTAATGTGCATTTCTGTACCTTCCATGTAGCCTAAATTTCTGAACCTTCCATGTAGTCTGCACTTCTGTACCTTCCATGTAGTCTGCATTTCTATACCTTCCATGCATTATGTACCTTCCATGTATCCTAATTTCTATGTAGTCTGCATTTGTGTACATTCCATGTAGTCTGCATTTCTGTACCTTCCATCTAATATGCATTTCTGTAGCTTCCATGCAGCCTGATTTCTGTACCTTCCAACGTACATTTCTGTACCTTCCTTGTATCCTACTTTCTGTACCTTCCATCTAATATGCATTTCTGTACCTTCCATGTAGTCTGCATTTCTGTATCTTCCATCTAACCTGTATTTGTTTACCTTTCATGTAGTCTTCATTTCTGTACCTCCCATCTAATATGCATTTATGTACCTTCCATGCAGCCTGATTTCTATACTTTCCCATGTACATTTCTGTACCTTCCATCAAACGTGCATTTCTGGTCCTTCAATGTAGCTTGATTTTTGCACCTTCCATGTAGCCTGATTTCTGTACCCTTCATGTAATGTGCATTTCTGAATCTGTAATGTAATGTGCACCTCTGTGCCTTCCATGTAGCCTGCATTGCTGTGCCTTCCATGTAGCCTGCATTGCTGTGCCTTCCATGTAGCCTGCATTGCTGTGCCTTAATTGTTGTACATTCCATGTAGCCATCATTGCTGTACCTTCCATGTAACATGCATTGCTGTGCCTTCCATGTAACGTGCATTGCTGCACCTTCATTGCTATGCCTTCCATGTAACATGCATTGATGTGCCTTCCATGTGATGTGCATTGCTGTGCCCTGCTGCCACCCATGTAATGTGCCCTCCTGCCCCCGTGTACTGTGACCTATGTACCACCAAAAAACAGCACTGTCACCCTGTGGACAAGGTAGTCTTAATTGGACATGCGGTTTTAAATGGCCTTTAGGTAACTGACAAAGCCTTGCTCTAGCTAACAAATATTCAGTGATAGCAACAGGCTATTTTTTTTCTTTTGCAAAAATGATTAAACCATATAGCTATTGTAGGCACCCAAACACGGTTTACTGGTGAGTCCTAACTCCTCAAACTTCACTTTTGCTGGAAAAATAACAGATCTACTGGCATGATCAACAGCTAATAAAAAAAATATGTTACAAGAAAAACAAACACGCAGTGTTAATGCTAATGACAGACTGCATCATATATGAGTTTTTAGCATCACTGGTGGCTCAGTAATAAGAGTTACTGCCAAACACAGCAGAAGTCCCGGGTTCATATCCAGGCACTTACATTACCATTTTTTTTTTTTATATATAACATTTTATTGATATTTTCAAGTAGTACAAAAGTACAACATACATTAACTAGTAACCAGTACATCTGAATATGTGGACATATAACCAAACAGATCAAGAAGGAGGGACTGGGTTACAAACTTGTTTTGATCATTTAACATATAACCTGTGCGAAAGGGTTAACGGAATGGGAGAGTAAAAGTGGGGGATGAAGAAAGAGAGGGTGGAGGGTGGGATTGGGGTGGGGAGAAATGGGGAGGAAGACAGGAATACCTTTTATCGAGAGAGAGATATAGCAGTACTATGACAATAATATTCAACTTTCACAAAGTGTGGGAATCAAGACCCAAGGGTCTGAAGGAACATACTTCAACATGGCTCGACCATCAAGGTAGCCAAACAATAAGATGAGTGGGTTACCAGTGGGATGGAGACCTGTGATGGATGAAGAGAAAGCTTCCGCCTGGTTCCAGAATTTTTTAATGATCGGACATGACCACAGTCTGTGTGCCAAGGTAGGTCTATGGGTAAGCACCAGGAGCATTTTTTTGGCAATTCAGAGTCTTTGGACATAGTAAAAGGGGCATAGGCTCTATAGACAATTTTCAGTTGTTGTTCTCTCCAGAATTCGTTCATTATGAATGCGTGTGTTGTATTGTAGCCCTGGAGAATACGCTGCTGTAGCGAATCAAAGTTATAGTCCTTTTTCCAAGGTGATGTGTGGGTTGCGTTGCTTCGCAAAGATTGATAGGAATTTAAGAGCTTGTATATATCAGAAATGCAGGGTTTATTTAGCTCCAGCAAAGTATCGATCAATGATGGACGGAAGCGTTTGAGTTTGTCTTGGCAGAGTTGAGTTGCGAAGTGAATGGCCTTTTGCAGGTGAAGGAAATATCCCGTGGGTATTTGATGGTGGAAGCACAAGTCCTGCAGTGGAAGCGGAAGTCCTGATGAGGAGTTAAATAGTTGTAAAAAAGTTGTCAGACCCTTTAAGGGCCAAACGGAGAAAGCTTTATACCGGTGTGAATGTTCGAACAAGGGGTGGCCAGATGCTTAGTGATTAGGGGAGATAGATTAAGCTTTTTGCAAGTCTCTCACCACGTGATGATGGTATCTCTCAGAATTTCGTTAGATTTGAGGTAAATAGGAAGGGTTGCTAATGAGCAATGCAGGAGGGTTCCCAGGGAATAAGGTGTCACCATCTGAGCTTCTATGTCATAATTAGAAAAACGGGATTGTCCTGTCAACCAGTCCAGACCGATCCGTAGAAGGCATGCTGGATTATAGTTTCTAATGTTAGGTAAGTTAACCCCATCTTCCTTTTTCGGGAAAAAACAATTTTTTGAGAGCTATACGAGGGCGTTTCTTTTTCAAAGGAAAATTTTGAAGAGTCTTATATAACATGGCAATAGGTGTATAATGAGAATCAAAAGGAGGCTTGCATACACTAGCAGCGCTAATTAAAATGACTTGTGTAAAGAAACAAATGCATCAAATATTATACTCTACAATATAGTGTCCATTCAAAGTGAGTAATATCCACAAATGCTGAATAATATAGTCCATATATTGAATAGAATCCTGGAGTGCAAGCCTGTGAACCCCGTGGCGCTTCCTGTTTAGGTGGACCACCGTCACCACACCTCGGAAAAAACGTGCCCCCCTAGGTAGTAAAAACTCACCACAGGATGGGAAAAAAACACCTTGGATGGGATATAATTCCAGAATGTGGTAAACGAATTCCAGGTTAACGCTCTCCGGATTGCCCAAACTCTGATATATGATCAGGACTTCAATTCAGCATAAACCGCACCAGACACCTCAGATCATGTATGGGAAAAGAAAGGGGGAGGACCCATAGTGTAATTCCGTAAACACTACTTTATTAAAATTCCCAATCCCCCATACAAGATACACTCACAGTGTTAAAATCAAATAGTAGCATGTAGAATAAAGAGAAGAGTCCGTCGTGTGCCGGTAACTCACCGCTACCTATTAGGGAAACCGGAGCTCCAGCGCACCGACTCTGCGTGACAGCTGATGGATGCGTGCTCACGCCCTTACATGTTAGGCCCTCCATAGAAGTCCGTGTGACGAAACATGTAAGGGCGTGAGCACGCATCCATCAGCTGTCACGCAGAGTCGGTGCGCTGGAGCTCCGGTTTCCCTAATAGGTAGCGGTGAGTTACCGGCACACGACGGACTCTTCTCTTTATTCTACATGCTACTATTTGATTTTAACACTGTGAGTGTATCTTGTATGGGGGATTGGGAATTTTAATAAAGTAGTGTTTACGGAATTACACTATGGGTCCTCCCCCTTTCTTTTCCCATACATGATCTGAGGTGTCTGGTGCGGTTTATGCTGAATTGAAGTCCTGATCATATATCAGAGTTTGGGCAATCCGGAGAGCGTTAACCTGGAATTCGTTTACCACATTCTGGAATTATATCCCATCCAAGGTGTTTTTTTCCCATCCTGTGGTGAGTTTTTACTACCTAGGGGGGCACGTTTTTTCCGAGGTGTGGTGACGGTGGTCCACCTAAACAGGAAGCGCCACGGGGTTCACAGGCTTGCACTCCAGGATTCTATTCAATATATGGACTATATTATTCAGCATTTGTGGATATTACTCACTTTGAATGGACACTATATTGTAGAGTATAATATTTGATGCATTTGTTTCTTTACACAAGTCATTTTAATTAGCGCTGCTAGTGTATGCGAGCCTCCTTTTGATTCTCATTATACACCTATTGCCACTTTTTGATTTTTATAGCGGCTGCTTTGTATTCAGATTTCCTATTTTATAATAGCGCTGGGTTGAGTGGGTGTTTTATACTTACTCCTATTATCTAGTCTTATATAACAATTGGGCATCTTTATGTCTTATTAGTAGGGGGATAGTCTGCAGGGTATGGAGGAGTTTGGGGAAACTAACCATTTTAAATAAATGGCACCTTCCGAGGAATGACAAAGGAAGATCGGACCACGCTTCCAGTTGTTTCGTGATGGACGTAATGATGGGTGGGACATTTAGAGTGTATATGGAGGATGGGAACTTTCCTATATTTATACCCAGGTATTTGATATGGGACTTGGCAATAGAAAAAAACGGAGTGTGTTGCCCATGGTGGGGGCCTATGGTGAAAGAGGGGAAGAATCTTGCTTTTAGAGAAGTTTATCCTCAGCCCTGAGCAATGGCGGAAAGTAGTAAATATATAATAGATTAGGGGGATATCTGAGGAAGGATCAGAGGTGAAGATGAAAATATCGTCCGCAAATAGGGCAGTGCGAATCTCTTGGTTACCAACCTGCACACCGTGTAGACAAGAGTGGGAGGTCAGGAAGCAGGAAAGGGGCTCTATTGCAATATTAAACAAGAGGGGAGATAGGGGGCATCCCTGCCTGGTGCCTTTATAAAAGGGGGAAGGATTCTGAGACATCACCATTAGTAACGACATTTGCACATGGGGAAGAGTACATAAATGTGACTAGATGCAGAAAAGGACCCTCGAGACCAAATCTCCTGAGTACCAAGGTGAGCCAGGAGAAGCTGACATTATCGAATGCCTTTTCTGCATCTAGTGTGATAATAGCAATGTCACTGGAGGCATTCGTTTTGGCTTGATCCAGAACTGCTAGTACCTTTCTAATGTTGGAGGTGGCAGAGCGTCCCTTGGTGAAACCGGCTTGAGCAGGGTGAACAATATCTGGCATGATTAAAGCTAGCCTGTTGGCCATTAGTTTAGAATGAATTTTTGAGTCCAAATTCAGTAAAGATATTGGACGATATGATCCCGGTTCCGAAGGGTCCTTACCCGGCTTAAGGATTAGTTTTATGTGCGCTTGGATACCGGTTGGGAGGTAATTGCCACCCTCTAGGATATGTTGGTACACCGATGTCAACGAAGGTGATAGCACATGGGAAGTAAGTTCGTAAAATTTTGAGGTGTAACCGTCAGGTCCGGGGGCCTTGCCATTGGGATAGATACTATGACCAGTCCCACTTCCGGAACCTTTACCGGAGTGTTGAGTTAAAAAAGTTTCTCAGGAGTTAACTTAGGGAGGATGACTGAGTCTAAAAAGTCGGAGGCTTTTTGGTCATCTATCGGATCGGGGCCATATAATAAAGAATATACATTTTTCATCACTGCTGAAATTTCCAGCAGAGAAAAGAATGCATAAGAACAACAGAATTACAGCAACAATTACAATGAACCTTTGTGGAACATGAGGGAAGAAGCTGCACCAGAAAGCAGCATGGAACATCTACGAACTGGCCGTCAGGGAGCCAGTCCGCCTAGAAAGAGACAACGAGAGAACACGAATATGGAGTAACCTTATGTATCACGAAGGTCTAGGTCTCAGAGTTCAGCGAGGACAGTCATTGCGGGATCTATTTGCATATTGAGCCCTTTTGGTGGAGTCCTTTCTTGGACTACGGACATCTCTGATGTCTGGGGACCGCAGAGGAGAAGAATCCTGGGCATCCATGGGGATTTGCATGTACGCTTGCAGGTAGTTTGCTGCTTCATCGGGATGTGAGAAAGATTATGATTCACCTGCTGAAGTGGTAAATCGCAGGACTTCTGGGTAGGCTAGGGTGAACTTAATTCCTTTCTGGAAAAGGGCAGCACAGGCAGGTTGAAAAGCTTTGCGTCCCTTCATGACTTCTTGCAAGTAGTCTGCGAACAGTAAGAATTTGTGCCCATCCACTTGCAATGATTTTGCGTTGCGAAATGACTTAAGTATGGCGACCCTGTCGGCATAATTGAGGTAGCGCATGATCACTGGGCGCGGCGTGCGCCTATCGTTGGAGGGGGGCCCAGTCTGTGAGCTCTTTCCACTGAGCAGGGTGTGGGTAGCCCCAGTATTCAAGGAATACGGGCTGAACACAGATCAGGAAGTGTAGGGGCCGTGTAAGATTCTGGGACCCCAATGATATGCAGGTTGTTCCTGCGAGAACGATTTTCTAGGTCCTCAAGTTTTTCCAGGATGTATTGCTGAGTCTGGGCATGTCTCTGGTCATTAGCTAAGTTGGATTGCACCTCATCCTCAACGTCAGACAGTCTGTGTTCTAGTTCTGACAGCCTTTTTGATTGCTCTCTCATTTTTCTGCAGAGCTGCGCTATGCCTGCTGTCACTGCATTATCCACTGCTGCTGTTATCGTAGGAGAAAGAAGGAAAGCAACAGCTTGTGCCATCCTGGCATACTGCTCTTCATCACTAGGGGAGGCAGTGTTGGAGGAGAAGAGCTGTGGAGGGGCCGCTGTATCTGCTGGCTGTGGGTGAGTTGCGGCGGCCATTTTAGATGTACACACGGCGGGAGGCTCGAATGCCAAGCGGGCCTCTCCAGGACCTTCAGCAGGGTGTATAATGAACCGGTCCATGTATTATCTGCCCGGGGTGTTGTAAGGGCGGATCAGGGAAACGCCACTGGCTGGGGGAGCTGCTGGAACAGATTTTTATGCTGAGGTGTCCTGAGCCGCGGCTTCAGCCGTCTACCTTATCTGGCGCCGGAACCGGAAGTTACATTACCATTTTTAAAGTGATCAGTGAGCTGTTCGCTGCAACATTAGGTGCCCACAAGCATTCTGATAATCTATGTTTTTTATATTTTGCTTAAAGTTTCCACTTACTGATGTTTATTTGTGATAGGGTGAGTCTGAGGGGGTAAAGAAACAGAGAAGATGTGAGTATAGCAGCTGGAGATGTTTTTTTTTTTTTTTATTAAGAACTTCTGGGGTATTAAATTTCTCTTTTCTAGACTGGAAAAAGGCTTTGGTATATTTAATAATAAATAAATAATGTATTTATTTTGAATGAAATTAGTAGCATTAAGAGCATCAAATACAGCAAATGAGTTTAGGGTGAAACAGCCTCCCCCTTTTTAGGGCTAATAAAATGTAAAATATACTGTAATGTAAACAATATAGCAAAGTAAAGCCCCATACAAATCTATATTGCAGTAATGTTTCCTGAAAACATCCATGTGAATAAAATGGTAATCAAATCAATAAAAATGACTTAATAGGGGGGAATGGCTGCTTGAGTCTGTAGCTCTGCTCTCCTAGGGGAACTTGCAGCAACTCCATCACTCGTGCCTGACGATTACCCCTCTCATACAGAGAGTAACATCCGCTCAACATTTCTGCTATGTCCTATAAGAAACTTGGCTCAGGGACCACGCTGCCTAATGGACTTTTTCCTCATGCAGCTGGCTCACAACACTGCATAAGATGGTGCCCAGAGTGGGATAGGCTCACACATTCTACCAGATACAGTCTTCCACTCCTGATGACAGCAGTACTGACATGGAGGATTCCAGTACCGCTGCCTCTCCTTCTCTACCACCTCCGGAGGACAGAGGTAAGATAGCTGCAATCTCTCCTGCACACTTCCCACACAGCCAAAAAGCAACATTGGACTACAACTTTCACTGTACAGGCAGAAGGGGGCATGATAGATTCTCCAGTTGCATTTCCAGCATCAGACACTCCAGCTTTTGAGCAAACACTAAGTCATGCTGCTCTCTCTGCAAGCAGAGCTGCAGAGGGATTGAAGTGCATCCATCTCCCATATCCATTCCAACATGGAACCCCTAGAAGACAGCACTGACCAGCTAGAGAGTCAAATGGGAGAAGCATTCAAAGCTCATAATGAAGTAATAGATGCTCACTCACAGCAGAACATGAAGTTCAGAAGTATCCCAGAATCTGTGAAACCTAAAGAGTTTATGCTGTTCTTCCGCCAACTGTTCATTAAACTAGACCTTGATCTCTTTCCTCATGAGGGGATTATTGACCGGGCGCACAGGGTTATGAAGCCCAAACACTTGCCATCCACTGTCCCCAAACAAAGCTTTATGTTCAGTCAAGACTTCCTGGGCTGGATGCATTACCTGGATGCATGTAGCTTTTATCTCATATCCTGTATATCTTCAGGATCATCACTTTAACAAACTTACCTATTCGCCTCTCAAAACTTTAAACCATCATCAACTGGGAAAGAAAGAGTCCCTGACTGAAAAACGCAATTTTCTCTACCCCAACATCTTCTGCAGGCCTAGGGGCCCCAGCTCTGAAGGTGTATTATAAGGCAGCTATACTCGATCATACCAAACATCGATGGTCTCCTTCCTCACAACTTTTATGGTTACAAATTGACCAAGCTGCCTTAGCCTATTACTCTAAATTGCTTCTTGGTGCCATATGGTTACAATACCATCCCCATCATTCATTTCGGGCTCTGTAATTGCTACTATAAGAACCTGGCAAACTATACTCCACTATACTGGGCATCACAAGACCAACCATTCAACTCATGCCTGTGTCTATGTTGGAACCCCTAGATCCGGACCTACCCCGGCACAAGTAGTCCATAGCTGGCCTTCTAAAATTTGAAGACCTCTATTCTGGCCTACATATTTTATCATTTTGAGATCTTTCTACGAAATACTCCATCAGCAACAAAGACTTTTACAAATATCTTCGGGTCAAGCATATTCTCTTTTCGGTTTCCTGGACCGAATCTACTACCCCCCCCCTAGATATTTCTCAGCACAGCTCACTGTATCATATAGATGTATTTTACCCATCACTTGGTGTACGCTATCCAAAAACATAGAGTGCAACTAAACAGCAGCATTGTCATACTTTCTTAATTTCTATTATCGGTGTTGCTTCCTTGTTTTATGTACATGTCCTGATTGTTTGCTTCCATGTGCTTTGGAACCTTTGGTATTACATGTGCTTTGGAACCTTTGGTATTCTATCTCTTTTGAAATAAAAAAAATATGGTTAAATAAAAAAGATAACTTAATATTTGTATAAAGTATTGTATAATACAAAATAAAGTACAGTATTTACAGTATATTGTAAAAACATAAAGGGCCAAGCATTATCTAAAGTTAAAGTGGAGTTCCGGGCACAAAAACATTTTTTCAATGAACATACCCCTGGGACAGTCAGGGCTAGTACATTCCACAATGGCTAGCCTCTGATCTGTCCCGGTTCGCACTTACCTGCAAGAAGAAATACTCACTTATAAAATTTCTTCTACAGCGTTGTGGGCAGCTGAAGCCAGCGCGATCCTCTTCTGTGTCCTCTTCCGTGTCTTCTTCTCCCAGAATGCGCCTGCACCAGCCCCTCTCGTCACTTCCGGTGCAACGCCGCATTCCTCCACAGCTTCTGGGCATGCCCAGAAGCTGTTTAGCAGGGAATGCGGCATCGCACCGGAAGTGACGAGTGCGGCCAGTGCCGTCGCATTGATTTCTGGAAGCGATGACGTTCAGCTCCCAGGAATCATTGCAAACCGGAAGTGACGGCGCGGGCCGCGGCCACAGAGGGAGGAAGTGGAAAATAGGTGAGTATTTCTTTCTACAATTACAAGGTAAGTAAAAAAAAAAAAATAATCCTAACTATCCAATTCCTTTTCAGGTGAAGAAGAGCAAGCGGATGGCCACAAAACGATTAGGTCGATTTTGTGCCCGGAACTCCGTTTTAAATATTTTCACCTTGACATTGAACTATGTTAGAAAAAAAAAAAAAATAATATTAATATCATGACAGAATGCACTAAAAGACATGTGTTAAGGTTTAGTGAAGACTGTGGGTGATAAGAAATGTGACAGGGAATGAATGAACAAACTACCCAGTCTATCTGTAATCTCTCTTGATATTTCAAGTCTTTAAATGAGATGACCTTTTCTACCAGGTGCTCCTCCGTACTTACTGTATCCAATAATTTAGCATGTGGTGAGCACTATCGGAAAGGGTCCACCCACACTAAATTTTATTTAGGGATCTGCTTTTTTGAAGGAGCATTTTTTGGTATAACATCCATCAGAACCAATTTTCTCTTCTATTGGTCCAGCGCACACATCAGACCTATTTCTATGGTGACAACCCTTCTTTACAGGTAAAAGCTCACCATCATTGTTGACTTATTAATCTAAACGTCTTTATTTTGCACTGAGATTACTATGAAACTGAATAAGAAACTTAAAATTTGCTTGTGACAAGACAATTTGTCATTTCAGTTACTGGCCTTCCTTCAAACCTTTGAACAGCTGATTACCTCTGATTAGAAAGTAAGAAATTCTCCTGAAAATGGTTTTTGAATCAGCTGTCAAAGGTATTAAAAACAGCGACTGCATATTTCTTAGCGGCAAAAATATGTTTTCAGACTTGACACTTCCAATTTAAGCTTTGATATCTCTGACCTTTATTTTTTTATTTTTTTGCTACGACGAATTTGATAAGATACCTCTACTGCTAGCACACAATGCAAAATTTTCCCATATGAGAAAAATGAGAGATCTTCAAAGATTCAGACGTGTAACCTTTAAAACTGGTTAGGGATATTTTAATTTGCAGTTGAATTCTTTTACTTACCCTTTTCCTTCAGGGAGGTTGGGTAGGTAGGAAAAGTAAAGAAATGTAATAACTTTTTCCCAGTATTTACTATTTCACAGTTTCACAGGCTTCAAAAAAAAAGAAAACACACACACTCAATTCTTAGTAAATATTTAAAAGTGATCTTCAGAGATGTTCTGACATTCCAACTTTTTCGTTGCTACAGCAATTTTTTTTTCTTTTGTGCACATATTAACCACTTAAGCCCCGGAAGATTTTACCCCCTTCCTGACCAGGGGGTATTTTGCGATTCGGCACTGCGTGACTTTAACGGACAATTGCGCGGTCGTGCGACACTGTACCTAAACTAATTTAACGTCCTTTTTTTCCCACAAACAGAGCTTTCTTTTGGGAGCTTGCCTCCGGCGGCGCGCGCTCGCTCTCCAGAGCCTCACAGGCTAGTGACGTATATATACGTCACTTTGCCTGTTAGGGGCTGACCGCCGCAGTATATGTACTTGCGGCGGTCGGCAAGTGGTTAAGATACACTTAAAAAAACACAGGTGCTGAAATATATTATATTTTCTGAAAACAAAGACCCTGTAAATATAATAGCAGTAGCAGTATTTGCAATACTGTTTATCTATTCTACAATATACACTATATTACCAAAATTTTTGGGAGACCTGTCTTTACACGCACATTAACTTTAATGGCATCCCAGTCTTAGCCCATAGGGTTCAATACTAAGTTGGCCCACTGTTTGCAGCTAGAACAGATTCAACTCTTCTGGGAAGGCTGTCCACAAGATTTTGGAGTGTGTCTATGGGATTTTTTTTTACCATTCTTCCAAGAGCGCATTTGTGAGGTCAGGGACTGATGTTGGATGAGAAGGCCTGTATCGCAGTCTCTGCTCTAAATTATCCCAAAGGTGTTCTATCGGGTTGAAATCAGGACTCTGTGTAAACCAGTCAAGCTCCTCCACCACCAAACTTGCTCATCCATGTTTTTAACCACTTTACCACCGGAGGATTTTGCTGTCTTCCGTCCAGGCCACTTTTTGCGATTCGGCGCTGTGCGAATTCAACTGACAATTGCGCGGTCGTGCGACGCCGTACCCAAACGAAATTTACGTCCTTTTTTTCTGATAAACAGAGCTTTCTTTTGGTGGTATTTGATCACCTGTGCGATTTTTACTTTTTGCGCTATAAACAAAAAAAGAGCGTTTATTTTGAAAAAATAACAATATTTTTAACATTTTTTTATATGAAATTCCCCCCAAAAAAGATGTAAAAACCAATTTTTTAAAAATTTTTGGCCAATTTGTTTTCTGCTACCTATGTTTGGTAAAAAAAATCGCAATAAGCGTATTTTGATTGGTTTGCGCAAAAGTTATTGCGTTTACTAACAAAGGGAAAGATTTATGTCATTTTTGGTGTTTTTTTTTTTTAACGCGTAATGGCGGCGATCTGCGATTTTTTTTGTGGGACTGCGACATTGCGGCGGACAGATCGGACCCTTGACTGACATTTTTGACACTTTTGGGGTTACCAGTGACATTACTACAGTAATCAGTGCTATATATATGCACTGTTACTGTAAAAATGACACTGGCAGGGAAGGGGTTAATTTTATTGGAGAGGGAGGGGTTAATGTATGCCTGGTGCTTACTGACGTGTAGGGGGGGAGGGGCCTGAGTGAGTCATGGACAGATCGGATGTCCAGCTATGCTGAACAGTCCGATCTGTCACTATGGAGATCCGCCCGCTGTGTTTACACACAGCGGGCGGATCTCCACACTAGATCCCCGGCGATCGGGGCAGAGCAGCGGCGATCGCCGCTACTCCTCCCCTGGCCCGACTCCCGCTGTGAATGAAAACAGCGGGAGCGAGCCTCCGGCGGCGCGCAAGCGCCGCCCAGAAGGGGGAGTGTCCAGTCACGTAATACTACGTGACTGGACGATAACGAACCACTTTGCCGCAGTACTATTACCGTACTCGGTCGGCAAGTGGTTAATTTACCTTCCTTAAGAGTTCCCTTCACTAAAAACTAAGAGGGCAAGCCCAACCCCTGAAAAACAACCCCACATCATAATCCCGCCTCCACCAAATGATTTGCAATAGTGCACAAAAGACACGGACAGATTAGTGAGTTTGGGGTGGAGGACTTGACTTGCCTGCACAGTCCTGTCCTCAACCTGATAGAACACCTTTGGGATGAATTAGAGCGGAGACTGCTAGCCAGACCTTCTCGTTCAACATCAATGCTTGACCTCACAAATGCCCTTCTGGAAAAATGGTTAAACATTCCCTTAGATGCACTCCTAAACTTTGTGGACAGCCTTCTCAGAAGAGTTGAAGCTGTTATAGCTGCAAGTGGTGAGCCAACTTAATATTGAACCCCACGGACTAAGACTAGGACTAGGAAGGTGACCCATTACTTTTAGTAATATAGTGTGTAGCACACTCCTAGTTAGGTGCTAGGAAAAGCATAGTTTTTGCTCTGCCTGCTTATCAGTAGAGTCTAATCACTAGTTAGGCCTATTACATGTGTCCATGTGTGATTCACTTGGTCTAAGGGAGTGTCTCCACTGTATCCAATAGGGAAGCATGTTGGACAGTGGAGGAAACCCAGCCAATGACACACATGCTTTTGTGGCTGTCCCAGTGGGTTGGCACAAGAGTGATGCATCCTGCGATAGGTCATAAAGGCCAAGGGCACATGTGACAGGGTGTCTTTGGGCAGGAAGCTAGGTCCCAGGAGTAGGGTGATGGCTGTCTCTCCTCCTGTCAGTGTGGAAAGTGGTCACAGGCAGTCGGCCTAGTGGACCAGACGTGTGGTGCTGAGCCAGGAGGTCCAGAGGATACTGACTGTGGAGCAAGTGGCAGAGCAACCTGAGAAAAACAGTGTCCTTGAGTACCAGGGAGCTTGCCAGGGCTCTGCCCAGGAAGGGGAACACTCCGATGAGAGTCAGTGGACAGGGGCTAGCACACACAGCAAGAGAGAAAGGGGGTGCCAAGTTGAGACCCTGAAGAGTAATTTGAACAGGGGCATTTTCATCTATCTTACCTTCTGTGGCAGAGTGAAGCAGCGGCCTTGCCGCATACACTGCAGCTAATTGTCCTCGGAATTGTGCATAGTTCATAGTTGGAGTATCCCACTCATCCCTTCTCCCATCCCAGTTAAAAATAAAACACAATAAAAAAACAAATCCCCCTGGACTGTTCATTGTCTGAGCCAAGAGTTAAAGTGATAAGTTTTAACAGACTGTTGCTATGGGTAACCCAGGGGAATCCAATCTCAGCAGCTCCCTAGGGGCAGTGCTACAAGTGTATCTTCAGTACAAAATACACTCAAATTAATTTTAAATGTACACAAACACAATATAATCCCCATTTTTTAGTAACATTTAAAAGATAAAGGGTTTTTGAGTAAATTAGATACCAAATAGGTCAAGCCTCAAAGTTCCGCAATCTAGTAAAAAGGCAAGAAACTACTAAACTACACAAAATTGCACATAGGTGATGATTTAAAAGCCTTTATAGCTTATCAATTTAGAGTTTATTTTAAATGATTTCTCTATAATTATTGATGTCACTCGGGATTGGAGAGTGTGATTGTCAGCCTGCCTCTCCACCTTAGCCAATCAGAGGAAGCTTTGTATTCATTCACAGAATAAAAAAGCTGCCTATGAATGGCTGAGTGCCACTCAGACCAAATCTGTTATGTTCCGGGTGTGAGATGAGAGTCTCTGTCTCACAGCTGGAAACTGCAGCACTTAGTAAAGGAAATAGTTTGTTTGGACCAGATTGTTCCAAACTAACAATTTAGAGTCACAGAAAACCTGGAGATTAGCTTTACATGGACTAAGCAGCTACCAAATAGATCTGTGGCTTTCTGATCTTTTCTGCATTCACCAACACTGGCTTAACCTGCCCTCCTGAAACCGTTCCAAGCAGTAAATAGCAGACCAGCTTGGTATCTGGTTATCTGGGTCTGTTTAAGCACAGTCAGAATTCTTAAGTCCTAATAAAGGAGAAGTATATTTTGCCTTCAAACCTGTTGGCTTTTTTTTCCTTTGCTATGAATCAATTTTACTATTAAAACCTATCACTTTTAGATGTTGTTTGGTGCTCTCATTGGATTGTATGTATGTAGGTTCTTATTACTTTATACTTGATTACATTTCCTGAAGATACTTTCTTCTTTCCTTTCTTTCTTGCTTTCTTCTACCTGATTGGAAGGGTCTACCTGCTATAATCACATGATTGATCCCCGGTTTGTATGATTAGTAAAATTGCTGGGTGCATAAGTGAGTCAATCACATAAGAAGGAAATTATATTTGTGGAGTTCTTTATGCCAGCATTCTATAGAAAGCCATGATCAATGTTTTTGCTAGTCATTTTTAACACTCAATTGCAAAATATAAGGTACGTATGTATGTATGTCTGTCATTGTCACAGAAGCAAGGTCCCATTTTTATTATTTGAATTCAATAGTCTTCTCAGGCTTGTGTAATTTTCTCTATGATACAATCTACTCTTAAACAAGTATTAATTTTCTGGGAAAGTAGCACAGTACTAATATATATATATATATATATATATATATATATATATATATATATATATATATATATATATATATACACAGTGCCTTGCGAAAGTATTCGGCCCCCTTGAACTTTGTGACCTTTTGCCACATTTCAGGTTTCAAACATAAAGATATAAAACTATTTTTTGTGAAGAATCAACAACAAGTGGGACACAATCATGAAGTGGAACGAAATTTATTGGATATTTCAAACTTTGTTAACAAATAAAAAACTGAAAAATTGGACGTGCAAAATTATTCAGCCCTCTTAAGTTAATACTTTGTAGCGCCACCTTTTGCTGCGATTACAGCTGTAAGTCGCTTGGGGTATGTCTCTATCAGTTTTGCACATCGAGAGACTGAAATTTTTGCCCATTCCTCCTTGCAAAACAGTTCGAGCTCAGTGAGGTTGGATGGAGAGCGTTTGTGGACAGCAGTTTGCAGTTCTTTCCACAGATTCTTGATTGGATTCAGGTCTGGACTTTGACTTGGCCATTCTAATACCTGGATATGTTTATTTGTGAACCATTCCATTGTAGATTTTGCTTTATGTCTTCCCATCAATTTTAACCTTCTTCCCTGTCCCTGCTGAAGAAAAGCAGGCCCAAACCATAATGCTGCCACCACCATGTTTGACAGTGGGGATGGTGTGTTCAGGGTGATGAGCTGTGTTGCTTTTACGCCAAACATAACGTTTTGCATTGTTGCCAAAAAGTTTGATTTTGGTTTCATCTGACCAGAGCACCTTCTTCCACATGTTTGGTGTCTCCCAGGTGGCTTGTGGCAAACTTTAAACGACACTTTTTATGGATATCTTTAAGAAATGGCTTTCTTCTTGCCACTCTTCCATAAAGGCCAGATTTGTGCAGCATACGACTGATTGTTGTCCTATGGACAGAGTCTCCCACCTCAGCTGTAGATCTCTGCAGTTCATCCAGAGTGATCATGGGCCTCTTGGCTGCATCTCTGATCAGTCTTCTCCTTGTATGAGCTGAAAGTTTTGAGGGACGGCCAGGTCTTTGTAGATTTGCAGTGGTCTGATACTCCTTCCATTTCAATATTATCGCTTGCACAGTGCTCCTTGGGATGTTTAAAGCTTGGGAAATCTTTTTGTATCCAAATCTGGCTTTAAACTTCTCCACAACAGTATCTCGAACCTGCCTGGTGTGTTCTTTGTTCTTCATGATGCTCTCTGCACTTTAAACGGACCCCTGAGACTATCACAGTGCAGGTGCATTTATACGGAGACTTGATTACACACAGGTGGATTCTATTTATCATCATTAGTCATTTAGGTCAACATTGGATCATTCAGAGATCCTCACTGAACTTCTGGAGAGAGTTTGCTGCACTGAAAGTAAAGGGGCTGAATAATTTTGCACGCCCAATTTTTCAGTTTTGTATTTGTTAACAAAGTTTGAAATATCCAATAAATTTCGTTCCACTTCATGATTGTGTCCCACTTGTTGTTGATTCTTCACAAAAAATAGTTTTATATCTTTATGTTTGAAGCCTGAAATGTGGCAAAAGGTCGCAAAGTTCAAGGGGGCCGAATACTTTTGCAAGGCACTGTGTATATATATATATATATATATATATATATATATATTTTTTTTTCTTTTTGATGACAATGTCTTAAATGGTCATGTCCATCAACAATAGAAATAGCTGGCTAATACAGTAGAGCATAGGAGATATCAAGAAAAAAAAAATGGGGTGCATGTGCGGCAGTAATCATGAAGCTCTGCAGTGAATCTATTTTCTTAGCCTCCCTCTCAGTAACACTTCGGGGTAAAACAGTATGTGTGGGAACTAATTCTGTCTCCACTATATGCCAGCACTTCTAAAAGGTAAAAAATATGCATTTATAATTTCTTTTTTGTTAGGAGCCCTTAAAGCATTGCACCCATGATCATCAGATTGTAGGTGTAATGCAACAGTCCTGCAGACCGTCTGTGTATCTATCTGCCTGTAGCTCTGATACAGACAGGCAGTTAAATTCTGACAGAAAGAACAATGAACTACCTGGAGTGCTCGACAGTGCCCTGGTAGTTAATTGAAAACTATGTCACTCCCCCAACTTACATCATCTCTTAGATGAATGTAGCAAATTGTCAAGGTATAAGGCCCCGTTCACATAGCAGCGACGCTACTTCCCAGGGCGACTTCCGAGGTCGCGGCACGCTGCTCGCCCTGCAACCTCGGAGCGGCCGGCACGGACTTCATAACATTGAAGTCTATGACGGTCGCTCCGGGTCTCACCAAAGAAGCTCTGGACCCTTTTTCTAAGTCGGAGCGACTTGTGTCGCTCCTATTAGAACGGGTCCGCAGCTTCCCTATGGAAGGCGACCTACGGCAACCTGTGAGGCGACCAAGTCGCCTCACAGGTTGCCCCAGTGTGAACGGGGACTCACATGAACTCTATGAAAGCAGAAGCCTTACCTATCCACATCCCATTCAAAACACTTTAATCTTTACAAGCCACTTACCCTTACCATTGGTGTTACAATTCCCTTAAATATCTGGGTACTCATATTACTTCAAATTTATTTGACTTTGTATAGGGTGAACTACCCCTCTTTATTTTAAAAGATTTTATAGACTATTAAAGCAAAGGGACACCTACAATCTATCTTTATTGGGCTTCATTAATGTGCTTAGGATGTCTATTTTGGCCATACTAATGTATCTTTTCAAAACCCTAGTGGTCCTAATCCCTATCTCCCATCTATGTACCATGCAGAAGGCATTCACTGCTTTTGATCTGGCACTATAAATCCCACAAAGTTGCTAGCACTTTTATACTCTTTAGTTGGGAGCTACTGACCTAATAAAATACTATTAGGTTACATGCTTATGTTACATTACTTCTTCATCTACTCACTGCACTCAATAGTTGGTCTGAAATATAAGTAGGGCAGGTGTATCCTATTCATTTTAGATCTTTGATCTGGTCCAATATACAGATACATCTCCCAATTAACACCCCATCTAAGCACCTTCCCCCTGGACTCTGTTCACCCTCTGGCTCTATCCTACACTTTCTTACACATCTTCCGTCTCTCCCTCTCTTCTGGCATCTTCTCTAAAACATGCACCAGTCATCCCCATAAAAAAAGCCTTCATTGGATCCTACCAATCTTAGCAATTTATGCCCCATCTTCTTGTTCCCCCTTTCTTTCAGTTTCTTGAACGTCTGGTCTACAAATAACTGGGTGACCACCTCACTGAGAATAACCTTCTTGATCTTCTTCAGTCTGAACACTCTACAGAAACTGCTCTCCTAAAACTCCCAAATGATTTACTAACAGCTAAAACCAATGGACGCTATTCTGAACTTCTACTCTTGGACCTTTTGGCTGCCTTTGATATGATAGACCCCCCCTCCTCTCCCCCAAAAAACTTTACTTCTTTGGTCTCCATGACTGTAATTGGTTCTCATCCTGCTTATGCCACTGCACCTTCAGTAACATACAATTCTACTTCCTCTTCTCCTCTTCCTTTTTCTGTCAGTCCCCCCAATACCATTTCTATGTTGACCACACCCAAATCTATCTCTCTACCCCTCAGCTCACTCCATCAGTATCCTTACACATCACTGTAAGAGACGTTCAGCTGGACCCAAACGGGCGTTGGTGCGCATGCCCAGGCACATTACTGTGTGCACAGGGAGAAATGTGCGTGTGCACATGCGCATGCGCGAACCCGCGTTCGCACGCACGCATTGGTGCCAAACGACCTATTTAAACTGAGCAGTGACAGGAGCACATTGCTGAGTGGTCTTTCAGCTTGTTCCTGTTTACCTGTGCCCTGACCTGCTTCTGGTTTACCTGTGCTGACCCAGCTTACCCTTGACTCTCCTTTGGATTCCTGCTTGTCTACCTGTGACCCCGGCTTGTGATTGACCTTGCCCCTGTCTTATGCCTTTGTACCTCGCTGCCAGATTGTGTTTGTATCCTGACACTTCAGTTTGTATCCTGACACTGCTTCCGTCTCCCGTTCCTGTGCCCGCGCTGCCCAGCTGTTGATGACTCCTTGGCTTGTGTTCCTGCTTCGCTCCTGCCTTCTCATCCAGCATCACAGAGTTCCAGTTCCAGGTGCTCATCCAGTGATCCGCGGCCATCAGTCTCCTGTCAAGGCACCACCTGCTATACCGGCCCTCGTGCCACTCTGTGCCCTACATCGCCTGTCATCTCTACCAGGGGTGTTGGACAGGAGGTGCAAAAGAAGCCCTCTCTACAGCTCGATCTCCACCAGATACATGATAACCCCATACATATTAGTATGGGTGTCACACCACTAAATCTTAAACTTAACTTATCCAAAACTGAGCTCATTATGCTTCCTCCCCCACGTGCACTGATTTTTCTGTCAAGATTAATGACTCAACTATCAACCTGTCCCCACATGCCAGGGTGTTAAGTGTAATCATGGATTCTGAACTCTCTTTTCTGTTCCACATCCAATCATTGTGCAAAGCTTGCCGCCTCAACCTCTGCAATATTTCCAAAATATGCCCCTTCTTAACCAAAGCTTCTAATTCACTCCCTGGTTACCTTACCTCAACTTCTGCAACTCCCTCCTCATTGGATTACTTTTATATAAGCTATCTCCCCTTCAGTGCATAAAGAATGCTGCTGTCAGACTCATCCACCCCATCAACCATTCAGTGTCTGCTACCCCTCTCTGCCAATCACCTCACTCACCCAACAAATGAAATTCAAAATACTAAAAATAACTCAAAGCCATCCACAACCCTGCCCCCAGCTGCATTACTAACCTAGTCTCAAAATACCATCCAAATTGTTCTCTTTGTTCCTCCCAGAGTCCCAAGGCCTCCTGCTCTCTAGCTCACTTGTCATCACCACCTCTCTACCCCAATCTGCCCAACTATCTCAACTATCTTTTCAAAACGTAATAAAAAATGCAATAAAAAAAAAGAAAATCAAGCATGTTTTAAAGTGTAATTAGAAACATATTTTTTGTATAAGGCAAATGTCAAAGAGGTCACCTGTAATGATGACTCTTAGGTGTGGATGGCCACTTATTACTGTAAAAGGCAGCGCATCTTTGATGTTGGGTACTACTGTCAACTCTCTTCTTCTGAAACTGCAACTGAGAGCTCTGTCTCTCATACAACTAATGATCCTATCATTCTCATAAAAGTCTTGTATTACAATTTTCACATAATGCATGGCATTCTCTGAATGAACAAATTAAGATACTCTCTATAGTAATCAGTGGCAAATGACACCTAAGAGAATTGTCATTAGAGGTAACCTCTTGACTTATTTTTTCCTAGAGTTCTACTTTAAAGTAGAAATAAAGTATATTTTGTTTATTGCAGACTTGCATGTTACAACATGTATAATATTACATTTTTCCATATGCAATTCTTGCAGAATCTATTCCATTACTTCTCTTCAGCATTAAGCCTTGGAATGGGAAAAATAGGACTCTCACTGCCTTTCACAAAGACGACCCATTTGCAACTCGGGAGTAACCTGTCAGAAATCTTCCAAACCCAGCCTTCAGCGATAGAGATGGATGAACATCGGCCGGGGCAGTTCGCGAACGTCAGCCACAAATTTTCTCAAAAGTCTGCGAACCGCAAGTTCGCGGCGGGCCCCATTGACTTTAATGGGAGGCGAACTTTAAAAACCTTAAGGTCATATTTGCAGCCACAAAAGCTGTACTAGCTGTGCACAAATAGTCCCAACACATGGACAATGTCATAACAGAAGTATTGCAATTGAAAAAGTTGCCCTAAATTTTACAAATAAATTAGCCAGAACTGACAGCAGCCGGTAAATACATGTCTAATACATATAGGGTCCATTCACACATCTGTAAAATGGGTCCGCATCCATTCCACAATTTGGCAGAACCTTTACAGATCCATTGATTTTCAATTCCAGTCTGAAAAATTAGGCATTCACAGGATAAAGAAGTACGTGTCGGCCATTCCAGGCTCCAAAAATTAGCCCACATGCGTTTACCTGACAGCTAAGAACGTAGTATTCTGTGGCTGAAGGTACATTAGGCATTCACAGGATACAGAAGTAAGTGTCGGCCAGTATTGGCCCCAAAAATTAGCCCCGATCGGTTGACCTGACACCTAAGAATGTAGTATTCTGTGGCTGAAGGTACATTAGGCATTCACAGGATACAGAAGTAAGTGTCAGCCATAAAAGCCCCAAAAATTAGCCCATATGGGTTTACCTGACAGCTAAGAACATAGTATTCTGTGGCTGAAGGTACATTAGGCATTCAAAGGATAAAGAAGTAAGTGTCAGCCTGTATAGGCCCCAAAAATTAGCCCACATGGGTTTACCTGACAGCTAAGAATGTAGTATTTGGTGGCTGGAGGTACATTAGGCATTGACAGGATACAGAAGTAAGTGTCGGCCAGTATAGGCTGCAAAAATTAGCCCACATGGGTTTACCTGACAGCAAAGAATGTTGTATTCTGTGGCTGGAGGTACATTAGGCATTCACACAGTATACAGAAGTGTCGGCCTGTATAGGCCCCAAAAATTAGCTCACAATGGTTTAACTGACAGCAAATAACGTAGTATTTGATGGCTGGAGGTACATTAGGCATTCACAGGATACAGAAGTAAGTGTCGGCCTGTAAAGCCCCCAAAAATTAGCTCACATGGGTTTAACTGACAGCAAAGAACGTAGTGTATTTGATGGCTGGAGATACATTAGGCATTCACAGTATCAAGAAGTAAGTGTCGGCCTGTATAGGCCCCAAAAATTAGCCCACATAGGTTTAACTGACAGCAAAGAACATAGTGTATTTGATGGCTGGAGGTACATTAGGCATTCACAGGATACTTTCCACATCGCTATTCAACTTAATCATTGAACCCCTAGCAGAAACCATACATACTGACCCCGCTATTTCAGGATTGTCCATAGCAAACACTCACCACAAAATCAATTTGTTTGCGGGTGATATCATCCTCCTGCTGACAGACCCCTCCCACTCCCTACCAGCTGAATACCACACTCTCCAAAACTTTGGCCAGGTTTCATACTACAGACTGAACGCAACAAAGTCTTCCATTTTGGACTTAGGAGTCTGTGCAACCACAAAGTCTCACTTACAAGGGGTTGTCCCTATCCCCTGGACCTTGGATAGCATCCATTATCTAGGCATAGACATTACTGCCAAACCAAACACATTACTTTCCGCCAACCTAACTCAGATCCTCAAAAAAACGAATGCTGCAATGAAACATATCGGCAAAACAGAACTCGCATGGTGTGGGTGACTGGCAGCTTATAAAATGATCATTCTCCCCCAAATCCTTTACCTTTTCAGGAATCTGCCTATCCCTTTCCCATCTACTAGCCTCTCTGTATTAACCAAAGCATTCCACAAATTTCTCTGGGAGGGTAAGCGAGCAAGGTGTGCAACCTCTATCCTTCACAAACGAAAACAACTGGGGGGGAGGGGGGCAGGATTACCTGATCTTCATTCATATTACCGGGCAACTCACCTATCTCAAACTAAACTATGGCTTAATAGCTCCTCTCCTCCTGTCTGGGTGGATCTAGAGACTAGGATAGCACCTACTAGGGACTTACGAATGCTCCTGCTTAGTGACAGGTGGCTTCACTGGGACCTAAAGCCACTCACCCTCCCTATGCAAGCCTCCCTCAGAGCTTGGCGTAGACCTACCCTTCCTCAGTTTGCTATCGATATCCTACCGCACACATCCCTACCGTTATCCCTATTGAGTACGCATATTCCTGATCTCCCCATACCGCTGCTCCGCAACCGGAATGTAACGGATATCTCCCAATTTCTCAGTGATGACAAGGTGATACCTAAAAAAATGTGAAAACAAATGTGTACCGCGCTATGGATAGATACAACGTGCATAAAACTGAATACTGCTGTTCAAAAAATAGGTGATACCCAAATTTCTCGATATAAAGTGCCAAAATACAGCGTAGAGAGATTTGTGATAAATATTAATAAATAATCACACCATATAATCATAAATAATCATAAAGTACAACATGCAAACCATGTGCAAACATTAGTGAACAGATATGATATCTCTAATTAGGGTATCATAAAGTGTTAAATAATTCAACGTGGTAATACAATAAATATATAAATAGTGATGTCAGCTCAGCAAGTGTCCAAAGAAATCCAAAAGGTGCTTAAGTGCCAGGAAAAAGGTGCAAAATCATGCCATCAATCCAGTGCTGTGGAATGTGCCAATCCTCCCCCTTTGGATGTTCAACTTACCGGACTAAAGTGACCCCTAGGCTGTTTAGCTAAAGAGGGTCAGAAAAGCTTGTGTCCCAGTAAGGAGCCTGGTTAGAAATGCTTGGAGGTCTGATATCTGTTGCTCTCAATGGCCCGGTACACATATACAGGGATAAAGAAGCTCGCAATAGTGTGACTCCGTGATAAAACTTTTATTTGCAATAAACATAGAGTAACGCTCACATTTTGTAGAGTAAAATCAGGCTCATAGTAAGTAATCGGCAGGTCCAATGCTGCTTCCTAGTTGCGGTGTGTGCTCGGGATGTCTCCTTGGTCCCGGCATGCGTTCCACCGTACCGGAAATGATGTGTCGATGACCGTAAAGCTCCACTATAATACAGAAGTACGACCTTCCAACATCGCTAC
This sequence comes from Pelophylax lessonae, assembly GCF_965119305.1. Taxonomy (NCBI): domain Eukaryota; kingdom Metazoa; phylum Chordata; class Amphibia; order Anura; family Ranidae; genus Pelophylax; species Pelophylax lessonae. Next base: position 211,366,805 of record NC_138776.1, on the reverse strand, counting down.
ATTTCACCATCTTCCATATTCGGCACTTTTTATCTAAATGTCCAATACGGGAGCTATCAGTCGACAAACGGATTTGTGAACAATACCCTAACTTCACCACAAAACCCAAAGGTCTCTCATACTACTATGACATACTCCTCGACAGCACAACCTTCTTGAAAACTCCCCCCATGTTCAAATGGGAAACTGACCTCGGCACAACTTATTCCATCACACAATGGCAAAAGGCGTTAAGGATAGTACATAAACACACTCACTGTGCTGCCCACCGGTTGAAGATCACCAACCGGTGGTATTACACACCATATCGCCTAGCGAGCTTCTCGCACACGTACTCACCACTGTGTTGGCGAGAATGTGGGCGCACGGGGACACTTATGCATGTTCTCTGCGAGTGCCCTTCCCTTACAAGTCTGTGGAATAATATTTTCAAATACATAGCTTCCCAAACTGGTTGCATTATAACCCCCAACCCAGCGTTAGCTCTTCTTCATTTAGGCATTGAGCAACACACATATCGCTTCCATGCCTGGATCACACACTTACTTATAGCAACTCGGCTTCTAATCCTGAGAAAATGGAAAACTACTACCCCCCTACCATGCAGGAAGTCATATCGCTATTGCAAACGAACCACAAGTTTGAGAGATCACTAGCTATAAATGATCTGTCTCTAAAAAGATTCGACCACCACTGGGGATTCTGGAACTATGCGTAACCACTTCTATCCATACCCATGGGAGACTCGCTCGTGGACTGGAGACCCAATAGGGCAGTCTACGCATGAGGGACTCCTACCCTTCCTCCAGTTCCCTCACCTCCCCATGACACCATTTAGGTTGATCATCCACTGAACTTGCCTTGATCGCCTCTCTCTCTAACTTAAGTTCGACCCCTGAAAGTAAAATGTTTCCATTTCCCTTTTCTTTCTTTTTTACATTATACTACTTCTACTTGTGCGTAAATATCTCATGGCACAGTACTGTGATTTGGCATTGTGATATAGCAATGTGATATAGCATTGTGATATAACATTGTGATATGGCATTATATTACTTTCCCCTTGTTCCTTGTTTGACCGATTAGCTCACATGGGTTTAACTGACAGCAAAGAACATAGTGTATTTGATGGCTAGAGGTACATTAGGCATTCACAGTATACAGAAGTAAATGTCGGCCTGTATAGGCCCCAAAAATTAGCCCACATGGGTTTAACATACAGCAAAGAACGTAGTGTATTTGATGGCTAGAGGTACATTAGGCATTCACAGTATAGAGAAGTAAGTGTTGAACTGTATAGGCCCCACAAATTAGCCCACATGGGTTTAACTGACAGCAAAATTAAGTGTCGGCCTGTATAGGCCCCAAAAATTAGCTCACATGGGTTTAACTGACAGCAAAGTATGTAGTGTATTTGATGGCTGGAGGTACATTAGGCATTCACAGGATACAGAAGTAAGTGTCGGCCTGTATAGGCCCCAAAAATAGCCCACATGGGTTTAACTGACAGCAAAGAACATAGTGTATTTGATGGCTGGAGGTACATTAGGCATTGACAGAAAAAATAATTGTCGGCCCTGAAAAGCCCCAAAAATTTGCCATTCAATGGACATGAAATGCCTTTTATGCCGCTGTATGTAGCGAAGCCAAGTACCAGGTATTGCTGTGGGTGGATGGCGGTCTGGCAGATATTTGTGGCCTGGCATGAGGAATTTAAATGAAACATGGTCTACTGGTCACGTGTTTAATTCCTCAGAGATCCATGCCTCATTCATTTTTATAAATGTGAGGTAGTCTACACTGTCATGATCTAGGGGAGTGCGCTTATCGGTCACGATCCCCCCTGCTGTGCTGAACTTCCTTTTGGACAGGACACTGGGCAGGGGGCAAGCCAACAGTTCCATTGCAAATTGTGCAAGCTCTGGCCAGAGGTCAAGCCTGCCCACCCAGCAGTCCAGGAGTTCATCACTCCTCAGAGCGTCCACATCGGCCGTTAACCGGACACCTGTCGGTCTAGGCATTCCTTGTTGCTGGATCCGGAGTACAGCTGTCGATGGTTCGGCTGAAAGAAGGATCTCATATCTGAAGTGACCAAGACATCTTCAAACCGCCCTCTTCTTGCAGGCTCTGTTGGATTGCTACCCGCACCTGATTCTCTGTGACTGGAAATTCCTCTGCTAGCGCACGCAAAAGCAGAATGCAGCCTTTCCCGCAGCAAGGCCTGGAAGCACTGCATTCTGACCACCCTCTGTGATTGTGGTAATATTACAGCCATTTTATGTTTGTACCGGGGGTCTAAGTATGTTGCCACCCAGTATTGGTCCTTGGCCTTTATGCATTTTATACGGGGTCCCCCTTAAAACACTGGAGCATGAAGGCCCCCATTCGCACTAAACTGGAAGCGGTGTAGTGGCCTGCTTCCAGCTCATCATCCAGGATAATGTCATCCTCGTTCTCCTCCCCCCATCCACGGATAACACCAGGGATTCCCGGAAAGGCTTAAACCATGCTCTTCTTGCTCCTCCTCATCCCCCCCAGCACCATCCTCCTCTGACTCCTCTTCAGACTCCTGCTGTTGATTTGTCTCAGATGGTGTAGCACCCACTGGGAATTCATCCAACATTGCGACTTCCTCATCTTCCTGGTATCACATGCAGAATATTTATAGATATTTTATTTGTGGTGATTTATTGATACCTTTATAATATCAGTAAGCACCTTTGTTACACTATCACCTAGCACTTTGCTGCACTACAGACACCTTGACACATTTATTGATTTATATATTGGCAACCTCTTCAATACCAGAAAGCACTTGATTGGAATACTACTTGACACTTTATTGCACTATTTGCACTTTTGTATATTAATTTTTAATGTGTATATACTCTATTCAATGTGATGTAATTTATGTGGCACCAACATTATATGAGGATATATATATTTATACACCATTTTGTCACACCCTGAGTGGAAATTAACATAGGCACTGCCATCTACCTCACTCCGCCCATCTTTCGTGTATGGTGATGTAATGTTTATGTATTTGTTCTTTGTTCAACGCTTGTGTCCTATGCTCAGATTCCCTGTCACCATGGCTTTGAGATTTCTCTCGTATAATGTGAAGGGTTTGAACTCAGTACAGAAGCGTTGGTTGGGAATTTCGATCCACTAGGCCAGACGTAATCTTGGTTCAGGAAACACATTTCTGCCCTGGGAGTTCACTTAAATTTGCCTCCAAATATTTCCCCACCTCCTTTTTGGCCTTTGATCCGTCCGGTAAAGTGGGTGTGGCAGTTTTTATTATGAAGTCTTGTCCTATCCGTGTCAGGGAATCCTCCTTGACCCTCACGGAAGATTTATCGTATTGGTCTGTGATTATCTGTCGATCTCCTTTACAGTGATTAATCTCTATGTCCCTAATTCTGGCCAATTGGAATTCCTGGATGAGATCTTACAATCTACTTCTTGCTTATCTCAACCGTTCATGATAGTGGGGGGTGAGTTTAACCTTACTATGTCTCCCTATCGAGATAGCCAATCCCTCAGTCGGGATGCTCCTTCTCGTAGACTTCTCACTCAGGCCAAGGCCTTTCGTAAATGCGTTCGTTCCCATAGGCTCTTTGACTCCTGGAGAGCTAAGCATCCTACACATAGACAATTTTCATTCTATTCTGCCGCTCATTAAATACACTCTAGACTTGACCATTTTCTTATTTCTGCTGCCCTTATACTGTGTACAGTTAATTCTGATATTCTTCCTATTACCTGGTTGGACCACGCACCCATAATTTTTGAAGTGTCCGTGACTTCCTCCCCACCCAAGAATTGTCACTGGAGCATAAACGACCATCTCCTCCAGACCCAGGTGATCTGGGACCAACTGGCTGAGGGCCTGAGGGAATATTTTGCTCTGAATGAGGGTTAGGTGGATGAGGTTTCCACGCTATGGGAGGCTCACAAAGCCTTTTTCCACGGCTCTTGTTTTGCAGAAGGCTCACGTTTAAAAAGGGAGGTTGAGAGCCTTAGAACCTCTCTCTTGGCCGACCTGGAGTCCCGGCTTGTGGGCTCTGCCTCTGTGTCAGAGCTTCGGAAAGTTGTGAGTATTCGGGAGCGCATCAAGACTCTAGATATGTCTAAGATGGCCAAGTCCTTGATGTGGGCTCGGCAGTGCTTTTACGAGTATTCCAACAAGCCTCACACGATGTTGGTTAACAGGCTTCGACCTCGTCCCTTTCACTCGGTCCCGGATCTGCTGCTACAGCCTGATGGTACCCCTACTCACTGTCCCTTTACTATGGATGGCGTTTTTGGCACGTTTTACAGTAAGCTCTACAATTGCCTCACCCCTGAAAACCACTTCACTTTTACTCAGGAAAACTTTGACACATTTTTCCACGACCTTTCACTCCCCAAGCTCTCTGCTGCTGACTTGTCCAAGCTGAACGCAGACATCTCTTTTGATGAACTTGCTGCCATGATTAAAGATTTGCCCTCCTGGAAGGCCCCAGGTCCTGACGGATTGTCTTACCTTTATTATAAGACTTTTTACCCATCCTAGCCCCACATTTACTGGAATTATATGCTTCTTTGCTCCAAGGGAAGGTCCCACACCCCCAATTTACTCATTCCTATATTTTGGTCATCCCTAAACCTGGTAAGGATGCTTACTCCCAGATAATTACAGACCAATTGCCCTGTTGAACTCTGATTACAAAATCTTTACTAAGGTATTGGCCAATAGACTAGCCGGATTTATGCCTAAATTGATTGATCGGGATCAGGTGGGCTTTGTCATGTCCCGTCACGCAGGGGACAACACCAGATTCACAGTCAATTTGATTGACCTCCTTAATAGGTTTCCCTGCCCTGCAGTAGTCCTGAGTCTAGATGCTCAGAAGGCCTTTGATGGGCTGAGTTGGCCTTACCTCTTTTCCACTTTACAAAGGTTTGTCTTGAAAGGTCCTTTTTACAAAGCATTGGAGGCCCTCTATTCTCCTGCCACAGCCCAGGTCCGGATGTCGTCTGTTTTTGTGTCGCCTCCATTCCCCATGTTCAACGGTACCCGGAAGGGGTGCCCCCTGTCTACTTTACTTTTTATATTGTGTTTGGAGCCACAGTAGTGGGGTTCTGATGTGACACAGGGAATATAAAATATCCTTGTTTGCAGACGACATACTGTTAACCTTGATGAATCCCTTGGTGTCCCTGCCCTCTCTCCATTCCGTGCTGTCCTCTTTTAGTGCCATATCTGGTTACAAAATCAATTCTTCTAAGACTGAGGCTAAGCCATAGGCTCCATATGCCCCGGGAGCTCTTGGCCCAGTTGCAACAATCGTACCCATATCGGTGGTGCCCTTCGGCGTTTATGTATTTAAATTGACCCCTTCCTATTCAATTTTGTATCCCACTAATTTTGTTCCCCTGTTTCGCGAGGTATCTAGATCTCTACAGCAGTGGACGGGCTTTCTGTTGTCACTTTGGGGACGAATTAATGTTTTAAAGATTATTATTATTAAAGATAAGATATTGGTATATTAGCACTGCAGCACTTGTTTCGTCCATTTTGCACAGTTTGCACAATTAGCACATATATTGCTTGTTTTGATTGATGGATTGATTTATGACCACACTGCCTATATTTATTATTGATTATTAGGATTGTTTTTTAGACTATTTCCTTCGTGTCCCTTTGACATTTGGGATATCTCGCACCCAACATTGTATGTGTTTCTCTATTAGAATTTTATTTGTCATTTTATCCTTTTTATCTTCCATCCATCTTGTTATATTTCACATATTTATTACTATTTTTCTGGTCCACCATTTCAGAAATTGAGCGCTGATTTTCCCCTTATAATACAGTTTAGCAAGTATGTGGTGACACTACTCAATCAGCTGCTAATTTTGGTGTTCCACTATCTACTACATCCTATCTTTTTACATCCCTTCACATTTACCCCATTGGTAGCGCATTAGTCTCCCCCTCTTTTCTTTTAATGTTTTAAAGATGTCCATCCTACCCAAATTGCTTTATCTGTTTGATACCTTACCTGTGGCAGTCCCTTTGAACCAGCTTAAGGAGCTCCAACGCACCTTTCTTAAATTTATTTGGAACAATGAGGCCCATAGAGTGGCTAACTCAGTGGTGTTTTCTCCGAGGAGGCGGGGGGTCTTCGGGCCCCTGATGTTATTAAATATTACTATGCTTCCCACCTTCAAGTGGTGGCTTCCTGGTCTTCTCTGGCGGCTCCCAATCGGTGGTCGGAAATAGAGCAGGGTGCGATTTTCCTGGTCCATCCCTGCTCATTGCTTTGGTCCACTACATTACACATGGACAGGGTGCTTAAGGATATGTGCCTCGCCCCCATGAGTACTACCATGGAGGTTTGGCGTAAGTGTTTCTGTAAGTGTTCTCTCTCCTCACTATGTCCCCCCCTTACTAATATTATATTTAACCCCTTGCTACCAGATGGCCTATATGTTGGTCGGGTGTGGGCCTGGTCTCGGGTTTTCCCTTTTTCAGCTTCACAATTTGGTTCACCCAATTTCTCGCACCTTTTTTTCTTTCGAGACATTACGCCCTTCCTAAACACTCTTTTTATTTTTACTTACAAATACGCCATTTTTTCAGATTGATGTCGGCATCGCTGTTTCTGGAGAGACCCACTGCCTTTGAATATTTATGTGCTCATGGCCCCCATTAGAGACATCTGGTGTCCTCCATTTACAATATCCTCCATGATGCTTTACCGCTGACTGAGGGTCACCACCCCTACATGCGAAAATGGTCAGAGATTTTGCAACGCCCTATAATGTTACCAATGTGGAGCAAAATTTGGACTTCTGCCTTTAAATCCTCTAGATGCGTGGTGCAGAGAGAGACTACTCTAAAAATCCTTCTATTTTTGTACAGAACCCCGGTCCGCCTCCATAAAATTGATCCATCATGCTCCGCCATGTGTTGGCGGTGTGGGGTGGAACTGGGCATGTTCTACCAAATCTACTGGCAATGTTCTGATATACAACCTTTTTGGAATATGGTCATGTCATTGATTTCAACTGTTATGGGTTTGCACTTGCCGTTGGATCCATTACACTACTTGTTGGGACTCCCATTCTCCAGGATCTCCAAATCAACTAATAGACTGATTTCCTTTCTTCTTTTGGCTTCAAGAAGGGCTATTCCGCTCTGTTGGCTTCAGCAAACATCCCCTGATAAGCCTCTTTTTTTGCGTTTGCTTTCGGAGATCCGGGGGATGGAATTCCTAATGGCAACTGTTCACGATGAGCTTGCAAAATTCAATATTGTTTGGGATGCTTGGGATCTTCATACTCTTGAGTCTACATGATGCATGTCTATCTCCCCTCCTTATTAAGTTGGCTTGGAAAAGCCAACTTACTGATATTGTATTTAAACTTATTATTATTAAGTTGGCTTGAAAAAGCCAACTATGGATATTGTATTTAAACTTATTATTCTTCTTCTTCTTCTTCTTATTTTTCTGGCCGGTAAATTTTTGGACACTATCTCCTCCTAGAACGTTCAAGCTACATACTCCAAACTCGGCACAGACCTTCATACTGTTCTGACTCGGTGTGCTATATCTTTTCAGACTGGTTTGAGTTACGGTTTTCCTAAAAATTTAAATTAAAAACCCAAAAAATGCCCATAGACTTTCATTGACAGGATGTTCAGATGACCCAAGCTCCAAATCCCATTAGACTCAATCAAGCTTTGATGCTAATCAATGTAAACTCATCTAATCTATCTATCTATCTATCTATCTATCTATCTATCTATCTATCTATCTATCTATCTATCTATCTATCTATCTATCTATCTATCTATCTATCTATCTATCGATCGATCTTCAACCCTTTTCTATCGATCGATCGATCTTCAAACCTTTTCGATCGATCGATCTTCAAACCTTTTCGATCGATCGGTCGATCTTCAAACCTTTTAGATCGATCGGTCGATCTTCAAACCTTTTAGATCGATCGATCTTCAAACCTTTTCGATCGATCGATCAATCTTCAAACCTTTTCGATCGATCAATCTTCAAACCTTTTCGATCGATCGATCTTCAAACCTTTTCGATCGATCGATCTTCAAACCTTTTTGATCGATCGATCTTCAAACCTTTTCGATCAATCGATTGATCTTCAAACCTTTTCGATCGATCTTCAAACCTTTTCGATCGATTGATCTTCAAACCTTTTCGATCGATCGATCGATCTTCAAACCTTTTCGATCGATCGATCGATCTTCAAACCTTTTCGATCAATCTTCAAAACTTTTCGACCGATCGATCTTCAAACCTTTTTGATCGATCGATCTTCAAACCTTTTTGATCGATCGATCTTCAAACCTTTTTGATCGATCGATCTTCAAACCTTTTCGATCGATCGATCTTCAAACCTTTTTGATCGATCTTCAAACCTTTTTGATCGATCTTCAAACCTTTTCTATCGTTTGATCTTCAAACCTTTTCTTTCTATCGATCGATCTTTAAACCTTTTCTTTCTATCGATCGATCTTCAAACCTTTTCTATCTATCGATCGATCTTCAAACCTTTTTCTATCTATCGATCTTCAAACCTTTTCTATCTATCGATCGATCTTCAAACCTTTTCTATCTATCGATCGATCTTCAAACCTTTTCTATTTATCGATCGATCTTCAAACCTTTTCTATCTATCGATCGATCGATCTAAACTTTTCAAACTTTCTGGTCAGGCTTTCTCAAGCCAACTTAAAGTTTGTCTCGACGAACTTTTTTTTCTAGTTCTTCTTCTTCTTATTATTTTTCTTAGCGGTAAATTTTTGGACACTATCTCCTCCTAGACCGTTCAAGCTACATACTCCAAACTCGGCACAGACCTTCATACTGTTCTGACTCGGTGTGCTATATCTTTTCAGACTGGTTTGAGTTACGGTTTTCCTAAAAATTTAAATTAAAAACCCAAAAAATGCCCATAGAATTTCATTGACAGGATGTTCAGATGACCCAAGCTCCAAATCCCATTAGACTCAATGAAGCTTTGATGCTAATCAATGTAAACTCATTCAAACTCATCTAATCTATCTATTAATCGATCTTCAAACCTTTTCGATCGATCGATCTTCAAACCTTTTCGATCGATCGATCTTCAAACCTTTTCGATCGCAAGCCTTTTCGATCGATCGATCTTCAAACCTTTTCGATCGATCGATCTTCAAACCTTTTCGATCGATCGATCGATCTTCAAACCTTTTCGATTGATCGATCTTCAAACCTTTTCTATCGATCGATCGATCTTCAAACCTTTTCTATCGATCGATCAATCTTCAAACCTTTTCGATCGATCGATCTTCAAACCTTTTCGATTGATCGATCTTCAAACCTTATCGATCGATCGGTCTTCAAACCTTTTCGTTCGATCGATCGATCTTCAAACATTTTCGATCGATCAATCTTCAAACCTTTTCGATCGATCGATCTTCAAACATTTTTGATCGATCGATCTTCAAACATTTTTGATCGATCGATCTTCAAAAAATTGTGATCGATCGATCGATCGATCTTCAAACCTTTTCGATCGATCGGTCTTCAAACCTTTTCGATCGATCGCTCGATCTTCAAACATTTTAGATCGATCGATCTTCAAACATTTTTGATCGATCGATCGATCTTCAAACATTTTTGATCGATCTTCAAACATTTTTGATCGATCGATTGATCTTCAAACCTTTTCGATCGATCGATCGATCTTCAAACCTTTTCGATCGATCGATCTTCAAACCTTTTCTATCGATCGATCGATCTTCAAACCTTTTCTATCAATCGATCGATCTTCAAACCTTTTCTATCAATCGATCGATCTTCAAACCTTTTCTATCGATCGATCGATCTTCAAACCTTTTCTATCGATCGATCTTCAAACCTTTTCTATCGATCGATCGATCTTCAAACCTTTTCTATCGATCGATCGATCTTCAAACCTTTTCTATCGATCGATCTTCAAACCTTTTCTATCTATCGATCGATCTTCAAACCTTTTCTATCTATCGATCGATCTTCAAACCTTTTCTATCTATCAATCGATCTTCAAACTTTTTCTTTCTATCGATCGATCTTCAAACCTTTTCTATCGATCGATCGATCTAAACTTTTCAAACTTTCTGGTCAGGCTTTTTCAAGCCAACTTAAAGTTTGTCTCAAACTTTTTTTTCTAGTTTTTCTTGTTTCTTTTCATATACTAATTTGCAGTACTGTGATACATTGGACGTTGTGCTCTGCTGTTGTCAACTTATTGTTCTTTTTTCTTTTTTAATGGGGGCTCCATCCCCTAGCTTGTTGTCTGTATTTGTTATATCTTTCTCAATAAAAATATAATAAAAAAAAAATTAAAAACAGTTTGCTGAAGAAAAGAAGACTAAGGACATGGAGTACTGGAACCATTTCCTGTGGTCCGATGAGACCAAGATATACTTATTTGGTTCAAATGGTGTCAAACGCCTGTGGCGGCAACCAGTAGAGGAGTACAAAGACAAGTGTGTCTTGCCTACAGTCAAGCATGGTAGTCGGAGTGTCATGGTCTGGGGCTGCATGAGTGCTTCCGGAACGGGGAAGCTACAGTTTATTGAGGGTACCATGAATGTCAACATGTACTGAGACATAATGAAGCAGAACATGATCACCCCTCCTTTCAGAGACTGGGGCGCAGGGCAGTATTCCAACATGATAACAATCCCAAACACACCTCCAAGATGACCACTGCCTTTATAAAGAAGCTGAGGGTAAAGGTGATGGACCGGCCAAGCATGTCTCCAGACCTAAACCCTACTGATCATCTGTGGGGCATCCTCACATGGAAGGTGGAGGAGCGCAAGATCTCTAACATCCACCAGCTCTGTGATGTCATCATGGATAAGTGGAAGAGGACTCCAGTGGCAAACTGTGAAGCTCTGGTGAACTCCATGCCCAAGAGGGTTAAGGCAATGCTGGAAAGTAATGGTGGCCACACAAAATATTAACACTTTGGGTTCAATTTGGACACTTTAACTTATGGGGTGTATTCACTTTTGTTGCCAGCGGTTTAGACATTAATGGCTGTATGGGGAGTTATTTTTAAGGGACAGCAAATTTACACTGTTATACAAGCTGTACACTCACTACTTTACATTGTAGCAAAGTGTCATTTCTTCAGCGTTATCACATGAAAAGTTATAACAAAATATTTACAAAAATGCGAGGGTTGTACTCACTTTTGTGAGATACTGTAAAGGGCCAAGCCGAACCCTGCAAAAAACAACGCCACACCATAATCCCCCCTCCACCAAATGATTTAGACCAGTGCACAAAAAAAAGTCAATAAAGACATGGATGAGCGAGTCTGGGGTGGAGGAACATGACTGGCCTGCACAGAGTCCTGACCTCAACCTGATAGAACACCTTAGAGATGAATTAAAGGGAAGACTGTGAGCCAGGCCTTCTTGTCCATATCAGTGCCCGACCTCACAAATGCGCTTCTGGAAGAATGGTCAAACATTCCCAAAGACACACTCCTAAACCTTTTGGACAGCCTTACCAGAAGAGTTGAAGCTGTTATATCTGAAAAGGGTGGGCCAACTCAATATTGAACTCAATGTTGAACCCTACGGACTAAAAATGGGATGCCATTAAGGTTCATATGTGTGTAAAGGCAGGCGTCCAATACTCTTGGCAATACTTTTGGTAATATAGGGTATCTTTGGATAGAATGGTGGGGGGTGGGGGCTAAATCAATGTCAGGTTTTCATTGCCATCTGTGTCCCTGCTTGAGGGATTCACCAATTCTATGTGCCCTAATGTTAGTGATGAATGAAAATGAAAGTGAGAAAAAGTCTGAATTTGTTAGCTGTCACCAGGATAGGCATTTTTCAGCACGGCTAGTTGTTATGGTGACAGTTAACATGGTGTTTACCTTGCTGTTGAGAGCTTTTTTTTTTAATTTAATTTAAAAACACGCTTCAGTCACTTAATTTATTTCATCAGTGCTCAGAAAAAATCAAATTGAAAAAACGTAAATGCTACTATGCTGCTGAAAATGATCAAAACTTTTTCTATCTATCTGATTTTTTTTCTCTTCCAATTGTATGTAAAAATGACAAAGTAATACAAAAACACAGTTAATTTCATTTTGTTCTGCTCAAAATACATGAGATTGAACTCTGTTTGGTGACCTTTGGGGACCCAGTATCAACAGGCTGTCAGAAAATGGCAGACCACAGAAAACAAATTGTTAAAACTCAATTGAATCTATTTCACTTTCTGTCTTTCTACATTGCAGAAACTCCAGATAATGGATTTCTGGAAGAGACACGTTAGGTCTGCTATGTAAATGATGTTCCTCTCATAAATAAACTTCCAATTCACATTTCTGTTTGAGCAGTATTTATTCCACAAGAAGTCATATTTCCTAAAATGTTTGCATATACAGGACTGAACCTGATTAATTTATGTGATACAATACGGATTATTAGTGCTACAACTGGTATATACTAGCACGGTTTCTAGAGTGGTTTCCATTTGTAGAGACAGTTTATATCACTGTCAAAGGTGGGATTTCACTAACTTCCTGTCATGTGTTTGGGTCAGGATGTGAGGGGACATCTCTCCCGTGGGAATACAAACAGCAGTGAGAACCTGATACAAGTTGTAATCCTTCCCTACTGTATAAAACTTTGCTTGGGTGGGTGTTCTATATTATGTCTTTGCAAAGTACTGTTTCAATGCATAATGCTTTGATTTCCACAACTGAGTTGGATTTGGGGCCTACCTGAGATAATGGGAGTGGGGGTCATCCTTTCAGGAGAGTGGATTATTGTAAATGTTAGTGTGAATGGGTTAAGAAAAAAAATGGCCATTTTTAGGGACATGGTGTGATGGTGATTGGCCTACACATTTTACAATGTCACCATGACAATATAGCACACTATACATGGCCAGCATAACAAATACACTAGATTACCAAAAGTATTGGGATGCCAGCCTTTAAACGCACATGAACTTTAATGGCATCTCGGTCTTAGTCTGTAGGGTTTAATATTGAGTTGGCATACCCTTTACAGCTATGACAGTTTCATCTCTTCTGGGAAGGCTGTCCACAAGGTTTAGGAGTGTATCTTTGGGAATGCTTGACCATTCTTCCAGAAGCGCATTTGTGAGATCAGGCACTGATGTGGACGCTCTAATTCATACCAAAGATGTTCTATCGGGTTGGGGGCAGGCCAGTCACCCCAAATTTGATCATCCATATCTTAATGGGCCTTTCTTTGTTGGAACAGGAAGGACAAACCCCAAACTGCTCCTACAAAGTTGGGAGCATGAAATTGCCCAAATTGTCTTGGTATGCTGTTGCCTTCTGAGCTCCCTTCACTAGAACTAAGGGGCAAAGCCTAAACCCTGGAAAAACAACCCCACACCATAATCCCCCCTCCACCAAATGATTTGGACCAGTGCACAAAGCAAGGTCCATAAATACATGGACGAGCGAGTTTGGGGTGAAGGAACTTGACTGGCCTGCACTCAACCAGATAGAAGACCTGGGATAAAATAGAGCAGAGACTCCAAGCCAGGACTTCTCATCCACATCAGTGCTTGACCTCACAAATGTGCTTCGGGAAGAATGGTCAAACATTTCCATAGGCACACTCCTAAACCTTGTGGACAGCCTTCCCAGAACAGTTGAAGCTGATATAGCTGTAAAGTGTGAGCCAACTCAATATTGAACCCTACAGACTAAGACTGGGATGCCATTAAAGTTCATGTTGTGTAAAAACAGACATCCCAATACTTCTGGTAATATAGTTTATCAATCTACAATAACAGTTATGTTGCTCAAAAAAAATTTATCATGAAAAGGTCCATAAATCCCCGGTAGATATAATGTTGTAGAAAAAAAGCTGCCATGCACTGTGCCAAGATACAATAATACATAAACAATTTGATCTATAAAGTGCAGCACTAGAAGTGAATAACTCAAGTAAGGTCACTTAAATGAGCAAAAAAAAGAGTCCCAAGAAAAAAACAAGAGAAAAAAATAAAAATAGTGCAGTGATCCTACAGACGTGTTGAATAGTAGGGTTTAAATGAGAACCCGGTGACATCTCAAACGCTCATATCCTGCTTACCAGATAGCCAGTGACCTCCTATTAGAGTGGTCAATCTGCGCTTGTGTGTATTTCAGCTCAACAGCATAGACAATCAAACGGTCACCCTCCAGCATATAGCACCATCCAGTATGTAGCACAAGCTGAGATAGATGTCAGTAGGGTAAACTCCAAACACTCCAGACCTCACTGTCTAGCTGGCTCTATGAAAAAGTTGGCGTAGGTGCTTCACTCTGAATCAGGGGTGGATCCGGGGGGGGGGGAGGGGTTAAGGGGGCAACAGGGCAATTGCTCCCCCCCCCCCCCCCGAGAAAATATTACTGACTCCGAGGCCTCCAAGTCCGAGGATCCCAGGCACCATCTCCTGCTCTGGGATGGCGGGTCGACAAGCCCAGATTGCAGGTTCACGACCCACAATCCTCAAGCATCAGTGTGAAGAACGGACCCTGCACTAGAAGAAGCAGAGCCGATGTTTCCTGTATAGTTCCGGTTCCTGTCACAGACAGAGTGATACCAAATGTACTCCGCCTGTGAAAAGAGCGATATAGGAAGCATCGGCTCTGCTCTCTACTGCAGCTGCATGCTTCCTTCAGTGCCGCTCCTGTCACACTGATGCTCAGGAATGGTGGGTCAGGAACCAGCCAGCAGTACCCACCAACAGTACCCACCAGCAGTACTCCTCAACAGTCCCCGCCAGCAGTACCAGCCACCAATACACACCAGCACTGTCTGCCAGAAATACCAGCTAGCAGTACCCACCAGCACCAGCCAGCAGTACCCACCAGCAGTTCCAGCCCTTTAGGACAGCCAGCAGCAGCCACCAGTCATACCCGCCTGGGGAACAGCAGAAGCCAGTGATACCTGCAGGAATCCTGAGGAAGAAGTGAATATTGAGGTCAGTTGAGGTGCAGGTAAACGGCAGTGCATCCCTGTGAAAGTAGTCTTAGGCCCCTTTCACACAATGGGTCTAATCGGGTCCACCTGTTTGTTTTTCGGGTAGACCCAATTGGACCCTCCAGTGTCAGTTTACACCCACCTATCTCCAATCTGATTCGCTTAAAAAAACAGAAGGGGATCTGTCCCCTTCTGCCTGAGCGGACCAGATCAGAGGCCCATAAAGTAGATAAGGCTTTGTCCGTGTCTGCTCTGCATATGCTGAGTGGACACGCAGATGTCATTCGCCCACTCCACTCATTGTGGCCCACGACCGGTTACCAAGGCGCTAAAGTGGCCCTCTCTCCTCAAAAGGTTGGGAACCCCTGCTGAAGGGGCATGAGTCCCAGGTGGAGAGGTGTGCTGTAGCAGCCTTCTCCCTTAGTTTTGCCGTGGTGGAAGGAGGAAGGAAGGAGTCCCAGATGAAGAGGTGTGCTGTACTGTAGCGCATGAGGAGACCCATGGGGAAACCATAAAGATCTCCTGTGAAGCTGATAAAAGTGTTAAGACCGCCGCCACTGACGCGGCTGGCCTTAACATTTTGATTTCTATGGTTGGCAGGTCTCACTATTCTTCCCTACCTTCTCCGCGCTGAGAGGAAGCTGCATAATTTAAAACATATCGCTCTTTTTTATGCCATACTTTAAAAACAGTTCGGTAAGCACCACTCTATTTTCTGGCAATGCCCCTCCCGAGACTAGACTCTGAATAGTGTTATAAAGAAGTTTGTTATGGCGAAGAGGTTTCTAGTCCTACAAAAGAAGTTTTGATTATCCTCTAAAGGAGATTTTAAAGACAACAAAGAGATTTAAAAAAAAACCATTTGCCTTATTACTTATCTATATAATCAGTTTCACCCAGCGGGGGTTGTTCGGGGGCACGCTGTTAATTTTGTAAACAAGAGAAAGGAATTATTTCTTCCAAATGGCGAGATACTCAAATCTAAACCTTTTGTCAATTGTCACATGAGGGGAGTAATATGCTTACTGCCAGGGCTGCTGATAAGGCAGTACAACCAGTCCTAGTGCAAGGCCCCATGAGCCAAACAGGGGGGTGGGGGGGGGGGGCAGAGAAGATTTATTGTGCATTTCTGCCTAAATAAATAAATTGATTTTACTGGACCACACCATCACTCCTACTTGCCTACCAGGTCTTAAATTACATTTCCCTGGGCCCTATCAGGTTACCAGAAGGGCCCAGGAGGTGGGAGCAGAGGGGGGACTTTTTTCCATTTGTGAAGTGTAGGCAGATAAAGTCATTGCTTTTTTTATGCTACATCCAGAGGGGTGGGGGGCTTCAGGAGGGCTATATGGGGCCCCATGATTTCTAACAGCGGGCCTGCTTACTGCAGTATGAGTGTGGCTCCTTTTATATGGGAAAGACACGTCAGGAATTTTGTAAAAGTATTTATAAACTCAAGAACAGTATCAGGATAGGTAATCTATACTTACCAGTTGGTAAAAATGTGTCTAAAATTCACAGCTTTGGAATGCCCAGGGTGTACTTATTGGGGGGGGGGGGGGGGGAGTGGAGGTTTGCACTGGATTAAGTACATGAATGTCACTTCCTAATGGAACTCAAAGCTATAGGCCATGGAGGGTTTCAGTTCCAGTGAAACAGATTAGGGTGTATGGCTTGCCCAACTAAATATAAGCAGCATAACTTAGAAAAGACTATCCACTAGTTACATTGAATTGATCAATTCAAATCCATCACCATTTCCCCTTTTTTCCTCTTATTCAGTGTTGTAAAGATTTATTTATAGTATATTATTTTTTGTCTATATTGTGAAGCATTTTTAATGTATGTTTTTTTTTTTTTTTGTTTCTTGCTTTTCAAACAGGCATCTTTAACCACTTGCCAAGCGTTTTCTGTATCTTTACTGCTATAGGGTGGTTCGGCTGTGCAGAATCACATATACATGATTTGCATCTGTGGGTAGGGGGCACGTTTAAGTGCCCGGCCGCCCTGACAGTGCTGTCATTTGCTACAGTACAAGCCGATCAACCTTAAGCTGCATAATTGGTTCTTCATTGTAAGGGCGGTGAGAATGTGGAACTCTCTTCCACAATTGGTGATACTGTAGCTGTGGGGAGTATGGCTAATTTTAAAAGACTCTTGGACATGCATCTCACAGATCACAACATTCAGGGTTATGGGAAATGATAAAGCCACTGACACACACACACACCTTTACAGGTTGAACTGGATGGACTGTTGTCTTTATTCAACCTCAACTACTATGTAACTATCAGCAGGTCCCAACTAATTTATTTATGGCCGGAACCCACTGATCCACTAAGCGAATGACAGAAAAGAACAACACAGGGCTCCCTACAGACAGCAGCAATGTGTGTGTGTAGCACACTCCCAGGTAGGTGCTAGGTAAATACATATGTAGCCCTGTCTGCTTAACAGGGGGGCCTGAATTGTTAGCTAGCTCTCACATGTTTCCAGATGTGTCTGGGGAGTCTCCCCACTGTATCCAATGAGGGATCTTGTTGGACGGTGAGGAAACCTAGCCAATAGCACACCAGGGTTTATGACTGTCCCAGTGGGCGGGGTTTGCCGCAATGCACCCTGGGATTGGGTATAAATCCTGAGGGAACATGTGACAGAGCGTCTTTTGGCGGGAGCATCAATCCCAGGAGGAGGTGACAGCTGTCTCTCCTCCTGTCAGAGAGTGAAGATGGTCCAGGAAGTCTGCCTAAGGGGACCAGAGGTTGAGCTGTGCTGCAGAGAGGGATTCAGAGTTTTGCTGACTGAGTGGAGCTGCTGGGCAGAAGTCTTCAGGAAAAACAGTATTGTGAGTACTTAAGATCTGCCCAGGGTTCTACCTAGGAAAGGGGACCACTCCAGAAGGTCAAGGGGATCCAGGAGCCAGCTAGCCAGTAGTTGTGGCAGTGAAAGGGGGTGTCAAGTCTTAAAGCCCTGAAGATAGGGAAGTGAAAGGGGGCGCCAGTGTGGGCCCTTAAGTGTTCAGCAGTGCAGTCAAAGTGCACAGTCAGCTACCTCAGGAAGGAGTACCTCAGGGAGCTAAAAAGGACTTTGTTAGTCAAAGACAAAGTCATAGTGTTGAGTCAGCATTAACAGGCATTCAGCCAGCGTTACCCAGCGTCAAGTCAATGTTAACAGGCATCCAGCCAGCGTTAACCCGCGTCAAGCAGCATTTTCTAGAGTTTCTGCCTAATTGTGCATAGTTCAGTTGTTGGAGTATTCCACTCATCCCTTCTTCCATCCAAGTTCCTAAATAAACATAAAAACCCAAAGATACTGGACTAGTCATTGTCTCAGTGCTCACACTTGGAGAAACATGTTTAAAGGTACCTTTGTTGCACCCAGGGACCCAGGGGTACCCACAGCCAGCACCTATGCTAGAAATTGTGCTACATTTTTTTTTGTTTTCCTCCCTGCTAAACAAAAATTAAAAACTGTTGCGTTGCTTAGTAAAACAGCACACAGTACATACACTAAACATTGTTAGGCACACAGTTAACCCCTTGATTGCCCCTAAATGTTAACCCCTTCCTAGTAAGTGTCATTAGTACAGAGACAGTGTATGTTATTAGCACTGACAGTCAGTTCCATCCCCCAACTTCTGTGTCAGATTTCCGGCCCCACTATCGCAGTCCCATTAACCACTTTAGCCCCGGAGAATTTGGCTGCTCAAAGACCAGGCCCCTTTTTTCAACTTGGCACTGCATGAATTTAACTGACAATTGTGCGGTCATGCAATGCTGTACCCAAAGGAATATACGTCTTTTTTTTCCCCACAAACAGAGCTTTCTTTTGGTGGTATTTGATCACCTCTGCACTTTTTATTTTTTGCGATATTAATAAAAAAAGAGTGAACATTTTAAGAAAAAAGGACATTTTCAACTTTGTCTTTTAAAAAATATCCAATATTCTTAATTTATGTCATATATTTTGGCCAAAATGTATTTAGCTACATGTCCTTGAAAAAAAAAACGAGCGTATTTTTATTGGTTTGCGCAAAAGTTATAGTGTCTACAAACTATGGTGTAAATACTGGAATTTATGCAGCTTTTACTTTCTGACTGCCTATCTCATTCCATGAAGTGCTAAAATGGCAGGGCAGTACAACAGGTTGGGGTCAGGACTCTGTGCAAGCCAGTCAAGTTACTTCACCCCAAATTCGATCTACTTCACCCCAAATTCGATCATCCATATCTTAATGGACCTTTCTTTTTTGGAAAAGTCGGACAAACCCCAAACTGCTCCTACTAAGTTGGGAGCATGAAATACCCAATTGTCTTGGTATGCTGTTGCCTTCCGAGCTCCCTTCACTAGAACTAAGGGGCAAAGCATAAACCCTGGAAAAACAACCCCACACCATAATCCCCCCTCCACCAAACGATTTGGACCAGTGCACAAAGCAAGGTCCATAAAGACATGGACGAGCGAGTTTGGGTTGAAGGAACTTGATGGCCTGCACTCAACCCGATAGAAGACCTGGGATAAAATAGAGCAGAGACTCCAAGCCAGGACTTCTCATCCACATCAGTGCTTGACCTCACGAATGTGATTCTGGAAGAATGGTCAAACATTTCCATAGGCACACTCCTAAACCTTGTGGACAGCCTTCCCAGAAGAGTTGAAGCTGGTATAGCTGTAAAGTGTGAGCCAACTCAATATTGAACCCTACAGACTAAGACTGGGATGCCATTAAAGTTCATGTTGTGTAAAGACAGACATCCCAATACTTCTGGTAATATAGTTTATCAATCTACAATAACAGTTATGTTGCCCAAAAAAAATTTATCATGAAAAGGTCCATAAATCCCCGGCAGATATAATGTTGTAGAAAAAAAGCTGCCATGCACTGTGCCAAGATACAATAATACATAAACAATTTGATCTATAAAGTGCAGCACTAGAAGTGAATAACTCAAGTAAGGTCACTTAAATGAGCAAAAAAAAGAGTCCCAAGAAAAAAACAAGAGAAAAAAATAAAAATAGTGCAGTGATCCTACAGACGTGTTGAATAGTAGGGTTTAAATGAGAACCCGGTGACATCTCAAACGCTCATATCCTGCTTACCAGATAGCCAGTGACCTCCTATTAGAGTGGTCAATCTGCGCTTGTGTGTATTTCAGCTCAACAGCATAGACAATCAAACGGTCACCCTCCAGCATATAGCACCATCCAGTATGTAGCACAAGCTGAGATAGATGTCAGTAGGGTAAACTCCAAACACTCCAGACCTCACTGTCTAGCTGGCTCTATGAAAAAGTTGGCGTAGGTGCTTCACTCTGAATCAGGGGTGGATCCGGGGGGGGGGTTAAGGGGGCAACAGGGCAATTGCTCCCCCCCCCCCCCGAGAAAATATTACTGACTCCGAGGCCTCCAAGTCCGAGGATCCCAGGCACCATCTCCTGCTCTGGGATGGCGGGTCGACAAGCCCAGATTGCAGGTTCACGACCCACAATCCTCAAGCATCAGTGTGAAGAACGGACCCTGCACTAGAAGAAGCAGAGCCGATGTTTCCTGTATAGTTCCGGTTCCTGTCACAGACAGAGTGATACCAAATGTACTCTGCCTGTGAAAAGAGCGATATAGGAAGCATCGGCTCTGCTCTCTACTGCAGCTGCATGCTTCCTTCAGTGCCGCTCCTGTCACACTGATGCTCAGGAATGGTGGGTCAGGAACCAGCCAGCAGTACCCACCAACAGTACCCACCAGCAGTACTCCTCAACAGTCCCCGCCAGCAGTACCAGCCACCAATACACACCAGCACTGTCTGCCAGAAATACCAGCTAGCAGTACCCACCAGCACCAGCCAGCAGTACCCACCAGCAGTTCCAGCCCTTTAGGACAGCCAGCAGCAGCCACCAGTCATACCCGCCTGGGGAACAGCAGAAGCCAGTGATACCTGCAGGAATCCTGAGGAAGAAGTGAATATTGAGGTCAGTTGAGGTGCAGGTAAACGGCAGTGCATCCCTGTGAAAGTAGTCTTAGGCCCCTTTCACACAATGGGTCTAATCGGGTCCACCTGTTTGTTTTTCGGGTAGACCCAATTGGACCCTCCAGTGTCAGTTTACACCCACCTATCTCCAATCTGATTCGCTTAAAAAAACAGAAGGGGATCTGTCCCCTTCTGCCTGAGCGGACCAGATCAGAGGCCCATAAAGTAGATAAGGCTTTGTCCGTGTCTGCTCTGCATATGCTGAGTGGACACGCAGATGTCATTCGCCCACTCCACTCATTGTGGCCCACGACCGGTTACCAAGGCGCTAAAGTGGCCCTCTCTCCTCAAAAGGTTGGGAACCCCTGCTGAAGGGGCATGAGTCCCAGGTGGAGAGGTGTGCTGTAGCAGCCTTCTCCCTTAGTTTTGCCGTGGTGGAAGGAGGAAGGAAGGAGTCCCAGATGAAGAGGTGTGCTGTACTGTAGCGCATGAGGAGACCCATGGGGAAACCATAAAGATCTCCTGTGAAGCTGATAAAAGTGTTAAGACCGCCGCCACTGACGCGGCTGGCCTTAACATTTTGATTTCTATGGTTGGCAGGTCTCACTATTCTTCCCTACCTTCTCCGCGCTGAGAGGAAGCTGCATAATTTAAAACATATCGCTCTTTTTTATGCCATACTTTAAAAACAGTTCGGTAAGCACCACTCTATTTTCTGGCAATGCCCCTCCCGAGACTAGACTCTGAATAGTGTTATAAAGAAGTTTGTTATGGCGAAGAGGTTTCTAGTCCTACAAAAGAAGTTTTGATTATCCTCTAAAGGAGATTTTAAAGACAACAAAGAGATTTAAAAAAAAAACATTTGCCTTATTACTTATCTATATAATCAGTTTCACCCAGCGGGGGTTGTTCGGGGGCACGCTGTTAATTTTGTAAACAAGAGAAAGGAATTATTTCTTCCAAATGGCGAGATACTCAAATCTAAACCTTTTGTCAATTGTCACATGAGGGGAGTAATATGCTTACTGCCAGGGCTGCTGATAAGGCAGTACAACCAGTCCTAGTGTACTGGGCCAAGGCCCCATGAGCCAAACAGGGGGGTGGGGGGGGGGCAGAGAAGATTTATTGTGCATTTCTGCCTAAATAAATAAATTGATTTTACTGGACCACACCATCACTCCTACTTGCCTACCAGGTCTTAAATTACATTTCCCTGGGCCCTATCAGGTTACCAGAAGGGCCCAGGAGGTGGGAGCAGAGGGGGGACTTTTTTCCATTTGTGAAGTGTAGGCAGATAAAGTCATTGCTTTTTTTATGCTACATCCAGAGGGGTGGGGGGCTTCAGGAGGGCTATATGGGGCCCCATGATTTCTAACAGCGGGCCTGCTTACTGCAGTATGAGTGTGGCTCCTTTTATATGGGAAAGACACGTCAGGAATTTTGTAAAAGTATTTATAAACTCAAGAACAGTATCAGGATAGGTAATCTATACTTACCAGTTGGTAAAAATGTGTCTAAAATTCACAGCTTTGGAATGCCCAGGGTGTACTTATTGGGGGGGGGGGGAGTGGAGGTTTGCACTGGATTAAGTACATGAATGTCACTTCCTAATGGAACTCAAAGCTATAGGCCATGGAGGGTTTCAGTTCCAGTGAAACAGATTAGGGTGTATGGCTTGCCCAACTAAATACAAGCAGCATAACTTAGAAAAGACTATCCACTAGTTACATTGAATTGATCAATTCAAATCCATCACCATTTCCCCTTTTTTCCTCTTATTCAGTGTTGTAAAGATTTATTTATAGTATATTATTTTTTGTCTATATTGTGAAGCATTTTTAATGTATGTTTTTTTTTTTTTTTTTGTTTCTTGCTTTTCAAACAGGCATCTTTAACCACTTGCCAAGCGTTTTCTGTATCTTTACTGCTATAGGGTGGTTCGGCTGTGCAGAATCACATATACATGATTTGCATCTGTGGGTAGGGGGCACGTTTAAGTGCCCGGCCGCCCTGACAGTGCTGTCATTTGCTACAGTACAAGCCGATCAACCTTAAGCTGCATAATTGGTTCTTCATTGTAAGGGCGGTGAGAATGTGGAACTCTCTTCCACAATTGGTGATAATGTAGCTGTGGGGAGTATGGCTAATTTTAAAAGACTCTTGGACATGCATCTCACAGATCACAACATTCAGGGTTATGGGAAATGATAAAGCCACTGACACACACACACACCTTTACAGGTTGAACTGGATGGACTGTTGTCTTTATTCAACCTCAACTACTATGTAACTATCAGCAGGTCCCAACTAATTTATTTATGGCCGGAACCCACTGATCCACTAAGCGAATGACAGAAAAGAACAACACAGGGCTCCCTACAGACAGCAGCAATGTGTGTGTGTAGCACACTCCCAGGTAGGTGCTAGGTAAATACATATGTAGCCCTGTCTGCTTAACAGGGGGGCCTGAATTGTTAGCTAGCTCTCACATGTTTCCAGATGTGTCTGGGGAGTCTCCCCACTGTATCCAATGAGGGATCTTGTTGGACGGTGAGGAAACCTAGCCAATAGCACACCAGGGTTTATGACTGTCCCAGTGGGCGGGGTTTGCCGCAATGCACCCTGGGATTGGGTATAAATCTTGAGGGAGCATGTGACAGAGCGTCTTTTGGCAGGAGCATCAATCCCAGGAGGAGGTGACAGCTGTCTCTCCTCCTGTCAGAGAGTGAAGATGGTCCAGGAAGTCGGCCTAAGGGGACCAGAGGTCCCTTGTACGGTACAGCTCTCCTACTCACCTTTTTTACATACTATATTGGTTGATATAATCACCTGTGGCACATATCACTCTTACTACTTTTTCCCCCCCTATAATTGGCTTTATTGCACGTGTTTATTAGTTATGACATTCATTCATTTATATAATATGTATGTGTATGTATATATATATATATATATATATATATATTGTACTTAGTGAACAATTAAAATACACAATATATTACTATATTATTTGAATTTAAATTATTTAATCTAATTAATTCAATTATTCAATTAATTATTCTATTATATATATTGATTAATTTCTATTAACTAAACACGTGCCAAAATAAGGGCTCCAATCACTTATTCACTGATGATTTTTTTTTTTTTTCTTGACCAGCTCGTGTCTTCTTCTCCCTCTGGACTATGTGGCGGTTACCCGCCTCAGCCCCGGATCAGATATATACCCATTTGGTGCATCTTCACAGCGGACAATTCTCTGTGCCAAAATAATATATCCCAGAGTTTTCTTAGCAATCCTCTGGTTGATATTTATAATAATCCTTTTATTAGCCATGTAAGTACCTGACCTCATAATTGCCACTAATATGTTTTAGGATAGTATCGGTACTAGTGCCAACTCTATGTGAGATTTATGACTAATTAGTCTCCATTCTTAGTTTATTTTATAAAGCTCCTGAAGAGTGGATGCGATTTCCACGAAACGCGTTGAGCTATGCAGTATTCATGTGGACCAGGACATGGATCAGGAACTATGTATTACGCGTATGATATGTAACTTATGTTATTGCAATGTATGTAATTATTGTTAATATATTATTATGAATTGTATCTATACATGAATCGCTATATATTTTGTCCTTCTGACCCATGTCTGCATCTATTTGATCTGGTTTTATCATGTAGCACAATAAACCCTTGTAGTTATATACCTCCTTCGTTATCCAATATGTGCAGCATCGACCTCACTCAAAGTCCCGCTTTCCTTTCCCTTCTTTTTTTTGTGTCAATATAGTTACAGGGATGGAGGTCCTTGCTGCGATGCCACAGATCAACTTTTTATTTGTTTATTGTTCAATACAATTTTGGGTGGAAGACACCCGTTCCCCTCAAGTCGATCTGTGTGCATCAATGTTTTTCTGGCCCATGCACCGCTATGCTTCCCAGGCAGTGACTTTTTTCTTTCCTTGATGTTTTGGTATTGTATCGCTGCCCCTATGTGGGATGGATGCACCGCTGGGCTTCTTGTTCCGGGGTTGCGATGTTGGATCTGCCACCCAACCCACTGCCCTCTGAGGGCGGTGGGCGGGGCTGTCACGTCCGGCATCGGCGTCATGCGGTTTTGCCTGGTCCCGCGGCCACTATGTGGACCGCTGGACTGACTGGATATTTGTCATCTACGCCGCTGGGAGGGGTTAATGACCGGTTTCCGGCAATCTGCCGGATATAGGTCCGCCCCTTCCTCTGGCGCTTGTATGACGCTGGCGGAGACCCGCCGCGATCCTCTGGGCTATGAACTCGACGAGCTGCTCCACACTCCTCCTATGGTTTTTGTTTGTACACCTCCTAATCCATATGGTTACCTTTTCTATAATCACGGTAAGTCTTCCCTTTGTAGTGGGGTTTCTGCTTTCTCTCCTCACTGAGTTTACTTTTCTGATATTTTAAATCCCTTGTACGGTACAGCTCTCCTACTCACCTTTTTTACATACTATATTGGTTGATATAATCACCTGTGGCACATATCACTCTTACTACTTTTTCCCCCCCTATAATTGGCTTTATTGCATGTGTTTATTAGTTATGACATTCATTCATTTATATAATATGTATGTGTATGTATATATATATATATATATTGTACTTAGTGAACAATTAAAATACACAATATATTACTATATTATTTGAATTTAAATTATTTAATCTAATTAATTCAATTATTCAATTAATTATTCTATTATATATATTGATTAATTTCTATTAACTAAACACGTGCCAAAATAAGGGCTCCAATCACTTATTCACTGATGATTTTTTTTTTTTTTTCTTGACCAGCTCGTGTCTTCTTCTCCCTCTGGACTATGTGGCGGTTACCCGCCTCAGCCCCGGATCAGATATATACCCATTTGGTGCATCTTCACAGCGGACAATTCTCTGTGCCAAAATAATATATCCCAGAGTTTTCTTAGCAATCCTCTGGTTGATATTTATAATAATCCTTTTATTAGCCATGTAAGTACCTGACCTCATAATTGCCACTAATATGTTTTAGGATAGTATCGGTACTAGTGCCAACTCTATGTGAGATTTATGACTAATTAGTCTCCATTCTTAGTTTATTTTATAAAGCACCTGAAGAGTGGATGCGATTTCCACGAAATGCGTTGAGCTATGCAGTATTCATGTGGACCAGGACATGGATCAGGAACTATGTATTACGTGTATGATATGTAACTTATGTTATTGCAATGTATGTAATTATTGTTAATATATTATTATGAATTGTATCTATACATGAATCGCTATATATTTTGTCCTTCTGACCCATGTCTGCATCTATTTGATCTGGTTTTATCATGTAGCACAATAAACCCTTGTAGTTATATACCTCCTTCGTTATCCAATATGTGCAGCATCGACCTCACTCAAAGTCCCGCTGTCCTTTCCCTTCTTTTTTTTTTGTGTCAATGTGGAACTCTCTTCCACAATTGGTGATACTGTAGCTGTGGGGAGTATGGCTAATTTTAAAAGACTCTTGCACATGCATCTCACAGATCACAACATTCAGGGTTATGGGAAATGATAAAGCCACTGACACACACACACACCTTTACAGGTTGAACTGGATGGACTGTTGTCTTTATTCAACCTCAACTACTATGTAACTATCAGCAGGTCCCAACTAATTTATTTATGGCCGGAACCCACTGATCCACTAAGCGAATGACAGAAAAGAACAACACAGGGCTCCCTACAGACAGCAGCAATGTGTGTGTGTAGCACACTCCCCGGTAGGTGCTAGGTAAATACATATGTGGCCCTGTCTGCTTAACAGGGGGGCCTGAATTGTTAGCTAGCTCTCACATGTTTCCAGATGTGTCTGGGGAGTCTCCCCACTGTATCCAATGAGGGATCTTGTTGAATGGTGAGGAAACCTAGCCAATAGCACACCAGGGTTTATGACTGTCCCAGTGGGTGGGGTTTGCCGCAATGCACCCTGGGATTGGGTATAAATCTTGAGGGAGCATGTGACAGAGCGTCTTTTGGCAGGAGCATCAATCCCAGGAGGAGGTGACAGCTGTCTCTCCTCCTGTCAGAGAGTGAAGATGGTCCAGGAAGTCGGCCTAAGGGGACCAGAGGTTGAGCTGTGCTGCAGAGAGGGATTCGGAGTTTTGCTGACTGAGTGGAGCTGCTGGGCAGAAGTCTTCAGGAAAAACAGTATTGTGAGTACTTAAGATCTGCCCAGGGTTCTACCTAGGAAAGGGGACCACTCCAGAAGGTCAAGGGGATCCAGGAGCCAGCTAGCCAGTAGTTGTGGCAGTGAAAGGGGGTGTCAAGTCTTAAAGCCCTGAAGATAGGGAAGTGAAAGGGGGCGCCAGTGTGGGCCCTTAAGTGTTCAGCAGTGCAGTCAAAGTGCACAGTCAGCTACCTCAGGAAGGAGTACCTCAGGGAGCTAAAAAGGACTTTGTTAGTCAAAGACAAAGTCATAGTGTTGAGTCAGCATTAACAGGCATTCAGCCAGCGTTACCCAGCGTCAAGTCAATGTTAACAGGCATCCAGCCAGCGTTAACCCGCGTCAAGCAGCATTTTCTAGAGTTTCTGCCTAATTGTGCATAGTTCAGTTGTTGGAGTATTCCACTCATCCCTTCTCCCATCCAAGTTCCTAAATAAACATAAAAACCCAAAGATACTGGACTAGTCATTGTCTCAGTGCTCACACTTGGAGAAACATGTTTAAAGGTACCTTTGTTGCACCCAGGGACCCAGGGGGACCCACAGCCAGCACCTATGCTAGAAATTGTGCTACGTTTTTTTTTTTTTTCCTCCCTGCTAAACAAGAATTAAAAACTGTTGCGTTGCTTAGTAAAACAGCACACAGTACATACACTAAACATTGTTAGGCACACAGTTAACCCCTTGATTGCCCCTAAATGTTAACCCCTTCCTAGTAAGTGTCATTAGTACAGAGACAGTGTATGTTATTAGCACTGACAGTCAGTTCCATCCCCCAGCTTCTGTGTCAGATTTCCGGCCCCACTATCGCAGTCCCATTAACCACTTTAGCCCCGGAGGATTTGGCTGCTCAAAGACCAGGCCCCTTTTTTCAACTTGGCACTGCATGAATTTAACTGACAATTGTGCGGTCATGCAATGCTGTACCCAAAGGAAATTTACGTCCTTTTTTTTCCCACAAACAGAGCTTTCTTTTGGTGGTATTTGATCACCTCTGCACTTTTTATTTTTTGCGATATTAATAAAAAAAGAGTGAACATTTTAAGAAAAAAGGACATTTTCAACTTTGTCTTTTAAAAAATATCCAATATACTCAATTTATGTCATATATTTTGGCCAAAATGTATTTAGCTACATGTCCTTGAAAAAAAAAAAAAAATGAGCGTATTTTTATTGGTTTGCGCAAAAGTTATAGCGTCTACAAACTATGGTGTAAATACTGGAATTTATGCAGCTTTTACTTTCTGACTGCCTATCTCATTCCATGAAGTTCTAAAATGGCAGGGCAGTACAACCCCCCCCACCCCCCCACCCCCACACCCAAATTACCACTTTTTGGAAAGTAGACATCCTATGAAATGTCCTGAGAGGCATGTTGAGCTCATTGAATATTTAATTTTTTTGTCACAGGTGTTTGAAAAATGACTAAAAAAATATATATATATATTTTTTTACACAAAGTTGTCATTGAAATAATATATTGCTCACACATGCCATGGGTATATGTGTAATTACACCCCAAAATATATTCTGATGCTTCTCCTGAGTACAGGGATACCACATGTGTAAGACTTTTTTGGAGCCTAGCTGTGTACAGGACCCAAAAAACAAATCACCATCTTCAGAATTTCAAAGAGCGTACATTTTTCATTGCATTTTATCACTACCTATCACCGTTTAGGACGCCCTGAAATGTCAAGATACCACAAAACCCCCCCCAAATGACCCCATTTTGGAAAGTAGACACCCAAGCTCTTTGCTGAGAGGCATGGTGAGTCTATGGAATATTTTATATTTTGCCACAAGTTTTGGGAAAATTACATTTTTTTTAACACAAAGTTGTCACTAAAAGACACATTTATCACACATGACATGGGTATATGTGGAATGACACCCCAAAATACATTCTTCTGCTCCTCCTGAGTACAGGGATACCACATAAGTGAGACGTTTTGGGAGCCTAGCTGTGTACGGGACCCCAAAAACCAATCACCACCTTCAGGTTTTCTAATGGCGTACATTTTTCATTTCACTCCTCACTACCTATCACAGTTTCGGAGGCCCTGACATTTCAAGATAGCACAAAATCCCCCAAATGACCCCATTTTGGAAAGTAGACACCCCAAGCTATTTGCTGAGAGGCATGGTGAGTCCATGAATATTTTATATTTTGCCACAAGTTTTGGGAAAATTAAATTTTTTTAAAAATATTTTAACACAAAGTTGTCACTAAAAGATAAATTGCTCACACATGCCATGGGTATATGTGGAATGACAACCCAAAATACATTCTGCTGCTTCTCCTGAGTACAGGGATACCACATGTGTGAGACTTTTTTGGGAGCCTAGCTGTGTACGGGAGCCCGAAAACCAATCACCACCTTCAGGTTTTCTAATGGCGTAAATTGTGCATTTCACTTGCGCACTACCTGTAACAGTTTCAGAGGCCCTGAAATTTAAATATAGCACAACCCCCCCCCCCCCCCAAATGACCCCATTTTGCAAAGTAGACACTCCAAGCTATTTGCGGAGAGGCATGGTGAGTCCATGGAATATTTTATATCTTGCCTCAAGTTCCGGGAAAATTATTTATTTATTTATTTTTGTTTTTTTACAAAAAAGTTGTCACTAAATTATATATTGCTCACACATGCCATGGGTATATGTAAAATGATACTCCAAAATACATTCTGCTGCTTTTCCCAAGTATGGGGATACCCCATGTGTGAGACTTTTTTTGCAGTCTAGCCGAGTACAGGACCCTGAAAAATAATCACCACCTTCAGGCTTTCCAAGGGCGTAAATTGTTGATTTCACTCCTGACTACCTACCACAGTTTCGGAGGCCATGAAATGGCAAGACAGCACAAACCCCTTCCCCCAAATGATGCCTTTTCAGAAAGTAGACGCCCTAAGCTATTTGCAGAGAGGCATGTTGAGTGTTTTGCAGATCTCACTTTTTGTCACAAAGTTTTGGAAATTGAAAGAAAATTGAAAAAAATGAATTTTTCAAAATAAATGAGAGCTGAAAAGTACTCACCATGCATCTCAGCAAATAGCTTGGAGTGTCTACTTTGAAAAATGGGGTCATTTGGGGGGGGGGGGGTTGTGCTATCTTGGCATTTCATGGCCTTCAAAACAATTTACGCCCTTAGAAAGCCTGAGGGCGGTGATTGATTTTTGGGATCCTGTACGCGGCTAGACTGCCAAAAACCCTCACACACGGGGTAACCCTGTACTCAGGAGAAGCCGCAGAATGTATTTTTGGGGTGTCATTTCCCATATACCCATGGCATGTGTGAGCAATATATCATTTAGTGACAACATTGTGTAAAAAAAAAAAAAAAGAAATAATAATTTTCCTGAAACTTGTGGCAAAATATAAAATTGAAATTGCAGGGCCTCTGAAACTGTGACAGGTAGTGCACAAGTAAAATGCAAAATTTACGCCATTAGAAAACCTGAAGGTGGTGATTGGTTTTCTGGGTCCCGTACTCAGCTAGGCAACTTTGTGTAAAAAAAAAAAAAATGTGTCACCTTCCCGAAACTTAGGGCAAAATATAAAAACTCCATGTACTCAATATGCCTCTCAGCAGATAGCTTTGGGTGTCTACTTTTCAAAAAGGGGTCATTTGGGGGGTGTTTGAACTGTCCTGGCATTTTATGCTCAATCTTAGCCACACATCACCCACTCTTCTAACCACTTGAAAACCAAGCCTTTTCTGTGACTTTTTGTTTATATAAAAAAATATTTTTTTTTTACTAGAAAATTACTTTGAACCCCCAAACATTATATATTTTTTTTTAAAGCAGAGGCCCTACAGAACAAAATGATGGATGTTGCAAATTTTTTTGTCACACGGTATTTGCGCACATTTTCCAAACGCAATTTCTGCAAAAAAATACATTTTTTTTAAAATTGAATGCACAAATACACTATATAATTACAAATTGTTTGGTAAAATTTAAAAGATGATCTTATGCCGAGTACATAGATACCAAATATGACATGCTTTAAAAATTGCGCACGCCTGTGCAGTGGCAACAAACTACGTACATATTTAAAAGCCTTTAAAAGTCTTTACAGGTTACCACTTTAGACTTACAGAGGAGATCTACAGCGAGAATTACTGCCCTCGACCTGGAGTTTGTGGTAATACCTCACATGCATGCTGCAATTGTGGTTTACATATGACACTAGACCAACGCTTGCATTCGCCTTTGCGTGCAAGCACAGGGGGACAGGGGGCTTGATTTTTTTGTTTTAATTTATTTTGCTTGTTTATGTTATTTTGACACCTTTCCTTTCATTTATTTATTTTTTAATAATTTCTATTGTTATCATAGTGAATTTAAATATCCCCTATGATAGCAATCTGTAGTGACAGGTACTCTTTTTTTAAAAAATTGGGGTCTTTTAGACTCTAGATCTCTCCTCTGACCTTAACACAAAATTGGTGTGATAAAATGCTTTCCCAATTTCCCAATGGCGCTGTTTATTTCTGGCGAAACAGAAGTCATGAAATGCTCATAGCTTCCGGTATCTTAGGCCATAGAGATGATTGGAGCCATTCTTGTCTCCAATCAGCTCTATGGTTAGATAATTGAACCACCGGCTGCACTCTCAGGTTAACCGGGGGGACAGGAGAGCCCAATAAAAACCGCGGCGGGAGGGGGGAGGGAGTTCCTGTCCCACTGCTTGTAAAAGAAGTCTAGTGGCCAATCATCCGCTGGGATTGCTTTTACATGTGCTACGTTTTTTTTTTTTTTCCTCCCTGCTAAACAAGAATTAAAAACTGTCGCGTTGCTTAGTAAAACAGCACACAGTACATACACTAAACATTGTTAGGCACACAGTTAACCCCTTGATTGCCCCTAAATGTTAACCCCTTCCTAGTAAGTGTCATTAGTACAGAGACAGTGTATGTTATTAGCACTGACAGTCAGTTCCATCCCCCAGCTTCTGTGTCAGATTTCCGGCCCCACTATCGCAGTCCCATTAACCACTTTAGCCCCGGAGGATTTGGCTGCTCAAAGACCAGGCCCCTTTTTTCAACTTGGCACTGCATGAATTTAACTGACAATTGTGCGGTCATGCAATGCTGTACCCAAAGGAAATTTACGTCCTTTTTTTTCCCACAAACAGAGCTTTCTTTTGGTGGTATTTGATCACCTCTGCACTTTTTATTTTTTGCGATATTAATAAAAAAAGAGTGAACATTTTAAGAAAAAAGGACATTTTCAACTTTGTCTTTTAAAAAATATCCAATATACTCAATTTATGTCATATATTTTGGCCAAAATGTATTTAGCTACATGTCCTTGAAAAAAAAAAAAAAATGAGCGTATTTTTATTGGTTTGCGCAAAAGTTATAGCGTCTACAAACTATGGTGTAAATACTGGAATTTATGCAGCTTTTACTTTCTGACTGCCTATCTCATTCCATGAAGTTCTAAAATGGCAGGGCAGTACAACCCCCCCCCACCCCCCCACCCCCACACCCAAATTACCACTTTTTGGAAAGTAGACATCCTATGAAATGTCCTGAGAGGCATGTTGAGCTCATTGAATATTTAATTTTTTTGTCACAGGTGTTTGAAAAATGACTAAAAAAATATATATATATATTTTTTTACACAAAGTTGTCATTGAAATAATATATTGCTCACACATGCCATGGGTATATGTGTAATTACACCCCAAAATATATTCTGATGCTTCTCCTGAGTACAGGGATACCACATGTGTAAGACTTTTTTGGAGCCTAGCTGTGTACAGGACCCAAAAAACAAATCACCATCTTCAGAATTTCAAAGAGCGTACATTTTTCATTGCATTTTATCACTACCTATCACCGTTTAGGACGCCCTGAAATGTCAAGATACCACAAAACCCCCCCCAAATGACCCCATTTTGGAAAGTAGACACCCAAGCTCTTTGCTGAGAGGCATGGTGAGTCTATGGAATATTTTATATTTTGCCACAAGTTTTGGGAAAATTACATTTTTTTTAACACAAAGTTGTCACTAAAAGACACATTTATCACACATGACATGGGTATATGTGGAATGACACCCCAAAATACATTCTTCTGCTCCTCCTGAGTACAGGGATACCACATAAGTGAGACGTTTTGGGAGCCTAGCTGTGTACGGGACCCCAAAAACCAATCACCACCTTCAGGTTTTCTAATGGCGTACATTTTTCATTTCACTCCTCACTACCTATCACAGTTTCGGAGGCCCTGACATTTCAAGATAGCACAAAATCCCCCAAATGACCCCATTTTGGAAAGTAGACACCCCAAGCTATTTGCTGAGAGGCATGGTGAGTCCATGAATATTTTATATTTTGCCACAAGTTTTGGGAAAATTAAATTTTTTTAAAAATATTTTAACACAAAGTTGTCACTAAAAGATAAATTGCTCACACATGCCATGGGTATATGTGGAATGACAACCCAAAATACATTCTGCTGCTTCTCCTGAGTACAGGGATACCACATGTGTGAGACTTTTTTGGGAGCCTAGCTGTGTACGGGAGCCCGAAAACCAATCACCACCTTCAGGTTTTCTAATGGCGTAAATTGTGCATTTCACTTGCGCACTACCCGTAACAGTTTCAGAGGCCCTGAAATTTAAATATAGCACAACCCCCCCCCCCCCCAAATGACCCCATTTTGCAAAGTAGACACTCCAAGCTATTTGCGGAGAGGCATGGTGAGTCCATGGAATATTTTATATCTTGCCTCAAGTTCCGGGAAAATTATTTATTTATTTATTTTTGTTTTTTTACAAAAAAGTTGTCACTAAATTATATATTGCTCACACATGCCATGGGTATATGTAAAATGATACTCCAAAATACATTCTGCTGCTTTTCCCAAGTATGGGGATACCCCATGTGTGAGACTTTTTTTGCAGTCTAGCCGAGTACAGGACCCTGAAAAATAATCACCACCTTCAGGCTTTCCAAGGGCGTAAATTGTTGATTTCACTCCTGACTACCTACCACAGTTTCGGAGGCCATGAAATGGCAAGACAGCACAAACCCCTTCCCCCAAATGATGCCTTTTCAGAAAGTAGACGCCCTAAGCTATTTGCAGAGAGGCATGTTGAGTGTTTTGCAGATCTCACTTTTTGTCACAAAGTTTTGGAAATTGAAAGAAAATTGAAAAAAATGAATTTTTCAAAATAAATGAGAGCTGAAAAGTACTCACCATGCATCTCAGCAAATAGCTTGGAGTGTCTACTTTGAAAAATGGGGTCATTTGGGGGGGGGGGGTTGTGCTATCTTGGCATTTCATGGCCTTCAAAACAATTTACGCCCTTAGAAAGCCTGAGGGCGGTGATTGATTTTTGGGATCCTGTACGCGGCTAGACTGCCAAAAACCCTCACACACGGGGTAACCCTGTACTCAGGAGAAGCCGCAGAATGTATTTTTGGGGTGTCATTTCACATATACCCATGGCATGTGTGAGCAATATATCATTTAGTGACAACATTGTGTAAAAAAAAAAAAAAAGAAATAATAATTTTCCTGAAACTTGTGGCAAAATATAAAATTGAAATTGCAGGGCCTCTGAAACTGTGACAGGTAGTGCACAAGTAAAATGCAAAATTTACGCCATTAGAAAACCTGAAGGTGGTGATTGGTTTTCTGGGTCCCGTACTCAGCTAGGCAACTTTGTGTAAAAAAAAAAAAAATGTGTCACCTTCCCGAAACTTAGGGCAAAATATAAAAACTCCATGTACTCAATATGCCTCTCAGCAGATAGCTTTGGGTGTCTACTTTTCAAAAAGGGGTCATTTGGGGGGTGTTTGAACTGTCCTGGCATTTTATGCTCAATCTTAGCCACACATCACCCACTCTTCTAACCACTTGAAAACCAAGCCTTTTCTGTGACTTTTTGTTTATATAAAAAAATATTTTTTTTTTACTAGAAAATTACTTTGAACCCCCAAACATTATATATTTTTTTTTAAAGCAGAGGCCCTACAGAACAAAATGATGGATGTTGCAAATTTTTTTGTCACACGGTATTTGCGCACATTTTCCAAACGCAATTTCTGCAAAAAAATACATTTTTTTTAAAATTGAATGCACAAATACACTATATAATTACAAATTGTTTGGTAAAATTTAAAAGATGATCTTATGCCGAGTACATAGATACCAAATATGACATGCTTTAAAAATTGCGCACGCCTGTGCAGTGGCAACAAACTACGTACATATTTAAAAGCCTTTAAAAGTCTTTACAGGTTACCACTTTAGACTTACAGAGGAGATCTACAGCGAGAATTACTGCCCTCGACCTGGAGTTTGTGGTAATACCTCACATGCATGCTGCAATTGTGGTTTACATATGACACTAGACCAACGCTTGCATTCGCCTTTGCGTGCAAGCACAGGGGGACAGGGGGCTT
This sequence comes from Pelophylax lessonae, assembly GCF_965119305.1. Classification (NCBI taxonomy): domain Eukaryota; kingdom Metazoa; phylum Chordata; class Amphibia; order Anura; family Ranidae; genus Pelophylax; species Pelophylax lessonae. Next base: position 211,331,142 of record NC_138776.1, on the reverse strand, counting down.
GATTTTTTTGTTTTAATTTATTTTGCTTGTTTATGTTATTTTGACACCTTTCCTTTCATTTATTTATTTTTTAATAATTTCTATTGTTATCATAGTGAATTTAAATATCCCCTATGATAGCAATCTGTAGTGACAGGTACTCTTTTTTTAAAAAATTGGGGTCTTTTAGACTCTAGATCTCTCCTCTGACCTTAACACAAAATTGGTGTGATAAAATGCTTTCCCAATTTCCCAATGGCGCTGTTTATTTCTGGCGAAACAGAAGTCATGAAATGCTCATAGCTTCCGGTATCTTAGGCCATAGAGATGATTGGAGCCATTCTTGTCTCCAATCAGCTCTATGGTTAGATAATTGAACCACCGGCTGCACTCTCAGGTTAACCGGGGGGACAGGAGAGCCCAATAAAAACCGCGGCGGGAGGGGGGAGGGAGTTCCTGTCCCACTGCTTGTAAAAGAAGTCTAGTGGCCAATCATCCGCTGGGATTGCTTTTACATGAAAGCCGACCTCTGGCTGTAAAAAACAATACCAAGATGATGCCAAATCTGCAGGCATCATCCTGGTATAACCACTCAAAGTCCAGCAAAGTACCAGTACATTGCTGGTCCTTGTTTGGCATATAGTGTAGGGTTTTTTTTTTTTTTGTTTTTTTTTATGCAGCCTGTGGGGTGAATGAAAAAAAGAGAACCTAACAGAAATCTCTGCTAGAAAATTGTGTAGTATACTCACCATTAACCGCCCAAACATTCAAACCCACTTCTTAATGGCGGGTATACATGTCAAAATTCCATGTAAACCTAATGGTATTTTAACTGCAGTGGTGAAATCACCTACCACAGCGTTGCCATCAGAGGTATCCATATATGCTGAGCGCAAACGCTGTTTGTGTCAGAATATATAAGTGTGGAAGCCGATGAGTGTAACTGCAAAGCAAACTGGTTAACAATAGAATGAAAAACAGGCAAAGTACAGTAAAAGTACAGTAGGAAGAGTAGAAGAACAGAAAAATAATTCAAACGACAACTGTTTTTAGCTTTATTTTATATTTATTTGTAACTTTTTATATTTTTTGTAACTTTTTGTAATTTTTTTGTAATTTTCTTTTTTTACACTTTTTTTTTTGTGAACTGCAACTTTCCAGGTTAAGGTCTCTCAAAATGTCGATAGCCATCGATAGCCATCAAACATCTTACGAGACCCTGTGTTAGTGTGCCCTAAACTGTGTCATGCTGTACCCTACGCTAATACTCTACTAGTGTGTGGTAGGGACAGAAACAGTCCCCGATGCAGAGACCAGGTTGGTCAGGACAGTCGGGACAATAATAGCGGGTGTCACGTCTAAATCCGCGCCTGCTACAGACACGATATCTTCTTTGGGGGTATCTTTGGGTGGGGGTACTCGGGAGGACATGTGAAAAATGCCTCTGATGCAGCCGGCTCACAGCATCTGGAAGGGGAAGATGGGCAGGAGCGCCTCCTGGGTACAGGTAGCCTCTGATTATCTCTTCCTGGAATTCTTGGAAGGATCCAGTTCGTCCTGATGCTTTGTATAGCGCAAAGGCATTCAGCATTGGCAATTGGAATAAATAAACAGCCACTTTTTTGTACCAGTGTCTGACTTTACAGGCAACTAAGTACGTGCCAAAAGCTGGTCGTTAAGGTCCACCCCTCCCATATTAAGGTCAGCCCTCAAATTTTCCACTCGCCTACTCGCATTTTGTGAGTGGAAAATCATTTAGGGCGAGCGTGGGGCTGCTCCGGGGTGTCGCTCAGGGGAAGATAGTGGAAGAGGAAAGCCGATGGACGGGATTACCATAGAGCGGGGATCGTTCCGCTGTAACAGCATTAATTGTAATTGCCGGGCACTCGCCGACACACACAGTCCCGCCTCATAGCCCGGCTTCTTTGATAGACAGAACACCTGGCCAACCGAGACGTGTGACGTCTATCAAAGGAGTCGGGCTAGGAGGTGGGACTGTGTGTGTCAGCGAGTGCCCGGACATTCAAATTAAAGCTGTTACAGCGGGACGATCCCACTTTGTGATTATTCAGCCAGATTTCCTCTTCCTCTCTCTTTTCTGCACTGGTCAGTGCATTGACAGGCACAAGTGAAGCTGCATTATTGGGTCCAGGTAAAGCTGCATTGATGGCACAGTTAAAGCTGCATTGATGGCACAGGTAAAGCTGCATTGAAGGGCACAGGTGAAGCTGCATTGAAGGGCACAGGTAAAGCTGCATTGAAGGGCACAGGTGAAGCTGCATTGTAGGGCACAGGTAAAGCTGCATTGTAGGGCACAGGTAAAGCTGCATTGAAGGGCACAGGTAAAGCTGCATTGACAAGCACAGGTGAAGCTGTATTAATAGGCTTAGGTAAAGCTGCATTGATGGGCATGGGTGAAGCTGCATTGACGGGCATGGGTGAGGTTGCATTGACGGGCATGGGTAAGGTTGCATTGATGGGTATGGATGAGGTTGCATTGACGGGTATGGATGAGGTTGCATTGACAGGCACGGGTGAGGTTGCATTGACAGGCACGGGTGAGGTTGCATTGACAGCCACGGGTGAGGCTGCATTGATGGGCACAGGTGAGGTTGCATTGATGGGTACAGGTGAGGTTGCATTGATGGGCACAGGTGAGGTTGCATTGATGGGCACAGGTGAGGTTGCATTGATGGGCACAGGGGGCTGCATTGATGGGCACAAGGGAGGCGGCATTAATGGGCACTGGTGATGCTGCATTGATAGGCACAGGGGAGGCTGCATTGATGGGCGCTTTTGAGGCTACATTGATGGGCGCTTGTGAGGCTGCATTGATGGACACCGGTGAGACTGCATTGATGGGCACTGATCAGGCTGCACTGATGGGCACTGTTGAGGTTTTACTGATGGACACTGATCAGGCCGCACTGATAAGCTTCATTGATGCTGCTGCACTGATGGGCACTGGTAGGCTGCATTGATGGGCACTGATAATGTTGTTATTAAAATGTATTTTTATAACATCTACATTAATGCAAAAACATTTAACAGTGTCATTCTATGAGATAATTTATCAAGACATGTTTAGGGGCGGAATTAAGGACGGGGCAGGGTAGGAGTTGGGTGGGGCAACTGGTGGCAAGTAACACTTAAGGCCTGGCTAGTAGCTCAGGACTTAAAATGTTGAGCCCTGTTAAGGTTATATTCGTGGACAAAGAGTGGTTTCTCCAAAACGCCTGTTGCCGTAGTAATTTCGACTGTCGTGTCTGCGTGAAGGGAGGACAGAACGAAAATATTCCATGTATCCCTCCACTTCACTGCAAGCAATTTGTCAGTTTTCAAGCAGGCTCTCTCTCCCCGACTAAGTTGGGAATTTATAAGCAATTGGGGGAAGCCCCGACGATTAGGTCGCACAGTGCCACATGTGCCAATTTGAAATTCAAGCAGGTGACTAAAAAGTGGCACGCCTGAATAAAAATTGTCCACCTACAAATGGTACCCCTTTCGAAATAAGGGTGACAAACTATCTTGCCGCTGCTCCCTATGTAGTCTGGGCAGTTGGGGGGCTCCACAGAGCTATCTTTTCCCTTGTAAACCCGGAAACTAACTGTATAGCCTGTGGCCCTGTCACAGAGCTTATACAGCTTGACCCCGTATCTGGCATGCTTGCTGGGGAGATACTGTTTCATAGCAAGGCGGCCAGTAAACTTAATCAGGGACTCATCAACGCAGACAACTTGGCAACAAGGCTGCAAACCGCTGATTGAAGTGGTTTACGAGGGGCCGAATTTTGTGGAGCCAGTTATATTCAGGGTCATCCCGAGGACAACAGATTTCATTGTCGTTGAAATGCATAAACTGCAGAATTTGCTTGTATCTCGCCCTGGACATGGAAGCAGACTACACGCGCATATGGTAAATTGGGCTAGTGGACAAATATAACCGCAACTCACTGTTTTTGGTTATGCCCATGTTGAGGGAAAGGCCCAGAAAAGTTTTAAACTCGGAAACCGTTACAGGCTTTCAGCTGAATTGTCTGGCAAGGGGCGAATTTGGGTTGGAGGCGATGAATTGACCAGCGTATAAATTTGTTTGGTCCACAATAGATCTGAAAAGTTCTTCCATGAAAAACAGCTCATAAAAATTCAGGGGAGTAAAATTGGCTGTTTCCACGTGGATTCCAGGTTGGGCAGTTAATGGGGGAAGTATGGGCGCTGTAATATCAGTGGGCTGCCAATCAGGATATGCCAGTGCATCAGGGAGGGCACTATGGGCTCTACGGGCCTGTCTTCGAATACACGGTAGGCTGCGGACCACTACTTGTGCTAGCCACTGCACCAGTTTCAACTGCACTTATGGGACTCGCCATGTAACCAAGTGATACTGCAGTGCTGGTTGTTCTAGGTCCAGGGTGTACTAGGCCACTGGTGCTTTCCAGATCACCAGAAGGATGAGCGGCACTAGTACCGACACTCTGCTCCATACGAGCACGCTGCGATCTCTGCATCTCAGCAACTCCAGAATGGGGTCGGGTACGCCTGGTTCTAACAGGGACCCATCCGTCGTCAGAGCTGTCTGTCAGGAAGCCACTGCTCTCTTCAGGTTCGTATACTGACCCTGATTCTGCCAGTGAGGATTCACCATCGCTCTCATCTAACATGGTCAGTATACTGTAGGCCTCTGCACTACTGTACCACAATTTGGTCATTTTAGCAACTAAATTTACAGGTACAGTAGTGTGACTCACATTTAAAAAAGCACCTGGTTGTCAAGGACTATTTCAACCACTACCAAAAAATACTGCTAATGCTAGCAGGGATCAGGCCTGACTCTGCTAACACAGCGGTTTTGTGTTTTTTGGAAGTGACAATAATCTATTGATTACTACACTTGCTTGGGTGGGGTGGGCTGGGCTGGGAGGAGGGGCTAAACGCAGATGCTGGCAGGAATCAGTGCTGATTGTGCAAACTCCGAGTTTTGGGAACCCTAAACTATTGGGGACGCTAGTATAGTTCTGATCAGATCAGATATTGATCTGTTCAAACACTATACTAGTAATGGAAGTGTATGTGTGCGTATGTGTGTGTGTGTGTATGTGGTAATCAAGGGGTTAACTAATATTTCTAACTATGCGCCAGGGATCTGCGCTATACTAGACTGACGCTAACACTAACTAATGACACCTGTGACACTAATAATAGTGATCAGAAAAAAACTGTACACTATAAAAGTGACACTGTGACAGGGTAATGAAGGGGTTAACTGGGGGTGATCAGGGGGGATCAGGGGGTTTATCTTTATTGGGGTGGGGGGACCCTAAACCTACTTGGGACAGAATTTTACTTGCTAGCGCTAACTGAAGTCACAATCACACTATCACAGATATACAGAAAAACACTATATAACCTGTGTATAGTGTGCAATGTGACAGGGGGGAAGGGGTTAACTGGGGGTGATCAGGGGGGATCATGGGGTTAAATCTTTATTGGGGGGGTGGCGGGTATCCTAACCCTAAAAGGAATGGCCACAAACGCTAAACCAGATCTCAAGTCACACTAATACAGGTATATAGGAAACTGCTATATACTGTATACAGTGTGTGTTGTAAGAGGGGGTGTAGGGGTTAACTGGGGGTGATCAGGGGGTTAAATCTTTATTGGGTGGGTGACGGGGACCCTAAACCTACTTGTGACAGAAACGAACTTGTTAGCGCTAACTCAAATCACAATCACACTATCACAGAAATACAGTAAAACCACTATATTACCAGTATATTAGTGTGCAATGTGACAGGGTGGAATAGGTTAACTTGGGGTGATCAAGGGGGGATCAGGGGGTTAAATCTTTAGTGGGGGGTGGTATCCTAAGCCTAAAAGGAATGGCCGCAAGCGGTAAACCAGGTCACAAGTCACACTAATACAGGTATATAGGAAAGTGCTATATACTGTATACAGTGTGTGTTGTGACAGGGGGTGTATGGGCTAACTGGGGGGTTGATCGGGGGTTAAATGTGCCTATCTACGTGTGTGTGTGGGTGCTTGGTGCAGTACTCTCTCCTCTCAATGAATCCAAAAAGGATTTGGGGAGGAGAGAGCGGGTCTTTTCTGTGCCTGTGTTTACTTTACACAGGCACAGACAGTATCTGATTGATATTTTCATTTTTATACTTAAAAATAAAAAACCCAGCGGTGATCAAATACCACCAAAAAAATGTCTATTTGTGAAAAAAAAAATCATATAAATGTTTTTATAGTGCAGTGCTAAATAGCAAAAAATTACCTGGCAAAGAAGGGGGTTAAACGTTCCAGGGCTGAACTGGTTATCATGTTTGGACAGGTGTGGTTTCCAGGGGGTTGAGTGGTTACCTTTGGCATGCCCAGCAGCACGGAAAGCCCCTTATCATCTAATGGGGTGGTGTTTTTTTTGTCTCTGCAGTTTGAAAAGGTGCTGAAGAGATGGGAATTATTTTCCTTTTTTCTTTAACCATTTCTGGACCAGAAGGTTTTACCCCTTTAATGACCAGGTTATTTTTTTTGCGATATGGCACTGCGTTACTTTAACTGACAATATCGCTGTCGTGCGACGCTGTACCCCAATAAAATGTATGCCCTTTTTCCCCTCTTTATTTTAGTGGTATTTTTTGCGCTATAAACAAAAAAAAGACTGACCATTTAAAAAATAAATAAATAAATAATAATATTTTTTACTTTCTGCTATAAAACATATCCAACAAAAAAAAAAATAAATATCTAATCTAATTTTCATCAGTTTAGGCCAATATGTATTCTGCTACAAATTTTTGGTAAAAAAAATCCCAATAAGTGCATATTGATTGGTTTGCGCAAATGTTATAGCATTTGCAAACAATGCAATATTTTTATAGAATTTTTTTTTTTTTTTACTAGTAATGGCGATGATCAGCAATTTTTGTGGGACTGCAACATTGCGACAGACAAATCAGACATCCAACTGACAGTTTTGACACTTTTTGGGACCAGTGCTAAAAACAATTTGCACTAATGACACTGGCAGGGAAAGGCTTAACATCAGGGTGATCAAAAGGGTTAGTGATCCTAGGAGGTGCTTACTAACTGTTGAGGGGTTGCACTGATTGGGAGAAAACAGAGATCCGGGTCCCTGCTTACCAGGAACACAAGATTTCCATCTTGTCCCCTTGCAGAATGGCAATCTGCCTTGTTTACATAGTCAGATTGCAGCTCTGCCTCTCCCCGGGATGATCACGGGTAATCAGCAGATGTCGGGTCCACAGAAATCGTTGACTGACATCCCAGTTAGCCAATAACAGCACGATCATGCCTCTGGCTGCATGATGGCACCATCTAGTGGCTATTGAATGAAACCACGTACAGGTACATAGTTTCACGCAATAGCGCCACTTTGCCGCAGTTTATACATGGTGGCTGGTTGTCTCCTCCCCTCCACCCTAGTTGGGTGGATGTAGGCAATGAATGTCTTCATGTCAGCAGCTGCCCCAAAAATGGTATCGCTTGAGGTTCCGGAAATGAGGCAACCAGAAGTGACTTAACTGTGCATAATGCCATGCGTGGCTCTTCAGGACACTGGGGATCACATGGATAAGAGCCATATTTCCCACCCCCCCCCCCCGAGGGGGACATGGAGGAAGATTTTTCTGTCACAAAAAATTGTCAATGAAACTGGATAAGTAATAATGGAATCTCTTGGTTGCCTTTTTAGGGGATAATGGAAACTTCTTTTGTATGTAATAGGAATAGTTGCAACCATGCCCCAAGCTACAATAACTAGAATTAAAATTCAATGTTTCTCCATACACTAGACATAAAAAAAAGTGTTCTAGGCAGGATTGCCAGGTGAAAATTAGGGGAAAGAGGCTGAAAAAGAAAAAAAAAATGCATCCAACACATCTAAGAAATAGTGAACAGCAAAATATAAAATGTTTGTTGTTGGGTTTAGATACACTTTAACCTACTGTTACTTGTCATATTTTATTACATGATGTGTTAGGCTTGCTTTGTTTTTCCATATTGGAGACTTTCCGCCCAAAAGCCCTAAATCTATACAGTGAGTCGCTGCCGGTACCATGTGACCGCCATGATGAATCATAGCAGGTCACATAACAGTTGTACACAATGGATGGCTTTTTTTCATGCCATCTAATTTATACAACTGTGTTGCTAGCTATGATTAACCAATTTGATCACATGGTACAGACAGGGCCAATCACAGCCCATCTGTACTATGTGACCAATCACAGCTAATCACAACAAAACAGACTGAATGAAAAATGCTAAAAGGAAACATATTGTGTAAAGAAAAAAAAATCCTGATCACTTCCCCAGAGCAGTACAATGTTATTATGGTAACATTATATTGTTCTGGTCACAGTGTGTTAAAAAAAAAATAGACAAAAAAATGTAATTAAAAAATAAAAAAAAAATATATATTTTGTGTACTGTCACCAGTCAGTGTCCCTGATCACCACCACACCAGTTATACAATGACACTGTACTGCAATGAAGACAGTATGTAAAAAAAAAAAAATGTGAATGTTTTTTACATTTCTTAATTTTTCAAAAAATAAATTACAACTTTAAAAAACCTGCCATGCCTCCTACTAAATACCTTGGGCTGTCCACTTTCCAAAAAATCATTTGGGGGGGGGGTATTTCTACTGTCCTGACATTTGAAGGCCTCAAGAAATGAGACCGGCAGTACATCAGGATTAATCAATTTTCAGATATATAACAGTTTATGAACTCTAACTTTCACACAGACTAAATACTGGTAAAATGCACTCATTTGGGTTATTTTCAACAAAGAAAATGTTGCAGAATACATTTTGTAACAATAACAATTATTTATTTGCAAAATGTCATAACAGAAATGGAGAAAAACATTTTTCCTGACAGACTCCATGGCAGCATACGTATCGGGTTTGGCCCCGCCTCCAAACCTACCCATAGGACCTCACTCCCATAAATCTTTGCTCCTGTTCAGCACACGTGTTCTTTTTTTGTCCTCCAAAGGATTTCCTGATATCCTACCTGAAGATGGATTCCGGGTGATGGATGGCTCTACCAGTCGGGTATTTAGCTCTCCAATAAGCCCCAGCTGCTGCGGGGTATGGAGTAGGGGCGAAGATGCATGCAGCCTTGGCCAAAAAGCCCAGCTGCTGCGGGTGGCCGGTACCCTAAAAGAGATAAGTCCGGTGTGCATCCATCCCTGGTGGTCTGCGGTTCGTGAGTAACAAGTCCTCCATGGCAGCTATTTTGTATGCTTAATTGCTTATTTATCGCCTGGTTATGCTTATTTGTTCTTACCTGGTCTTTCCTGCCTTCCCTGGTGGCTAGTGGTCCGGGGCCGGTTAGCGATTCACTTCCTGACCGGCCGCCGGTGCGGTACGCTACTGCGCATGTGCGGCGCCTCGGGAACGAGGCTTGGCTCTCGCGCGTGCGCAGTAAGAGCTCGGCGCATGCGCAGTGAGTCGGCGTCGGTGGCGATCGCTGATGACGTCACCAAGCGCCATATTTAAACCTTTAAGACCAGAACTGTCAGCAGTGTTGTGTTTATACACACTGCTGATACTGGGTGTATTTATACTACAACCGTCCGGATTTTTGACTCGTGCTGTTCGCTGCCGCTCTGCCTGCTAACCTCTGGTTCCTGGTGAGTAACTGGCCCCAGTTTGGGAGCGCCCCCCCCCTTTTTGCTTCATGCTTTCTGACATTGCTGTCCGGCTCATCCTTGTAGGTCAGCATCAGAATGGAAGCTACTTTGCCCTCCGGTGGTCAGCCCGCCCCTAACAGGTATTGGGGGCTTCTTGGTGGGGGTGTGGGTTATAGGGGGTAGGGGTTGGAACTCAAGTGTTCCTAGCTTCCTGTCTGTTTTTTCTCTTGTTTCTTTTGTTTACAGCCCTCCTCGTTCAGAGACTAGGCACTCTTCTCGCGATCGAGTTCTCGCCACCGGCACTCTACAGGGAAGTCCCGTTCGGGCTCCCATCATCGTAAAGCGTCCACTTCAGCCAGCCATGCACGGAGGCCTGACAAAGCAGGTTGCAAGGGCTGTGGCGCTTGTGTCCCGGAAAGGAAGTCCTTCTGTGACGGATGTTTCTCCCAGGCTGCGGGAGAAAGGGATACTTCCGATCAACGCATTGAGGCTTTGGTCAAGAGAGTAGTAGAGTAGTAAAGGACTCTTTGGCAGAGATGGGTGTCAGTCGTTCTCAAGACACTGCAACGTCTTCCCCAAGCCCTTCCCCTGTAGCACTTCAAGTGCAGGAAGATTTTGAGTCGGCCCATACAAGCCATCAGTTGGTGCTCTTGTCAGGTAGCGACTCTGAAGATGAGGATCCCTGCCTGGGTTTCGAATATGCTTTGGTGCCTTCCCTGGTTAGAGCGGTCAGAGAGACCTTAAACTGGGAGGAGTCTGCTGTTCCCCCTCCCAAGCAAAAGAAGTACTTTAAACAGCTCAACAAGGAGCGTGTTAATTTTCCCTTCCTGGGAGAGTTGGGAGAAATTATTTCGGAGGAGTGGAGAAAGGTGGAACGAAAGAATTCCTTAGTATCCAAGATGGCAAAACTTTACCCCTTCAAAGAGGATGATGTGAAACATCTTGAGTCTCCTCCTCTAGTTGACGCAGCAGTCATGAGGCTGGTCAAGCAGGTGACCCTTCCCTTAGAGGATACGGTCTTATTTAAAGACCCGTTGGACCGAAGGATGGACTCCGACTTGAAAAGAATCTACCTTACAGCAGGTATGGCCTGCAAGCCAGTCCTGGCTTTAGCCGCTCTATCCAAGGCCATGGAATCTTGGGCTGATGTGGTAGACGAATCGGTCAGATTGGTGTCAGAAGAGGTGGCCAGAAGTGCCCCAATCCAGGAGCTTAGGCTGGCCTCGTCATTCCTTGTGGAGGCTTCCATAGACCTGATCCTTCTATTGGCAAGAGTTATGCTGTCCTCGGTCACAGCCAAGAGAGCCCTTTGGCTCCGCCCTTGGGTGGCGGATCCGGCATCAAAGCAAGTTTGGTGCCGTATCCCCTTTGAGGGGTCTTCCCTTTTCGGGAACAAACTTGACGAGGCCATAACCCGGGCTATGGGCGGTAAGTCCGGTTTTCTTCCCCAGGATCGGCGCCAGTTCAACATCAAGAAAGGACAGCCTACTAGGAAGTTTGTTCCTGATCGGGCCAGGGAGGCTCGTTCTTATAGACCTGGTCGGGAATTCAACCGAAACTGGAGATCCAGACAGTCTTCAAGGAAGATGACGAAGAATGTCTCCTCAGGGGACCGCGAGCCCACTAAGTCTTTTTGAAAGTGGGCCCGCTCAGGCATGTCAAGTGGGTGCGCGTCTACGCTCCTTCCGTCATGTCTGGGCGGCCTTGATTCAGGATCCTTGGGCTGTCAGGACAGTGTCCTTAGGCCACAAGTGGGTCTTCAAGGAGATTCCAGGCTCAAGGTTCCTGCCTACTGCCATACCATTCCTAGAAGAAAGGCGTCAAGTTTTATTTTCTTACGTCGAGTCTCTTATTGTCCAAGGGGCTGTCATCTCCGTTCCAGAGTCCGAGCGAGGCCAAGGAATATACTCTCCGCTTTTTCTGGTTCAAAAGAAAAACGGATCATGGAGACCAGTCATAGATTTGACCTTTTTGAACAAATTCATAAAAAGAGAAAGGTTCAAAATGGAGACCCTGTTGTCCATACAGCAATCAGTCCAGCCGGCCGATTGGATGGTGTCCATCGACTTGAAGGATGCCTACTTTTATGTCCCTGTGGCTGAAGATTTTCAGAGATTTCTCCGGTTCGAAGTGGGAGGATTACATCTTCAATTTATCTGTCTCCCATTCGGGCTCTCAACATCTCCACGGACCTTTTCAAAAATCTTATTGGCCGTGGTAGCACTACTGAGATTGAGAGGTGTCCGACTACACCATTATTTGGACGATCTCCTCCTGTTGTCCCAAGACAGAGATCAGCTATTAATTCACCTGGAGCAGGTCGTGTCCACTCTTCAGAAGTTTGGATGGTTGCTCAACGAGGAGAAGAGCCACCTGATTCCAACTCAGTCCCTGATCTACCTGGGCGCCCTGTTCGACACAGAGAGGGCAACTATCTCTCTTCCAGAGGAAAAAATAGGGACACTTCGGGACAGGATTCACTTTGCCCTCTCATCCTCTCATCTTCAGGCACGTCAATGTGGTGACTACTGTGATCGGGACTATGGTCACAGTAGTCCCCATGGTGAAGTGGGCCCTGTGGAGGATGAGACCCTTTCAGAAGGGATTCCTACAGCAATGGGATACGTGGCATCTGGATCAACGCATCTTCTTGACCCCTTCCATGAGAGCGAGTCTCCCCTGGTGGTTATGCAGAGACCACCTGCTGAACTGCCACTCTCTGAAGCCAGCTCCGTGGGTAGTGATCACCTCGGATGCCAGCAACATAGGCTGGGGTGCCCACTGTTTGTCGGAGGTGGCACAGGGCAGGTGGGAGTTTTCCACTCGGGGAATAGTGTCCAACATACTGGAACTCCGAGCAGCATTCCAAGCTCTTCGGGCATTTTCTCACCTGACAAAGGACCAACCTGTCATGCTACGTCTGGACAACACCTCAGCAGTAGCATACGTCAGGAAGCAAGGGGGAACGCGCAGCTGGTCCCTATTGAGGGAAGTGGAGCCGATTATGTCCTGGGCACAAAGAAATCTTTCGAATCTTTCAGCGGTTTATGTCCCAGGAGTCCAGAATGTCAAAGCAGACTTCCTGTCCAGAGTGGACCTGGACAACAACGAGTGGTCCCTTCACAAGGAAACATTCAACTGGATTCTAACACTGGGGTTCTCTCCAGAGGTAGACCTCTTCGCCTCCCCCTGCAACTAAAAACTGCCGAAGTACTATACAAGATTCAGAGATCCACAAGCATCAGGGATGGACGCACTCTCGGATCAGTTGAGATTCCACAGGGCATATGCCTTCCCACCAATTCCGATTGTGTTACGGTTTCTTCGGAGACTCAGGGCAGAGCCAGTGGAGATAGTGGCGGTGATTCCCTTCTGGCCGAACAGGCCATGGTTTCCCCTTCTGACGCTACTCAGTGTCCGAGACCCAATCCTGCTACCCTTCAGACCGGATCTGTTGTCCCAGGGGTCTGTACTCCATCCATGCCCGGACCGTCTACATCTCAGGGTCTGGATGTTGAAAGGAGGAGGTTACAGGCTCTAGGCTGTCCGGAAACTGCGATTTCTACACTGCTTAGTGCTAGAAGAAACTCAACGAACAGTGTTTATCAGAGAATCTGGGAAAAATTTTCTGCACAGTTGGCTTCAAGGCCTGATCCTCAATCTTCCATTAAGATCCAGGACGTATTGAGCTTTCTGCAATCAGGATTGGATTTGCCGCTATCAGTGAGTTCGCTGAGAGTCCAGGTCTCGGCTATTTCCGCTTTTACGGGGATTTCTTGGGCCAGTCATGCCTTAATTCGTCAATTCTTTAAAGGAGCAGTAAGAATCAGACCTCAAAGAAAACCTAGGTTTCCCAAGTGGGATCTGCCTCTAGTTCTGGATTTCCTGTCGGTTCAGATTCAAGACATGTCCGAATCCATGACCATAAGAGAACTTACTCTGATAACAGCATTTCTGGTAGCTGTAACCTCAGCGAAAAGAGTGTCAGAAATTGGGTCCTTCGGGGCACAAGAGCCTTTCTTAACGTTTTTTCCTGACAGAGTGGTGCTCATTCCCATGCTGGATGCGAGACCAAAAAGGACTTCTGTTTTCCATGAAAACATTGAAACTGTGTTACCGACCTTTAGACAAGAAGAAGAATCCTCGGTTCATCCGCTGGATGTTGGAAAGTGTACTAAGAAATATTTGGAAGTCACTTCTTCTTTTAGAAAATCTGAACATCTTTTAGTGACCTTCTATAGTAAAAACAAGGGTTCAAGGGCCTCGAAGAGATCTATTTCATCTTGGATCATTCAGACCATCCAGTGGGCTTATAGGGCTAAAGGCTTGACCCCTCCAGTAGTAGTTACAGCTCATTCGACGCAAAGCATCTCTACCTCCTGGGCAGTATCCAGACACGTGGCTCCTGAAGTCATCTGTAGAGCAGCGTCGTGGTCCTCTATTAACACGTTTTTGTCCCATTACTGTATTGAGCCAGCGGCTCTTTCATCTGTGAATTTTGGTTTGCAAGTCCTGTCTGTTTGACAAAATGCATTAAATTTTTTCTGTTCAGCACCTGCCCACCCTGTGTGTACGGCGAGTTATTTCCCGATACGTATGCTGCCATGGAGTCTGTCAGGAAAACGGAAAATTTATATCAAATACTTACCGTAATTTTGCTTTCCTGATGGACTCCATGGCAGCAGGAGTTCCCTCCCGGATTTCTGTGGAGGATAGTTACAGAACACGTGTGCTGAACAGGAGCAAAGATTTATGGGAGTGAGGTCCTATGGGTAGGTTTGGAGGCGGGGCCAAACCTGATACGTATGCTGCCATGGAGTCCATCAGGAAAGGAAAATTACGGTAAGTATTTGATATAAATTTTCCGTTTTTCCCCCAAAATTTTCAGTCTTTATTTTTTATTAATTAGCAATAAAAAAAAAAAAACAGTGGTGATTAAATACCACCAAAAGAAAGATCCATTTGTGTGAAAAAAATATAAAAATTTAGCTTGGGTACAGTGTTGCTTGACAATTGGTGCAATTGTCATTCAAAGTGCAATAGCGCTGAAAGCTGAAAATTGGCCTGGGCAGGAAGGGGGTGAAAGTGCCTGGTATTGAAGTGGGTAAAATGATCACATTCTGTTGCTTTGCAGCCTGAAAATGAAGACAAACTGTTTTTGTTTTATCCAACTGTATTTACTTCGTCCAGGGCTCTTACACACACCCCTGTAGGTTAGTCTACAAGCAGACAGAACAAGGGGGCGGGCCGCAATGCATTTATGAGGCCCCGCCTCCTTCACCAGAGCCTGAAGGAGGCAGGGCCACAGAAACATGTTGGGACCCACCCCCTCTCTTGTTCGGTCTGCTTGTAGACTCACCTACAGGGGCATGTGTAGGAGCCCCGGATGCCACCAGCTCTCCCCGAGGCAGGTCCCGCTTGTGCCTGCAGTTGCTCTCCAGTCCATCGAGACCGCTACCTTCAAGCTGATCAACTACTGTATACCAGCCCTGTGTGCAGCTTACAGCTTGTTTACATGTAAGTGATACTTAACAAATTATATTTTAAAATTTTGTCTATACTGATCTGGCGCCCTCTTTTATTGTTTACTTGTCCTCTGATCCTTTTTCCAACTCAGTGTTTTTGATTTTTTTTTTTTTTTCTGACATGTTGGTGTTATGAGTTGCACTGGGTAAATACAGCTGGATAAAACAAAAATGTTTTTTTGTCTTCATTTCAGGCTGCAAATCAACAAAATGTTATCGTGGAGTGATCATAGATCACTGGAATGATCATAGAGCCCCTGTGATCCTT
Organism: Pelophylax lessonae; assembly: GCF_965119305.1. NCBI lineage: Eukaryota > Metazoa > Chordata > Amphibia > Anura > Ranidae > Pelophylax > Pelophylax lessonae. Next base: position 211,315,704 of record NC_138776.1, on the reverse strand, counting down.
CTATATAGGAACACAGGTCTCTATGGTCATTTCACAAGCCACGCCCCGCCCCCACAGTTAGAATCACTCCCCTAGGCTCACAATTAACCCCTTGATCCCCCACAATGTTAACCCCTTCCCTGCCAGTGTCATTATTACAGTAACAGTGCATGTTTTTAGCACTGGTTATTGTAGCAATGTCACTGGTCCCCCCAAAAGTGTCAAAAATGTCAGTCAGGGGTCCGAACTGTCCGCCGCAATGTCACAATCCCGCTAAAAATCGCAGATCACCGCCATTACTAGTAAAAAAAAAAAAGAAACAATAAAATTGACATAAATCTTTCCCGTAGTTAGCAGACGCAATAATAATAATTTTGCGCAAACCAATCAAAATACGCTTATTGTGATTTTGTTTACTAAGAATATGTAGCAGAAAACAAATTGGCCTAAAATGTTAAAACATTTTGATTTTTTAATTTTTTTTGGGGGGGGGGGGGAATGTTATATAGCAGAAAGTGAAAAGTATTGATTTTTTTTTTTTTTTTTTTCAGAATTGTCGCTCTTTTTATGTGTAAAGCGCAAAAAAAAAAAAAAGCAGAGGTGATCAAATACCTCTAAAAGAAAGCTCTATTTGTGGGAAAAAAAAGGACGTAAATTTTATTTACAGTGTCGCACGACCGCGCAATTGTCAGTTAAAGTTACGCAGTGCCAAGTTGAAAAAAGTGGCCTGGTCATTAGGGGGGCAAATCCTTCCAATCTTAAAGTGGTTAAGAGAATGGCATTTGTACCTCCAGTGGACAGTGGGCAGATTTTAAACTAGTAAAAATTCCCAGGTAAATCATGTCCCTGTTTTGCAAATATCCTAAATTCATTAAGATTATAATCACCTAATTATCTTCATCATAAACTAATATACTGAATGAACTTTCATAAATTCATATCATCACAACTACAAACACAGGAGATAAAATGATTACCCAACATTGTCAAATAGAAGTATATGTTTGTTTTTGCCAAAATGCCTAAACGTACAGTATTTAACTCATGCACAGATGAATGCTGACTCATCTAAGTTGAGGCCTTACTAACCTAATATAATTAAGTAAAAGAAAAGTTTTTTTTTTGTGGCATTCGTCCAGTATGAATCATAATGATCAGTGTAGCAGATAGGAAATCATAGAAGGTCATCTTGTCTTCCATTAAAATTTCAAGCATGCTCAAGGTTCTCTCTTAATTGCTTGTTGCTTCATGATTCTTTGTATAAGACAAATCACAATCTAAACTGCCACAGGAATCATAATTCACCATGCAGTTTATCCCCTCGGGGCTTGATTGAATTCCATAATGTGCTTTCTTGTGTCCTCATCTAGCTATTAGGATTCAGGCATCCTGTGGACAAAGCCTGCACATTGGAATTCCAGAGGCTGTAAAAAGTTATAAACGTCTAAGATTAAGGTTAATTACAAGAGCGTCAGAAAATGAACTGTAGATAGAATATTAAGTAAGAAGTAAGTATCACCTTGGGACAGGCAAGAATAATGACTGTTTTCTTTGCTGTTACTTTACTTCCTTACAGTGCTGCCAGAAAAGCCTAGCTGGAGGCGTAATGACCAGGTGATATAGCATGTAAAATAATTCAGTATAAGAAACATGTCTGTTTTATTCTCAACTCGCATAACTGGAATATGTTCACATTCTTGTTCTCTCCCTTAACCCTGCTTGTGAATACTTTTATGATTTTGGAATTCAGCGGGGTATAGTTCCAATTGATATTTACTATAATGGCTACTGCCACTGACTCAGCCCTTAGTGAGCATAGCTCAAAAGATTTGAATTGTACAGCCATCTGTATGGAAGATCAACAGAATAAATTGGCCAAGGTATTCTCGCTGGGCTTGGATACATCCTCTGTGGACATAGTCTGCAGAATGGAGTTTAACCACTTGCCTACTGGGCACTTATACCCCCTTCCTGCCCAGGCCAATTTTCAGCTTTCAGCGCTCTCACATTGTGAATGACAATTGCGCGGTCATACTACACTGTACCCATATGAAATTTTTATCATTGTTTTCACACAAATAGAGCTTTCTTTTGGTGGTATTTAATCATCTCTGGGTTTTTTATTTCTTACAAAAAAAAGAAAAAAGACAGAAAATTTTGAAAAAAAAAGTTTTTCTTATTTTCTGTGAGTAAATTTTGAAAATAAATACATTTTTCTCCTTCACTGATGTGCACTGATGAGGCAGCACTGATAGACTGCACTGATAGACTGCACTGATGGGCACTGATGAGGTGGCACATATGGGCACTGATGAGGTGGCACTTATGGGCACTGATGAGGTGGCACTGATGAGGAGGTGCTAATATGCCGCACTGATGCGCACTGATAGGTGGCACTGATAGGCGGCACTGATGAGCACTGATAGGCGGCACTGATGAGCACTGATAGGTGGCACTGCTGGGCACTGAGAGGTGGCACTGCTGGGCACTGAGAGGCAGCACTGACGGGTGGCACTGATGGGCACTGAGAGGTGGCACTGAGAGGCGGCACTGATGGACACTGATGGGTGACACTGATGGGTGGAACTGATGGATACTGGTGGTGGCACTGATGAGCACTGATGGGCAGCACCATCAGTGCCCACACTCAGTGCTGCTAGTCAGTGCCCATCAGTGTCTAGATGAGCAGGCACTGATGGGCACTGACTGGCAGCACTATGGGTGCTGAGTGTGGGCACTGATGGCGGGCACTGATGGCGGGCACTGTGGGCAGTAATAGCATTTTTTTTCTCTTGTGTAATCAGGGCACTGGTGATCAGTGCCCTGATTACATTCCTCTGTGTTCCCCTTACCGGTGACGGCTCTCCTCTTCCTCACACTGCAGTCTCTGTGTGAGGAAGGAGAGCTGGCGATGAGAGATGATCTCATATGTTTACATATGAGATCATCTCTCATTGCACGGTCCGATCACGTGGTAAATGGCCGCTGTGATTGGCCATTCACCACGATCTGTGATTGGCTGTGTCCATGGCCGACACAGATTTTCCCCGATGCACGCTGTCACTGTCACTCCCGGAAATTAGAGTCCGCGCTGTAGCTGTCTATCGGCTATAGCGTGGGCGGCAGGTGGTTAAAAAACGATTCTCTCCTATGACGAGTGAAACTAAGCTGTGACTGGCTTGAAACAATACCGTAAAACCAACATGTGCCAATATTGAGGGCATAAAACAATCTCTAATCCAATGTAAATACCTCAAAATATATCAGAACTTGAACATTCAGGTTTCATTCTGACATTGAACACACAAAGAAGGAGATTATGGATACAAAACACAAAATAAATGTGAGATTTCCAGGACTATGAAAATGGTGTAGTATCTCAACAGTACAAACACATGCATGGCGGAGCATTATGTTCTAAAACAAAAGGGGGTATGAAAATTGTTTGCTCTCCTGAAACATCAGATACCCATTTGGAAACATCAAACACATGTGAATCTCATCACTTTGCTTCTTCAAAGGCCCCTTTCACACATGGGATCCCCCGCTGAGAAAAACAGAGTCCGTCCAACAGACGGATAGTGTGAAAGGGGCCTTAGGCCCCTTTCACACATGTGGACCGCTCATTTCATCAGTTCAGTCACGTCAAAACGGATGAAGTATTCATTAATTTTTCATCAATGGTTATCAGATTTTCATCAGTGGTCATCAGTTTTTTTTATCAGTTTTTCATCAGTGGTCATCAGTTTTTCATCAGTGGTCATCAATTTTTCAACTGTGGTCATCAGTTTTTTTTTATCAGTGGTCATCAGTTTTTCAACAGCGGTCATCAGTTTTTTTTTATCAGTGGTCATCAGTTTTTCAACAGTCATCTATATTAAAAAAGAATAGCGCGCAAATGCAAAATAAATAATAATAAACAGGCAAAAAAATTGGGGGAGCATACCCATGTATTTCCAAAGCTGCTGCAGCTATGAACCAAAAGACATGTATATTAAAAAAGAATAGCGCGCAAATGCAAAAGAAATTACTACCAAATTTTTTGCCTGTTTATTATGTATTCGGTCTGACCAGACTATCGAGGTTGAGCAGCCCTCCCCACCCCCCACACACACCTGTACTCAATCAGTGTCCACCATCAAGTGGATATAGGAGGAGTCCCCTGTAGTGCATTTGCACATCCTTCCCAGCAAGGAGTATTATCTCCAAGGGTTAGAAGGGCTGGATTCATCTCTTTTTCATGGATAGTGTAGGACCCACTGATAATGGGGTACTTTGACGCAGTAGTGGGCTTGAGAACGATATGGCCATATGGTGGGACCAAACCCCCATTTTTATTTATGGATTGTCTTCAGATTTGGTAGTAATTTCTTTTGCATTTGCGCGCTATTCTTTTTTAATATACATGTCTTTTGGTTCATAGCTGCAGCAGCTTTGGAAATACATGGGTATGCTCCCCCAAATTTTTTGCTAGTTTTTCAACAGTGGTCATCAGTTTTTTTTTTTATCAGTTTTTCATCAGTGGTCATCAGTTTTTCATCAGTGGTCATCAATTTTTCAACAGTGGTCATCAGTTTTTTTTTATCAGTTTTTTATCAGTGGTCATCAGTTTTTCATCAGTGGTCATCAGTTTTTTTTATCAGTTTTTTATCAGTGGTCATCAGTTTTTTTTACATTCACTACCAATGCAAAAATGGATGATAAACTGACCCTTTGTCAGTTTACATAAATTTTTTGTCCGATCCGTTTTTTTAATGGAGGAAAAATAGAGCTTCGATCAGTAAGGCCCCTTTTCACACAGGCTTTCCAATCAGCTCAGTCTGTCAGTTTTTTCAGACGGACCGGATCGGATGCTTCATGCACCCCTATGGAGCAGCGGATGTTAGCAGTGACATCTCCGCTGACACCCGCTGCTAACCGATCCGATCCTGTCTGTGAAATCCAGTTGGATGGAAAATAGGTTTCCATCCTTCTGGAGGATCGGATGGGATTAAAACGGACAGGAGGTCCTTTTTCATCCGATCTCCCATAGAGGAGAGCGGGGATCTGACAGGTCTGTCTCTGCAAAGTAAGTGGAGACAGACCTGTCATCTGCCTGCTCAGCGGAGATCGGCGGATCAATCCCCGCTGAGCAAAACTGAGTCTGCTGGGCGATAAGTCCGTGTGAAAGGACCCTAAAAAAAAAAAGGATGATGATGGATACGAATGTAAACTGATGCAAATGAATGATCATCCATTTACATCTGTTTTCCCATAGAGTTGCATTGATGTCTGTTTTTCATCCATCAACGGATGGATGAAAAATGGACAGCATGTGTGAAAGGGGCCTAATGGCTTGGTCACCTCATTTTTTTCCAGAGGTAGACAAGCCTAAAAGAACTAGGAAACTGTAAGTCATTACACCCCCCACCCCCCCCCCCCCCCCCAAAAAAAAAAAAAAGGACAAAAAAGAAAAGATGTAGAAGAGGAAACGGATGGAAGAACTCAAAATGGTAAGCGACATCCCCAGCGTCAGAGAAATCAGAAGAAATAAATAACTGTCATGATATGATTAATCTTTGTAACAAAACTCTTACTGCACTGTACATGAATTACCTTTCCTGTCTAAAGGTCTGTCTTTCTCTCCAACCCATCAGTTTGATGTGTTTTCTACTGTCCGTTAATGTGAATTGGTTTGTTAGAAATGTTTTACTTAGACAGCATTTTTGAAAGGATGTAGTTATTGATGATATGAGTTAAAGGGAAACTGCAGTCAAAACATTTTTTTTTCCTATTAAATAGTATGTTAAATATCTTTAACCACTTCTGGACCGGAAGGATTTGCCCCCTTAATGACCAGGCCATTTTTTTGCGATTCAGGACTGCATTACTTTAATGGACAATTGCGCGGTTGTGCAATGCTGTACCTAAATAAAATTGATGTCCTTTGCCCCACAAACAGAGATTTCTTTTGGTGGTATTTGATCACATGTGCAATTTTTATTTTTTGCGCTATAAACAAAAAAAGAGCGACAATTCTGGAAAAAAAAATATATTTTTTTCACTTTCAGCTATATAACATCCCCCCCCCCAAAAAAAAAAAATAAAAATCATTTTTTTTTTAACATTTTAGGCCAATTTGTATTCTGCTACATATTGTTGGTAAAAAAAAAAAAAAAAAGCAATAAGCACATTTTGATTGTTTTGCGCAAACGTTATCGCGTCTACTAACTACGGGAAAGATTTATGTCATTTTTATTGTTTTTTTTTTTTTTACTAGTAATGGTGGCGATCTGCAATTTTAAGCGGGACTGTGACATTGCGGCGGACAGATCGGACCTCTAACTGACATTTTTGACACTTTTGGGGGGACCAGTGATATTACTACAGTAATCAGTGCTAAAAATATGCACTGTTAATGTAATAATGACACTGGCAGGGAAGGGGTTAACACTGTGGGTGATCAAGGGGTTAAATGTGTACCTAGGGGGAGTGTTTCTAACTGTATGGGGCGGGCCTTATGGAATGACAATAGAGACCTGTGATCCTATATAGAAGGATCACAGGCGCTCTGTGATCATTCCAGAGAGAAGAACAGTCAGCTGTGTTTACAACAGCTGCGCATCCTTCTCTCTCAGTGGGGTGCGATCGTGGATTGCTGGCAGCAATCAGAGCCGCCTGCCCCTGCATCGGAGTCCCTGCTGCCGAGTGGGAGCAGGAGCGCGTTAACGGCGGTGCATGCTCGCCCCCTAGCTGTAGGCACACGACAGACGTAGGGCTACGTCAGTTCGCGCAGGATATATTGCGGCAGGGTCAGCCTGCCACAGTATATCTGCGGCGGGCGGTCCGAAGAGGTTAAATAATCATTTTCTTGCTAGATGCTTGTGTAGCTTAGAAAGTCTTATCTAAATTAGACAATTAGCTTCTTCCTGTTCTTCATTGACAATGCTATCTCCCTTTATCTGAACTTGCTAAGCTGTCTTCGACTTCCTGAAAAGGTTGTCGGTCTTTCTTAGACAGGCATGCCTAGACCTGCCCAGCCTGCCCCATCTATAGGCGTGCGTACAGGGTGTGCCGGGTGTGCCAGGGCACACCCTAATCACTCCATGCGCATTAGCATTATCACTCTGTGTGGTGGCAAGAAGGTGGGAAAGATCTCCATCTTACTCTGCCATAAGATAAGTGTTTACACACTTATCTGTCACTGCGCCGGCAGGGAGATCAATGTGTCACGGTCACATATATTTAGACACACACACACACACACACGTGTTTGAGCTTTAGGGTGCACACCATAATCCAATAGGCTGCGCACACCTATGGCCCCATCCCTCCTATCCTTCACAGAACATGATCTCCTCCTGTCTTCATAGCCTGGTTTAGGCTTGCAGCGTCTCTTGAGAGAGGGGGGAGGTCACAAAACCGGCACAATATATATAAGAAATAAGGTACAAAGGAATATTTTTGAAAATTTTGAAGGATACAGATTGATTTCTATTGCTCATTACATGTGAGTAATACGTTTTAGGCTTTGTTTCCACTAGTGTGACTTGTCATGCCCCAGCCTATTCATTTTAATAGCACCCATTCCCATCTATGCGACTTTGAAATTCAGCGACTTTGAAAAGATACCTGCAGTACTTTGATGTGACTTTGATCCAGAGAGTGTAAAGTTGAATTCAAAGTCGCACTCTAAATCACACAACTTAAGAGTCGCACTAGTGGAAACGTAGCCACTAGGCTAGAGTGCGACTTTTGAGTGCAAATTTAATGCGACTGAGTGCAGCTTTGATCCAACTTTACACT